>NW_026000019.1:20273262-20357828 GCF_001458135.2 Marmota marmota marmota
TATATATATATATATAGAGAGAGAGAGAGAGAGAGAGAGAGAGAGAGAGAGAGAGGATTGAACCCAGGGATGCTTTACCACTGAACCACACCCCCAGCCCTTTTTGTTTTATATTTAAAGACAGGGTCTCACTAAGTTGCTTAAGGCCTCACTAAGTTGCTGGGGCTGGCTTCAAGCTCACAAAATTATTGCCTAAACCTCCCGAGTTGCTGGGATTGCAGGTGTGTTCCACTGTGCCTGGCTCCATCTCGATATTTTAAACTTAATCCCAGCACAAACATCCCTTTCTCTTGTAAGGCAACTTCCACAGGCCCCAGGGATTAGGACGTTTGATGAGTACATTTGTGCTTATCTGCTGGTGGATTTCCATGATGGATGATGGAGACGGGCAGCACATCCACACTTATTTTGTCACACAGCTGTCTCATTCATTATGTGGTTTTACAAGGCCAAAGTCAGCACCTGAAACTCCTTAATTTTTAAATCCAAAAAAAAAATTTCGATTATACACATTGATAGGGTTCAGTGTGATGATTCAATACATGTATACACTGTGTAATGATCAAATCAAATCAGTTAAAATTTCCATTTCTTTATACTTTTTTTTTTTTTTTAATAGGATCATGCAAAGTTTCCCAGGCTGACCTCAAATACCTGAGTAGCTGGGATCACGGGCGTGCACCATAATGCCTGGCTTGACATTTTAAATGACCTTGAGACTGATGTGTAATAATGGTGCACATCCCAGGTTGATATTTCAGTGTGCGGGTGTTATACATGCTGTTCAAGTCCAGTAACCCATAGATATAGAATAGGGCATCGTGAGCTGTAGCTCCCACACTGTTCTGTAGAACACTACAACTTATTACTTCTAATTGTGTGTGGGTGCCTGTTCTCAAACTTCCTATGTTCTTCCCAGCCTCCTGGAATCACTACATACATTATGATTTTTTTTAAAAATATCCACAAATGAGAAAAAACAGCAGAATTTGTCTGTGTCTGATGACTTCACTTAATATAATGTCCTCCAGTTCCTTACATTTTGCTGCAAATGAGAGGCTATCATTCTTTATAAGGCTGACTAATGTTCACTATGTATATACAGCACATTTTCTTTCCCCATTCACCTGCTATTGGATATACCTAGGCTGGTTCTTGAAGTGTTTTTGTGTGTTTTCTTCTCGTACTTTTATGGTGCTAGGTCTTACAGGTTAGGTCTTTGATCCACTTTGAGTTTCATTTTCAAAGGGCAAGAGGGGTCAAGTTTCAAGATTATGCATGTGAATACCAGTTTGCAAAACACCTTTTACTAAAGAAGCTGTCCCTTTTCCAACCAATAACGAGGTTGCTGAGAAAGAAATCATGAGAGGAGTCTCATTTACAACAACAACAACAACAACAACAACAACCTATGTATAAATGTTTTAAAACTTTTTTTTTAGTTGTAGATGAACACAATATCTTTGTTTTATTTGTTTATTTTTTTATGTGGTGCTGAGGATCAAACCCAGTGCCTCATACATGCAAGGCAAGCGCTCAACCACTGAGCTACAACCCCAAGACCTCTTCAATCAAAATGGCACACAGTCTCATGAAAGAAATTAAACAGGAATTCTCAAAAATAGACCTCCCATGTTCGTGGATGGGAAGAATTAAGTGTTAAAATGTCCATACTACCCAAAGCAATTTACAAATTCAGTGAAATCCACATCAAAATACCAATGTCATCCCTCACAGAACTAGAGACAATAATCTAAAATCCACATGGAAGTGCAAAAGACCTTGAGTAGCCACACCCTGATCTTGAGCAAAAAGAACAAAGCTGGAAGGGTCTGGTCACCAACTTCAAAGTACACTACAAAGCTGCAGCGTCACCGAGACCATGGCATTGGCATGACTACAGACTCAACCAAGGGAACAGGACAGAGCGCCCAGAAATGACCCCAGCTCCACAGCCAAACAATTCTCGGCAGAGGTGACCACCCGAGAGCAAAGGCCCCCGAAACTTTAAAGTCTGTGGACAGAATCACTAGGAGGACCTTTGGTAGCCTCGGGTTTTCTAAATGAGTGAAATAATCATATGCGTGTATAATATAAACCTAACTAATATTTGACCCTGGATTTTATATCCAAATGGCGGTTATTAATGATTTGCCCAGAGGTGAGTTGTGGCACACAAGGCCAACTTCCAAAGGTAGCCTGTTGCCTAGGTGACCTCTAACTTGAGAGGAGTTTGCTTCCCAGCCTGACGTAGTTTGTGGATCCCAGTAGGGATTTTAACTACCAGGCGGCCAGTTAGGAAGCCGTGTTCCACAGTGTGCTGCTTACCTCCCCTCTGCTCGCCCTGCCTCCTGCACCCTCGCCCACTCACCGAGAACTTCCACAGGCCACCCACGTCATCGCTCCTCTCGAAGCAGATGGGCTCCAGCCCCTCCTCCAGACAGCTCCTGATGGCAGCCAAGCCACTGACACCGGCTCCCACGATGGCCACTCTCCGCCCCATGGCTGCCTGGGCAAAGGACATTGATTGCATCAGTATTCCTGAAAACGTATTTTTTTGGTGTTGTTTTTTGGCATAATAAAAATCTTTCCTTTTGCACCCAAGAAAACTGTATGAAAAAAAAAGACTTCAGAACTCTGGTTAGTAATCAAACTATATTCTGTATGTCTCCAATTTCCAAAGAAAATGTTTTCTTCCAAGACATGAAACACTTTTAGTCTAATCTCCAAAACTGAGAGACTGATGATCCATCATATATATATAATTTATATACAGATAATTTATCTTTTTTTGTTTGGCCTTTTGTTATTCACTCTTACCAAAGACAATGAGCAGAAGAAAGGAAAGGAGAGTCACAACTAAGCCACACACCCAGCACCCAGCCACCTCCTGTGCATGAAGGCCTGAGTGAAGAAACCAGTATTCATGTGTGTGTGTGTGCGCGCGGCCACCCTCAGTACCATGGAGAGTTGTTTCCAGGCCTCCACCCCACCCTGGACACCCAAATCTGCAGATTCTCAAGTCCCTTATATGAAATGGCCTAGTATTGTATCTAATCCATGCACCTCCTCCTTGATACTTTAAATCATTGATGTTACTTTTAATATCTGATATTATGCAAGTGCTATGCGTATAACTGTGCCCTGTATTGTTTAAGGAATAATGACAAGAAAAAAGCCTTGTGTGTGTTGGGACCAGATCCAGCCATCAGAGGACCACCCATCCATGGTTGGATGAATCCTCAGGTGTGGAACCTGCAGACGCAGGGGCCAGCTACACACACACACATACACACACACACATACACACACACACACACACTCTCACACCTGCCTTCTCATTCTACTTGAAGTAGACTGGGGGGTCTACATCTCCACATGCCATGGAGCCAGCCCCTTCCTTCTTGATGACATTCTTCCTATTCTTCCTTTTCTCTGAAAAGAGAAAGGTTGTTCCTGACCACAACTTCTTCCCACTGGCTGCTCCCTGCCTCCATTCTCTTCTAAAACTTACACTTCCTAGCCTTCCCTGTTCCTGAGACTATCCTTAGACTCCACTACTACTTTTCTCTCTATTTCTTACTTTCTAGACAAAGTCACCAAAGTGTATAAAAACAAAACCCAGAATCTGCCTGGACCGGATGTCATTCTCCTCCCAGCCACACATCGGCTAAACCCACAGCTGTGCCCCTTCACGTACCAAGCTGCCGTTCAGCCCTTCACAACACCAGTCCTTTCCTCCTCTCACCTTTTCTCTGTCTTCTTCTGTATGTCCAAGTCCTGTCTGTCCTGGGTGATTTTTAAGAGCAAATGCTCCACTGGACTCAGATTCTGGAGGGGTTATTGGAAAAGGGAGGAGCTGTTCTTAAAGAGGTAGGGATTTCCTTGATCCTCTAAAAACAAGCACACCCCATCCTGTGACATGTGGGGCATAGAGCCTGTCTCTGGTCTCCCAGCCCCACATTCCTGTCAGTCCTGGTGAACACAAGCTAGGGGAGTGCCCCAGGCTCCTGGCTCCAGGAGTCAGCCTGTTCCTCCTTCCCAGGTGGTTTGTCATTGTCCCCTCAAATCCCATAATGTGGGGTTTCAAAGCTCACATTTTTTTTTTTAGAGAGAGAGAGAGAGAGAGAGAGAGAGAGAGAGAGAGAGAGAGAATTTTTTAATATTTATTTTTTAGTTTTTGGTGGACACAACATCTTTATTTTATTTTTTTTTTATGTGGTGCTGAGGATCGAACCCAGCGCCCTGCGCATGCCAGGCGAGCGCGCTACCACTTGAGCCACATCCCCAGCCCTCAAAGCCCACTTTCTTTTCATTGTTCCTAGTTCCTTAGTGGGGCGCTCACAGTAGCCCATCAAAGGCTCTGGGAAGTTAGGCTCTGAGCTGAGAGAGCCAGCAGCAAAGGTGGCTTTTCTCTGCCACATAAACTACTCTTAGATTGGAAGTCACAAGGACAAGTGGGGCCAAACTTGGCCACCAGTTAACTAGGCTTCAGAAGAAGCACATGTTCAAGTGAACCATTGCTCAGGGGTTTTGAGGATCTTCTGAGAAGTGAGCAGACTTACAAGCTTCAAACTAAGAGCTTGCAACTGGGTCTTGAAAGAATTTCATGGGAATTTCCAAATGAAAATTGAGATGCCTCTTGCAATTCAATTTGCCCCTATAGCGCTCCCTCTAGTGGACAAAGGTATTCACTGCAATCCTGTTCCCCCCAGGTAGGAGGCCTGGTGGGGACTGCACCTTTCCAACTGTTGACTTACCTGCTTACTCAGAGGTGAACCTCAACCAGCTGCAATAGTGACCAAGAGAGATGTAAAATGAAGGTTTGAAGGTTAAATAAATAAATAAACCAAGGCCCAAAATTTGTAAATAACAATAGATGTGCGTTAGTCTGAATGTTGTGTACATTACCATCAAGATGAGTTTGCTCTAAGAAAGTCTCTTGAGTTCTGCTTTATGAGGTCATTGATTTCCCAAAATGGGTGTTCTTATTCAGAAATATGTACATTAATAGAAGAACAAAGTAGAATTCATATTTCCAGGTGCATTTCACGCCTAAGGGGTGTTGTTGAAGGGTAAATATGGAAAGAATTTCTTTTTCTTAAAAAGAAAATGTTTGCCATTTTGCATACACAAAATTATCCTGAGAAGGAATTTAAAGTGACTTATGCTCAACCCTTGACTGCCATGGGTCTGGGATTTTATGGTTGAAACTGGGCGGTATGTTCTTGAGGGGTCAGGAAGTCAAAGGCATTGAACCAGACTCTTCAGAGAGCATAGAGAAGGAGCTAGAAAAGCTAATCTGGCCTTGTTGGAGAGGTAGGAGAGTCCCAAACAGGAGAAAATCCCGGGATTCAGAGGGAGAGGCAGACAGCACCAAACAGATTGTGAGTGAAGGGAGAAGGCCTGGGGACTAATGCTGTTGAGGAAAATATCACCAGCGTTTACTGGTTAATATTGATATAATTCTTGAATGTACCAGGAGTCAGCCTAGCCTTCTGAGGATTTGATGAAGATAATGGTCAGAAGCCTGTGTGCACTACACACAGCAGCTACCTTCACGGAATGGAAACCACTAGCAATCTGAGGAGAACTCCATTAGAAGACTCATTCCAAGTTATAGTGGAAATTTTCAAAATGGCTTTCAGGGTTGTTCTGCTTGAGTGAACACACATTCTGAACCTGAGTATCACACCATCAGTAGATGGGACTAAATTATATATATATATATATATATATATATATATATATATATATATATATTTAAATGATATGTATGTAAATGCCTTATATTCTTGAAATAGAGTACATGTGTTTAAAAGGTATTTGTCAAGCATTCACAAAGCTTGATTAGGTAATTAACCTGTCAAAGGGTTCTCTAGAGGAACAAAACCAACAGGAGTTACAGATCCGTGATTATCCAAAGGGGATTTATTTGATTGGCCTCCAGGATCAGAAGCTGGATAGACCCGGTGGCCATCTGCAGGGTGGAGAACTGGAGGAACTGGTCACTGCTCAGTCCAAGAAGTCGGAGGCTCAGACAAGAAGGACCATGATGTAGCCGCAGTCCAGGATGGACGGGAGCTCCCTGGAGAGTCACTGGTCAGAGTCTGGTTTGGAGTAGTGAAGGAGCAGGACTCTCCTTGATCTTCACCTTCCATTCCCTCCAGGCCCCCAGCCCGTTGACTGTGCTGCCCACATTTAGGATGGGCCTCCCTCTCAGTGTGCTGTCCCACAGGCCCATAATTCCTGGGGACATCCTCACCAACACACCCAGCAGCCTCTTAATTCAGGCATCTCTTGATCTCATCACGTTGACAATTCAGATGAACCAGGACGGCCTCAAATGAAACCTTACCAAAATTTTTAAAGTAATTTTTACAGGATTTATCATCTGTTAGTAATCCAGTAAGTGCATCTTTAAGTTATTCAAAGAGTCATATTTATGAAAAGTTGCGACATAGGCTGTTTGCTCAGTGAGTGTACTTTCCACCTGAGCCACCTCCGTGTGAGTCCCTAGGAAGAGAATGCCTGGCACTCCAGAGTAATAGGAGGTGAACACGAACACCAGGTGTGCAGTAACCACCTCTGTGCTTTGAGCAAGAGGTGCTACTGAGCTCCTGCCACGATCACTGACCAGGGTGGAGAAATAGACAGGTGGACAGTGTTAGACTTTGAGGACAACACAGTTGGGTGTAAAATAAAGACCAGATCAAAACCTACCTACTTGACTTGCTAAGACATCAGTTTTGTCTCTAAAGGGAGATTGATTACATCAGCAAGTAGAAATATACACATTCCATTTTAGCTGGAATAATCAAGTTATCAAACTGTGTCCAAAATAATTTTGCTCTGATTGCACAATTTTTTGTACCCACGACCACGACGTAGGCATGTCAGGCGGTTGTAAATTATTCTGCATATTTTTTTCCTACCAATGATGATAACAGCTTTGGGGTGTCCTGCTCTAGGACAGACTGGCTTATGTATCCTTGCAGTAGTAAAGTCTGGAGCAAGTGCTAGGGAGAGAATGTGGAGTGGCTGGCTGCTTTTCCTGTGGTGTCTTCCTCTGATTGGCTGTGGTACCGAGACCAGTGTCTACACCCCTGGACTGGGATCCACTGTTAAATCTGCAGCTGTTCCTTGATGAAAACTGATATGAATCCAGTCCTGTCAAACTTTCTCGTACCTCCTTGTAGAGCAGCATAGATTTCCTTAATTTTTTTTCAAGCTTTATTGAAGGATAGCCAACAAATAAGTGTATATATTGAAGATGCACAATACTTCTTATTTTCTCCAAACATTTTAAGGTGTACAGCGTCTCTTGTTTCTCTGTGGCTGAGAATTAAATAGCATGAGTTTGTGGAAATGCACATACCGTGTAAAATGGTCAACACAATCGGAGTGATTAACCTCACCTATTGTTACTTGTGTGTGTGTGTGTGTGGGGGGTGAGGACACTTAAGACCGCCTCCTTTAGCAGATGTCAAGTATATAATACGGCATTATTCACTACAGTCGTTGTGCTGCCATAGCAAACTGACAATGAGTGATTTTTAAATAAGTTTTGGTTTTGTTTTGTTTTTCCTCCCGGTTCTGGAGGCTTGGAAGGTCCCAGGTCCAAGTGCTGGCAGGTGCAGGGTCTGCAGAGGGCCTGTATCCCCCACTTGTCACCACGAGGTGCCTTACGTAGTGGAAGAGATGAAGGGCAAAGAGCAGGCCTTGCTGATTTCCTCCAGTCCTTTATAAAAGTTTTTAAAAATTGCTAAAAAGATTGTACCTATTATGGAGTAGAGTGCGGTGCTTAAATACACACATACATTGTGCATAATCATGATCAAATCACTGTATTTTTCATCCACCTCCTCATACATTTATCATTTAAAAAGTCCTCTTTTCTAGCTATTTTGAATATTAATTGCAATATTGATAACCACAGCTACCTTACTGTACAGAGGGATATCAGGACTTATTTCTCCTGCCTTCCTGTGACTGTGTACCCATTGACCAGTCTCCCTACCTGGCCTCTCAACCACATATCCGCTCTCTACCTCCATGAGATCAACGTCTTTTCATTTCATAGGTTTTGCTTCTAAGTGAGCTCATGTGGAATTGGGCTTTCTCTGCCTGGCTTATTTCAACATAGATTGCTCCAGGTCATCCATGTTGCCACACGCAATCGGGTTTCATTCACCATTCACCGTTTGCAGCGGCTGAGTTCTCCTCTGTGGTGTACACACACGGCCCTTTCTGTCCACATTCACTGATGACAGACACCTGGGCTGGTTCTTTATCTTGGCTATTGTGCACAGGGCTGCACTGAGTGTGGGAGACATATCTTGTCATATTGATTTCTTGCCTTTGGGAATACGCCAAGTGGTATTATGGAAAACAGTATGGTGATGGCTGGACCTTACGAGTTCTTTGTTTTCATATTTTGAGGAATCTCATACTGCTTTCCATAATACTTGCTACTGACTGGACAGGGCTTGAGGGTGTCCCCCAGTGCTTCATGTGTTGGGATCTTGGGTCCTCAGTGTGGCAAGGTTGACAGGTGACAAATCACTGTAGGTGCTGTCCTCAGAAGAAATTTGCATAGTTCTTATAGGACTCTGGCTAGTTCTCACAAGTTATGAAAGAGCCAGAATGACTCTTCCCCACTCCCTGACCTCTTCCTCTCACATGCATTCAAATATACATGCTGCCCACCATGTGACAGCCATGGGGCTCTCACCAGCCTGAGCATATGTCAGCACCATGCTCCCAAATCTCCAAAATGGGAGACGAACTAGACCTTTTTTTCTTTACTAATTCCCAGTTGCAGGAGTTTTTGTTATAGCAATGGAAAAAGTATTAGCAATGACTATTAATTCACATTCCCACCATTAGTGCACAAGTTCCCCTTTTTCCATATCCATGCCAGTAATTGATATTTTTTTTTGTCTTTTTGATAATGTCTATTTTAACTAGGGTAAGTGATCGATTGCTGAGGTTTTGATTTGCATTTTCCTGGTAACTAGTGATGTTGAATATTTTCTTAGAACTATTTGTGTGTCTTCTGAGGAATGTCTATTCAGGTTTCAGAATCAACATTGACGTCTAAGTTCAAAGTCTCATCCAAATATAATCCAAGTCAGATACAGGAGAGTCCAAGGCAGGGGTCATTCCAAGGTCAGCTGCTCTCCAGCTGTGAACGTGGTAGCTCAGTTATAGGTTCTGGCATAAAACAGGGGGACAGACGTTCCCACGCCAGAAGGGGAAAAGGGTACAGAGAAGGAACAGCTCCATCCCGAGTAAGTCCAAAAGATCATCTCAACTCTGAGCACAGATGATTTAGCTTCTTCCTTTTTGATATTGATGTATTTTCCCTTTTTTTTTTTCATGCCTGAGTGCTTTGGCTGGGACTTCTGGTACCATCCTTTGTGCAACTTGTGGGAGAGGTTACCCTGGTCTTGTTCCTGATCTAGAGGCAAAGTTGCTTTTTAGCCCCTGACTAGGATGCCAGCTGTGGACTTGCTCCATTGGCCTTTATTTTATTGAGGTAGATTTCTTCTGTACTGAATTTCTTGTCAGTGTTTGTCATGAAAGAATGTTGAATTTTGTCAAGTATTTTTTTTTCTGAATCCATAGAGATTATCATATGATTTTATCCTTCATTCTGTTAATGTGACAAATCACATTTATTAATTTGTGTATGTTGAACCATCCTGATCATATTGTATGACCCTTTTAATGTGTTTTTTAATTCAGTTAAGGATTTTGCACTGTGTTCATCGGGGGCATTGGCCTAGAATTTTCTTTTCTTGTAGTTTTTACATGTGCCTTAGTTATCAGGGTGATGCTGGCCTTGTCAAACCAGAGTGGAAGCATTCTCTCCTCCCCAATGCTTTGAAAGACTTTGAAGAAGATTGGCATTGACTCTTCTTTAAATGACAGGTAGAATTCACCTGTGAAGGCATTGGGTGGAGTCATTTTTTGTTGTTGGGAGGTTTTGATTACTTATTTAATCTCTTAATTTGTTATTGGTATGTTTAATGACTCTGTTTCTGTAATGTTTTGATCTTTATAATTTGATCTTTATAATTGTGATCTTTATAATTTATAAAGATCAAAACATACAGAAACAGAAACATGAAACAGGTATTTGTCCACTAATTGTTCAAATATCCCTGACATTTCTTTGCATTTCTGTGATATTAATTGCAGTGTTTCTTCTTCCATTTTTTAATTTAACTGAGTGGAGTTTTCTTCTTCTTTTGGCTAATATAGTGAAATATTTTCAATTTTTATTATTTTTCAGAAACAAATTTTAATTTTTTTAGTTGTCTTTCTACTATTTCATTTATTTCGGTTCTAATCATGATCATTTCCTTACTTCTGCTCACTGTCAGCTTAGTTTGTAATTTTTCTTATGCCTGAGGTGCAGAATTATCTTGCCTGAGACCAATTTTTTTTCCTTTGTGTGTGTGTGTGTGGTTCTGGGTTGAACCCAGGGCCTTATGCGTGCTAGGCAAGTGCTCCCCCACAGAGGTATGTCCCAGTCCCTTTTCTTTCTTAATGTAGGAACCTACCACTAAACCTCTTTGTGAGACGGCTTTCCAGCTTCCCATGAGCTCACTGATGCCGAGTTTCCATTTCCGATCATCTCAGGAGGCATTTTGGTTTCTCTTTTGATTTCTCCTTCGACCTGTTGGCTGTTCAGGAGTGTGCTGTTCAATGTCCAGGTGGTTGTAAATATCATAACACTCCTCTCATTTTGATTTCTAGTCTAATACCACTGTGGTCAGAAGGATAATTAATGAGATCTCAATCTTCTTATAAATGTTAAGACTTATTTGTGGCATATCATATGACCTAGCCTGGAAAGGGTCACGCGTGTGCTTGAGAAGAGTCTGTATTCTCCTGTTGTGGGAGGGAATATTCTGGGTGTCTCTTGGGCCTATAGTACGAGTCTGTCTGCTGTTCCCTTATTGATTTTCTGCCTGGATGATCGTCCACTGTTGAAAGTGAGGCACTGAGTCATTTTCTGCTATTGTGTTGCTGCCCGTGTCCATCTTTCTTTCCCTCTTAATATTTACTTTATATATTTAGGTGTGCCCAAAGTTGGATGCATATATATCCAAAATAATTATATTCTTTTGACTAACTGGCCCCTACTTCTTTGTAAGTTTTTGTCTGAAAGTCTATGTTGCAAAATATTAGTCTCGACACCCTGCTCCCTTTGGTTATCATTTGCACAGAATGTATTTTGCCATCTCTTCCCTTTTAGCCTTTGTGTGTCCTTTAAGACAAAGCGAGTCTCTTGCATGGAGCAAGATTGTGATTAAAACAAACAAACAAACAAAAAAACCCATTCAGCCATTCTGTGTCTCTTTAATTGGTGACTTTAATCCATTTACATTTAAAACAATTATTGATAGGTTAGGACTCAGTAGTGCCATTTTTTTCCTGTTTTGTAGGTTTTTCTTCCTGTCATACTGTCTTTTGTAGAGGTATGCTTTGATTTCTTTCTTGGTATCTTTTGTGCTTCCACTGGAGGGTTTTTTCCTTTGTGGTTGACATAGTCCGTATACAAAGTATTACATAGTATATTTAAGTTGATAAAAACTTCAAATCAATAAAAATCTACATTTTCACTTTCCCTCAACATTTTATGATAAACAAGCCACACTTTGCATCTTTTATATTTTATGTCCATATACAAATTAACATAGCTATCATTATTTTTAAAACTTTTTTTTGTTCCAAATTTTATGGTAGAAGTTAAAACATACTCACACAACACTATGACATTATTACTCTGGATTTTACTATGTATTCATGTTTTCCAGTGAGTTTTATGCTTCCATGTTATTGCTGAGTATCCTTTCACATTTCAACTTGAAGGATTCCTTTATATTTCTTGTAATAGAGGTCTAGTGTTGATAAACTCCCTCAGTTTTTATTGCTTGGCTTTATCTCCCCTTTATTTCTGATGCATAGGCTTGCTGCATGCAATACTCTTTATATACAGTTTTGATAAATTGCTGTTTGTCTTGGTACTTTCAAAATTCTCTTTGTTTTATTGATTTTTGACAATTTGGTTATTATGCATGTAGGGTGATCTTTGCGTTGATATTACTTGTTGACTTTTCAGTCAACAAGTGGTGGGAAGTTCTTAGTCATTATTTCTTAAATAGACTGTTTTTGCTCCTTTTTCTCTCTTGTATCCCTCTGGAATTCCCATAACCATATGTTTATTTGCTTAGTGACGGGTCTCATAGTTCCCATGTTCCTTCTCCACCATTTTTTTGTTCATTTTTTTTCATTCTGTTTCTCTAGGTGGCTGATTTCAACTAAATTATCGTTGATACTGATGGTCTCTTCTGCATGATCAAGTCTGTTATTAAAGCTTTCTATTGAATTTTTCAGTTCTGTTATTGTATTCGTCAGTTCCAGAACTCCTTTTGAGTGTTTCCTATTTCCTTATTAAATGTTAATTTTGTCTATGCATCTTTCCCCAATTGGCTATCTCTGTGCTCTCTTGCATTTTAATGAGCACCTTTAAGATGAGTATCTTTAAGACGAGCATTTTGAATCCATTGTAGCTTTCTGTTTCTTTGGCCTCCATTACTGTAGCTTTATTGATTTAATTTGGTGGCATCATGTTGGTTTGATTCCTCATGATCCGTGGAGCTTTATATTGGTGTCTGTGCATTTGAAGCAGTAAATACCTTGCTAGTCCTTACATATGGGTTTTGTCATGAAAAGAGCTTCTTCTGTTGACTCCCTGGGCTGACATGATGACCTGTGGGATCACAGTCAGGTGGAAGGAGCCAAGTCAGGTGGCCTCTGCTGTGTCCACAGTGGCACCTGCAACTGGCAGACTTGCTATCAGCATTCTGGTTTGGCATGGTTCTTGCCTGGTCTCTGGGTCAATGTGACCACCCTCATGATCTTGGCCAGTAGGTCTAGCACTGGAATCAGGATTCAGTTGAAGGTTCAAAGTTGTGTGCAAGATGGTAGACCTATTACTAAGTGCATGAGTGAGTATGACTCCTGGGTTCCTAATATGGGTTCTGCTATGTCATTGGGAGGGTTGCTGTGTGGGCAGGATTGTTCCAATAGTGCAGTAGAAAGTGAAGTAACCAAGTTACAAGGCTTTTTTAAGGTCCATAGTCAGAAATGAGATTTGCAGGTCTGCCTTTGTTGTGTGGATGGACCTGTCTCTAGCCAGATCCTTCAGTGAGCAGGACTGCCTCTGGACCATGAGTGAACGGGGCTGGGATTGAGACACAGGGACACTAGGATCCATAGTCAGACCAAGGTCTGCAGGCTTTCCTCTTGGTGTACCCTGTCCATGCCTCTTACAGCGTTCCTGTTAAGGCAGAAGTGTCCCTGGAGTGTGGTTAGAGCTGGGTCATGGGCTGCTGCAGGGTCCAGGGCCAGGACTAAGGTCAGTGGGCTGTTGCTTGAGGCATGAGGGTGCATGGTTATGTTAGGAGGCTTGGTGGACAGTGCTGGTGGCAGGACTAAGGCCAAGGGGTTATGGCTAAGCCCACAGAGGGAAAAGGCTCTTTTTGGATCTGTAACTGGGGCCACAGTTAGTGAGCATGCCACCCAGACACAGGCCTGCCTTCTCCAAACGGGGGTCCTTGGTCTTGGGCTTCCCTGGGGCTTCATAACTTCCTACCCGATCCCCAAACTCCAATATCAACAATTTTGCCCAAGAATTGATGTCAAATTATTTTTGCTGTGGTGGGAATGAAAGTGGGAATCCACATATTCTACCATATTGCACCAGATTTTCTTTGAATTTTAAAGAAACTTCTGCTTTTTTTTTTTTTTGACTTCTGATTGATTTACTAGAAACAGGGTATATATTTCTTTTTAAAAATTTTTTTTATTTGTATATGGACACCATACCTTTATTTTATTTATTTATTTTTTATGTGGTGCTGAGGATAGAGCCCAGTGCCTTATATGTGCGAGGCAAGTGCTCTGCTGCTGAGCTACAGCCCCAGCCCTATATATTTCTTGTGACTGTTGGTATATCTGATAATGCTTAATGGCTGAAAGGTTCATATAAAATGTCGATGGACTTTATAGATTTAGAATTGATCACTAAAACTGCTGCAGAACATTTCAAAGACACTGGCTCTTCACCAGTCATGTTCTGAAGTGCACGTCTCACCTGCGTAACAGCCCAGGCAGTGCCGGGTTAGGCTTGGTCAGCCCCTAGCACCTCCTGTTACCAAGTCAAGTTCATAGCCAGAAGAATGCTGGGTTTGCTTCCAAAGACATATTTTCATATATTTTTAGCTAGCTATGTCATGTAACTGTGGGACCTAAATTATTGATGTGAAATTACGCAAAATTTTGTGTAATTGTCAATATTTATTTCAATAATGAGAATGGTTGTGATGGTGATAAAAATAAAATGCTTAGGATTTTCTTCTTTTAAAAAAGACCTATACTATTTTATACAATTTCATCTTCAGAGAAGGTATTCTATAGAAATATAGATACAAGTATGTTCAACAAATTGTACAGATAATTTTATTTCAATGACATTCAAAGTATTAAAAAAACTGAAGATAAAATGAATGCTTATTGTTAGATAAATGAATGATTTTTCATTCCCTCTGTGTGATATTCTTTGAGTACCAAGAAGCATAAAGTTATAATGGATGGCTTGGAGAAATACCCCATGAAGTATTGGGAAGGAAAAAAGCAATATGCATAATAATCCTTATAATATCCTAATTTCCAAAATAAACACTGATTTTAAGAAAATTCTATATAAATGTGAACATAAATGTACATAGACACACTTATTTTATCAGGGAGAAAAATATGAATGTCTATATACACCTCCTTGTTAATGCTTTTCCTTAACATGTGAGGCTCATATGTAAGCTGATGAAAATACTAAGACCAAACAAACAAACAAATGAATGAATAAAATGGAAAAAAAATGAACTACAAAATTTCTCGCTGGGAAAAAAAATGTTCCAGAACTTAGATAACAAAAGACTACATTTCACCCTAGAATTAACAAGCCAGTGTAAATTTGAACAGGAGTGTAAGACAAAGTTTGGCTGTGACTCTCTGTGGTCCCCAACCTTTGGATGCACCGTTGGGAAATACTGACAGGACAGTCGGATCAGCAACAGCACTGTGTGGTGTCCTCCTATGGTGTCTTTAAGCTGGGTCACTCACTGCTCCTCACACTGCTAATGTGACCCCAGGAGCAGGGAAACCAAATGGGCCTTCATTAAGGGAACTTAGGACTCTGAGTTCCCTTTGGGAGAGTTGCTGAAATTCCAAACACCCTAACTCACCAGGAAAGGCAGCGATTATCAGAGCCTGCCGGAGCCTCGGGAATAAGAAGATCACTTTTATAACTCGTTAGAGAGACAGTCCTTGTCTTGGTTGCTTTGATAATTTTTTTAGAGGGAAGGAAGGGGACAGGATAGAGTTTGGGGCCTAATTTTACTCTCTAGATTGTATGATTAGAACTGGATTAGTGTAAAAGGGCCAAATAGCGCTTCCATGGCTGGTTTTGGACCCATGGAGAGCAGAGACAGTGGTTTGGCCTTCACTCTAGGGACACTGGCCTCTTCATTCATACAGCCCATGACTGCCCTTGATCTCAGGTCCAACATCACCCGAGACATATCTGGGGCCCTTCCTGCCACCCTCAAGAAAAGATGGTCAAACCTGCCCTAGGCCTGGGAATTACTGAGTTACGGATCTAGGAGCCCAGTGTGCAAACGGACCCACCACACCTGATCTGCTGCCCTTGACCACACAGGCCAAGGGTTCTGGCCGCCGGGTCCAGCTCCCCAGGAAGGAGTGAGAGACAGTCATGCCCACCTGCGCGGCAGGCCCTTCAGAGCAGCCTGTCTGTGAGGAGTGTGTCCGTGCTTCTCCCAGCCGCGGTGGCCAGCCCGGATCGGCGCCATTCTGAGCTTCAATTTCCTCCCTTTCAGAAAATGAGGCTATCAACTCCTTATTAACTCAGGTGGATTGTTACAGCAGCAAATTCCTATTACAGACAGGATTCTGGGGTCTCAAGGAGACCAAGGCTTGGGAAACAGCACTGCGCACCTAATGAGGACAGCAAAGCTCATTTCCATCCAGAAACAGTGTCACCGAAGAAGCCCTGGCATGGAGCCCATAGGGAGCAGGCTTCACCTGCCCTTTAATGATCTGCCTTGTTTGTGATTTTGCATCGAATTGTTACTGCGGCTTGCATTAGTATTTAATTCCCTATATTTGTCTTGTCTTTCTAGTTACCTTTTTTACAAAATTTCTTTTTGTAGTAGTAATAGATGGACAGAATGCCTTTGTTTATTTTTATGTGGTGCTAAGGATCGAACCCAGTGCCTCACACATGCCCCTGAGCGACTGCCCCAGCCCTCTAATTACCTTTTAAACTCTTTGAGGGAAGGAAATACATTGTACATTCATGGGAGTATCTTTTGTGCCTAGTATTTACCATTTACTTTGTAAAGACCTTGTAACAAAAACTGTCATATGAGATAATAAGTATGAAAATACTTTTTTATTTCAAACCATACAATAAAATCTCTGGAGCCCAAGGTACAGGAATACAGGCCTGTTAAGAAATAGGCAGTCTCTGGCGCATGCCCTGGTTTATCTGCCCTACAAAATACGACCTCCTCTGACTTTTCCACAGTTTGATATGACAATCACATTATAAGAGCAACAGGGAGTTTCCAGGGCCACACAGCACGGGGAGTGCCGCGTGCCACTCTAGGGCTAATAGGTGACTCTGGAAAGGGCGAATCGTGGAGTTCCCCCACCCCCTGCAGCAGTGTGCTGGTGGTCTCTGGTGCCCCCGGGGTGAACAAGCTGAGCACTTACCACCCATGTAGGAGAAGCCTCCTCCCCAGAATTCCCACTGGCCCCGAGATCTTGCTTTTCTCCAAGCTGTGGCTCAAGTTTTCCCCTAAGCAACATGGCATGGCCTGAGACCCCGCTCCAAGGATCTTCCTCAGGGCTTCCTGCAGAGTTGGGGATTTCCTGGATGGGAGAAGAGACCAGCTTCCTGTGATGCCCCAGCAGTGTCTTGACCTTCTTTGGGTTCACATCCGGGGAACGGTAAAGAGGCAGAGTGGAGCTGCTCGCTCCTGCGGATTGCTGCCTCACCTGCTGTCTCCCCGGGGCCCATCTGTCAGCGGGCAGGATCTTTCACTTACTGCTTCTTCTCACTGTTCACCCCTGTGCCTCCTGCTAGGCTGTAAGGATTCCTGTTGATTTTGTTCACTTCTATAACCCCTTCAATTAAACAATGTCCAGCACATGGAGACACTTGAGAGTATCACGAGATGGAAACCTTCCTAAACATGTCATTTTTGGCCTTGATGCTGCCCAAGAGCCCTGTTTTGATCCAGCCACCAGGAAGTGGACTTAGCAGCTGGCTTTGGATCACCCCAGGGCCTGGGGAAGAGCAGAGCCAGGGGAGGCCCTTCGAGGTTTTGATGGTACTAATAGTTGCTGGGCTTTGCTTACATTGAACAGAAACTCCAGAACTACTCAAATCTCCTTTTAGTTTTGATCTGTGTGGCAAGTATGATCGCCTACAATTCCCTGTGTACACACCAGACACACAGTGGGAAAGTACAAGACCTGGCTCCCCTGTCTCCTGGCTCTGATAACATGTGGGCCACTTTACTCTGAGTCTTAGTTTCCCAGTGTCAAGGATAATAATATCTGCATCACATGTTGCTCTGAGAGGGAATGAGGTCACATGACAGTCCTTGGTACCCTGTAGGTATCCAGTGTGGAGCAGCAGATACCACTTGAAGTCTCACATATGCATCGTCCCCAATCCCCGCTAGAGTCTGCCAGATTGATGCTGTTATCTTTTCCATTTTATAGACAAGAAAACTGCAGCTTGGAGGAGGTTGATTTCATGGGTCACACCATTAATGTTAAGTGTCAGCACATGGCACATACTTTACACTAACTAGGCTGCACACTGGTGTACTAAGTACTACTAAACCATGGCAAGCTTAATATTCAAATGGATTGCAAGGGCTGCCAAAATGTGCATCAATGGAACTGCGAATTCTATCTTCATCCCTCATAACCCACTCTTTCTAAGAATAGTACTCCTTATCCTTCCCAAGAGAAATAGGCCAGGTTGGAAGAATTTTTCTCCAATGCCTGGTCACTGGTGTCAAGATTACAGAAAAATCCTTGGAGAATTTTTTTAATTATTAAAATTTTTAAAAAATTATTTTATAATATAAATGTAAATAATATAACATTTCCTGGTGAAAGAGCAGTGAATGCGTCTCTTACTTTATCAGAGACCCAGGATCAAGTTGGTGGCATGGAGCATGGTGGCTGTCGGGATTGTGTTATGCTCAAATTCGGGACCCCCAAAAGACCACCAGAGACCAAGATCGATGTAAACAGCAAAGAGGTGTTTATTGTGAGCTAGCTCAGTCCTCTGTGCGCACACACAGCAACTGGTGACGCTGAGAGGCCCTGAGCCCAGGGTTTGCAGAAGTTTTATATATTCTTTGGAGAAGGCAAGGACCCCCACATACATCATAGCATCTCTTAGCAAATCATCACACACCGCGGGAAAATCAAATAACAACTCTAAAACATGATTAGCACTTTCACTGGTGGGAACAAGTTGGGTAGGGGTGATTGGTTACTACAAGAGGGGGATTCATTTGAACTGATTGTTTTAAGCCAAAAGGGGTGAACTACATGGTTTCCCAACATGTTATCAACCACCATAAACTACTGGGAGGGTCATCTGGCATCCCAGGTATTTCCCTGTCTCATGCTGATTGGTGGCTGCTAGGGGGTTGCTATGGATCCCCACCTAGCCTGACTGAGTCAGGGACACCTGGCTCAGCAGATCTCTCCTGTTATTTGTAGATAAACCACTTAGCAGGGTGGGAATGTGCTTAGGAGTGCTCTGTGGGTCTTTCCAAGGACAAAGGTGATGTCCCTTCCTTGGACAGGCTTTGCTCTGAGGTAGAGGCTGGTTTTTCAGTAAGTGGTATTGCTGGTATTGGAACTCAAGTCATTGGGTCCCAGAATCTAAGGACCCAGTCACTACTTCATCAGCCTCCTTCCGCAACAAATCCGGTGGGTAAATATAAACAACTATGACAACTACACAGTGGGACATTATTCTGATAAATCAACCAAATTTGTTATCAGTCACTATTTCCTCTAACTTGATGATCCTCCTTCAAATAGCAGGGTCTTGATGCCCTTAGGGATAGCATGACAGAATAAAAGACAGAAGACTAAAGAATTTAATGGTGAGATCTGGGCATAAGCACTAAATTTGAAAGAATGGCATTTTATCTTCTCATCTAGGGCAAGTGGGCTGGAGGACAAAAGAACTCAGGCTGTGTTTTGGCCACTCCTCTCCTAAATTCCTGTGTTACTTTTTGTTCATCATTGGGACAAAATTCAAAAAAAAAAAAAAACTCAGTGAAGGAAAGATTTGTTTTGGCTCATGGCTTCAGAGATTCTGTCACGGTCCACTGGCTCCATTGCTGGGCCTGAGGCAGGATGTCAGGAAGCTGGGTTGTAGAGTAAAGCTGCTGAGCTCAGGGCAGCCAGGAAGGAGGGGGCAGGGTGGGGGTCAGAGAACCGCCTCACAGAAAGTACTTGGTAAATATTAACTCCCTGACAAAGGGAAGAATTTCAGGGAGTGTACCAGGGCTTGGTTTTGCAAGAGAACCTGGGTGTCCTTGTGATGCCCTCGGGCCACTCCTTCCTAGTATGACTGACACTAGCTCTGTCCGGGGCCAGCTCTTGATTAAGCAAGACCATGAACATATATTTTTTTCATCCCCAATAGGAATATATTTTTCCTATAAGTCCGGCTATCATTGAGGTAACTGATGTGAAGCTTTCTGATTAGTCGGGGTGTTCTTAGGACGTAAGGTTCTGTAATCACAGTGGGATGACCTCGCAAAGCAGGGAAGCCACAGACCTGAGCAATCAAGAGAGCCATCTGGTTTCGGTCAGAAAGTCTGGGTTGGAACCTCGTTGTGCCTCATGGAAAATTACCCCATGTAATTTTTATTTCTTTATCTATAAAAAGTGAATTTGAAAATTGTTTGCCTTGGGAAGGTTGCTATGTGAATTAAACAAAAGGTATAAAGTTCTTAGCTCAGTAAGAGTTGACAGCCACACTCAGCGTGGACATACGGGTACTGTGGGGAGGAGCAGGAAGTGCAGGAGAGCCTCAGAGCCAGGCAGCTGTCTGCCAATTTACTGTTAGACCAGGACGCAAGAAAAGACCACTGACTCCAATTAAAATCAAATTAAAGCAAGCTTATTATTTCGACTGGCCGGGCTGCCTTTCCCTCCCAAAACGGCGGGAACAAGACAGCACCCCACCTTTCCTACAGCCCAGCTTTATAGCCCAGAAAGTTACACAAAGGGGGGTTACAGATAACAGAACTCTGACAAGCATCACACTAGTGGTAGTTTACATTTTTTTTTTCTGGCCCCAACATCAGAATTTATGAGGACCATTAGAGCCTCAGAGAGGGTCGTTGTCTGGCCAGGGAAGGCCAATATTTATGAGGTGTCACTAAGTTTCAGAGAGGGCTGCTATCTGGTCAGAGAGCCAGGCATGGGTGAGTTCAAGGCACCGGCAGGCATTCCAAGCAGGTTCAGAATTTGCAGTAATTTATAGTAAAGCCGAAATTATCTTTTCATGGTTTTGTGGTGAGATGCCCAATCTTAAGAAAAGATCAGGTTGGGTCTATCATTACAATCAATCATTTTTATCTTTATCAACAAAGACAAAAATGACAAAGAATCTTTGCAAATCAACACTAATGCTTCGACAGAACAGTATTTTTTAGGAGTCTTATTTATTTTGAAATTCCTTGAGTTTCTCTGAGTGCATGAATTCTGTTCATTTTAGAACTTTCTGAAGTAGTTAGAGAATGTTTCATTATTGGAATTATTTTATGAATTTTTTTGGTAAATACATTTGTAACTCAATGGACATGTTATGAGTAAAGAATGAACTAAAACCCTCCCAAATTTCAAGATGTTATATAACAACTTATGAAATGACCACTATTTTTATATCAGACCCTGTTGATTTATGTCTGCTGTGTCTTCTGGGTGTGCATTGTGGAATTCCTCGGCCTGGCTTGTATATTAGAATGCACGTCATGTTCATCTTAGACACCATCGGCCCACACAGCTCCTACTACCGGGGTTCTTCATCACTTGTCCTTCCTCCTTTACTAAAAAGCCACTTTTGGGTATTTTTGGTTATGGTTATAACCTCCTAATGAAATGTCTTCCTCTGTGTCTGATAGTTTGCAAAGGAAAATTTTATCTTGAGACATTTTTCATATTTGTAGGTGGTAAAAGGTACACTAAAAGGAAGAAATCATGTGGTTAAAAACAAAAAAATGGGATCCCAAAGTATCAGGATTAAATTTTCTGGCACTGGGGACCAGTGCAGTCTCCTGGCCTCAGAATACATTTCTGAGTGGTGATCTAATTTCAATCACATGAATATTATATAAGTACAGTTCTCAAATTCTTTGATTAAAGACTCTGAAAAGAGTACTTTTCACCAGTCTCCTTCCAAGGTACAGATTCCTGGTTCAATTACATTAAGTTCCCTCCCTGTCACGGCAGGTGGTCAGGGAGAGGTGCAGGGGGAAGTCTTAGTCACTGAAGAGTCTAAGGTGGCGCAAGATGGTTGATTTGACTTCCTGAGGCCTCAATTCTTCCATATGACTCCATCTTTACTGGGGCGGACAAGTGGGCTGCTGACCCTTGCAAGAGGTATGCTACCGCATTTTGAAGTATTCAGAGTGCTATGGAGGAGCAAGCCCACCTCTGGCTCCCACAGGCACAGTCCCCACCAATGCCCTCATCTGAAAAACCACAGTGCAGCTTGGTGGCCCTTCTGACTATACCCACCTCTCCTCAGCCTCCAGCAGATTGCCATCGAACCAATTTTTCCTGACTGGAGCAGGCTGGAGCAAAACATCCTTAAGACCGCGCTCACTCTGAGACCCTCAGGGAGAAACCTCTGCCTTGCTTTGCTCAGCGCCTAGAGCTGCATCTGTTGGTTCATGGCCACTACCTCAGTCTTCAAAGCCAGCAGAGCAGCAGCTTCAAAAGTTTCTTTCCCACTGACCTCCCATCTTTCTCTGATACAGACCCTTGTGATTACATTGGGACCACCATAACCTGCCCTTCTCACAATTCATGATCACCCCTGAAAATGTTCTTTCACCATGTAAAGCAACATTTTCAGATTCAGGAATCAGGAATGGGATGTTCTTGGGAAGGTCCCTGTTGACTCTACCTGTCTAGGTATCCTACTGGTTTAGTGGATGGGAAAAGAACGTTGCCTAATCGTGAAAGGTGAATTCTGGGATTTCTGGGTGATATAACATTGTGGGTTAAGGGAAAAAATAAAGTGATTCATTGTTCTTCCTTTCCATTGAGTAGCACTTATAAATGTGTGAACATTTTTGTTGGAGTAGGAGGGGAACATGTTCCGTTGGCATTTCACTGATTTGACCCATATTCGCTGAGCGTACATCAAGGGCCAGGCGCTGTGAGTCCCAGAGCACACACCCAAGTGTAGAGATGACCCTTGCTTTCCAGAAACTCCGGTTTTACCGAGCGGAAGAAAACAGATAATTTTACTACATTCTAGTAAATGCAGAGAGTAGTATAACCAGGGTGTTCAGCAAAACACCCAATAGCACCCCCAGTGCAGACTGAGGAGGTGTGGAAGTGCACCCCAGCTCTATCGGTTGGTGCAACTGGAAAAGTGGGGTGAGGATGTGAGTGAGGGATTGTGGCACAGGGAATCATCCCCGCGGGCTGTTGCCTCTGCATCCCATGCTGGAGCTTGGGGCCTGCGGTGGCGAGCGGTGGGAGGGGAGCTCGCGTGAAGGGGAAGCAGGTCAAGGTGAGCCCTTTCTGCCTCCAACACTGATGTGGATCATGTGAGTGTGCTGCAGGAGGAGCAGGTGTCCTCTGTCATCAGACCTAACACACCTGGCCCAGGAGTCAGGCGCTGGAGGAGGATCCAGGGAAGGGGGCTGCTGTGTCCCTCTGCGGAGAGGTAACCCAGCAGAGAAACCAGGATGCAGGTGAGCGGCAAGGAGCAGGCCACGGAGCGTGGCTCCAACCACAGGGAAGGTGCACACCTATGCGCAGGTGTCTGCTGTGGCTCTGGTGCTGGGGCCCCAGGGGCGGGATGGGAGGGGGAAAGGATGTGCCCGGGACCCAGTGCTCTGGTGAGGTCACTATAGTTCAGTAGTCCCGGGCAGCATGGGACTGGGTCCTGGGGGGAACAGGGAGTGGTCACTATGAGCGACTGTCCAAGCTGCACTTCAGAGTGTTCAGGCCCTTTGGCACCTGGCCACGGCGGCGTCTTCCTGGGTCTCCCCTTCTCTGCCCACAGCTGACCTGACAGGCTCCTCAGCTTCCCGTCACCCTCTGCCTCAGGGTCCACTGGAGCCACTTGCTCCTCCCTTTCCCCTTTCCCTTCAAGGCCAACTGCTGGTTCATGAAGGGTGAACCAGGTGACCTTCCTCCCAGCAAGACACAGGGGACCATGCTGCATGACCTGCTCTGAGGAGCCTCATTCATATCATCCAAGTGTCCCCACTGCCCAGTACAGATGTGGCATGCAGAAGGTGCTCGGTCGATGCTGAAACAAGTTCCAACAGCCTCTCAACAAACCCTTCACTTAAACAGCCGGCCTCCATCTTCGTGGTGCCACACCCGTGGGGGCAAGCTCTGTTGAGATTGGAGAGACCCCGCACCTGTACTGACACGTCCTGAACTTTTTATCTGGTCCCGATTTCCTAAAGAACACCGATAACAGCTGTTTATATGGTATTTACATGTAATCAGAGGTGGTTCCACACCCGTGGCAGGATGTGTGCACATTCTGTGCAGCCACCGGGCCATTATTGTGTCCTGTACTTGAGCATCACAGACTTTGATACACGGGAGTCACTAGAACCGGAGCCACCAAGACTGAGGAGGGACTGCGTTTCCAGGGTCAGTGGGTTTGATCACGTCAGACAGACAAGCACCGTCTTTCCAGACTTCTTTAATAGGGATTAAGAAGGGGCAGTGAACGCTTCCAGCGTCCTCCAGATCAGCATCTACGATGGGCTCAGGGGATTCAGAGGGAGGGGAAATCTGACTCGCCCTCCTTGGCCTGCTTCAAGATGGCCTCGCACCTGTAGCTCTTGATCAAAATCTCCTGCTCCTCTTCCTCCTCCTCCTCTTCCACGAAGCCTTCCTTATTGCCTTTCGTAGGATCTACAGGGGGGTGGGTGTAGTCCTTGGGCCAGTTGTAAAGAGGCTTCAATTTTCTGGTGTAGATGAACTTAAACCATCTTCGGAAGGTTTGTTTGATAGTTGAGGAGGTCATCGTGTGGGCTATTTCCCTAAAAATATCACGGGTTTTTTTTGCTAACTCCCGAATCACCGGGTCTTCATCCCGGACTGTTTTTTCAATAACTGCAACGATAAAAGGGCACTTGGTTTGAAGCAGCTCTCTCTCAGAGGCCAAGAAGCTCCAGCCCTCAGCAACCCCACTGCCCTCCACAGTCTCCTTCCTGCCCACCCCTCTTCTCACTCTCCCCCATCTTGAGGGAGATGAATAGCAGCTCATTAAAAGAAAAATGGAAATATTCACTAAATGTCTATTGAGTTTCTATTATGTGCTTGGTAGCATCAACATGGATTCATGAAGCTTATGTACACACATTATATTGATCATAATCATGAAAAATGTTTGCTATTCAGCTACATGATTAGACCCTAGGAGCTGCTTAAAAGTTAAGGTTACCATAAAATGAAATAGTGTACACATTTTAACAAGATGAGATGGGCACATGTTCCTTGGCATGGGAGGTGTTTGACCCATAAGTAGGTGAAAAAAGTTGTGATAGTTGTAAATACTAAATATGCAATGGCATGTATGTTTTAAAAAATATTTGGGATAACACATATAGCAAAATGCTAATGGGGTCCTATGCGACAGCAGGAAGTGGGGAATGATGATTTCATTTCTTAATAAAAGAAGCAGAATAAGGAGGGACCTTTAGAAAAGAAAGGGTGGGAAGAAGGAGCAGGCGGAGAGAGAGGAAAGAGGTGGTAAGAGAGACCAAGGGAGAATCCTGGTGCTGCTGAATGAAGGAGAGCGCCCCCTAGTGAGCCAGCGAGGTGAGAGGAGGGGGCAGCATAAATTCATAGGGAGTGAGAAACTTGGGACCTGCTGGGGCATGCTGACAGTGGAGGACGTGATGGGGCACCTCTGTACCTGCAGCTCAACTTCGTAGGTGAGCCTAAAAATGCTCTGAAAAATAAAGCCTCCTTTTTTTATTTGTAAAGGAAGGAATGAAGGCAGCTCCCCTATTTTCTAACTCACCTGCTAGTAATTAATTCTGACCTGAAGAGGCAACAGAGGCTAAGAGGGGGAGAGGCCTAAGACCCAGACATTGTGGGAGAACAACAGGACCCTGCTAGAATTCCCTCCTCGGCCAGTGGGATGGATGTTACCGTCAACTAAAGTGGGAATGCTGGGAGGGAAGAGGCTTTGGTGGTGGTGGCTGCTGCTGCTGCTGAGGGCCCAGAAGCTGGATAGTGCTGTGGCTCAGGAGGGGCTGGAGAGGCACTTGCTGGTTGGAGGAGGGAGGGAGTCCCCAACACTGCAGTTCCCAAGGGCTCCAGGGGGAGTGGTCAGGTTGCAGGGAAAGACGGGCACCCTCACGTAGAACTCATGTGACCAGAGTCACAAGTGGAGAGTTTATTTGGACCTATGTATGGATGTGTCATCATGACCTCAGTACTTACCCTCCAGCATGACTTCGATTTCATCTTTGAGTAGTAAATACGCACCCAACTTTGCCAAGTACCCTAGCACAGAGTGGATTAAAGTTACACCAAAGTACATCACAAAAGTGCATTCCCTGCTGTTACCTGGCTACAAGCTTTGCTTTCCTTAACGAAAAGTATCTACAGATGATCTTCCAATCATCTATTAGGGCTTTCAAATGGTTATTATTTAACTATTTGTTACAAACTATTTATTGAAACACATGTCTGTGTTGACCCAAGTTTAAACCCAAGTTTTCAATTCTGTGAATTTTTTAATGAAATTGACACAGATGTGTTAAAATAAGTTGTAAATCATAATCTAGCACTTCCTATATAATTTGTTATAGCTAAAAATTAATAAGCATCATCACAAATCATTCACCTATTATTACTTTTTTTTTAAGAATAGAGCTTGAAAAACACAAATATTTATCTCACAGTCACCCTGAGTGGGGTCTTTGTGGCTCAGTGTCAGGTTCACAGGTGTTCCACAAGCAGGATGACGAGACTCGGGGTTAATGAGTGACTCTGCAGCTAACTCATCTTCCCTACGTCTAGGTCACCAGAGTCCCAGAGGCGTTCCTCAAGCCCCTTGCAGTTTCTTCCTGCACCTTCCAGAGCACGCTCTCAGGGCCCGCCTTCTTGCTGCACTTGAGCTTGGGATCCCCACGGTCTTTGATGCAGCCATGGTCCGTCCATTCCCATGGGTACACGCAGAGCTCAGTTTTCTTGAAACACACTGTGCACCCCGGCTCCGTGTTACACATCATCTCTACCTGCGTTCGCCTTATGACAGCCGAGTACCTCCAACGGAGATTCGGTGGCACTCAAAGCCTAAAATATTAAACTATCGGATTTTCAAAAAAGTTTACTGAACCCTGCTAGATGATGTTCTATCTTTTTATTTATATTTATTTTTAGTAGCTCTGGGGATTGAATCCGGGGGCACTTTATCATGCCCAGCCCTTTTTGAGACAGGATCTCGCTAAGTTGCTGAGGCTGGCCTCCAACTTGACATCCTCCGCCTCGGCCTCCTGAGTTGCTGGGGTTAATAGGCATGCTCCACTGTGTGTTTTATCTTATGAATGCAGCCATCTTTTTTTTTTTTTTTTTCCTGCCAATGGTGGACATTCGTGCTGTTTCCAGTTTGGGGCTACAGTGAGTAATGGTGTATGGACATTCTCGTGCATGAATTCGAATTGCTGCTTGGTATATAACTAGCATTTACTGAATAATGGAGATATTTATGTTCAGCTTTAATAATTACTGCCAAACAGTCTTCCAAAGTGCTTGTACCGATTCTCACTCCCCCCAAAGCCTGGAGACATTCCCCGCCTCATCCAGAGGCCTCGATGTCCAGGAGTACGAGTCCTTCAGCTTTGGCTCCCCTCAGGTCACCATGGCTCTCAGACCTTTCAATTTTCACATAAAGTTTAGATCAGCCCTCCAGCTCCACCCACACCTCCAAACCCCGGGTAAGGATCTGCTCAGGACCAGGTTGAGGGCTCGGGGAGACTGTGAGGCATGTCATCCTTCAATCCACCAACAGGAGGTAGCGCTTCACCTGGGTTTTTTGTTGTTGTTGTTGTTTGTTTTTAACTTCTGTGGTTTTCTGCTTTCTTGTGTATCACTGTTGCACATCTTTTCTTAGTCTTAATATATTTTATATTTTTGGAGTTATATTTGATAATTCAAAACTTTAATTTTTCAATTTGTTTGTGTACCAATATCCAATTGATCTTTGTGTATTGGTGTTGTATCTAGAAACTTTGATAAATTCGTTTAATGAGTATTTTTTAAGAATTCTCTCCAATGTTCTAAACGTGCCAACATTTTTGTGGAAATGTTGAAAGTTTTATTTTCTTTTATTCAAACTTAGATATTTTATTTCTTGCTGTTGCCTTATTTCAGTTTTGGATCATTCACGGCCTTATCTCTTCAGGTGGTTTCTTCTGCCTCGCTCTCTCCTCCTCCTCCTGTAACATGAATGTCGAAGCTTTCTCCATGTCTCGTAGTATTTCATGCTCTTTCCACATTTCCCATTTTTATTTCTCTAAGCGTTGATCTTGGGACTGAATCCTTTGCTGTGACACATTTGATTCTCTCATTCTTTTTTATTTTCTTTCTAATTTGCTGCTGAATGCCATCCATTGAGTTCTGCATTCCATCTCATTATTTAATCATTCAAATATATTAGTCATGTGTATTTTAAACTATAATATCTTCAACAACTACACATCCTGGATTCCACTTCTATGGTTTTTTCCTTCTGATTGAAAGCATTTCTATGAGACTGGCTAATTTTGGTTGAATATAAGCTATTGTATGAAGATGTGGATTTTCTGTATTTCAAATAGCCCTCCTTAGAGAAAGTAGCAATTTATAGTGTCACTAGTGTGATTGCTCTTTTCTTGCCACCTGGCCAAAATGTATAGTATAAAACTTTTTTTTTTTTTCCTTCAGTATTGGGGATTGAACCCAGGGGCACTCCACCACTGAGCTACATCTTCAGCTCTTTTTACTTTTTATTTGGAGACAGAATCTCACTAAGTTGCTGAGGCTAGCCTCCAACTTGTGATCCTCCTGCCTCAGCCTCCCTAGTAGCTGAAATTACAGATGTTACCAGAGTATTCAGCTAGTAAAAAACTTTTGATTTTCATTAACCTCATGGATGGAAACATTTCACCATTCAATTTGCTTTACTGTATGTGTAAAATTGTGAAAGGTCATATATAAGTGCCAAATATATGTATTTTTCATATATTCTTTGCCAATTTTTCTACTGAATTGGTTGTGTAATGGATTTGTAAGAATTCCTTTGATAATAAGCATTCACCCTTTATCTGTGATAAGTATAAATATTTTACCTCAATTTGGCTTTTAACTTGGTTTCTACTGGTTTTGCATCACCAAGATTGTCATGTAGTTAACAATCTTCTGTTATGGCTGCTAGGTTTAGACTTTTGCTTAGAAAACTTTTCCTTCTTCCATGATTATAAGGCAGATATTCCGGATTGTTTTTATCTTGTTTTATTTATAATTATGAGTTGATTTTTTAGCATTTGACTCTTTGATTATATAGAATTTATTTAATATAAAAGTTAAAAATGAATAAAATAATTCAAAAAATTCCCAGTGGCTTACTAGGTGCCCCACATCGTCTAAGAGGCCCACCATTCACTTTCTAAAATGCTGCATGAGTTGGGCTGTCTGCATGGCGTCCTGTTGCTTTCATCTGTCTGATCATTGCCTGTGGTTTGATGGGGCCAGTTCCCCCTCCTCATTCTTTCTTGCCTACTTTTATACTTAGTTTGAGAATCAGCATGCTAGTTTAAACAAAAGAAATCCTATTGGTGCTTTAATTAGCATCTGGTTCCACGTATAAATTTAGAAAGAATTCATACATTTTTTGGGGGGAGGTACCAGGGGTTAACCTCAGGGCCACTTGACCCCTGAGCCACATCCCCATCCCGATTTTGTATTTTATTTAGAGACAAGGTCTCACTGAGTTGCTTAGCTCCTCGCTTTTGCTGAGGCTGGCTTTGAACTCGGGATCCTCCTGCCTCAGCCTCCTGAGCTGCTGAGATTACAGGCCTGCTCCACCGCGCCTGGCCTCATCCATTTTTTTGTTTTGGTTTTGTCTTTCCCGAGACATGATTTATTCCCTTCTCTTTATTCAAGGTTTGTGTCGTTCAGTAATGTCTGCAAGTTTTCTTCACAGGTGTACTGCACACATTCCAACGTTCAGGTTTAGATGTCCCCCCTCCCCTCTGTCCATCCTTCCTCCCGTGTTTCCTCTTCCCATCTCTCTTCCTCTCTCATCTTCTTCCCTCCCTCCCTCCCTCAAGCTGACCACCCCGGGGGCTTCCGCTGTCCCCTCTGGAGTCTGGCTGGACTCCATCCACCTGCCTCTACTTTCCTCAGAAAAGCTCTTCCTCGTTGTTGTAGTTGGTGGCTGCAGATGTCCAAGACTTGCTGACGATGGTGTTGGTTGGTGCATGTTTTAAAATTGTTCTTTGGACAGTGACTTTTAGGCAGTGAAAGGAAGGATGAGCTGTGATAGGTCTCTGTCTGAAAGTCTGAAATCGCCCTGTTGAATGCATTCTGTCGATCATTTGACCAGACAGACGCTAACTGCATTGCAAAGGCACCTCTGCTCTCAGCTCATTATTAGCCTCTGTTCATCACAGGTGGCACCATCATAGGTGCTGGGCATCATAAACAGAGAGGATTTGTGACTTTTAATGCAGACTTACACTGCTAGACTCCTCTGTACCTTGAAAGACAAGAAATAGAATTAAATTTATTTACCTACTAAAATAACCGATCCTCTCCTCAGATATGGCCGGGAGCTCCCCAGGAACCCTAAGGTATCAGATATTAAATCTGTAATGTAGCTCTCGTGAGAAGCCGCCTAAGAATAAAAAAGGGAAAGAACCATCTCTCGATTGTTGAAAAGACATTTCTCTCCCTTCAGAGAAGCTTTAAGACAGAGGACACCGATTGCTCCCACTGTATCAGCAGCAGCGAAGCCTGGAGCGTCCTGTGTGTGACACACTCTCTGGTAGGCGTTGAGCTGTTGACGATGGGATGCGGGAACCCACCTGTGCTGAGCTCTCTGCCACCCCCACGTGTCTCCACTGCCCACGCTGGTTTTCAGGGGACCAGGCCACGAGGGGTGGCAAAGGAACTCCAAGAAGAAGAGGAAGTGGGGAATTCTAGTTTTCGGCCATCTCAAGCCTGGCCACAATCACACTTACTTGTTATGTTTTCTTCACATTCTTTCCTCAGGATCGCCCCTGCCCTCCCCCATTTCGTCACTTTGTGTGGCCCTTCCCTTCTGTCTGTGGGTCTGACCTGTGGAAAAGGGAAGGGCTACTTACAAGGTGGTTACAGATGTTGAGCACCACCAGCTCAAAGTTGTAATTTTCATCTTTGAGAAAAACTGGTGTGGGCCACCTCAGTTGTGAGGCACAGATTCTTAATGTGTATTTACATGCCTGTGAGATACAAAAAGTTCCCTCAAGATCTCTTCTTTTGTGGTTGCATAAAACATTGTGATTTTCTGCAAAATTAAGGGGGGGAAAAAGTCTTACTTTTGAGACTCTTATCTCCTTGTCCTCCAAAAACAGGATCAGGGGCACCAAGGCTCCAAGGGCCAAAGGGTTCAGCATCCAGGTGTACTGACTCATATCCTTCAGCAACTCACCAAAGTGTCGAATGGCCATGCTCCGAATACCCCCATTGCTCTGCCAGGTGCATGCGGAAAAGAGAAAGGGCCTCATCTGAGCACACTGCTTTCTTCAATCAACACGATCTACCTATCTATCTATTTTATATGCCTATATGTGTATATTCAAATGTATGAAATTATTATTTACTTTTAGGAAAGATCTCATCTACAAAGCTCTTCTTTTGGTTTTAACGTAAGATTTACTTACCCATTATCGACCATAGCCAAGATGTAGAATTGACCTAATGCCCACTAATGGAAGAATGGATAAAGGCCACACGTGTGAGTGTGCACCTCCCCTCTGTCCCACAAGTACTCTTAGTCATAATAAAGAAGAAAATCATTGCAAAAAATACAACTGACCCCAGAGGACACTACATGGCATGAACTCGGCTAGGCACAGCATAGACAGACAATCCCTGCCTGCTGTCCTCACACACACACCCTGAGGGAGTCAAACTCATCACACAGAGTGGAACAGTGGTCACCAGGAGGTGGAGGCGGTTGGGGTGGAGGAATGCAAGACGTGTTCCTTAGAGGGTTTAAAGCTTCAGTTAGACGGATGAATAAATTTTGGAGTGTTAATAATGTATAGCACGTTGACTATGGTCAGCCATATGCATTTTGTACTTGAAACTTGCAAAGAGATTAGATCTTAAAATGTTCTCACCATAAAAAAAATGATATGTGAAAAGATGGATTACATTGGCTAGCTTGATTTAATCATTTAACAGTGTGTGCATATATCAAAATGTCACATTGGACAAAAATAATGTATGTAATTTTCATTTGTCAGTTATGCTTTAACTAGGAAAAATATTGAAACTGGTTGAAAAAAAAAACATGAAAAGTTTTACTTACCAGAATTCAGATGGCGTTAAAAAAAAATCTTGTGTAAAAAGTGAATTTCTTAAATTTAGGAAGATGTATAGCACTTAATCATGGCCTCAAAATATAAACTGGAATAGTCTGTATAATTGGGGATAATCCACCCAGGCTGTGTCCAAGGCTAGAGGACTTTGTGGAATTGCCAATGAATAGCGATGGGAGTGCCTCACCTACGGGCATACAGCTGGCCAAGTAGGAGCTGATTGCATTATGAAGACTCTGGAAGAGAAAAATCTCAGCCAGAGTCAGAAACTATTTTAAAAAATACAATCTTCTCTTCTAGTATTGAGGAAATATCATCTTCTAGTATGGACACCATTAACTTATTGTCCTCTTTCACCCATGATCAGAGACTGTTCTTCAATTCTCCTTTCTTTTTTTAGAATTTTAATATTTATTTATTTATTTACATTTTAGTTTTCGGTGGACACAACATCCTTGTTTGTGTGTGGTGCTGAGGATCGAACCCCGGCCTCACGCCTGCCAGGCGAGCGCGCTACCGCTTGAGCCACATCCCCAGCCCTGATTCTCCTTTCTTAGGGACAAACTTTTCTAGATTGTCACAGTGTAGTTAAAAAATAATTAAATAAAAGGGTCCCACAAATACTCATGCCTGGAGCAGAAAAGCTGGCTCTGGGGGAAGGCTGCCGCCTGCTGGTGAGGCCAGGCTACGACAGGATCTCCACTGGGGCTTCCGCTGAACCCCACAACCTCTGGGCTCCTCTACTCAGTTCTCCACCTAACTCACGTGATCCATCAGAGGACAGTAGCTGGAAGCGATTTTGGCGCACAGTGAGGAGTAGATCACCCTGTCCAGTTTGCATAGAAGTTTCCGGAGGGTGAGCAAGGCCCGGATGACAACGGTGTGTTCCTTGGAATGGAAGGCTTCCAGGATGGATGTCAGTAGGCTGCAGACATTTTCTATCTGCATGTGAAAGGAGGAAGATGGTGGGATTTGGGAACTGGAGGAGATTAGAGCTAGTGTTTGGCTTGCACGTCTCAGTCTGGCCTGCTGGCCCTGGCTCGAAAGAGTCACTTGTCAAGTTGCCAAAAATTTTGTGGCCTATTATTTTTAAAACATCATTATTAAAAGTCAGGGCCGGGGTTGTGGCTCATGGTGGAGCACTTGCCTAGCATGTGCGAGGCACTGAGTTCAATCCTCAGCACCACATATACATAAATAAAAAATAAAGGTCATGGACAACTAAAAATATTTTTTAAAATGTCACTATTAAAAGTTAAATTGTATTAGTTTAGCATTAAATAAAACCAAAGGTAATACTACAAAGTGATGGATTCCCGATTATTTTGGTGACAGTTGCCTATTTTCTACACCCCTGAGTGGTGGAGGCCAGTATCCAGCTGAAACACTGGGCTTTGTCAACAGCAGGGAAACCTGAGCCCAGATCACGGCAGTACTTCTATTTCACTCTCCTCGCCATTCTGGACACAGAGCCCCCATTTCGCCAATGACATTGGCCAGAGCTTTGGACGAAGCAACGAAGAACTTGATGCTTCCCAAAAGAATGCTTGCTGCCGATAAACCTGTTCACTTGTGTGCTTTATTTAAAGCAAACAGACCATGGCTCATGCCGTTCTAAATGCAAAAGCGGTGTTTACAGACAGGCCTTGAGCTTTTGGAGACTATGCTGAATAGGTAATGGAGTCATCATTGTTAGTTATTATTAGTTATATTATTAGTTATTACTTATTATCAGGCTCATTCTTAAATCAACAATGAGTCACTAGCATCTGCAGTCTCTGCGTGGCACAAGACCCGTTGGAGTTTGGAATTGCAGAACCCAGAGGCAGGCTTACTTCCTGGGACTGGAGGACTTTCGTCTGACTCAGGGGGAACCAGGCCAGACGGTGACTCTTAACCTGTGTTAGGATCAACCGAAGATTCTTTTAACACACAGACTGAAGGTCCTCAACCCAGAATTTCTGATTCCACAGGGTGGGGTGGGCCCCCAGATCTGTGTTTCTAACAGGCCTCCAGATGGTGGTGATGTTGGTGGCTCTACAGCCGTACTTTGGGGTCCGTGACATGAGGCAGTGCTCATAGGGGGTTTGGCTCTGAGAAGGGATGGGGCCATTCAGTGAGGTCCACCTTGAGCTGATGGTTGGGAAAGGAGAAAAATGTGCCTGTGGCAGGTGACAGAGAGGGTGAGGCGTGGAAGGAGAAGCCGAGTGCTCCCCGGATGGGACTTGGTGAGTGCTCCGTGTGCGCTGGAGGGAAACTTGCTGAGGAGTCTGTGGTGTAGACTGGAAGAGGGGTGTTCCTGGAGGCCACGGGTGATAAATTCCAAGGGCAATGAATGATTTTATGGAAAATTTATAAATAAGGTGTTAAAGCCCCTAAGTTGGCTTATATTCTCCTCTTTTAACTCAGTATTCTTATTGAAAAAAAAAATACTAAGTGTGCTGTGGTTTACAGAAACTGAAAAAATATCCATGTTTTATCATAAAGATCTCCAGCAGCATCAGAATATCCAATTATGATCTTGGCAGTGCGGGCGGACACAACCCCACCGCCCCCACGTACCTCATTGATGACGGGGGCCATGTTGGCGATTTTCTGGAGACTCAACTTGCTAACCACAGGGTTGGAATCGTTGATCCAGTTTTTGTAGAGGACCATAAATTCTTCTGGGAATGGGTCCTTGAAGAAGTTATTCAGAAGCTGAAAGAAAAGAGTTAATAAGTTAATGATGAGTTCAGGCCAGCTGTGGTATGATTTCTGCCTGGCGTCAAATCAAGACATTTTCAGCAAACCAGAATACCAACTCCAAGAGCTTGTGTGTATGGCTCTACACATTTGGGTGCTCATAGAAGAGGGGACAGGGGACAGCGACTAGAGTAACTCACAGATGCTTTGCTTTGTTTTCATGGCTTCTCTTCATCATTGGAAACTGAATGACCCATTTAAGACTCACTCACAGGATGGAGTTTTTTTGACCCGGGATGTTGCCCACAGGTGATGCCTATAAACGGCCTGGTGAGCAAAAGAGTCCCGGCCCACGACCCTGTGAGTTATGGATGAGCCGAGAGGCTGGTGCCCTGTAAGACAATACTAGACACTGTTCAAAGAAGGAGCCGAGTTGTGAGCTGAGGCCAGGACTAGGAAGGAGAGCTGGCAGATGCTGCGAGAACATTCACCAGGTACTGGATTTCGACTGTGATGAAAATTTGATTTAGAATGAAGAGTGATATTTAGATTTAGACGTGAAGGCCGAGTTGGTGTTAGCTAGATAAAGTGTTTGAAGAAGGCACTTCCAGGGATGGTGATCATGTACTAAGGGCCTGAGGTTGATGAGGCAGGGTGTGACTGAGCACCTTTTAAAAGAGCAGCCATAGGGTAGGGGGCAGGGAGGACAGGAGGCAGGAGGGACCTGGGGGCCAAGTTGAGGAGGTTTAGTCTGTAACAGCCAGTTCCCCCCAAAGATGTGATTATCACGAGCCATCTTGCACCTAAAACAGGCACTCAAATATGTGCATTTTTAAAATCTCTTAAGATATGCAATGACAGCTTTAAAAACACACAATTTTCATGGAAGAATTTCAAACATTGCTCAGATAGGTAAAGTGTACAGGGAAAACAGGAGAAAACTGGAAGGAAATGGTACAGCAAGAGTGGGTGAGAGGGAGGGGTCAAGCTTCCCTTCCACAATCTTCTAGAGAGCTTTCCTCCAAATTACACACCTCATCAGAAGTGTCCACCACTTCCCTAGAGCAAGACGTTTATTTAACGTCCATGGCATGGAACTGCAAGCCTAGGAGCCCCTGGAATTGCCAGATACCCCTCCTCCAGTTTGTGGGTCAATATCCTAAACCACAACAGTCAGACAGACATATAATAAGGACGTCACAAAACAGTGAAAAATAATAACCATCTGATGTTGACAGTTGGAAACAGACGTGTCACTTGGGTTTAAAGAAACGCTAAAATCCACAGGGGCGGCCTCCCTCATCCAGATGTAGCTCCCCTCCCTGGGCCCTGCCTCAGCCCACTCCCCGCTGTTCTCCTAAGTCTTGGTGGGAACGGGCAGGGGTGGAGGGGGAGGCTGTGGGCGGCTTGGTGAAGACCAGGGGAGGCACCAGACACCACTCAAGCTCTCCTAGAAACTCACTTCAGTGAAGAATATTATTGTGACGATATTGTCTTCGGACCTTCTAGGACCTTCCACGGAGATCTTGTAGAAATAATGTAGAGTCTCTGGAAACTGTGGGAAGTTGAACTCACTGAGAGTTCTGTAAAGGAGAAGAAGCCCCAGATGAGCAGAGATGGAGAGCCCACGTCGGCCAATCCTGATAGTGAGGAGAGAGGATTCTGCCCTCAGCCTCCCAGCTCGCAGGTGGGAAGGACAAGACACTGCCCACCGTTCCCTCATCCAGGGGAGGCCGCAGCCCACCACGGGTTCTACAGCCTGCAGAGCCAGCGGCCCTGGGCCTGCCGCCATTTCTTCCTGACATGGCTCCTCTATCCCGTCTCCCACATCCTTGGCCACACAACAGGAGGAGCTATTTCTGTGCAAGATCCAGTCCTTGTCCAAAGGGAGGAGAAATAGGCGTCTAAAGCACGATCCAAGACAGCCACGCAGGTCACCTATGGGGTTTTGAATCAAGCTCTTCCTTTCAATGCTGTGAGGAAGGAGAGAGTCGGGGCCCATCTTGGGTTGCTCAGGAGAAGAGGCGGCGAGCTCTGGCGCACTAAGCCATCCTCCAGACCCTTGGGCACTAGCTGGGCTCACAGTGGTCCCGACACATGGGCCTGGATCAGCTCAGTAGAGGCAGGATCAGGAAGGGGCAGAGCTTCCATGTCAGGACTCCACACTGGCTTCCTTAAACTTTAAGGTGCATTCAAACCAGCCAGACCTTGCTAATACAAGAGTCGGAGTTTTAACTCCCAGTTAAAATGCTGTTGCTGCTGGTCTGTACCAAGCTTGGAGTCAGAGGATCCATAAATGCTAAGGACAGGGTGACACTTAATTAGGGTCCACTTGTAGGTCAGGAGTACTACACTCTAACACAGGAAGTGCAAACAAGTGGCCATTTTTAAAGGCACCCGTGAACCACATAGGCTGTCCTTTCTGGGTTGGGCACAACTTCAAATGGTCTGTCATGTTGATAAGGCACCGTAGCTTAATTCTTGATCAGAAAAGCAGATCCCTGTAATCCTAAGCGTGCTGTTCACTGAAGACTAACTAGAAAACAACCTTTCCAGTACACGAAAACTGAAAGTTCCGTTCTATCACATTTTCCAAAACTTATCTGGCTCATTGGACACAGGTCTTTACTGGAGCTCTTTAAAGCACATCTAGAAAGATCTGGTGCCTGAAGAGCAGGAAACGGCTAACATCAGAAGGGAAAAACCAGAATTATCTTTGGTCCTCTGAAAGGTACCTGCAAGAGAAACCTGTTCTGTGGAGAGAGGATAATTGGGTATCATCAGGTAAAAGAGAAGGATAGGGAAAATATCCCCCCAAAACTCCTCAAAATAGTTGAAGAAAAAGAATCCAGAGCCAATCCAGATCATATGGAGAGACTTAGACGCTGGAGGAGATGCCAACTGTGTTCTCTGTGACCCACATGAAGGAAGGTGGAGAAGGTGGCACAGAGACCAAGCCTCCTACACGGCGCCCCCTTTCTTACTTGGCAATGAGGTGAACCCCGAGTTGGTGATACAGTGCTTGGGAGAACTGGGTCCAGCAGTTCTTTTTCTTCAGAGCAGCATCCACCTCTTGTAATCCGGAAGAGTTCAGCAGAGCTCTCAGGGCGTCCCGGGCATAGCTGGTAAAGGACAGCGAACTTCACATAACCAAGTATGCATGACCTGGCCTGCACCCCATCTTAGGCAGGATAGGGTTTGGAGAAAGGGGATGTTTCAGAGGCAGGAGGTCACCCCACAAGGTCATCTCAGCAGTATCAGGAGTGGAGGTTAAACCCTAGCTGCAAGATCCTGGGCTACCCACAGAACCTCTTGCTAGTTTATGGGCTTATTTGTAAGAGATGCTGGACAATGTGACAGCCTGCTGAAGGTGTCCCTTTTCCTTGGTGGATGCCATAAAAGATAGGATAGGTTTCCATCTGCTAGGGTGCCTAAAGAGCAGGGAGTGGGGCATACATCAAGGGCCGGCTCCTGTTTCAGGGTGCCCCCGGGTTTAGATGTCCACACCCGACCAGGCAAACCGCTGACAGCTGGGCTGGGATGCAGTGCTGCCCCTCCTCCCTCACCCCGCCCCCACAGAGCAACGGGAGTGGACAGTGTCCTGGGGCCTGGTGGCCTCTACACGCGCACACGGTGGGGGGGGATCCTGCCTAGGTCCTCGGGTGGCGCTTCTGGGAAGGTACTGCGCCCTTCAGAGGAGAGGACAGGGCAGTTGGTGAATGCACCAGCAGGAGGCAGGAGCCCCCGGGGCCCCAGGGCTGGATGCTCATCGTGGGCGCTCTCACAGCAGCCTGTCCTGGGGCATCACTCTCAGCTGGCTGCTGTAGAAGAGCTGCAGCATGAGGGCCAACAGGAGGTGCGGGAAGAACTGGGCCACGGCCTTCTTGTAAGAGCCCACGGGCAGAAACGTGCACAGGGCCTGCGACGCCTGTTGGGAGGAAGAGGCCCGTGAGTCTTGGCCGGGAGAAGGGCAGAACTCTGCAGCCTCCTGCCCCAGGAAGGCAGCCGCTGCCTGCCGTCCCCCCAGCAACAGCAGGGCCAGGAGTGCCAGAGCACCCGTCAGTCAACCTGGCTGCCAAACCAGCACCAAGCAAGCTGGCTCCCAGGAGGGCCCACATCCCGAGGTCCTTCATCAGTGGCCGTGAAGAAGAGTCCTACCAATAACCCAGGCCCCCTGTGCTTGAGCAATCCAGAGAAGCGACATAGGTAAAGGGTGGGCCGGCTGGTGCCCGGGTCTTTTGGTGTGCTGACCCCTGGGAAGCCAGCACAGCAGAACTTCACATCCCAGCACCTCGACATGTTCCTCTGTTATATTTCTGTAAAACCTGAATTTATTCCCCAAAATAGTGATTTGGGTAGTTGGGGATGCGTGCACTGGATGCAGGTGCAATTAGCCCTTCTCGTGTCTAGATGACTATGTGATTTAGCGGGAGGCTGCCCCTCTGCCACCTACACCTGCGCCCTGGCTCAGTTCAGCCAGATTCCTGGGCCTCCCGGCGTTCCCCAACACAGGTGAGCTCCAGTCACCACAGGACATTTGCTCTTCTGTTCCTCCTGGACACATGCAAAGACCACCCTCACCAGACTCAGGTGTCTGACTAGATGTCACCTCAGCAGAGAGGCCTGCCCTGACCCACTGACCTCGCCGGCACCTTCCCACCCACACCAATGTAGGTTTCTTTTGACACGTGTCACACTCATTTGTTCCTCGCCTCCATTCTCAGCAGAATGCAAGCTCCCAGGTCTGACAGGGTGTTGGAGAGTGGGTGCCTGAGGGGGGACTGGGATCTCCCCCCCACAGGAACACAAGGCTGGGAGGAGGCACGCGTGTCCTTTACCGCCACAGGCATCATGTTGGTGGCGTCCAGGGAGAAGCGCCTCTTTTCCTCCATGTCCTCCTCCGTCTCTCCGGGCTTTCCTTTCAGGATCAGAAGGATAGTCTTCAGCACAAGAGGGGCCACGCTCCCCTCGGAACCCGCCGCTTGCCACATCAGTATTAGAGTGCTGTGGACACAGAGGGCTCGGCCTTAGGGGAAGCCCGCGTGGCAGAGGTGGGAATCGGGAAGCCGGCCTGGGACCAGCCCCAGGTGGACTGGCAACCCCTTCCAGTGATCCCACCTGTGCGTTATCCTCAAAAACAGAGGAAGAAGTGAAATAAGATCTTAGAAAACAAAAACAGTCTGCATGTCTGTGTGTTCATTTCTTATTGCTATTTAAATGTCCGCCAAGTTCATGTCAAGAACCCCTCCGTTCTCTGCACCTCTAGCTCATGATCTCCTTAGTCCAGGAAGAGTGGCACACTTGAAGACTGGCATGGGGATACAAATGCAAATCAAAACCCTAAACAAAATAACTAACTAAACAAATAAAAACCTGAGCTCATTTGGCTAAATGTCCCATATTTTAATGGTGACACAGATGTGACTAGAGCCCTGGCTTCTTCCCTTTAGTCCTCAGATCCTTTCTCTACACACTCAGCCGCTGTTCATGATTATTCCTACCTTTGCTCATCTTAAAAACTGCTGCTTATCTTTTTGCCAATATATTCCCGAGACCTTGTGGATCTATGCAGAGTTCTGGTGCCTCTAGCTCAGTCTTTCTGGCTACCTACTATGGGGCCTGGAATACGTGGATGTACCCAGCTCTGTGGAGTGGCCCTTGCCCTCGGGGCTCACACTGAGAACCCCGTGGACAGCCAGTCGCAGGCCTGTCTTGTTTTCTTGCATCTTGCTCATAACTTCTCTAGCTTGGCTCCGGGTCCGAGCCTTTTCCACCCGTCCTTGCTCACCAGGGCGTAAGACCTGGGCCATGTGGCGGGTTTGCCTGGCTCTGCCCGCTCCCTGTGCCTCCCTGCTCGTCATGTGCACTGGAGTTATCAGCAGGTTTTGTCCTTGTGGATCTATTTCCCCGCAAAGGCTGGAGGGCGGATGACACTGTGTGCACAGCGGTGCCTCACGCTGAAGGGGGGGGACACCGAGTCTCCCCGCGCTCTTTCCAGGAATGTAATGGATAGTGAGATATGCTGTGGGTTCAGCCTCCTGAAAACCAGCAATCTCTCAGTCAGGAAGAAAAAAAGTATATACTCTGTTCAGAACATTAAAAAAAAAAAAACTCCATGATTTTTTTCCCTCAAAAAAAAAAAAAGAGTAAATTCATAAATGGGAAGAAAAGATCCTTCATCGTTTTGAGAAGTTTGTTCCGGTGTGATCTGTGATAGAATATAGTTGAAAGCCTCAGATAATCGACATTTCTTGAGGGCCTACTGTGAGCCAGGTATCGTACAAGGTCACAAATAATAGATATGATCTTATCTAAGCCTTACAATCATCCAACATGAGGTAAAAATAGATATCCTCAGAAATAAGAAACTGGGCCTAACCATGACGGGTGGAGATTTGAGCCAAGTCCCTCTGACTGTGGAGTCTGAGAACAAACCTGGATGGGGGTGGGGGGGCAGTGGGGGTCTCCTTACTCATCAGCGGGCACCGGGTAGTCCATGAGTTGAAAGATGACCTTCTTGGGTGAAGTGCGCGTCAGCAAGGTGGTGACCCGCAGCATAGAGTGCTTCATGCTGTGGGAGGGATCTTCACACAGCTTCTTATAAATAAAATTCACAATCTTAGACACCTGGAAGAGAAATTCCAAGGCATTGCTCCATGAAGAATTCAGAATGATCAGAGCAGCAGTGAACACACAAATACGCACCAGCAGAAAGTGTGTGTGATGTGTGTGACCACACAGTGCATTTATGTAGAAGGGGGACCAGCAGGGAGAGGAGGATGGGCAGGGGAGGGAGGAGGGGAGGTGCCGGGGCTGAAGTTGATCAAGTTATGCTGTGAGCCTGTAGGATGGCGCCACAGTGGGTCTCGCTCTTCTGTGTTACTATGCGGTGATAATTTTAAAAAGCTGGGCATTCATGAATATTGGAGAAATGCCCATTTTTAGAAAATTTGTTTTGGGAGGCCAGACTTCATTATATAAGGCATACAAGCTTAATGATAGAAAAAAATATATATTATCTTAAAGAAGAAAGTCAAAACAATTGAGTAGAATAATGATGGACCTATTTATCTCAAAAATTGTTCTGAGAATTAAAGAACTGAATCTGCATATTGAGGGCGCGAACTGGGATGAGAGGAATCAGCCAGAGTGGTGAACCCTGCGCCATAATCTCGCAAACTCTGTTCACAGGTTCCATGTTTGTTTTACTTCTCCTCCTTTTTGACTCATTCCTGAACAGGAGAGTCCCCGCTAGACCTGGAATGTGTCTGAAAGCAATGAAGTCTCACATAGTGCAGGGCCCTCCCGTACCATGGGTGCTCCAAGCACCAGAGACCTACACCTCGTCTCCTCCAGGGACCTCCTCGCTGTAGGCCCAGAGCTGCGGCTGCTTGGCCTCCTCCTGCTCTGATGCGGCTCAGCCCTAGGACAAGCCAGCCCCGGCCCTGGGTGCTCAATTCTGGGGTGATGATCTGTTTCAAACTCAGAGAAACACTCGATGGGTTAGACCCACGCAGAGCTCCTATGGCCACCCATTATTATGTGCCACTGGGGCGGGGGGCGTATTTTTAACTCCCTATGCTTGGTAGCCCAGTTGTCTGTGGGAGCTGGGGAAGGGTGATAAAGTCAGAGAACCCCATTTTTGTTCCGTTCTATGTGGTTAGTGGTTTACTGTAACAGAGGATGTTTGTTTCTGGCTTTCTGGTGGTGTTCTTTCTCTCCGGGGACTTGGAATGGCTTCATCTAGCCTCCCTTGGATGCTCTTTCCTCCTGTTAGAGGAGAACTCTGTGGAGCAGGGTGAGTGGGGTAGTCATTGTAGGAGCTCCTTGAAAAAAAGTCCCTTGCTCTCTCTCCCTCTTGTAATCTTCCCTTGCCTTTCTGCCTGCCACCATGAGATGATGCCACAAGGAGGCCCTTGCTAGATGCAGGATCCTCAACCTGGGACTTACCAGGCTCCAAAACTGTAAGAAATGAATCTCTATTTGTTTTAAATCACCCAGCCTCAGGGATTCTGATATAGCTACACAAAGCAGACTAAGGCAGAAACCCATATATTCTTTCCATCTTTCTTTACTGATCAGCAAGGAGAGGATGTTAGAATATGTGAATGACAACAAGTAAAATAAAAGCAGCTGAATTAGTTTTGGGTAGTGTTTTTGCTCATTTGGTAACAATGAAATGTATTTGTGTGTATATGCTATAAAATATAAATTGTTTTATTTTGGTAAATGGCATTTTGCAATATAGATGTGGATAGCAAAATTTATGTAATAGTTTAAAATTATTTAAAACTAAAATTGTTCTTTTTATTTAGAAAAACATTAAATTCGAACATCAACAAATAATGAATACTTGAGAGAGGGAGACCTCAGAGGAAAGGTGACCATCCTCGTGTGCTGACACACATAATGACACTGTATTCCCATGTGGTGAGGACATGGGTCCATCTTTCATTTTTCCTAGACTCTACAAACTATGCCAAGCTGAGGGTCCTTGAAAACTTGCCTTAAAGGCTGTGCAGATTTCAATTATAACTCTACTGTTATTGTTATTGAAAGATTTCTTTAAAAAAGATCAAATACGGCAAAATATCATAATTTAATATGATCGATGGGTGGATATTCATTATCATATTCTCTAAAATTTTCTATATGGTGAAATATTTCATTTAAAAGCCTCATTTTAGTAAAGTGACAGAATGAAAAATGGCAAGGACTATAAACTGAGAGAAATAGATTTAGAGCAAAGTCAAAAAGTGGACTTGAGAGAATAAGCCCTCCCCGCCTTTGCTCACTGCTGATTCTTACCATGATGACCTTCTGGGAGTGATACTGCAGAGTCAGCTTCAGGATAGAGGCTGCCTCAGAGGCAATTTCAAAACTGGCTTCAGACAGTTTCATCAGGAGGGTCCACACAAAGTCAGTCAGCAAGGAGGGCAGTAAAGTATTTCCTACACTCTGCAACCAGAAGGAGAGTTGTGACCTCAGACCTCATAGCAACACAGGAAAATGCTGAACTCAGACACTGGGGGAAGCTCCAGGGCCAGGCAGGGCCTCGAGACTTTCATGGGCCTCTGTGGGCTCTTCCTTTATTAAAAACTAACAGAAGTTATATTTTCTAATAGTGTCAGTATAAAGATGACTATAATCCAAGGGTGATTTTATTCGGTTTTGTGTTCTGATTTTAAAACAATTCTGCTGTCCAGGTATTGTGGACATCTTTAGCTTTGGAAATGAGTTTGCTCAGGTCAGAAACAAGTACAGTGAGCAGATGCAGGAGGAGGTGGGCAAGAAGTCAAGGTGACTCAAATGTGCACATCAACAACTAGGAAGAGAGAGAGGGTCTGTCAGCCCACCACTGAGGTCAAAGAACGACTACGCAAACAACCCTCTTCTAAAGTCAGAGGAATATCCATGGACCGAAAAATTAGAATACAGTTGTATGATTAAGGACCAAGGAAAGATGAATGAACCCTTTTCTCCTTGTCCTTTACATGAGAAAAATCACATTCTTCCAAGTTCAGAAGGTGTACCCAGTCCCACCAGTAAAGCTTTTCTGTATCGTCCACAGGGATGGGTGATCACCTTTTTCAATGGAAAAGGACTGAGGTCTGAGTGAGAATGGATGACCACCAGCCCTGCTTCCAGGGGGCAGGGGTGAAGGGTGGGATCCTGGAGAAGGATGGAAACCAGAAGAGGGCAACCAAGGCTCCGAGAACCCAACCCAATACTGGAAACAGTTGGCCTTACTTGAAGAAAGCCAAATCGAATGTGAGACGCTGAATTTAAAAAAACAAACAAACAAAAAAAAACATCAGGAGGAGAAATATTCTCTTTTGAATATTTATTTACTCAGAAATTTTAATCTAGTATCTATCTGAACGTTGTGGGAGTTTCTCAGTGCAACTTAGAACTAAAGTTGGATGTTTCTGTGAGGTGAAGACCCTGGTATGAAGGTAGACACATCAGAGGATGGTGTGAACTTCATCAGATGAGATCAACACAGAGCCACAGTGTCACCCCACGTCTACAGACCTTCTCTTGTGATTGTACCCCCTTGCTGAATGCCCTGGATGCTCCTGTTGGGAGTCGCCCTGGCTCCAAAGACTAACTTCCCCATCCCCCAAGAAGAGCCGTCCAATGGTAAGCCCTGCTAGGCTCACATGATCCTGTCATCCAATGGTGAGCCCTCCTGGCTCACGTGATCCTGTCATCCAATGGTGAGCCTTGCTGGCTCACATGATCCTGCCGTCCAATGGGGAGCCCTGCTGTCTCACATGGTCCTGCCGTCCAATGGGGAGCCCTGCTGGCTCATCTGATCCTTACCCACCAATCAGACTAGCCCTGCTGGCTCACCTGATCCTTACCCTCCAATCAAAAAGCACCCCATGCCAACTGTCAAACCACCCCTGGCTCTATAAATATGCAGAGTTGTTCCTCAAAAAACAGGCATTTGCTCCGACGACAAGCCTTGTTCGTTCTTTCATTGGTGCCATGGCAATCAATTGACGGTGCCTTGGGTCCTTGTCCCTGGCCGTAATGATCAATAGACAGAAACCCAGGGTGCAGATTCAGGTGGATAGGTGCAAGTTTGACTTTCTCCTTGACACCAGAGCTACCTTCTCAGTCCTGACAGAATTCTGGGGGCAAAGAGTTGCACTTCTTAGCAAGGAGCGCCGTCCACCTCTCCTATTGTCGGGGTAGGAGGAAAGACCATCTATCCAAGAAAGACTCCCCTATCACTCTGTTCCATAGACAACTTCCCATCCTCTCAGACATTCCTAGTTATGCCCCAATGTCAAGTTCCTTTGCTCAGCTGAGATATTCTCTCTAAATTCAATACAACAATCAACATACGGGCTCCTGGCATCAGTCAGGCCCCAGAATTGGCCTGTTCATCTTTTCTGGCCCTTTTGGCAGAAAACTGGCCATTCTGCTCCACTTGTGAGGCTGACATGAAATACCATACTAACCTAGTTGACCCGATTGTATGGGATACCCACAGCCCCTCCACCATTTCCTGAATATTCAGGACCTTCTTAGCAAGGGTTACCTCCGTCCTGCTCATTCCCCTTACTCCCATACTAGCTGTAAAAGAGCCCAATGGGTCCTACCTACGACTCATCAACACTTCCGTTAGGCCCATAAAGTTCTTCTGGGCCTACAACATACATCCTTTGGTTCCCAAACCATACATCCTGCTGTCTCAGATCCTCCACACTGTCACCCACTTCTTGGTCATAGATTTAAAGGATATCATTTTGCCTTTAACCTGGACTGTCCTTCCTCAGGGATTTCGAGATCGTCCACACCTCTTTGGACAAACCTTGGCCTCCGACCTTCAATCTTTTCACCCCCAGTGCCCCGAATACACCCTCTTACAATTTATTGATTATCGTCTGGCAAATCTCTTTGCCCACCTGTGGGGAGGAAAGCACCCCACCACAGCCTTTAGGCTATGGTGGCCCTCAGGGGCTCCTTCCTTGGGCAGATTCGAAAGTCCTAGTCCTCTCACCTTAAGACTCGGCCGGTAGAGAGACGCTTACCCTCCCCTTCCTCTCCCTTCTTTCTGGCCCTGGGAGTATCTGGCCTCTCCAGGAGGGGTCCCGAAAAGCCTTGGCCAAGGTCTCCCACGGCTCTGTCTCCGTCCAGGATGAGAGCTTCGACTGTCAGGATTTGGTGACGACCAATCTCTGCAGCTCGAACCTGCCACTTAGGTACTCCTGATTTTTTGGCTCTAGTGGGGACACCCCTTTTGACAATAAATCAGTTTCCTCCTTCTCTGCGTCCTCTTCTCTCCTCCTTACATGGGTAATGTGTCCTCTCTGCCGATCGACTCTCCCCTACAATGCCTCTTGGATCAAATATAGCACCCAGGCCTGGCCCACTTATCCCTTAGACAACCAAAGCAGATGGCCCCTTTTTGGGTCCTTGGATCCCTCCATTCTAAGGGATCTCTTCCAGGCTTTCTTCTTGCTCTGATCCAATCCTGCTCTCTGCACCTCTTGCAAACAAATTCTTCTAGCCCGTCCAAAGGGCGCTCAACAGATGACAGAGTTCTCCTACTTAATTTCTTGGCCTTAAAGGGAAATCGGGCCTCTCCACAAAAGGCCCAAATAGCATGTATCTAGGATTCTCTATCTTTCAAGGGAAATTGTGTCTATACCTGCACCAAAGACCAAAGATGACTCTCCTTCTTGGGTTTGGCTGGGTACTTCAGGGCCTGGATTACTTTTGAATTTCTCCCTCCTCATCAGGCCGATATATAATATGGCCAAGGGCCCCCAAAATGAACCCCTACTCTCAGCGGGAGGGAAGCCCTTTAAAAAGGCCCTCCTCTGGGCACCTGCCCTGCATCTCCCCGATCTCTCCCGATACTTTACCCTCTATGTAAAAACAGGGACAAAGTCTAGGCGTTCTGGGTCAGGAATATGGCCCCACATTTGCACCAGTGGCCTACCTATCCAAACAGCTCAACCCCACCGTCAGGGCTGGCCCCATGCCTCAGAGCCCTAGCAGCGGCCCATGACCTCCAGAAAGAAGCTCACAAGCTTACCTTTGGCTCCCTGATAACCATCTCATCTCCTCACCATTAAAGGATTTTCTCACTTAAAAGGGGCTACAGTCACTTCCTCCTTCCAGGGTCCTATCCCTCCTTGTCTCTCCTTGAAAATCCCTCCATGTCTTTTCAGCCCTGCTCTCCATTAAACCCTGCCTCCCTCCTCCCATCTTCTCCCTCACAAGATCCCGTCCACAAATGCCTGGAGGTATTAGAGATGATTTTACCCTGCCCTACCACCATTTCTGGGGACCCCTGCCCTCTTTGGACCTCGTCTGGTTCTCAGATGGTAGCTCCTTTATATACAAAGGGGTTAAAGTGGCGGGGTATGCTGTCGTTTCCCTCTCATCCATCATAGAGGCAAAACCTCTCCCACCCAATACCACCAACCAACAAGCTGAACTCTTAGCTGCCACAAGGGCATGCGAGCTTGCGGAGGGAAAAACCCTCTCCCTATATAATACGTCTTCCATATCCTGATCTCCCACGCAGCCATTTGGAAAGAAAGGGGGCTATTGATCACCAGAGGGACGGCAGTCATTAATTCCACACTTATTTCTGGCCTACTACAAGCCTCCAGGCTGCCTTCCCAACTGGGAATAATCCATTGCAAGGCCCCAAACTGACTCCTCCCTTACTACTATGGGGAATTCCAAGGCCCATCAAGTGGCTCGATCAGCCGCCCTACAGAGCTTTACCTCCTCTCCGCTACTCTTGGTTACCACAAGGGATCGGCCCAAAGATCCCCAACAACTCTTCCAGTTTCTTCACTCTCTATTCCATTCTAGTCCACAGAGTCTCACTACTTCCCTTCACTCCTTTTTCACCCTTTCCCCACGCGATAAGACCCTCCTACAACAGATCACTTCCGCTTGTCAGATCTGCCAGAAAACCAATACCAATACTCCATTAAACCTTTCTCTTCTCATCAGGCCCACAGTCATACCCCAGCTGCAGACTGGCAGATTGATTTCACCAACATGCCCCGAGTAAAAAACATAAAATATCTCCTTGTATTGGTAGATATTTTTTCGGGATGGGTTGAAGCTTTTCCCACTTCCAATAAACAGGCCTCTACAGTAGCTGATCTATTACTTACTCATATAATCCCCCGTTTTGGGATGCCCACTTCTATCCAATCAGATAATGGCCCAGAATTCACCTCGCAGATAATTCAGGAGCTGGTTCATGCGCTATCACTCCCTTGGCATTTCCATTGCCCTTACCGCCCCCAGGCTTCCAGAAAGGTTGAAAGGACCAATCGGTCCCTTAAAGAGACCCTCACCAAGCTCACCATGGAATTAAGCCTGGACTGGGTAAAGGTGCTCCCTTGGCTTTATTGCGCATTAGGGCCCTGCCAAAAAAAGCCTTCTAATCTCTCACCTTTCGAAGTCATGTATGGCCATCCCCTCGTTCCTCCCGGACTGCCTACAGAACCCCTACCCATCTCCGATACCTATGCCCTGCCCCTCCTCTTCCATCTACGCTCTGAACTCTGGTGCATTCAAGCCTGGCTCCTTCCTGACCCCAGTCTCTCTCAAAACCCTACCTCCTTAACACCTGGTCAACTTGTTTACTATTGCCCACCGGGGGAAAAGCCCCCTCTAAAACCAAACGGGAGGGTCCTGCTCAGGTGATTATGTGCACTCCCTTGGCAGCCAAACTCAAACTACCTAATAACCAACTTACCCTATGGATTCATATTTCCAGGCTTAAGCCTGGCACTCCTACACCTTCATCAGAAGAGCCAACCATCATCACCTGTCATTAAGTACTCTTGTCAATGCTCCCCCTCATTTCTGGCCTCTCTTGGGTCCTCTCTTCACCCTATGTCTGGAGATTCAAGGCAAGTGACCCTAAGGGCCCCCCTCCAGCCAGACCCCCTTTTCTTCCTTTCAGATCCCCCCCTTACTTGCTTGGATCTGGCCGGTAGTGGGACTGTTGTGTGTTGTCCTTCTGACAAAGCACTTGGGTGTCCAGAGCATGGAGACCCCTGAATAAGTGTGATCATAAGAGAGCACTTTACCAGTTGCCTTCTGGGCCTAAGGAGGAACATGTGTGTGTTTTATTTACCCTCCCAGTTTCATAAGAATTTCAAGTATCAGTATTTAAAGTTGATGTGTTTCACATAAAACCTGGAGAGAGCTGACTGCTCTCAAAGGGAAATATGGTAACAATGAGCCACTGTCCTTCCTTGGCTGCCTTCGAGAAAGGCAAAGAGAGAAGCAAGCTGGTACACCCAGTTAGGAGAAAGTTTGAAGAGCAGCCTAAATAGAGAGGGGAGAGAGCTAGATTGGACTAGGAAGGAAGAGTGGAATTGAGGGTGTTAGGTGCAGGTCAGGCTGGTCTGCAGGTCATGCCAAACAAAGGTAGCTGAAGAATGCCCTGGCTTCTCAAACTCTCTGTCTGGTTCTATATCACCTGTTTGCTTCAAGCCCAAACGCCCAAGCCCTGCTCAAGGCTGAACACTTAACCTCCTTTGTGCCAACAAGACAGCTTGCAGACCCAGAGACCCCATTAGATTTGGGCTATAAAAACTCCCTGTGCCTGTTCCTTCCCTTTATCATAAAGTTCATTCAGACTTAGGTGGGTAAAAAATTTCTAATCAAGCTTTTACCAGCCTCTCCTCAGGAGTTACCAACTCCTGGCTACTGATGATACCTCCAGTCGAGACCTATGCCGAATGGACTAACATCATCATGGATCTGTGGTGGCAAGGAACCTTTGTTGATCTGGTTCCTGAAGTTATACCGGTCTTCTCTGCCCTGCTATGGGGGCTCCTTACTTCCCTCCTCTCTTTCTCCCACACTGCCCCATATCAGCAGGAAGCAGCCAGAATGAGTAGATGCCCACTCTCATTTAATAACAAAGAGGGAGGAATGTTGGGAGTCACCCGGCTCCAAAGACTAACTTCCCCATCCCCCCAAAAGAGCCTTCCAATGGGGAGCCCTGCTGGCTCACCTGATCCTTACCCACCAATCAGACTAGCCCTGCTGGTTCACCTGATCCTTACCCTCCAATCTAAAAGCACCCCATGCCAACTGTCAAACCATCCCTGGCTCTATAAATATGCAGAGCTGTTCCTCAATAAACGGGCATTTGCTCCAATGACAAGCCTTATTCGTTCTTTCACTACCTGTTGTAACAGTTGCATGATATGCTGGGGACTTGACATCCCACCACTTGTCATTTATTTATCCATGCTGGACGTACACTTCAGAGCACAGGCTTTTGCCAAGAACCTCTTCTTGTAAACAGATGAACTGTTTTGAATTATTTCCTTTCCACAAATTCCATGAGTTTTTTTTTTCTTTATAAGACAGTGTCCTCTTTTACAAACTGTTACTATATAAAAGGAGGGAGCCTTCGTCTGTGAACAGCCTTTATGTTTTCAATGCAATCCTCCCATTTTAATGGTATTTTGCTTCAGTGCATTGAGCTCACACCTGGCTGTGATGCTTCTATTTGCCATCTTTGGACTTTGACTGTGGTCCTCTCAGTCTCCTTGCTACAACTTTGGATTCTATGGACCCACCTACTGGTCTTCTTGTTCCAACCTTGAATGCTCCAAACTCACCTATTCCACCTTCTTTGGAAAGTCCCTACCTACTGCTCCTGCACTCACGGCGAGCATCGAACTTGCTTTGGTCTCAACTGGGAACTGAAAAATAGGTCACACACACAAGGATTCAGGGTACCCCAACCAAGGAATTCCAAACCTGGTAGACATTAAATACAGAAAAGAGAGGACTCCAGGGCAGACGTTGTGATAGCAACTCTCATAAGCCACTTGCAAGAGGCCCCGAGGAAGCTCCCAGTCCCAGCCTCACTAGCCCAATCATGGAGTTAGGGTTTTAACTCTAGGGCATGGCAGGGTGGATGAGAATGGTTTGGTGACAAACCTACACAGATGCTTTGTTTCTTCATGAAAGTGACCAACTTCATGGTCAACCAGGCTTGCAATAGTTGTGGGGTGGTGAGTAGGAAAACCCCTTGATTTTGGAAAGATGTGCAATCCTGTATATGCATATTTAAGCTGTCTTTGTAATGTATTTACTATGTCATGTTAGATGCATTGCTTCAGCATATCTTCAGCCTCTCACAATTCCAACCAGGGGAGGAGGAACTTCAGCCAGGGGAGTAGAAACTGCTTATGTCTCTAGTTTTAGGAACTCTAGGCCCTTCTTCCCCAGAAGACCAGCTAGCCTGAAGGGCCACCCCTGGAGTTTTTCTGAGTGACTGGCTCCAAGTGTCTGTCCATTTGATAGCCCAGTCTGTACCCAGCTACTTTTTAGCCAAATAAAAAACAGTATAACTAGGAAACATTCATCTTATTTGCATTTATAACCATTAAAATATTTATCAAATAAATACTTGTTATTAGAAAATGCTACAAAGTGCTATTCTTGAGAATAATAGACTTAATTCTTATTGATAGGAATAAAAGTCAGGAAACCAAGTGCTCTGTATATCATTTACCTAAGTGGGGTGATGATACCTGAGCAATCTTAAGTTTGTCTCGTTGTAAGGTCTTGGGTTGGATTTCCACTTGAGGAACAGTAGTCAGGTGGCAATAACTTCCAAGTGCGTTATAATTTATAGGTGAATTTTTTTCAAGGTCTGTTGTATTAAGGAAAAGAGTTTAAAGTTTCTACTTGATCGTAAACTATGATATATTGTTCATATATTGACATATGCTATTTAAAGGTCACAACTTTGATGATATTGTTCTTTCCAATTTTCTTTTCCTCCCCAGTTCTATAGAGCTAGTCTTCTGAATATGTAACTCTATGCCCATAGCTATGGCACATAAAATATTATAATGGCACTGACCCAGAATGTAGAAAGTATTTAAAATAAGCTATGTGAAAAAATGAAGGATATAAATAATTTTTAGAGATTGACCAGATATCAGATGCACTTAGGCCATCAAATGTGATGTTCAGTGACTGGAAGAAGCTATTTCTAAGTTGCAGGGTTTGCTGATCAGAGTGTTAACTAACTTGGAGGTACTTTGAAAAGGTCTGAGGAGTGGTGCCCCCGGAAAGCCAGGCTCTCAAGGGGAGGTTCAGGTACAGATGTCCTTACTTCCAGGAAGATGTGTTTTTAAGGATTTCACTCCATAAATAGCTTTATGGAGCTGTAATTGACATATACTATTTAAAGTGCACAACTTTGTAAGTTTTTGCACATGCGTACCCCCACAAACCCATTTCCACAGTCGAGAAATGAGCATATCTGTTGCCTCCAGGTTTCTGCATGTATTTCCCATCATCTCACACCTGCTTCCCTACCTGCTTCCCTACCTTTCTCCAAAGCAACCGCTCATCTGCCTTCTGCCAGGTGCCTTCAGTTAAGTTCGCATTTCCTAATTTTTTATAAGTGAAGCCATATAGTCCCTACCCTTTTTTCCCACATTTTTATTAGTGCATTATAGTTGTACGTAATGATGGGAGTCTACCCTTTTGGATGGATTCCTTTTACTCGGCAAAATGATTGAAATTCACCCATGTTGTTCCATGAACCCACAGCTCCCTCTTGTCATTTCAGCTTTAGACATCCCATTGGGTGTGTAGTAATGGTTTTGAGTTTTGTTTCTTTAACGACTCTATATTGAACATCATTTGATGTGCTTCTTTGCCAAAATGACCATTCAAATCTATTATATGTTTTTAGATTGTTTGTCTTTTCTTCTCACTGAGTTTTGAGGGTTCTTTGTGAATTCTGGATATGACTCTTGTATCTGATATGTAATTTTCAAGGATCTTCTCCCTGTCTGTGGCTTTTTTTTTTTTTTTGTATTGTATATAAAAAGTCTTGACCTAACCCCAAAACCAAAGATTTCTTACAGTTTTTACATCTGGCTCAATCACACATTATAAATTACATTTTAAAATTGTCATTTTTCATGGATTAACATATTTTAATTGACACATAGTAACCCCACACATTTCTGGGGTGCACTCTAACACCTCTGGAGAGGTGTGTAGTGATCAGATCAGGGTGCGCGGGCCACTCACAGCACCATGGTGAATACAAGTTGCCACAGTGCACATCCCCGTCTTGTCCCAAAGCTTTCATGGAGTTCCTTCAGGGTTGCCCTCCTGGGTATGATGTAGTTTTAGGATTTTCATAGACATGCTATATTAGGTGAAGAGAGTTCTACTTTATTCTTAATCACTTTTTTTTTAAAAAAAATAAGGAATGGTTGATAGATTTCATCAAATGCTCTTTGTCTACTAAAATGACGACATGGTTTTATTTTTCCTTTGTTTATGTGGAATATTGCATTGATTGATTTCAAATGAGAAGCTGAGTGCACTCCTGGGATAAATTCCACATAGTCATGATGGTTTTCTTTTACGTATTATTGTATTTGATTTGCTAAACTTGGGAATTTTTTGCATCTATGTACATGAGGGGCATTTGTTAGTTTTTTTTTTCTCCTGACTATCTTTGGTTTTGTTATCAGAATTATGCTGGCATCAGAGAAAGAGCTGGAAGTATTCTCTTATTTTCACATTTCAGGAAGAATTTGTATAGAATGGGTATAGAAATGGCATGATTTCTTTCTTAAACTTTTACAAGATAATTTCTGTCTGGAGTTTTCTTTGTGGGTCTGACGTTTTCTTTGCAAAAAGGCTGTAACTACGAATTGAATTTTGTTGATAGACACAGGGGCATTCAGTGATCCCCACAAGTAGCTTTCGTGGTTTGTATCTTTTAGTTGATTTTTCTGTTTTCCCTAAGTTGTCAAATGTATTGGCATGAAGTTGTTTATAATGTCCCCTGAGATTCTTCTAATATCCAGAGACTCTCCAGCAACGTCATTTCTGTTATCCCTAACATTGTTCACTTGTGTCTTCTCCCTTTTGGTCCCCATGGTCTTCTCAAAGAATCTGCTGCTGGTTTCATTGTTTGATGATCTTTCTTGGTCAATTTCTGCTTTTCATTATGTGAATTTTAATCTCATCTTCATTCTTTCCCGTCTGCTGCTTCCTGTGGTTGTGTTTGCTCCTCTTTCTCCAGTTTTATGAAGTAGAATCTGAGATCATTGATGTGAAGATGCTCCTCCTTTCTCAGGCAAGTCATCCTGTGAATTTCTCTCTTTATACTCCTCACCTGCATCCCACAGATTTTGAAATTTTGAAAATTTGAACTTAATTTAGTTGAAAATACTTTTCATTTTCCTTTCTCCATCCTGTGGGTTATTTAGAAGTATGTTATCCAATTTTTAGACATTTTGGGTTTTCCAGAATATCTTTTTGTTTTTTATTTAAAATTTAACTCCATTTAATTATAATAATTAATTTCTTGATGTTTATCATCTAAATATCATTTATTTTGGAAAATGTTCTGTTTAACAAAAGCACTAAAAATGTTCTTATTTTTATGATTGATGGAGTGTTCTATAAATGTTGATCCTTATTGATTTTTTTGTGTGATTATGAATTGTTGAGAGTTCGGTATTGAATTATCTAACTGCAATTGAATATTTCTTTACAATTCTTTTGTTTACATTTTGATTTCTTAGAATAATGTATTTTTGCTTTTAGGTATGTAAGTGTTTTGGATTATTATGTCTACGTAATTACCCTTGTGCCTTAATGTTTAACGTGGGTTTCTTGTAGGCAGCAGTTATTTGAGTCTTGCTTTTTATCCAATCTGACAATCTCTGTCTTTTCATTTGGGATATTTAGAACATTTACATTTATTTTAATGTGGTTAAATTGTTCCCTTAACTATTTATTTTTCTCATCTGTTCTTTTTCTACATCCCCCTTTGCCTTCTTTTGGATTAAGTATTTCTTATAATCTCATTTTATTTCCATTTTTGGTTCATTATATAAGTCTTTGTTATGTTAGAAGTTGCTTTAGAGTTTATACAATACATTTTCACCATATCACAGTTTACTTGTGTGATATTTCATGACTTTGTGCATACAGGAAACTTAAAACTGTATTCAAAAGTTTTTCCCTTTCAAGTCTTTGTGCTAATGTTGTCATACATTTTTATTTTTTGTGTGTTCAACAGTTGATTTTTGTATTCAACACTTGATTATCAAAGAAACTTAAATAACAAAGATATTTTAAATATTTATTTACATAGCTACAATTTCCCGTTCATTTTTTTTCCTTCAGTTAGATTTAAAATTTTATCTGGTATCATTTTTTTCCTTGAAGTATTCCTTTAACATTTCTTGAGGTGCAGAACTGAATTCTATCACAATGCATTCTAAAATGCATATCTAATTGAATTTTGGACAATATTTTTGCTGCCTATGGGATTCTGACAGCTTTTGTTTTTCTGTTCTTTATGATGTTGCTTCATTGCCTTTGGCTTACATTGTTTCTAGTGAGAAATCTGTGGCATGTGATGTGTCTTTTTTCTCTGGTTTCTTCTCAGATTTCCTGTTTATCATTTGTTGTAAGCAATTTAATTATCATGTACCTTGATGCTGTCTTCTTCACCTTTCTCAAGCTATATTGAGCTATTTGGATCTATGAGTATGTAGCTTTTACCAAATTTGGAAAATTTCTATTACTCTTTAGTTATTTTTCTGTCTCACTTTTTCATATTTAGGGACTCAGATTAGACATGTGTTAGGCTGACTATAATCGTCTCACACCTCACTGAACCTCTGTTCATTTTTTTCATTCTTTTTATTTCTGTTTCATTTTTGCTAATTACTATGTTAATAAGCTCACTAATCTTTTTGCAGTGTTAATATATAATAACATATGCTTATATTTATAGAAACAACATATATATACATACATGTATATACATATGTGGGTATGTATATATTTAATTGTCATGTCATATATATGTTGCTTCTTATCTGAGGGTAAATTTATCCTCTGACATTACATCCCTGATAGAGAGACAGAGGATTCTAAAAATATTTTAACGCTTTGTTCTGAGCTATAGTTAGTTTGCTTGGAAATAGTTTGGTATTTTCCAGTCTGGCATTTACACTGTGTTAGGCCAATCATTACAGCATTTATTTTAATTTTGGGCTGAGTTTTCCCCACCAACGAAGGAAGAGTCTTCTAGGAATTCTAGCTGATGACCCACTAGAGGGAAAGAAAATAGCCTTTATTTTTCAAGTCCACTCTCTCCTTCCCACCCAGCCCTGCCTCCATCTGGCCTTCCTATCCCACATCAACACCCAACACTTTTCCCTAATTACAGTGCTTTACAGATGTTGAAGAACCAACTACACCACACCAGAATTTCTTGACAATGCCAGGAAGATTTTTTAAAATCACATTTTAGAAAGTGAAGCTATAGATCTAGAGATGGGATGTAGAAATTCCCAGACATTCCGTCTTCCTGGGACTCCCCAGGAGAATTATTAGGGGCCGATTCTTAATAACTTCAGCAGGTGGGATGAGCCCTTCTTACCGTTCTGCCACTTGGCAATGCAGAGCAGGTGGTGCAGTCCCATGGAGGCCTGGTTCATGATGTCACTGTCAGCATGACAACACAGGAGAGACAGCTCTGCGGCCAGGACACCCAGACACGGGGCGTCCACGCTCGTCTAATGGAGAAGGGAGGGAGAAAATCGTTGGTTATGCCGAGTCAACACTGAATGTCTGCATCCGAGACTCTCATTTACGGAACGGGTTTCAAGGATAAGCCTCAGAATTTTAAAAATCTGTCCTCAAATCCTCTGTTGCTGTGAAAGGAAGACAAGAAAATGCCATCTGTGTTAGTTACATGAGCACAGAGGGGGATGTTCATGACCGAAAGAGCCCGGGAAAGTGCTGGACAAGAGTGCTCAACTGAGGTTAGCTTCTACTCCATGACTAGGGAGCGGCTGGCAGGGAGCAGATCCCCGGGACAGTCGGGAGCAGGAGGATGTGGTCATCCAAACTCTTGGAAGCTCCCTTTTCCGGTGTGAAATGCTTTAGATGACTCAGAGTCACTGGGGAAATGTGATGTTATTCCTCCTGGAATTGCTCGGATTCTTCCCAGAGAAAGTCATGTTTTAAAAACTCAAACTTTCTTCAAAGCTGTTGCCATGAACGTTAGTTCATGCCTTGCCCCGACAAGCTCTTTGACACACAGGCTCGTCCGACTCTTGAAACCTGTGATTTTTTAAAATTATTTTTTTGCATTTTTTATTATGGCAAATTTATACATGATATGAAATTTGCCATTTTGGCCATTTTAAAGTGAATAATTTAGTTGGCAGTAAGTACCCTGCTAATGCTGTGCAACCCTTGCCATTACCTCATTCCAGAACTTTCCATCGCCTCAGATAGAAGCCCTCTGCCATGAAGCAGTGACTGATGGTCCCTCCTCCTGGCCCGACAGCCGGTGTCTCTCAGGGTTCGCTTGTTGCCTAGTACACACACAGGGGATCGTATAACACACAGCCTTCTCTTGGGTCGGCTTCTTTTACTTAGTATGAGGTGTTCACGCTTTGGCCATGGGGAAGTGTATCACACCCCCACTTGACAGGGTAACGTGCCTTTGTATGAGGACGTCAGGTTTGTTGGTCCATCTGTCTATCGATGGGCATTTGGGTTGTTTCCGTTCTTGGCAATTTGAATTTTGCTGCAGTAAACACTTATGGACAAGTTTTTGTTTGAACATCTGTTTTACGTTTTTGGGGGGGTGGGGGTTGTGCCTAGCAGGACTGCTTGGCCACATGGTAATTTGGTGTTGAACTTGTTGAAGAACCCTTTCCCTGTTCTCTGCACTTTCATTCGTATTGTGATCAGTAATTCCTTTAAGGATTTTAGTGCTTGGTCTTCGAGTGATCTTAAAAATTGAAAATCAATAATATGGTCTTGTGACTAAGTAATGTTGTTCAACGCATAGTTCACTCTCAGGTTAGTTATATTTCCTTTTGGCTTATACATGTGCCTTCTCCACTCTTTTTGAAAATAAATTCTCATCTGTGTCTTGAATTATCTGCTTTTGATAGTCATTTTCCCCCCTCTTTATTTGCCTTTGCAGGTCTTTTAATTGAAGGGTTTTCTCAAATGTCTGGCAAATTTTTTTTTTATTTTTTTTATTTTATGTATTTATTTTTGAGACAAAGTTTGACTAAGTTACCCAGGCTGGTCTTGAACTTGATGGTCCTCCAGCCTCAGCCTCCAGAGCAGTTGGGATTATAGGAAAGCCCCTGGAGATGAAGGTTATTCTTAACCAAAACTTTCTGAGCTACTTTAAAACACTACTTCTGAGCATTCTACTGTATCACACACTTAATGAATTTATCCTGGGGCACTCTGAGTGTTGGAAATAATTGAAATATACACAAAGGCGCTAGGTTTCATCCAATGTTTCAGTATTTCAGGTTTGTTTCCACAAGGAACATTAAACTATCAACAGCTCAACTATCTTGTGACTTTATCTTAAAGATGTTTTAAGAAAGCTGCCTGCTAAGAAAGCGACTGAAGACACTAAATGTGTGAAGTCATTGCCTGAGATCTTGGGGTAGTTTTGAAACTGCACATCTACAAATAACAAACCCCCAAACTGAAGGACGAGTCATCCTGCAAGTGAAGATCACGGCCTCTACAGGTTACTCCAAACGTTTCTTCGCCCGTGTGCACTGTTTAATACGCAAAACGCGTCAGTTCTCTTTTGGTTCACTCGGAATGCAAACACCACGTCAAAGCTGACCCTCGTCTTCTAAGTCAGCGAACCTAAGCACCTGGCCCCCTTCCAAGGGGGCCACTCACAAAAATACCCTCGCAACGGGCCTTGTGTCAGAACAGCTCCGGGTCTCAACGCCTGTCACCCGCTAGTGAAGCAGGAAGGGTTTCCTCGTGGTCAGGGGCGCGCAGGGAGGCTTCCTGCACAGCGGCCTTGGCGTCAGGCCGAGGCGGGAGACTCCGACGGCTGCCCGGGCCGTAGGCCACACGCGGCAGAGGAAAGAACATCCCCGCTGGACCCTGGGCCGGCCGCTGCGAGCCAGCGCGCTGAGCACACCGCAGGTCTCACCTAGCGCCTCTGACTAGGAGAAGCGAAGGCCGCGCCGGCTCCGCCCTCCCCGCGGGGCGCGGGCCCGGGCTGGCGCAGGAAGCTGTCTGGCAAATTTTGATGTCTCTTCATATTTGAGGACAAAGTGCCTCTTGGTGGGGCTTTGTCTGTAGCAAGGCTTGCCAGTGATGTACCTTGCTTCACCATGGCTGGGAGTGGAGGCTGGGGTCCTCCTTCAGTGTTTAAACAAAATGCATGATTCTTTTATCAGAGAACTTAACAATGGTTTTTGTGTTAGTCAGTTCTTCATCACTGTGACTAAGATACCTGATGAGAACAACTTAGAGGAGAAAAAAATTATGGGATTCACAGTTTCAGAGGTTTCCATCCAGGGTCAGTCGACTCCATTTCTCTGGGCCAGAGGCAATGTTGGTATGGTGGGGCAGAGGCAAGCTTCTCTGCTGAAAAGGAGAGTTGGGGACAGGGGCAGGGACAGACACAGTCCCCGGGCCTTGCCCCCAGGGTCCTCCCCTGCCTGCAGTTACCACTGCATTCAGCTACCCACAGGTGAATCCAGCAAAGGGATTAGCCCACTGCTGGGGTCAGAGCCCTGATGAGAGTCTTGACCCACCTCTGAACCTCGCTGCCCTGGGGTCACACTATCAACCTGCGAGCACTCCACAGCCAAACCGCAGAAGATTTGGGGGAAATAAAGAAAGAAAGAAAGAAGAAGGCAGTTCTCAAATTCCGTCTGCTGATGAACTCCTTGTGCATCAAGGGGAAGGGGACACTGAGCCTTCTTACTGTGCTAGTTGAGCTTTCAATGACTGCTCTGTTGATGTGCCTGCACTCAGCCCTCCCTTGACCCCCCGCTTCACACCCTCCCTTCTTCATTGCTTGGGATTTTGCAGCTCCAGACCCCACCCTAGTGGTCCTGGCTTCCTGCTTTGGTTCCGTGGACAGACTTTTCTATTCCCATCTTTCTCTCCTCTGTCTTCCAGAAGTTTGCTGGCATTGCTGGCCCACTGAAAAGCCTTCACCAAGCCTCTTTGTGGATGCGACTTTAGACTTTAAAACTTTCTGTTACTATCACTTTGTGAGGACTCTGGAGGGAGAGGAGATAAATACACAGGGACCACCTGTTAAATAATTAAATTAAATAATTGGGACTCTTCCATCCATTTCTAAATGCTAATGTGCCAAAGGAGCACAGGCAGAAGCATTCTCTGTGAATGCAACAAGATGATGTGCTTAGCTCACACTTCTCTTCCTGTTGAAAGCTGATTCTTCAATTAAAGGGATGAATAACCTTTGAGTGTAGGAGTTTCTCTACCCTGATGGGCACATGGGTTATGTGAGGGGAATTATCACTTTAGTAACATATTTCTGACAAAATACAATGATAATCGGAAGTCTTTGCTAGGACAGGAACCTCTGAGGCTGAGCAGGACCTAGGCAGGATGATTTATGAAGAAAATGTTTTTTTTTTTCCATTGTATGGATAGCACGAGAGGACAGAATAGGTAGCTATTTAATTAGAGCAGAACAAAAAAATTAATTGCCTGTTTTATGTCAGACATAGTGATACAGAGGTCAGGCCCGTGGAAGCTCAGCTTTAAATCATTTATGATATTTTTGAGATTGTTTTGTCCTATAATCCCCTCGTCCAATAATCTCACTGAATTAATTATTTTGTTATTTTATTTAAAAAAATTTTTTTAGTTGTAGGTGGACACAATACCTTTATTGTTATTTATTTTATATTTATGTGGTACTGAGGATCGAACCCAGGGCCTCACCCATGCTAAGCAAGCACTGTACCTCTGAACCACGATCCAAGCCCCAGAATTAATTATTTTCAGAAGACATTACTTTAATAAGAAAGCTTCCTTAATGAAGTTTATGCTTCCATGACTGTGGTGAGCTGGCTGAGTCTAGCTGTTTCAATGTTCTCAAAAATGTGCTGATGTACTTCCACCTGGTGGCACTTGGTGAACACTGCAGAGCAGAGTGGCGGATAATCCCACCTGGTCTTTCATACAAACCTGTTAAAGCTCGAAATCCTCAAATAATGCATGAGAGTCTTCTGCTACACACCTGAATTTACACATTTGATTTCTTGTGGATGGAGAGAGGTCTGGGCTCAGGGGCAATGAACCCAACTAGCAATGGAAAGACAAGAGGGAGGGGTGCTAAGCCCTTGCTACAAAGCCCCACCTGCTGCCTAAGCCCATGCTAGGATGCAGGCATCCAAATGCAGAGAGAGGCATGCAAATAGCCCTCTTCACATAGTTGGCATCAAATACTTGCTAAGTGCATATTGTCCCAGGAGCTGTGCAGAGAACAGATGTGAGTGGTACTTAATCCCACTTGCAAGATTTTCCATGCTGAGCCTTCTAGATATTTGTATAGAACCGCAGGCCATTTTAGAAGTGAGGGTGTTGGGGGGCAGGGCTGCCTTCCCAAATCAGAGAATCAGGATTAGACAAGCCACTGAATCTCTCTTTGGGTGCTGAAATAGGGGATCAGCACGATGAAAACACTGAGGACTGTGCTCCCCTGTATAAGTAAATTCTATCACGCTCCCAGCTGGCTTTAAACAAAGTCGTAACAATTCAGCTATTTTAAAGGCTGGTCTAGATATTTTTGTTTTGATATGTCTGGGGTTTATACAAGTACAAGAAAATGGACATGAGGAGCATCCCAAATGTTTATTTCCAACTCCCTTTACACGTAACTACTCCTGAAATGATTCAAGTCATCAGAAAAACTGTTAGTAGAGTATATTTTAAAATCCCTGCAGCATGAGTTGGGAAACAGACTGAATATACAGTATCCACAAGAGAGAAACGTTATTACATTTTTTTTGTCCAATGTGACATTTTGATATATGCACACACTGTTAAATGATTAAATCAAGCTAACCAATGTAATCCATCTTTTCACATATCATTTTTTTATGGTGAGAACATTTTAAGATCTATTTTTTTTGCAATTTTCAAGTACAAAATGCATTATGATTAACCATAGTCAACGTGCTATACACTATTAGCGCTCCAAAATTTATTCATCCGTCTAAATGAAGCTTCAGACCCTCTAATGAACACGTCTTGCATTCCTCCACCCCCACCACCTCCAGCTCCTGGTGACCACTGTTCCACTCTGTGTGATGAGTTTGACTCCCTCAGGGTGTGTGTGTGAGGACAGCAGGCAGGGATTGTCTGTTTATGCTGTGCCTAGCCGAGTTCATGCCATACAGTGTCCTCTGGGGTCAGTTGTATTTTTTGCAATGACGGAATTTTCTTCTTTATTATGACTAAGAGTACTTGAGGGATGGGTCGGTGGGTGGGTGGGTGGTGCCCACATACCCTTGTGGCCTTTATCCATTTTTCCATTAGTGGGCATTAGGTCGATTCTACATCTTGGCTATTGTTGATAATGGATAAGTAAATCTTATGTTAAAACCAAAAGAAGAGCTTTGTAAACCAGACCTTTCCAAAAATAAATAATAACTTTATACATTTGAATATAGGCATATAAGATAGAAAGATAGATAGATAGATAGATAGATAGATAGATAGATAGATCCTGTTGATTAAAGAAAGTAAGATAGATCCTGTTGATTAAAGAAAGTAGTGGTAGCAATGTGCTCAGATGAGGCCCTTTCTGAGAATAAATGATTATGTAAGTCTAGAAGACCCTGGCATTTATGAAGGTGTGGGAGATGGGCATTCTTATAGTCACAGGAACACAGATTGGAGGACAGTGGTGCGTTCCTAAACTCTGACCTCCCCCACGTCTATCTAGCCATTGCCTCCCTAAGCTGAACTAAGTACATACAGATTTGCATGAACATAACCAATTTTTACTGTTTGAAGTTGAAAAACACCATTGGACTCATCAATGGATTCAGTGGATTGTAATATTCAAGAATGCACAGACTATGTTTGAAAGAATGAAATTACGCTGCATATATTAATATGAAAATATGAGCAGGGCATGTTGTCCAGGGAAGAAAGCAAGTTGCAGCACTTGATGTAACTTCTTTAAAGAAGCAGGAGGGCATCCATGCGTGCATGCGTGCACACAAGGATGTAGACAAAGAAAGCAGTTTGGGTGGACACATGTCACACCAACAGGCTGGGAATGTGGGTAAAGAGGAAAGGAAAGGAAGACTTATGCTCCAATAATTGCTTGTATAAATTTAAAGTAGACAATGATTCACAAATATTTTCAGAAAATAAAAGGAGAACATAAAGAGGAAGATAAGGGTGGAAAATAATATTCATTATGGTCCATAGAGGAGAATCCAGAGTCAGCAAAACCTGGTACCAACATGCTCATGCTGTTTCTCTAATAATGCTTCTTCACCAGTTTTTGAGAAATTCTGCTCCCATGACTTAAAGCCATGCAGAATGTTGACTTCTTTCCAGATACTGCAGAGTGCAAACCCAGTAATACCAAGCAGACACCCAGCACCCTCAAGACCTCAGACATGGCAGGCAGCACCCTGGAAAGGCAGTCTTCAGAACCGGGCCATTGTTCATTGTGTGACTTACATCTCCTAGGACTTTCTTAGATGCAAAGCATAACACCCTGCTGATGATCGTCAGTGCTTCCTCTTGCAGGTACAAACGCTCTTCTTTCACCCACAAAACCATTTCCTGTTGGAAAAAGAAGAGCCATCTTAGAACCATGGAATTTCCATTTCCTAAGGAGCCCTCCTTCTAGTCACCAGTTTGGGGGTCCCATGGTCTTTTGATTAATCCACGCTTGACCTATGTTATCTTAAAAAAAAAAAAAGGACAACAAACAGCCAGTGTACTACTTCATCTACTATGGTAACTACATGTGGTTTTTATTTTATGTAATTCTATTCAACAAGTGACTAATAAACACTGTAGCAGTCCTTCTGTCAGGTATCGTGAAAGTTCGGCATGGGTCTGTACGTGGTCATCAGCTGCTCTACGTACAAATATTTCTTTTTTTTAAGTACAAATATTCTAAGTACAAATATTCCTTAAAAAGAATATGGACTCTGATCTTTGGCTTTAAAAGAGAACTGAAATGTTATCTGATCAGAAATGTTATCTTTTCTTATCTTCATGGATACCAATTCCTCTGCAAATTCACCATCCAGAAATGTTCTGATCCTTGGTTAGAGAATACATTAGTGGAGGCAGTTTAGTTAGAAAATTGTTGCTAATTTTTGTTCAAATCTGTCTTTTAGTACCTTCTCTTTGTTCTAAATCCCAAGAGCAGGGATGGATGCATTTCCCCCTGGGAAGGGAATAGACTGCACATGCTAATGAGCCCTAGCAAACTTCTTAGGCCACCTGTTGGAGGCCACTGTACTTCTGCCAATGGTTGGCCAATCTGTTCCTCTTCATCTCTGCCAAGCGGCACACTGTTCTGAAGTCCATTTCCTAAGGCAGAAGGGTTTCTAAATCTCAGAGGGGTCACACTCTGCCTTCTCTGGGAGTGAGGTTTCAGCTCTTTTTGAGGATCAGGGAGTTCCCAGACATAAGGAACCTCCCAAGTTGTGGTGGCTTCGCCCCAATAGCATTGCTTCTGTTCTTTTTCTCCAAAATGGAAGAAATAATAGTAGCTTCCTCATGGGATGATTTGAGGGATTACAATATTTACTCACATCCTCGGTACCCAACATGAAATGCTCAATAAGAGGAAGCGGAGAGCAGCCTGGGGCAGTTCACAGGACATGCAGGGGGAGGGGAATGATAATCACTTAGGAGAATAACATTTCAAATGCACAGAAATATTTGGCTCAAATTCAGCACAAATTAGCTCAATCCATTTTTACTTTCCTTCACATTCTTTCTTGTCTTCAAGGATACCAATCTGTCTTCTTTACTTTGGTTTGCACAACTCATGGATGTTTCTGGTAGGGTAAGTCAATGTATTCCCAGTATTTTTAGACAGCTGACTCCTGACACCACCATATTAGGAATGCAAAATTTAAGAACCTAAAACATCCAGTGCAGTCTTCTCTGGCTGGGACATGAATCATGCGGTGAGGTCTGTGGACAACAGGGGTTCTTTTTTTTTTTTTTTTTTTTGAGTAGAGAGAGACAGAGATTGAGAGAGAGATTTGAAGAGAGAGAGAGAGAATTTTAATATTTATTTATTTTTTTTAGTTTTCGGCGGACACAACATCTTTGTTTGTATGTGGTGCTGAGGATCGAACTCGGGCCCCACGCATGCCAGGCAAGCGCGCTACCGCTTGAGCCACATCCCCAGCCCCAGGGGGTTCTACTTGTACAACTATACTAGGCTCTGCCCTCACAGGGGCTCTCTGCAATGGTCTGCTACTGGGACAAGTCTCTGCCTGGCTGTGACATCTTTTGAAATCTAAGTAGAGGCCACCATGCTTCTGCATTGGTGGCATGAGGCACACAGCTCATGCATTCTGTGTGCTTGCAGAGTTAGCACTGTGCATGCTGCCAAGGCTCATGGTTTGGAACTCCCAGAGCAGTGGGTGGAGCCACACCTGAGCCTCCCTGAGTCATGGCCAAAGCAGGCAAGGGGTGCTGTGCTGAATGAAATTCAGGGCCAAGTCACCAGCTGGTACAGAGGAGAAAATACTGAGGTTCTATGGGTACCTCTCTTGAAACCTTGCCCTTAAGGTCCTAGCTTACCTCTGAAATGCCTTCAAGGTCACTCCCCCATTGTATTGATGACCAGAACCTGGTTTTCATGCATGTTTAACTCTTGAGCATATGGTCCCTTAGCAACACGTACCCTTAATGTTCTCTCTCAAACTTGTTTTTTTTTTTTTTTTAATTCTTTACATGTTCAGGCCAAGAGTTCCCCAGATGTTTTCATTCTGCATCTCCTTGATTATAAATTTCACCTTTTAAGTCCCTTTTCTCATTTTACTGCAAGCCATCAAAAGAAGCCATGGGGCACCTTGAGCTCTATGCTAAGTAGAGATTTCTTCTCTCAGGTGTCCTCGTTCATCATTAAGTTCTGCCTTCCAAAAAGTCCTAGAATGCAGACATGGTTCCTCCAAGTTCTCTGCAACTGTGTAGCAAGGGTGACCTTCACTCCTGTTTCCAGTGTCTTGTGCCTCATTTCTCTCTGAGGCCTCTCGAGAATGGCCTGCATTCTGATCACAGCCACTTACGTTTTCCCTGAGAAGACTTAGGCTTTCCCTACGGCTCTTGTCTTCTGCTGGCTCCTCAGCACAATGGCCTTTAGTGCTCCATTCACACCATCTGGCTCTTCCAGCCTCGTTACCCAGTTCCAGAACAGTTTTCACATCTTACATAAGAATTTACCAAATATATACAGTATTGTATCTGGGTGTCCTGAGTTCTTCCCATAAACTGAAGGTAAAAAAGGGAGTGAGGTGGCTATGTGGATAAAGTCTCACCCAATACCAAGCCACAAATGGCTTCTTTAGCTTAGAGATAAATTGCATTGGGTAGCAATGCTGAGAAAATAGTCTTTAGGTATTGGTTAGAGGGACAGTCTCACTTTTTGCTATTAATTTTGTCTATTAGTCCAAGTGTTTTTATAACAGAATATCTGAGGCTGGGTAATTTATAAAGAATAAATAGAGATATTTATTTTTTACAGTACTGGAGGCTGGAAGTCCATCAATATCTTCAAGAAGTCCTCATCAATTGAAGGACATTGTGCTGCATCATTGCAGAGAAGAAGGGGAAGAAAGCCCCCAGGAAAGAAGAGGGGAGGGGGCAAATTCATCATTTATAGAGGACCCTCTTCCATGATAATGACATTCATCCAATCATGAGGGAAGAGTCCTCACGATCTAGTCAACTCGTAAAAGGTATCACCGTGCAATACTGTTGCATTGGGGATTAAGATCTTGACAGATGGACTGTGGGGGACATTAGAGGACATATCGAAGCCACAGAATATGGTATGCATAAGGACAGAGGATCTGTTGAGTTGCCTCACCCCAGAACTGATGGAAGTGAAATGTCCTTCCAGCCCTGTCACCGTGTGGTCCACTGTCCTGTGGACTTGGAGGCAGTTGAGGCCAATACTGGTCTCTGCTATCCTAGCCTGTATTCACCCATAGTCACCACCTAAGACTTGCCTTCTCAGGTGGCCATTGATGGCTCCTCCCCAAATTGATTTCTACACTTCTATAACTCAAATAAAGGGAATGATTTTGTTTTGTGAGTAATTTCACTCCACAAGAAGCAAATTCCAGTCACCAAATACTAGAAGAATATATAAATATGATAAATTAGAAGTCAGTGAACTATAGTGAGCTCTTTATATTTATGACAAACAAAACTGCTTATTTCCTCTTACCCTTAGGATCTGTAGTTTGTAGAGGTCTCTAGACACTAAGATCAGAAGAGTGTCCTCAAATATGTGTAAAATATTTTGATGTAAACTCTGAAATACAAAAAAAAAAATCACATAACCAGCCAGCAGTCTTACATAAGAATTTACCAAATACATACAGTATAGCATCTGGGTGTCCTGAGTTCTCCCCATAAACTGAAGGTAAAAAAAGGAGTGAGGTGGTTATGTGGATAAAGTCTCACCCAATACCAAGCCACAAATGGCTTCTTTAGCTTAGAGATAAATTGCATTGTGTAGCAATGCTGAGAAAATAGAGACCTCAGGTGTTCCTAACCTTACGATGGGACTCTACTTATTTTCATCTATTGTTTTATTTTTTTTGGGGGGCAATACTTTTCATTAAACTCCTTGCCCTTGTGAAACCAGTTTTGACCAAAAATACCTTCACTGATTTGTTTCTATAACCCCTATATAATCCACTAAATCCCATGGGTCACAGAATTCACGAGGAGTTTAGGGGTGTAGGTTAGTGCTGAAGAATTCCATTATATGTAAGTAGGGGAGAAGCAAGCAAAGACTGAAACCTTCCAAGATGCATTCTCAGCTCCACTGTGGTGCAGAGCAAAGTCTCAACACAAGTGAAGGAAGAAGGGTCTCACCTCCTGGTCCTCGAGGTCCTCATTGCCAATCCCCAGTGCTCTCAACTTTCCAAAGTTTGGTAGGGCTAATAGCATTCTAAAGGATGCTTCAGTTACGTTCAGCTGAGTTTCATACTGCAGTACGGGATCCACAAAGCTGACAAGAAAAAGGTCTAACTATTAAATGGGTGAGATTTCAAATGTAATTTAACTTTATGGACTTTTTTTCTTAATGATGAGAGAGGGTGTACGAGAAAGTAAAACCCAGATGATAGATGGATCTTAAATATTCTCTTAGCAATGATGCCTTAAACACTAAGGAATCAATTTATTCATAAATATAATCTACATTAAGTTATTTAGAAATTGGAACATCTTTCTCCATGAACTCAATAATGTAAAGACCGAGCCCATAAACCCACACTAAGGTTTGAGATCATTTAACTGTATGGTGCCATTATTTCCATGTTTTTTTATATTTTAATATTTTTGATATGGGCATGCATATTTCAAGGTAACAACAAAGGAAAACTGCCCATCCTCAACTAGAAAGACCATCTGCTTATCCATGTGATATAGAAAGATTGGGGAGAGCGTAAGAAAGAAGAGTTGCTAAATCAGGATGATGGAATTTTGAGTCAATTTTTATTTCTCACAATTATTATTTTTTTTAAATATGCCATTTCAAAGATATTCAATTAGTGAAATCAGAGAGTGTCACGTTACCTGGAGTTGATGGCCAGGACCATGGACTGATGACACAGCAGACCCGCAAAGGCATTCCATAGTTCATTAATTGCATTCTCCTAAGTACCATGAAAAACACGAGCAATTACAAACCAGACAACATCCTGTGTGGTCCTGCTGCACCAAGCCAAGGCACCAAAACAGACTAAAAAGTCATCCCAAGAGTTTGTAGAAGTATCGAGACTAGAAAAACTATAATTTCTTCCCCCAGTAGTGTTTTGGCCTAGATGGTGGTCTGTACAGCCAACCACTGTGCTTTTACAGTGAGCATTTGCAGATAGCAGTATTTTGTTGGGGGTGCTCTTTACCAGGTGTGCTCTCACATACTTCTGTAACTGTCAAGTGCAATCTACAGGTGTAGCATCTACCTATAAAAATGCCAGCACGGCAATTTAAGACAGGCCTTCCTGAAGAATGACCACATTCATGCCATAGAGTAAGAATCATATCCAGGTCAATGGGCGGCTGTATAACTTAATTTTGTAACCATTAAAAGTTGTAATTAAAGATACCCAATTAGGAATTTGTAATTTTTATACGAAGTTTGAGAAGTCCTCAATTATCTAAAACCATTTAGAGAAGGAAGAATAAAAGCTGGAGACGTCATACTTTCTATTTTCAAACTCTACTATCAAGCTGCAGTAATTAGAATGGTATAGCTGGGCATAAAAACAGACTCATAGGCAACACAGAATTGAGGGTCCAGAGATAAACCCGCCCATAGATGGTGGGTGCCAGGAGCACACACTGGGGAAAGGATGTGCTCCCAGGAAACGGTGTCTGGGGGTCACGTTGTCCCCATGCAGAGGAGTGAGCTTGGACACTTACCTTATGCCACCTGCAAAAGTTAAATGGGTGGGCTAAAGGCTTATGTGTTAGACGAAGACTATAAAACTCCTAATAGATGACTGGAAAAAGCTTCTTATTGTTGGTTTTGACACTGATATTTTTTGGAGGGGAGGTGACGCCAAAAGCATAAGCAACAAAAACGAAAATAAACAAAGATTTTTTTTTTTAATCAAACTAAAGTTTCTGCAAAAAAAAATGGGTCAAAAGATAAAAAGGTAATCTGTGGAATGGGATAAGATATTTGCAGGCCATATATCTGATAAAGGGTTATTACCCCCCAATATATACCTCCACCTCCAGGTACACGAGGAAGGGCTCCTACTTCCTCTTGGAATGGCTCCACAGTGCCCTGTCCCTCTTCTTTGACAACCCCCTCACCCACCTTTCCCTGCTAGGTGGCTGTCTCCCTTACAGATTATTCTGATTTCAAGGATTTCCCATGTCTTTGGGCAATTAAAACAACCCCAGGGTTATTGTTAATTATAATCCTGTTTATATAAAATCTTAACCTTCATAACTTATTATTATTTCTAATTTTTATTAGTTATTGATGGACCTTACTTATTTATTTGTTTATATGTGGCGCCTCACAGGCTAGGCAATGCTCTACCACTGAGCCACAACCTCAGCCCCGTAACTTATTATTCAAAGGTCTTTATTGATCTCCAGGGCAGGCAAGAGTTTGGGTTTCAGGGTCAACACAGGAGGGTGGTTAGGCTGCCAGTCCTGGGGCTGCCACTTGTGGTTACCTGACCACAGGCAGGTCACCTATGGCCTGAGTTTCCTCATTTAAAAATGGGGATAGCAGCAGAACTTACCCCAGAGGGATCTTGTGAGGGTCAAAGGAGCTCAGCTATTTTTTGGAACAAGGAAGGTTATTCCTTCCCTCATCTTCCCTTTTTTCTAGGGTTGCAGCTCTAGAACTGGAAAAAAATGTGTGTGTGTGTGTGTGTGTGTGTGTGTGCGCGCGATTTCTTGCTTCCTTCCTGTGGGTTGTGACTTCCGACTCTGCAGGTGGTGGCCACGACATTCCGGTTGACCAGGAATGTGTTCCCTCAGGAAAACGTCCCTTTCAAGACCCAGCTATGTGTTTGGGGCAGTTCCCGCTGTTCCTGGTTTTTAAGCTTTGGAAGCACAAGCCCACTTGATGCGTGTGTGCGCAGGGCTCCCCAGCAGCCCGCTGCCCAGGTCCATCAGCCCTGCGCCTGCTCGCCTGTGAAGGGTCTGTCACTCTGCACCTCCCCTGTTGTTGGAGCAATTCAACTCCCTTGGTGCAGCTGGTCCCACAGCTCGGCCCTCTCAGCAAACCCAAAGGAACCTTCACGACCGGGTCTGTGCCCACGACCCATCCACAGCTCCTAGCACCCCCACAGAGGTCCGTTATGGACGCTATGCAATCTCTGTCTGCACCAGCCCTCTCCACCTCAGGACTGAAACGCTGTTTCCCCAGCAGCTGGGAGTGTTGGGAGCTGAGAGCTCTCTCTGGTCTGAAACTTCCCCCAGTCAATTGTCCCCTCTGGCAACCTGACTCTGATGCCTGGGTGACATAAAGGCTCAGCCCCTTTGCCTCCCAGGGCAAAGCGAAGGTCACCTCAGCTCCAAAGCTCCTGTGGGGGTAGTTGAAGCCTGCTTTGCACTTCCCTGTATTTCAGCTCCTCGCCCTGCAAGCCTGCCTTCTCTACCCCTCCTCCCCAGGAACTGATCCCAGGAGCAAATCCAGCAAATCTCCTGGACGCAAGTCTCTATCTTAGCATCTACTTCTGGAGAATCATACCTAAAATCTACAATGTATGTTGCTGGTTTCTTTCCCTGGGCCTTCCCAGGTTCCTTCCCTGGAATGTACTTGACCCTCATCTGGGTGCTCCACTCATCCTCAAAGTCCAGCCAGGTCTTCCCTAACCTGAAGCTAAGTAGAAGCTCCCTCTAAGTAAGTGTACCTCTCTCACCCTGCCTCCTGTAACATCCCCGCAGCTTACAGCAATTTCTAATACTGACTTATTTTATTTTTCTTCCATTGGACTCTAAGCAATTTGAGGCTAATGTTTGAGTTCTACTTTGTGTCTCAAAATGATAGCATAATATTTGGCATATAGTAGATACTCAATAAATATTTTTTAAATAAATGAATGACTGAGTGAATGAAATGCTAAACTGTACATTTGGTCTCTAATGGTGTTAACAATTTGAAAGTGATGAAACATCACTGAACAGCAGGTTTTATTGTCAAGTGTCTTCCTATCCTGGCAGGCAAAGTGAACCTGTCCATCAAAAAAGTCATCAATGTTTTGTTTTAATTATCACTGACTTTGACCACAGACTCCTAAAGAAATGGTCTATACATGGTTTAACCGACATATGGGCCCATTCTTCTTTCTAAGGGAGAAAAATTGCATATCTTATGGTAGCTTTTCCCTGTGCCTTCTGTGTCAATTTAAACTTAAATATAAAAATGGTGGTAGGTTTTATCAAAGGCTCCAGATTTCAATCCATTTTTTACAAAGCTAGATAAATACCTACAGTGACAGTACTGTGTCACATTGTAGGGAACACAGAGAGAGGTAATCCCAATCTCTGTCCTCCAGGGATGACAGACAAGCAAACTGTCCAAAAGTCTAAGAAAAAAATACAGAATAAGATAAACAAAAAAGGAATGAAGCAAGTCGTGAGGCTGTCAAACTGGGGAGTGAGACCATCATTGAGGCTGGGCGGGGCCGAGCTGGCTGAGAGGGGTCCCCAGGATGGGAGCAAAGGATGTGAGACTGGGCGGGCCCTGGGAGATGGAGGGTGGGGGAATCGCAGGAGGGGTCAACACCTCAACGCTCTGCATTAGTGCGAAGCCACTTCCCGGCACAGTGGGCTGGAGAGAGCAGAGCTCTGCAGGGGGACCGAGGGCAAAGCCGGTCCAGCCAGCTTGCCTGTGTCCTTCCCCCCACTCATGCACCCGAAATGTTACTTGTAACATCCGTGTAAGAGTCAGCGAACGAGTTCTCCCTCGGGAGATCCCAGTTACCACGATGTCCTTAAGAACGTCACGTACCAGGTGGTGCCACTTCATTTTGGACTGCAGAATCTGGAGGCCACTCACTGCCGGAGAGGAGGGGACTGGTTAACAGCAGCGAGCACAGCCCTCTCACCTCAGTGGGACTAACCCCCACCTGGAGGCTAGAGTCTCTCTCTCTCTCTCTCTCTCTCTCTCTCTCTCTCTCTCCTCTCTCTCTCTCACACACAAACACACAAACTCACACTCACACTCTGCAGATGAGCTCACTGTGGCTGTTACTGAACAACACTAAATAGAAAATATTTCAAGATTTTAAATCTATACTTGATAACAATTCTTAAACAAACAGATATGTAGCTAATTTCTTGATATGAGAAACAGAAAGCCAGCTCCCCCTCTCCATGCCTTTATGGAAGTACCATACAGTATTCGTAGAAAATAGAAGTACATTAAACTTGTTAGTTTCTAAATTTCTTTGTTTTGTGATCAGAGAATATGTCTGCTAGTCTACTGTTTGGAATTTATATAGAAATGTCTAGTCTAATACATGTTCACTCTTGTGAATGTCCTATAGGTATTGGGGACAAAGGTCTATTCCCTGTTTTCATGGATAAAGATTGACAGGTGGGTCCCTCTCTCTCTCTCTCTCCCACATGCATCTCTATCTTTCCCTGTTCTTCCTACAGCCGTAGTTGATTTTCAACCCATCAATGCCATGCTGACAAAGGAGAATCAAATTCTTCTACTAAAAACTGCAAAACAATATTAGATATTTTTATAAAAACATGGAAGTTTCCTATGATTTTATTTTGTCCTATCAATTTTGATGCTACTGTGTTTTATGCTGTGGCAATGGTATTATTTTTCTACTGCTGTGTATCAAGTTGCCACAAATTTCATGGCTTATAAAATACCCATTTATTATTGCACAGCTTCTGTAGGTCAGAACGTTCCTTCTCAGCTTAGCCTTTGTGCTCAGGGCCTCACCCAGCAACACAAGGTATTAGCTGGGACGGCTCTCTCCTCGGGGGCTCAGGGTCCTCCTCCAAGACCATTAGGTTGTTGGCAGAACTCGCTGCTCTGAGCCTGTCAGACAGAGGGCCCTGTTCTCTTGGTGGCCATGGCTGAGGGCACCGGTCAGCTCCTGAAAGCTGTCTACTGTTCCCTGCCTTCTCCTGCTACCACTGTCTGTTTTTTTTCCAACAGTCTAGACCCAGAATTAAGAGGCTCATATGATGAGCTCAGGCCCCCTGCAGATGATCTCTAAGACAACTGGTTAGCAGCCTTACTTAACTGGTTAGTAGCACCCCTTTGCCATTGCCCGCCATCATCTTCAGAGCCTCAGACCACATCTTTCCTCAGCTTTTTATCTTCAAGGAAGAGGGATTTGTATAAGGCATGAGTCTCAGGGCAGGGGCATTTGGGCCACCTTGGAATTCTTTTTACCAGGTAGATTTTTCATAATTATCTTCATTATGGATTATGAACTTTCTTATTATGTGATGCTTTTATAGGAATCACATTTGATGCTTTAAAGCTTAATTCATATCCCGGAATTTGAGTCAGTCTGAATTAAGTTTCCCCAGTTCTGCTAAGCTCTGTTCTTCCACTTCTTATAGACTTCTCCCCATCTACTTATTTATAGACTTTTGAGAGATTTGTGTTACCAGTATGTAGCATGTTGCTGGGTTTTATTAACAATGTAACCAAGTCCTTTCTCTTAATAGGTGAGTTCAATCCAATTTCACCCTCAGTTGTGTGTGTCTGTGTGTGGTGTGTTCATGTTTTCCTTTAATATGAAAGGTTTGTCCTCTTGTGACGGTGATAAGGTTGACTATAACTTTTTAGAATGTTTCTCAAAATCTTCAGAATCTGTTGATTCCCAACTGTGAGCAAAGATGGGATTGGTTCATTTCCTCCTGCCTCTTCTTTGAGCGATTTTAGTTGATTAAATTGCTAAGTGGCACTTTTATGTCTTTGTTCTCATTTTCATGGTTACTTAATCACTTCCAAGTTTCAGTGAAGAAGAAATCTGTGTGCTTACGTTACCTTCCCTCATAGCTTCTACTTCCTGTATAATTTTGTTAGTTAAGTCATGCATATACTTTCAAGGTTTTCAACATTTGCATTCAGCTTGGTGACAGTAACCTCCCCATCCTCTATGCCTTAGTGCTATGTTTAAATAGATCCAGGACATACAGCCAGGCTTTCTCTCTTCATCCTCATTGGGTTGAAATGCATCTTCTATTTTATTTCGGGGGGCTCCAGGGAATCACGTCCCTTGACTCCTTGTCATGTGCTAGATAGCTGGCTGTGCTTTTCTGAGTGAACGTTTGGCCAGGGGTGACATCCTCAAGCCACCTTGTTCTCCTCTGGGGTTGTAGAGGCTGCTGCATGGCCACCTGGCCCTGCCCTGGGAAAGCCCAAGGTTAGGTGGGTTTCTTGTTGTCGCTGTTTTCTTCCATGAAGATTCACTGAAGCTTTTCTTTTTCCTGGATTTCCCAAGGATTCTTTGCTTATCTCTGAGATGATTGACCTTATAAGGGTGTAACTCTCCTTTGATGGTTTTGAGTTAATTTAGGGACATAGTCCATTATGCAATCTATATTTTCTTGGAAAGTTTCATTAGAATTTTACTTAAATTTGTGTTCTCTTCTGTCACTTTGGCCTCTTGGGTGATCTCTGCTCTAGGTCTTACCTTTGTGCTCCTTGCCAGGTTTTGAGCACTGCCTATTTCGGGGGGTGGGGGGAGGGGCGGGGGGTGCGGGGTGGGGGTGGGGGTGCGGTTTTCAGCAGAGCCTTTGTTTTTCTGAGAGTATTTTCCAATTCTCTTCTGAGTTGCACTAGCTCTTCCCTAAATTTTTGCAGCTCTACTTTGAGCTCACTTTATAGACAAAATTGGTCCATTCATTTTTTTTTTAAAGTACTTATCTGCTTTTTTGACAATATTTTCCCAGAGTTCCTTAACTTCATTCATTTTAGGCCACTTTTCCACTTCTTTCTTGTGAACTCTTAGTTTAGATCCTTTTTACTGGTTACTTTTTTCTGGACAGGCGACTTCTAGTCGGACGCCTGCCGTCTCCGTCAGAGTTTGATGTCCATTTGCTCTGTCGGCCCTGCGTAGCTTCTGGTGATCCTGCTGGTGATCCAGAGCTGCTGGGGCCTCGCCTCCTTCGCCCTGTGCCACTCGCCGACCACGGCTGGTCTGTGTAGTTTCCTCTCTCCAGGTTCACAGGCTTCTCCTGGGTTCAAAGTCAGAGCCCAAGGGGGTCCTTCAGGGTGCAGGTCCCATTCCCATTCCTCTGCCTGAGCGCCTTGTCCTGCCTTCTTCATGTTCTCGTCTCCCAAGAAGCAATCAGCTGTGTCTCCAGGAAAGAAAGTCTCTCTGGACCCAAATGTGAACAAAAGCCTTGATTGAGGCAGGTGGTGTTTCCCCAGGATTCAGCCCCAGTTCTTAGCTGGAGCACTTTTATTGCTATTTCCAAACTTTCCATATTCTGTTAAATGTATGTCAATGACCTTAGTCTCAGTTTGTTCTTTAAAATTCTCACAGGACTGAATGCCAAGGGATTTTAGGCTTAGGGTATTTCCCATATTACCATCTTAGCTATCCTTTTTATATATGTGATTTATTTAATAAGGTATGGTCTTTTTTTAAATTGATGTTTAAATTGTTTAATCTCGGGAGTTTTCCGGTAGCTGATTATCTCCTCTGTGTCTCTATTCATTGAGATCTAGCCTCAGTGAGGAGGATGACGTGTTCTCTGGAGGGAAATGCAATTTCAGATCTGAGTGGGTTGGAGTGAAATAGCACTTTGATGGGTACCAACTGATAGGTGGTGTAGAGAGCCAGAGTGACCTTAGTGCCCCGAATGCCTGCTGGGTAGGCAAGACGTGGTCAGAAGGTGGGAGAGAACATAGACCTCGCCAAGGTTGATGCTGTGTGTCGTCTTGACCCCAGATTCTCTATATTGGATTAGACATATTTCTGGCTGTGCCTGGGAGGACTAGTCGGGGCAAGAGTGGCGTCTGGACTGGTGGACTGAGTAATGCAGGCCCTCTCCAGTGTGCTTGGGCCTGTGTGCTTTGCTGAGGGCTTGAGTGGAACCACTGGGCAGAACGCGGTTCAGCTTGTCATTGGCTCTCTCCGGCCTGCAGACTCTTGTATCTCAGGCCATTAGAACTGCGGTGTCACCTGCTGGCTCATGGGCTTCCACACTATGCCACTGCTCTCCTGGGACCTGCTTACAGACAGCACTGTGGGGTTCTCAGCCTCTGTAATAATGTGAGCCAATATCTGATGGTAAATCAATTTCTACATATAGATTCTGTTGCTCTGGGGGAAACCTAAGACGACATGAAGTTAGGGAATTAACTAATGAGAATGAATTTTTCTGATTGGTAAATCAGATAAGAATTCTAGATGAGGGCTGTGGAGAAGAGATTTTCAAATATATCTACAGTTTTTTCTCTTAACAAAACAACAGCAGCAGCAACAACACAAAACAGTCACTTACTTGTCTGTGATCTCCGCATAATTGCTGCCAATACAAAGTATTGACTAGAAAATCTCGTTATGTGACTTCTTAACCAAAGATGAAGCACTTTGGATAGTTATCAACCACGAGAATCCTTTCAAGTGTTGTTACTTGTCATAGCAACCAAGAGCTCCAGATATTCCATTCTGGAATGGATGTGGCACCCTGCTGGGATATACCGGGGTCCAAGTGGCTGCTGCTGCTCTTTGAAACCTGAACCTGTAAAAAAGCATAATGTGGTAGCTCTGGAAATAAGATCCACTCTCCCTCTAGGGTTTGTTTTTATACTTTCTGTTGTTCTAGATACTGGTTTTATTTTGTTAAGTATCAACTTTCCTGGACTAATTTTATAAAGTCTGTATCATTGTCATAGAGGGCTGCTGAAGTCTCTGTTCAGTTAGCTCAGTGGTCATAAGGACTGGACAGAGGATTCCTTAAGGGTTTTGGATCAGTAAGTCTTGTGGCCTTTGCCAGGGGCTGATTGTGTGTGTGTGTGTGTGTGTGTGTGTGTGTTGATGTCTTTGATACTGCTGGTTACAGGTGACGAGTTCTGCTCCCTCAAATGCTGAAGTTTGAACACTAGGGAAGCACACCAAGGCAAGCATATAAGGCAGGGTTTATTCAAAAAGGGACAACATAGACTTCTCCTGGGAGGGAGAAGGGGGCCATAGCTGGTCTCCTGGTATCCCCAGAAGTGAGGGGTTCTGCCCTTTTATATCTCCTAGGCTGCCTTTGTCCTCCTGTCCTCTCCCCTTGTCTCTCTCCTTCAGGTGTCCGTGACTAGGCCCAGGGATGGTTGGTGAGATGGCCAGAAGGTGGGAACCAGGTGGGCTGAGGGGGAAGGGCAGGATGGAGCAGCCCAGGACACATGAACAACTTCATACTCCCTGTAGGGAGGGCCATTCCTGGACAGGTTACCTCAGCAACAGGTTGGAGCAGGGGGTGGTTCTGGATTGGTAAGGGGGGGGTGAGGAAGGGCTCTGAAGGAATTCACACTTCAGTCTCTCAGGGGCAGTCCAATTGGCCTCCTTGATCTGACCCCACTCCGTGTACCTCTGCACTGACGGCCTGTCTAATCCTGGCTCCATCTTCAGACTTCCAGGAGCTCACAGTTCTGCCTTGACTCTTCCTTACTGAATGCAAAGAGCCCCAGGTCGGCTGTGAGTGAGCAGAGCCTCCTCTGGTCTTCCTCGGGAGCTTCCTGCACATGACCAACCCACTTCCAGATTCCCAGGCATATGTCAGAGGTCTCAAAGCCCCTGTGGACATTTTATTCCTAAAATCTCCTTTTAAGCTTTTTTGGTCAGATGCTTGTTTGCCACCGTTGGAATTGTCATCGAAGACAACAGCACAGCTAAACGATGGCCACTGACTGTTTTTAACAAGTGCTCTGGGAACAGAGCTGTTGTGCTGAATGAGCTCAGTCAGACCAGGTATAGACGGATTCTGTGGCTGACGTTTTCCTGGGGAGATGCCAGACAGGGCAGACTGTGATAGCTTCCTGATTGTGAGGGAGGCCACGCCTTTCCCACCCTCTGGGGTGGTGGTGAGGCTGCTGATGTCTAGCTGTAGGGTTGTGAGGTTGGTAAGTCTACTGTGGAGTAAGAGAAGAGGATGGGAATGGGGTCAACTGAGTCACTGTAAACCCAGTATTTTTACTGAGATTCAGTCATTTTTCTTGAGTGAGCATACTTCAGGTTATTCTTATAGCTTAACATCCTGAGTTCTGAAAAGGTTGATTTTTGACAATTTGGCTTTTGTTCCCATTGTTTTTATAAACAATCAGATTTTCAGAGGTTCCTTCTTTTAACATTTCAAAAATGCTTCAATAGAAAGTTTTTCAATCAGAAAAAATTATTAGAACTATTTTCCATACTAAGAGAATAGACAAACTGATTTCTTCTTCCAATGGAACTCATCTATCAAAATAATAAAATGATATTAAATATTTAAACTTAAGTAACTATTAAAAACAATTGTTGAGGACTAAATTGTAGAATAATGCCCACAGTAAAATATTTCTATAATTAAAATACATACAGAATGATATTTTTGATGGGTGCAGAAATATAGTTTTGATTTGAAGTAAATTATTTTTTTAAGAAATGGATTAGGAATTATTTCTTTTGTTTCAATTTTATTGATTTCAGCTCTGATTTTAATTATTTCTTGTCTTCTGCTGCTTTTGGTATTGATTTGTTCTTCTTTTTCTAGGGCTCTGAGAAGTAATGTTAGGTCATTTATATGTTGACTTTTTCTTCTTTTAAGGAATGAATACCATGCAATGAACTTTCCTCTTAGTACTGCTTTCATAGTGTCTCAGAGATTTCGATATATTGTGTCAGTGTTCTCATTTCCCTCTAAGAATTTTTTAATCTCCTCTTTGATGTCTTTTGCAACCCTTTGTTCATTCAATAGCATATTATTTAGTCTCCAGGTGTTGGAGTAGCTTCTATTATTTATTTTCTCATTGATCTCTAATTTCATTCCATTATTACCTGAGAGAATGCAGGGTAGTATCTCTACTTCTGTGTATTTGCTAAGAGTTGCTTTGTGGCATAATATATGGTCTGGTTGAGAGAAGGATCCATGTGCTGCTGAGAAGAAAGTGTATTTGCTCATTGAAGTGAGAGTAGTGATCATTTGTGGTTTTACCTGAGTGCTGCTTCTGACAGCAGTGGTTATAGTCACTGCCTCACAAGACTTTTGGTGAAGGTCGTGTTCATTCAACACTTGCGTACTGAATTCATACTCCTTGCCAGCTATGGTTTGCAGAATTCTCCTTGTCCAAAGAAAATCCAAAATATCTGGCTTATTACCACCTGGGGGCAGCTGTTGAAATTTAAAGAAAATCAAAACACATGAGTGTTTGTTATTTTCAGTATTTAAAATTTAAGAAGGAAGTCATAATGGATCGGATCCCCCTGTTCTCTGGGAATTCCTTTGACTTTGTCCAAGTTTTATAATCTATGGGTGGAAAGCCAACACTTCTGAACCACAAACCAGTCTGTCATACAACGGTTTTGAGATGCTTTCAAGTACGGAATGCTAAATGCTGGTTTCCATTTTACTTTTAAATAATCACAAGTTCACACCAAACACAAAAGCCCAAACCAGTGACTTCCTATCTGAAACCCCCCCGGGTGTTCGTCTGGCCAGGGAAGGGTCGTGGTTGACATTGCTCCCCCTCCTTCAAGCCCGGTGCTGGTCGGAAACATCCCCACCGTTCTGAAGAAGAGAAGGGAGCTGCTTTGTCATCACAACCACTTGAAAGAACATAGAATCTTCCAGACCTTGTTGATGTCCCCTCAATGAGGTGGGAACACAGATATCAGTTCTTTGGACAAGTAGGAAGTGGGAAGTCTGAACTGCCCTGATGGAAAGTCGTTTTTTCATGTGACGGTTTGTCCAAGGTAAAGGTGAAAATCCACCCAGCCCCTCTTGGCCTTTTAGCCAGAGACCCCTTCAAAGTCAAGTGTTCCCATTACAACATGGAACCACTAGGCGTCACTCAAGATCAAACCTGCAGGCACTGCCTCAGCCAGTGTCACCAGGGGAGCACAGCAGGAATGCCTAATGCTGCTGGAGAATTCACCAAGCTAGTGGAGAAAGCTGAATTTCCACCCTTCCATGACACAATGGAAAGTGGCCTCCCTGCAGCCCAGGGCCCTCAGGCGATGGTTTCAGATGCCCTGTGCCATATCTATGTAGTGGTTGGAATCAGCCTTTGACAGAACTGTAATTAAATAAGCTCACAAAATTCAAGAAGTATGTTATTATGATGACTGCCACTAGAATGGCACTGAAATTCCAAACCTCAGGTCCGCCAGGCCTCTCTGGGCAATTCCATCTAAAATTTCAACAGCTGCCCCCAGGTGGTAATAAGCCAGATATTTTGGATTTTCTTTGGACAGGGAGAATTCTGCAAACCATAGCTAGCAAGGAGTATGAATTCAGTACACAAGTGCTGAATGAACACGACCTTCACCAAAAGTCTTGTGAGGCAGTGACTATTAGCACTGCTGTCAGAAGCTGCGCTCGGGTAAAACCACAAATGATCGCCACTCTCACTTCTCACTGCCCTTTCCCACTGCACTAGGTAGGAAAGCCCTTCGCCTGCCCCTGGACAAAAATCTCAGGCGCACTTATGACATTTCTGACTTTCTGTTGCTGCTTCAATGTCTCACTGTCTGTTAGAGTCTGTAAACAAGTCAAAATAACACCTGGCATTTTGCCAGGGGAATGTTAGAGTTCGTAAACAAGTCTGGATGGTGCCTGGCAAAATGTCAGAGGGAGTGGTTTGAGAAGTAACAAAACCGAGCCATTAAGTGTAGAGATTCCTGATTGGTTGACTGATGTATCTAGTTTATGCCAATTAGATAAGCTGTGTGGAATGTATAAATACTGCTCCTGTCCTGCAATAAACGGCTCCTACTCCTGCTGTATCAACGTACACAAGTTATTCGTCACCCCCCGATTATTTTGCTGCAGCCGGACTGCGGCAACTGTCACTTTAAGCAGCAGAATGATTGTGATTAAGTCATTTAAAACTGTCCAGTTTTATTTGGTAACACAACTTTCCCCCTCAAAGCTCACAGCTCTGCCTCCCTGAACCAGGCCGGGCAGGGGTCATGCAGCCCCCAGAAGGGGCGGGGCGCTAGGCCCCCGTCTCCTGAGGAGAGGGCAGAGCAGCTTCCCTCTCTGAGCGGCTCTTTCCAGGTGTTGGGACATTTCTATTGGAAGCATTTGCCAGCAAGTCCCAGGATGCAAGCTGAACCGTTCTTCCAGCTGATCATTCTCCCGCAGTTTTTCATATACTTTTTTTTTCTTTAATGAAGGCAATTTATTAAACAATGTGGTGTTCCTCCTCCTATACAGCTAGAATCCCCAACTTTTAGCTGAGTTTGGAATAAAGACTGCATTTCCCACCCTCTTTCATCATGGTTCATGTGCAAATTCTGGCACCTCTCTTGAATTGAAGGGCCGGCTGCTTCCCCTTCCTCCTGGGCTGGTCGCAGCTAGGGCACATCACGCAGACTGGACCAGGATGGGGCAGCCCGTGCTGAGGCCCTAATGAGCCTGGAACTGACCTTCACCTGCCTGAGAGGGAAACGTCTAGCCTCTTTTTCTTTTTTCTTTATTTGTTGTTTTATTCTAATTAGTTACACATGACGGTAGAATGCACTTGGTCACATCAAACATGAATGGATGTAACTTCTCATTGGTCTGGTTGTCCACGGCGTAGTTACACAGGGCATGTAATCACACATGCACATAGGTTCATACTCGGTTTCTCTTCAGATCAGATAAATCTTCTGCCTTTTTTTTCTTTTTCTTTTTCTTTTTTCATTATACATCAAAATAGAAAGGGCATGGACAGAATGAGTAGGGACCATTATGATTCTCTTGTCACCCAGCATTTAATTAAAGGAACAGTGATTGAATAATGCTAAAACCAACTCCGGATGGAAAGCAAAAGTCAGGTGGGCTGGGGGTGCATGGCTCCATCCCCGCCTGTGCCTGCAGTGTAGGCTCCTTGTATTGCATTTTACATTTAGTTATTTTTTAACTTTTATTTTAAGAAAATTTCTTGACAACTACAACAAAATTCTACCTGGTATTTGTCATGAAAATATTTCCTACCCTCAAATTAAAAAAAAAAATTCTCCAAACAATAGGACTAAATCTTCTAAGTTCTCCTGCAAGTATGGAAATTTGGCAGAGGAAGACTAGTACATTGCATTTACATTTAGACACTGTGATTCTTAGAATACCTTATTGAATTTAGAATAAAATTCTTATAAGATATAGAAAAAAAGAAGAAAGTTCATAAGTAATTATGGCATAAAATCCATTACATTCTCTTTTATGGCAAACCTGAAGATGTATTGTAAAGAAGCCCAAGATTCTTCTCTGGCCACCTTCAAATAGGAAACATCTGGGATACTCAGGTTACTCTTGAAGACCGTAGACTACCTAGGGCGGCAGGACAGTGCATAGTAATTTTTCACACTACCAAATTTCAAAAGTGGGCAGAAAACACAGAAACTCACCTACATTTGGTAAAAGCAAACAACAACTTTTAGAAGTTAGAATCTAGTCAAATACCCAGAGTTTTTCCAAGGCATTTAATAGGATGAAAACAACCCAAAATACTTTGATGCAGTTATGAAGCAGAAAGACCAGGAGACTGAAGTTTCATCCGTGAAAAGAAGAGACTGCATTTCTGTTTCTTGGAGCTTTGACGAGAAACAAGGAACAAAGTTCAAAAGGTAGTAAGTCAGATGGCTTCAGGTGCTATTTAAAAAAAAAGAAAAGAAAAGAAAAACCAAGCTGGAGAAGGGGGCAGCAACCGGTCATGATGGAAGGGTGTCTAACTGGCCATTCGTGTGGAGAGCAGATGCTCCAGCGAGCAAGTACCATGTCAGTAAAACCTTTCAGGGGTGGGTGGGAGCCAGGCTCATGCCTGGGAGGAGGGCCTTCCAGGGAGAGGAAGCGGCTTGTGTGGAGGCTGCGAGCCAGAGCACGGGGACTTCCTGGAGATGGACATAAGTGAGAAAAGCACCAGGTAGGAGGAGGGGAAGGGAGGGGCCTCATAACCTGTTGGAGGCGCCTGGCTGTGGCTGTGCCTGAGGGAGGGGGCCCTGGCTGTGACTGTATGAGGGAGGACACCATCGGAGACTTGGGCCGAGGACTGACCTGCCACATCCTTCTGCTGCAGCCTTAGAATCAAGCAGAAGCCCATGGGCCAGGCAAGAGGTGATGGTGCTACTTCAGGCCAGAGGCCACGGCTATGGGCCAGAGAGGAGGCAGTGCGGGTCAGAGACCTGGTCAGGTTCTAACTCTGCTCGGAAAGTGGGGCTTCTGTGTGAGCGGATAGGTCTGATGTGCAGATGTGAGAGGAAGAGGCCATTCACAAGCGGAAGGGTGGACATTCCTTAAGACAGGTGAGCCCCTGTGGCAGCCAGAATCGTGCAGAAGAGAGGAGTGAGACATTAGGGTGCTCACTGTGCAGATGGCCTGGGAAACCTGAGTGTTAGAGTCTGTAAACAAGTCAGGATGGCGCCTGGCATTATGCAGAGGGAGTGGTTTGTGAAGTAACGCCAGCGAGCCATTAAGTGTGGAGATTCCTTATTGGTTGACTGCTGTATCTAGTTTATGTTAATTAGATAAGCTGTGTGGAATGTATATATACCCCTCCTGTCCTACAATAAACGGCTCCCACTCCTGCTGTATTGATCTACACAAGTTGCTTGTCCACCCCCCCCAAAAAAAACAAACAAACACACACACCCAGCCACGACGCTC
>NW_026000019.1:20357853-20362278 GCF_001458135.2 Marmota marmota marmota
ACACATCTATCCTCGGTACCCAACATGAAATGCTCAATAAGAGGAAGCGGAGAGCAGCCTGGGGCAGTTCACAGGACATGCAGGGGGAGGGTGCATCACCAGGCCCGGGAGTGTAAGGGTTGGTCCACTTACATAGTCCAGCAAAAGAAATCCAAGTTTGGTTAAAGAGATAAACATTTTATTTAAAAAAGAGACAAACATCTAAAAACAAACAAATAAACAATACAAAAACAAGAGCAGAAAATGTCTAACCCCAGAAACGGAGGTAGTTTCTGAATGTAAACATGATGGAAAAAATGAAAAGGGAAAATATTGTTAGGTTCATGCACATCCAAATCCAAATGTGACACCATCAAAAACAAACAATATGAATTAAAAACCAGAGGAAAATATCCCATAAATATGACAGATAGGTTAATAGTCTTAAATAAGAGGTCTTACAAATCAGTGACAAAAATTCAAACACCAGTATGAAAATGTGAAAGATCCCAAAGATAAAATTTATGGAAATAGGAAAACCACATAAATATATTTCTAAGTGTTCACCTCGATGAGTAATCACAATGATGGGAATTAGAGCAAAGCTTCCCCACCTTGGCTTGTCACAGTGAGCATCTGTCCCAAAGCGAGGAAGCAACCTGCCTGGCCCTACCTAGTGTCCTTGGGAACACTCTTCCCCAGCCAAATTATCAGGAATATCAATCAAGAGGCCTAGAAGATTTCACACCCTGTGACACAATCATAGCACTTCATTCAGAATTGTGTTTGCAAAGGCTTTCATCACAGTATGATTTGAACTCCGAGTCATGGGAATAATGAAAGCATTAACAGAAGAAACTGCTCACCTCTACTGAGGCAGGCCTAAAACTCAACACAGCAGGCAGCCATTGCAATTACGTTGAAAACGGGAAAATGCTAATCATTTAATTTTTTACTAAATGAAATCAGACTGCAAACTATATACTTTGTGAATCTAATTATATAAACAAAGAAAAAGAGACAAAATAGCCCTCTATATATGAAAATTAACAAATATTAAATATGCATAATCTGGAGCATATAGGAAAATAAGAATGAGATGATTTAAAAAGCCCACCCCAGATATGTAAGTAAGGCTCTTGTTTGGGCTCAGAAAATGTATCCCCCAAACAGACATTTTGATACCTTGGGACAATCCAAAAGCTGCCTCAGAATCAAGGTCCCCCTGACCTCATCTTGTTACCCCTCCACTACTCCACTTCAAGTGCAGGAGGGCCTCTCTAGAACACCCTCATCTGACCAGGGGATGGAGTACCATAGTTTCAAGCCCCCTCACTGGGAATCTCATCAGATAACCAAGAAAGACTAACTGGTGGGGAAAGAAGAGACCAAAACTCTCCATGCCCAGGTCACCTTATCCAGAGAGATCTTCATCTATTCTTCTAAGGGCATTCATTTTATTTCATATGGATTTCCAGTTTTCCCACCACCATTTGTTGAAGAGGCTATCTTTTTTCCAATGTATGTTCATGGAGACTTCATCTAATATGAGATAACTGTGTTTTTGTAGGTTTGTCCCTGTGTCTTTTATTCTGTACCATTGGTCTTCATGTCTGTTTTGGTGCCAATACCATGCTGTTTTTGTTATTATAGCTCTGTAGTATAATTTAGGGTCTATTTGTGATGCCTCCTGCTTTACTCTTCTTGCTAAGGATTGCTTTGGCTACTCTGGGCCTCTTATTTTTCCAAATGAACTTCATGACTGCTTTTTCTATTTCTATGAAGAATACCATTGGAACCTTAATAGGAATTGCATCGAATCTGTATAGTGCTTTGAATAGTATGGCCATTTTGACAATATTAATTTTGCCTATCCAAGAACATGGGAGATCTTTCCATTTTCTAAGGGCTTCTTCAATTTCTTTCTTTAGTGTTCTGTAGTTTTCATTGTAGAGTGTGGGGAGCCATTCTCACACGTGACTGGGCAACTCCCAGATTGGGTCTGAGACGCTCTGGCTAAACTGTGTCAGAGCTTTCCCGGCCCTCTCCTGGTGTGAGAGCCTGTCCGTGTGGGGGTGTGACTGACCACTGACCCCGGGGGCCAATCACTGACCCTGACCTTGGAGTGCTGCCCCCCTCAACTTTCATTGGATGGAATTCTCCCCTGAATTTCTTGTTCCCCAATAAAAAGCTACTCCCTGGCGTGCTCTCTCTCTCTCCTGCTAGCCCTGAGTAATCCCTGCTGCCCTACCGGGTGGTTCGAGGTGTGAGTCAGAGGGAGAGCCGTCTTGGACCTGGTCACAGAAAAAGGTAACTGAGTCTGTTTATTTCGATCTCACTAGCTAACTTTTATGCCAAGAACCTCTTTAATGAAACCAGTGCGCTGGTCGCATGGTGGAAGTAGAGGTCTTTCACCTCTTTTGTTTGATTCTCAAATATTGTATTTTCTTTGAAGCTATTGTGAATGGGATAGATTTCCTAATTTCTCTTTTAGTTGATTCATCACTATTGTATAGGAACACAATTGATTTATGGGTGTTAATTTTATATCCTGCTATTTTGTTGAATTCATTTATGAGTTCAAGGAGTTTTCTTGTGGTGTTTCTTTTTTTTGGGGGGAAGGGGTCTTCTAAACATAGAATCATGTCATCAGCAAATAGGGATAGTTTGAGTTCTTCTTTTCCTATCCAGTAGTTTCTTAAGGACCTTGGGTGGAAAATTTTTCTTTCCTTCATTTTTCAGCCCATTTGTATTTCCAGATAAATCCAATTCTGGGTTCTGTTTTATTTACACTTTAGTCATCACAATGTTTTTCAAGATCTGTTTCCAGTGGGCCTTTGAAACATGGTTCTACTGACTGGGAAGAGTTCTGAGTCCCACCTCCCCAGAGAGCACAGTCCCTCCTCCCCAAGAGGAGGTGGCATTGCCCAGGAAAACTAGTGGAATAAAACCTCTTTTGCAAAAGGGACTTCCAGGGATAATCAGCCCTAATGCTCCCCCTCTTGATACAACCAAATGAAGGGAGAGAATATCCTGGTGGCTGTAGCACTGAGAGACAGAGGGCCACAGCCATCCTGGGAATGACAGGAGCCACGACTGGGGGCTGTCAGTTACACCCCCTGCGCTCACCTGGACTCAGTCTTGTAGCCAAGGATGCTCTCTGCTCCTGGACTGGATCAGCCATTGACTAATGACAGCCCATGAGCTCAATCTGATGAACAACTGTAAAGCATTCAGTTACCTCAGTGGAGTGTCGTCCCTCCTCCTTTCCTCTCAGTTCAACTACCTGTCCCCTGTATTCAGTTCCAATGTCCTCTTAAGGAAGGGTGACAGGAGTGCAGGTATCCTTTTGACATAATGCTTTCATTCCTTTGGCTATAAACACAAAAGTGGAGTTGGTGAATCACATGGTACTTGTTTGTCAATAATTTCCATACTGTTTTCTGTAATGGCTGAACTAATTTACATTCCTACCGACGCTGTGTAAGTAAGTGTTCTCTTCCCTCTGAATTCTTGCCAGCATTTGTTAGTTTTTGTCTTTTTGAGAATAGTTGTTCTAACTGGAGTAAAATGATATTTCATTTGGTTTGCATTTGGCTTTGGATTGCATTTTCCTGATGATTAAAGAAATTGAGCATTTTTTCACACCTCTATTGGCCATTTATATTTCTTCTTTTGAGAAATGTCTGTTTGATTCTTTGGCTCATATTTTAATCGGATTTTTAAAAAATTTTATGGCATTCAGTTGTTTATGTTCCTTGCCGCAGCCCGGCTGGCTGGGCAAAATAACCAGGGGATGATGAACGACTTGTGTAGATTGATACAGCAGGAGTGGAAGCCGTTTATTGCAGGACAGGAGCAGTATTTATACATTCCACACAGCTTATCTAATTAGCATAAACTAGATACATCAGCCAACCAATAAGGAATCTCCACACTTAATGGCTCGCTGGTGTTACTTCACAAACCATTCCCTCTGGCATTTTGCCAGGCACCATCCAGACTTGTTTACGAACTCTAACATTCCCCTGGCAAAATGCCAGGTGTTATTTTGGCTTGTTTACAGACTCTAACATTTCCCCCTTTTGTTTAATTTAAATAACGACCATAGTGGTTTTTACATAAACACCACAAATAATCTGCTATGAGCAGAAGGGGAGGATACAAAATGTCACAATACCAAGCCAATTGATGGCTCCATGCAAGAAGCCCTTGGAAAAATTATACCAGCAATGACACCATTTGTAAAGATACCGAGTTACAATTTGTTGTAGATTACAGTTTGTTGTCTCAGTCCAGGTAAAGCAGTGTCTCAATAGATTAACTCACAGTCCAGGTAAATCACAGTCCAGGTAAGTTCTGCAGGTAGCTAGCTTGATCCGAAGTCTCGTCCATTTCTCAGCTGAAGTCTCGTCCGGTTTTCAGCAACACTGGAAATTCTTCCAC
>NW_026000019.1:20362369-20438837 GCF_001458135.2 Marmota marmota marmota
TTTTTCATCATAAAGACAATACAACATTTCAAGACAAACAAGACACAAACATACTGTATCAATCTTCTCCATTTCTCGAAATGGTCATTTTTCCTCTCGCCCTATCTGCCTATGGGACGAGCAGATTTGCTCCCGTCCTAACTATGGATGGGCAGCAAATTTTTTTTTTCGTCACTTAGCCCCCGAGTGTCCCGGGGCTCCCGGTAACGGGGCCACCATCTGCCGCAGCCCGGCTGGCTGGGCAAAATAACTGGGGGGGGGGGTGACGAATGACTTGTGTCGATTGATACAGCAGGAGTAGGAGCCATTTATTTTAGGACAGGAGGGGTATATATACATTCCACACAGCTTATCTAATTAGCATAAACTAGATACATCAGCCAACCAATAAGGAATCTCCACACTTAATGGCTCGCTGGTGTTACTTCACAAACCACTCCCTCTGGCATTTTGCCAGGCACCATCCAGACTTGTTTACGAACTCTAACATTCCCCTGGCAAAATGCCAGGTGTTATTTTGGCTTGTTTACAGACTCTAACAGTTCCTTATACATTTTGAATATTTCTTTGTCAGATGAATAGCTTGCAAATATTTTCCCCAATTCTATAGCTTTTTTCATAATTCTGTTGATCATTTCCTTTGCTGTATGAAAATTTCTTGGTTTGATATAATTCCACATGTCTACTCTTACTTTTGTTGTCTGTGCCTTTGGGGTTCTATCTAAAAGTATCATGCCCTACACCATTGTTATGAAGGGTTTCCTCTATGTCTTCTTATGGTAATTTCATAATTTCAGGTTTGACACTTAGTCCTTTGATCCATTTTTGTGTTAAGTTTTGTACATGGTGAGAGAAAGTTTAATTCTTCCTCATACACATAACCAATTTTGCCAGCACCATTTATTGAAGAGAATTATTTTATTTGCAGACATAATTTCATGGACATAAAATTTAAATAGTCCATCAAAGAGTTGTTAGAACTGAGAAATAAATTCAATAAAGTTGCAGTATGCAAAATCAACATATGAAAAACAGTAGCATTTTATACACCAATAAAGCACTTCCTGAAAAAAATAAATTAATAAATTAAAAGAAACCCCATTCACAATTGCTACAAGAATAAAATATTTAGAATGAATTTAACCAAGGAAGTGAAAGATATTTACAATGAAAACTATAAAACACCAATGAAAGAAACTATAGAGAACACAGAAAAAATAAAAAGATATCCCATGTTCATGGATCAGAAGAATCAATATTATTAAGTGACCATATTACATTAAGTGATCTATAGATTTAATGCAATTTCCACCAAAATACCAATGTCTTTCTTCGTAGAAATAGAGAAAAAAACAAACTTAAAATTCACAAGGAACCACAAAAGATCCCAGAGAGTCAAAGTGATCCTATGGGAGAAAAATACAAAAACAAACAATGCTGGAGGCATCATAATACCTGACTTCAAAACATAATACAAAGCTACAGTAACTAGACAACATGCTACTCACACAGAAACAGACATATAGACCAATGGAACAGAACAGAGAGTCCAGAAAGAATCCACCTACACACAACTGATTTTTAAACGTTTTTATTAGTGCATTATCGTTGCACATAATAGCGGGGTTCATTGGGACACAATCATACATGCATGGAATATAACTTGTTCTATTTCAGCCTCCATTACTTCCTCTTTCCTGCCTCTCCTCCCTTTCCCTACTCTCTTTCCTCTACTTTATTGGTCTCCTTCCTTCTTATCATTTTTTAAAAAATCAGTACTTTATAGATTTCCCTAAAAGGTGGAATTCACTGTGGTATATTCATATAAGCACACAGCACAGTTTAGTTGATTTCATTCTACAGTCCCTCCCTTTTCCTGACCCTCCTCCCTTGCCCTCAATTCCCTTCCTCTACTCCACTGGTCTTACCTCTCTTTTCATGGGATCCCCTCCCCTGACCCCACTTTTCAGCCAATTGGTCTTTGATGAAGTCCCTTCGTTATCCCTCCATCTCTATTTCATGTCCCTCCTCTTCATTGAGGTTCTAGGATGACTAACCCATGCTCACTCCATCCGTGCTCTGATTTTCCCTTGCTGCTCAGTCCCCCTGTCTCCTCCCCCAAATCGTTCACCACTTCTGCTCAGAATCTTTCTTACTAAGGAGGCCATTGGTCCCTGCACCAGCATGTCCAGTGGAGGGAGACACGCCACAGTGCTCGTCACTCTCAACTCCTCCATTGCTTTGGACGCCCATTCACAAAGACCATCTTCCACGGCAGGTTCCCAGGGACCACTCTCCCCGGCTCTTTCCCTAACCCTCCGCTGCTTGGGTTCCCTCAGGGACTGTTTCTTCTCTCTACCTCTTAAATACTCATTCTCCTCAGGGGTCTGTCTACACGCGCTACCAGAATGTAGGGGTCCCCAGTCATTTCACATAGGACACTAGCATCTGCTCTCCTCCCCCTCTGTGTTCTGGCATTGAAAAGGGAGTCCCCCTGCATGGGGGCCAGGAAGGAAGCTACAGCCCACTGGTTCCACACCTGGACCTAGGCCAGGCAGTCTGAGTTCAAGTCTCAACTCTGCTACTTGGGTAGGTACTTTTATCATGACAGCATGTGGATTTGGGGTGATAAATCCGCTCTCTCACACTCTTTTTAAAAGGGTTGCATAGTACCTACCTCCCAGAGGTATTATGAGGGTTAAATGATTAAATAATCAATGATGCTTTAAAAATCATCAGCATGTAGCACATGCTCAGTCAATAATAGCTAATATTAACTAGTGTCCAACAGGTTAGAACCTTATTTATCATTACTAATACACAGAGCATCCCTGTTGTGACAAGTGCTCTGCAGGTAAAAGAAATGTCTCTTACTTAAGACTCATTTTTGGAACAATTGTTTTTGCTTTAAGAAGACCTGGAAGAAAGAAGGGTACAGCTACTTGGTATGCAGAGAAGAAAAAAAATGTCAAATAGATCAGGAACTAATTAATGAGGAGCTGGAAGAAGGTGCTTGTACTTTCAAATAAAGATCCCTCAAAGGCCAGAGATTCCTATGGCCCAGTTTGTCAAGGACAGTCAATTCCCAATTAAATACATTGTGCCAGTATAAGTATTAATAGGACCCATTTCACCCATAAAACTGGCCAATATTAGAAAATAATCTACCTAGCCACCCTACTCCAAAGGTCACCAGTAGAGAAATTTCTTTTAGCAAAGAATTAAATAGAGCTATATCAGAGAAAGAACCCCCCTTTCACTTGTTGGATGAAGGATTCAGTGAGAATGTAATATTTTAAAGATCTCATAAGGTCAAGAGGAAAACGCAGCCCCTGGAAACAGCATGCACTTTTATCTTGGCATTTCAACGTGACAGCATTGCTTTGGTGAGATGGTAATAGGAGGGACACACGGCCCCTAGGAGTTTGGAGGACAGTGAGGACTCAGGTGCAGGATTCTGGTCCAGGTGTGCAGGTTGTCAGGACTTCTGATGTCGAGGGGAGGCACAGTTCAGTGGTGGGGTGATAGTGAAGGTGTGACCTAAGGGGGAGCCCCATTAAGCAGATAGGGCACTGAGCCAGGAAAGCCAAGACATGTGGGGTGGTGGGCCGAGAGAGGACACTGCACCGAGGTCACTATAAAAAGAAGCCAGTGTGAGCGACAGACACATGACATAGTGGTCGGATGTTGGAAGGCAGCCAGAAGCCCCCTGTGGCAGGGCATGGGACCAGGGAAAAGTGGGCGTTCCTAGGCAGACCCTCAGGAGCACTGCAGAACTTGTCATGCCCACCTGCATGCTCACTTATTCAGCCTTCAGGGTGAGGGTCCCTTTTCACTGAGTCAGATCAGATACATTTCCAGAAAATCCATAAGCTACCTTGAGCAGAACCCCGAATTGTCCCTTGATAGCTAAGCACATTCTCTTAGGTGACTTTAATCACAGAGAGCTACTCTGGGGAAGGGGTCGCCTAAAGACCTGGACCTGGTCAAGTGTGTCCTGGTGCAAACTGTCCTCTAAGCTAATGAAGAGGTCCTCTATCCTCTACTGGAGCAAAACTTTCAGATTGTTGAGCCCTCTGGATAATGAAGCGCCCCTTCCCCTGCCTAGAAGCAGTCCTTTCCATATGTCCCTCACTAGCTATACGGTGACACGTGTTCTGAGACAAGAGTAAGCAACACAGAGAAGACTGACTCAGTCATCGCTGACACAGAGATTCTGCAGGGCAACTCATCAACATCCCGCCCCCCATGTTCACATGAACAGCTGGGGATCCAGCTCGCTGGGGGCTGTTTGTATGCAGGGGAAAGCCCATTGTCCTCCGGGCAGCCATCACCCCCTGGGAGAGCGCATGTGCTGCCCTGTGGTTTACTTGCTGCCTCTGGGGCATCCCAGCCCACATCTGGCCAGCCCCGTAGTGGCTCTAGGAAGCTAGCTGAGTTCCCAGGAAACCCAAGGGCCAGCCATCTCCAAAACTAACTCAAAACTAAGCTTTTTGTATTTGATGAGATTTATGGCCCCCTGAGTCCCTGTTCAGTCACTATGTGGAGTGGGGACTTTGAAAAGACTACTGGGGACTTATTTCTCAGAATTTGCTCTCTCGCGCGTACACACACACACACACACACACACACACTCACACACACCAAGGGCTCAACAGTTTGAGACCACAGAGCTTCTTTGGGGAAGCACACCACCTTTGGTCAGAATTGTTGGGAACTTGGATTTTTGGTATTTAACTGATGAGATTTTTTATTCTGTGCAGGCAAAACGAGACGCTCAAAACATCATGTTTTGTGGGTGTGGGTGAGTGCTTCAGAATAAAATGACTGCACATCTTCCAGGAAATAGTACCAGGCGACTGACTTCCTAGAACTGAATATCCTGGAGCCTAGGAGTAAACTCCGGCCAGATGCAATGCAGTTTTAGAGCTGATTACTCAGGATTGACGCAGACCTAAGGGCGCAGTCAACCACAAGTGACCTCCCTGCAGATGGCAGCCGCAAGCCTGTGATTCACAGGACACGGGCACTTCTGGCCAACTGGCTGTAAATCTGAGGTTTCCTACTACACCCTCAGGTTCTGGAATTCACGGGAACCACACACAGAACGAAGAAGCGACTGTGCTTGTGGTCACAGTCTTGTTTTAAAGGACAAATCAGGAAGGACCAGCTGGAAGCTGAAAGCCATGGGGGGAAGCCTGGGAGGGTCCCAGCGTGACGTTTCTTTGTCCTCTGGATGCACCGCTCTCTGGGCACATCCAGGAAGCCCACCTGAGCACAACTGTCTGGGGTTTTTATTGGGGTTTCCTTACATAGGCACGATTTATTGAGTCACTGACCACGTGGTGACACTCAGTCTCCAGTGCTCTTCCCTTCTCAGAAGTCTGGCTGATACATGTGACTCAGAGTCTCAACCCTCTAATCACAAGGGTGGTCTTCATGGTAGGCCAGCCCCCATTCTGAAAGGACCTAGCCAGCCCAATTCATGTTAGGTCTACCCCCAGAGGCCACATTAGCATAAACTCAGTGTGGCCTCCGCCACCCACTGTGAGAAGTGAAGACATATTTATCATCTGGGAAATTCTAAAAGTTTTAGAAGCTCCTTTCCAGGAACTAAGATTCCAGACTAGCCAAATTGTTCTTTATTATACAACTCCCAACTGGAACCATTGCCGCCCAAGTGCAGTTTTGTAGGGAAGGGGTGAGTCACAGAGGGACACCTGGGTCTCATTACACCTTGAGTGTTTCTCACTCCAAACAAGTCTGAAGGATGAGAGTCAGGTTTATACAACAAAGTGAGCTCAAATGACTCTATGACAGGTGGCAAACTATGCAGGTATTAAAAATTATGCTCAAACATGTTTAAAAACATGAGAAAAGGGCTTAATAACGTTAAGTTCTATTTAAAGAACAAAAGAGAATGGCAAAGACAGAATGACAGAATCAGTCTTTCTGCAGTGGGGGGTGGGGGGTGGGGGTGGGTAGGAACCAGCCCAGGAAGAGTGAAGCTGGAGAAAATGACCTCCCAGGAGACGCTAGGTCCTGGATCATCTCTGTGGCCCTACAGGAGCCTTCAAAGTCGGCATTGACCGTGAGATTAAATGGGTGAGATTAAGCCTTCTCCCACACACCAGTATCAGATGGAAAAATAAAGCTAGCTGAAGGCAATAAGAAAAAAAAAATATGACCATTTCATGCTTTTATTTCCATTGAATTCATTGGTCTAACGACAGAGAAAGAGAGAATTTTAATAGTGATTACCATTTTTATGTGATTTCTATCCTCTTATATTAGATTTTATTTAAATATTGCTCAAATTTTCTACAGTGAATGTGCATTTTTCTCTAATTAAAAAATAACATACCACATGGTAAATTGGCATTAAGAATATTTTATTGTCTTATTCCTTCCTTTTTTTTTTCTAGAAAAGATGTAAAATTCTTTCAAGATTTTCTATAAGGAAAATCCTTTACTAGGTTTATAAAAAAACAAACAGTGATAGGTCATTCAGAAGTGATTGTTTGCATGACAAACATTCAAGTTAAAATTCCTTTCAAAATCGAGCATTCCAGATGAATATTTAATGTGTTAGTGCAAAAATGCACTCTTTTTGATCCACATACTGCTGTGAAAAACAAAATACCTTCACACTTAAACTTTCATTATCTGCTGCTTTACCCTGGGGTACATTTCCCCACTGTCCTGAGACTGTTAATGCAGTTGCTGCACAATGCCAATTTATTATTTCTTTGAAATATTATGGTGTGATTCTATCATAAGAAAGCCATTCTCCTATTATACAAGAACTTGGGGTTCTTTCCTAAGTATGTCTGTGAGATCAGGGTTATCCCCATGGTAGACAGGAAATACTAATAGAATCTACATTTCTGATGCAAAATCCTTCTATAACTTTTAATTTAATCTCTTATTCTGTATTAGATTTTCACTCATTTCATTCTTTAATTTTACCATGGAACCGCAATTACATTTGTAGCAGACCTTTGAAATAAATTCCTCGGAATGTCTTCCATTAAAAGTTACTTTTGACACAACTCAGGTAGAAATTTAAAATCTCCTGTTTAGAACCTGAGCTAAGAATGTTCTCTGTGGCTCTCTCCTGTACTCTTTTTCAAAGTTTACTTATTTATTTGTTTTAATTAGGTATATATGACAGCAGAATGCATTTTGATTCATTGTACACAATTGCAGCACAACTTTTCATTTCTCTGGTTGAACACAAGTAGCATCGCACCATATGTGCAGTCATACATGTACCTAGGGTAATGAGGTTCATTAATTTCACCATCTTTCCTGCCTCCATTCCCCCTCCCAACCCTTCCCTTCCCTTTGCCCAATCCAAAGTTCCTCCATTTTTCCCATGCTCCCCACCGCTATTATTGATCAGCATCCACTTATAAAAACATTCAGCCTTTGGTTTTTTGGGATTGGCTTACTTTGCTTAGCATGATATTCTCCAACTCCATCCATTTACCTGCAAATGCCATAATTTTATTCTTTTAATGCTTTGTAATATTCTATTGTGAATATATATACCACAGTTTCTTTAACCATTCATCTATTGAAGGGCATCTAGGTTGGTTCCACAATTTAGCTATTGTGAATTGAGCTTTTATAAACATTGACATGGCTGCATTGCTATAGTATGCTGTTTTAAGTCCTTTGGGTATAGACTGAGGAGTGGGATAGCTGGGTCAGATGGTGGTTCCATCCCAAGTTTTCTAAGGAATCTATATACTGCTTTCCGTATTGGTTGCACTAATTTGTAGTCCCACCAATAATGTATGAGTGTGTCTTTCCCCCATAACCTTACTAACACTTATTGTTGTTTGTATTCTTGATAACCGCCATTCTGACTGGCATGAGATGAAATCTTACAATAGTTTTGATTTGCATTTCTCTAATTACTGGAGATAGTGAACATTTTTTCATATATTTGTTGATTGAATGTATAGCATCCTCTGAGAAGCTCCTTAGCCCAGTTATTGATTGGGTTGTTTTTTATTTTGTGTGTGTGTGTGTGTGTGTGTGTTAAGATTTTTGAGTTCTTTATATATCTTGGAGATTACTGCTCTATCTGATGTGCACGTGGCAAAATTTGATCCCAAAATGTAGGCTTTCTGTTCTTCTTATTGTTTCTTTTGCTGAGAAGAAGATTTTTAGTTTGAGGCCATCCCATTTATTAATTCTTGATTTTATTTCTTGCACTTTAGCAGTCTTGTTAAGGAAGTCGGGGCCTCTTCCGACATGATGAACATTTGGGGTGTCCTCTATTCTATCTTTATTCCAGATTCTTTAGAAGGACTCTACATGGACTATTAGACTAGGGCAGAGTTTTCTAAGTGTCACCAGCTGACCCCTGGAGGCCCCCAGATCCTACCATGAAGTCCACGAGGACGACACTGTTGTCATAATAACGTCGTGATGGTACCCAAGCAGTGCTGTGTACTACCGCTAGTCCTCTAGCATGGAGCAACACAGCAGCACCCAGCTGTCCCGGCAGTCCCCGCCCTCTTCACTGCCACACGGTAAAAACAACAAATGAACAAACAGACCAAGCAACCAACCAGGCAGAGCCAGGCGTGTCTTTTAAACATTCTGCATGACTGAAATGGGAAGGACGCACACAGCGGCCCTGCGAGCTGAGGCAATAGGACAGTCCCATTTTTAAGGAACAATGCTTTTGCCTCTGCGAGTTGTGACTGAGCTCACCGCTTCATTCATGAAACGTCTTTTCCTACTTGAGAGGAGGGACGGGCTGTGGTTATCCAGCCTTGGACACTTGGCAAAGGTCTTCTAAAAAAAATGAATGAAGTGAGTCCATCACTTCGGGGAAAGTAAGTATCTGTTGCCAACGACGCAATTAAAGTTTTCAAAAGAAAATTAGAGTGTTGGAAAATTTTATCCACCACCATGAGTTTGAAAGCTTTCCAACATTTAAAGACTTTTCCAATGACATTGGGGTTGGTATTAATAAGTGTGATTTTGTGTCAGCATTTGGAGGATCTGCAAACTTGGTGAGCCACTATGTTCCAAATTACCGATGAATAATGTTCCAGACTCAGGCGTGGATGAAAAGATCTCCTCAAAGTGCAAGACAGACAAATTGACTCTGATGGAAAGTTTATTGGTTCAGTGTCAGGTTGCACATTGCAATGAGCCTTTAATAAATGGATGCTTATTACATTTTAGTGGGGTAGCAAAGAGGAACCATGAACATCTGAGAAGACACAGGGCAAGAGGGTGGTCAACAGGGACCTTATAAGAATGGTCCAACTGGAATGGTGATTCTCTCGTAAATATATTTGCTATCTAAAACTGTTGTCAAGACACTAAAAGACTTTGTTGAAATTCCTGCTAGTTTAGAAGGTGCTTCCCTGTGTGGAAGTTGGTCTCTAAGAGCAGGAACTGCTTCCTAGTTTTCTTTCCCATCCACCATTTACTGGGTATGGAACCTTGAAAAGGGGCCCGTAGACCTTTGTAAAGGCCCATTTTTCTCAATAGAACCTTTTAAAAACCATGTTTTGAATAATGGCTCAGTTTCAAACTTTCCCATAAACATTTCTACAATTCAGCCTCTGAAATCTCCCAAGAAAAACCGGCCTATTAAAAGATAAGTGTGAATATGACTTTGAAACACACTTTACCTCCCAAGTGCCTTGCAGATGAGAGTTTTGTTCTTGGCACTGCAGAAAATATACAGTTGCTCTCCAAAACTGCTGCCAGGAAAGAATATGCTTACTTTGGATGTTCCTGCGAACAGTGAGGACACTCTCCTACAAAACAAACATTGCCTTAATTTCAAGGCATATTAATGGTATTTTCAGATGCCTCCAAACAGACCTCAAAAATGATCCATGCTACTGTCATTATTGAGTTCCTGGAGCGACCGACCATTCACGGGGTCTCATTTTCTGTGAGTGTTCAAATAAGAGAGGACACCAGGCCTGGAAGGCAGAAGGCATTATTGGCTAAGGTCAACCTGCAAAGGCCTTTGGAAGCTCAACTCTGCTCTAGGAAAGATGTGTGATGGAGAAAGTGCTTCCCGTTAGTCAGAGCAACGTCCAGTCGTCTGCTCTGCTCCTCCTCAGCCTCCCTGCACAGATTTCTTTCTCTGTTTCCCAATTTCTAGGACCACTTGCCAAATCTGGAAATAAGACACTTGTAGTCCTATTTATAATTGCTTTCATGGATGAGTGGATTTTCCCCACAGATGTAATGCTGGGATATATGACACATATAACTTAACCTACTGGAACCTTGGGATCTGAATTCTGGGGACTGTTTAATTGCCAGATGTGTGACTTATTTAATTTATTATAATTATTTTATTATTATTTTAATTTTTTTTGGCAAATTACTTGTTTTCTCTGGGCCCGGTTTTCTCTTTAGTAAAATAAGGGGGTCAAGTAGATGATTGTTGTCACAAAGCTCCACTTTTATGAACACTGTCCCATATTGGTTCTTGGGCTTTATACAAAGCAATTGGTATTTCCACACAATTGGAATTCTCCTCACAGACCCATATACGAGTTAGATTTTGCCCTACTTAAGTTTGATTTGGGGAAAGAGTACTTCAGAGGTGGTGCCATGAATATTCCAGTCCACCACAGTGGGAGCCACTGTCAGGTTTTCTGTGTATGGTATTAAGGTCAGTGAGCCACCCTCTACTAGGTCCCCCTCGGCTTTTCATCTAGTGGTATTGGTGCCTGTTGATGCTCCTTGATTACCTCCATTATCTCATTAGCATTCACAAAATGGTGATTTCTAATTATACCATTCCTTCTCCCTGGATTCTGATTCAGGAATCTCCCTTTATCCATTCGGTTCACGTTAGAGTTAATCATCTTTTGGTCCATCCTACGTGCCTTGCTTTGGTACAGTGTCAGCTGCAAGAGACGAATCTGTTTAAATCTGGAAAAGGCATTTGGTAAGATGGAGAGAATGTTGAAATACTTTAATTTACATGCCTGTCTTTCAACAACTCATTAGCTATTCTAATATATGAAAGATGGTTAGCCTAGTTTTCACATTAATTTATCTTGAGTTTTCACTATGTTTTGGAGTCATTTACTAATTTGCTCACCTTTGTAAGCTGTTCTGCTAATCCCTGACTACACAAAAGCAAATAGAATGGATTGCCTGTCTGGGCCCACAGTGTAGTAGGAAAGAAAAAGTTAAACAATGGCATAAATACTCCACGATCTGTTACTTATTATCATTTGTTACATTCACACATCATTCATATACCACCATGCTGTGAAGCCAGTAACATACATTTCAGAGGTTGTTGCTGATGGAGTAGTCTTAGACCTTTGCTTCTTTAGAATCTCTATTTCTAAATTAGCCTTTTAGGCAGCCAGTATTAAAACCTTAGTTGTTTATGAAATAATGACCAATTAGGTACAATTTGTTAGAGAATGCTATTTCTCCTTAGGTTGGTGATTATTATATTTCCCCAGAGTAGTTAACAATTAACAAAATATCACTGGATCCTGACTGAAATATTGACAGAAGCAGTGAAAGGAACACAGATCATGAATCGCAGTAATGGAGATTTCTTCCAGCGTTCTTTGGAGGGAACTGAGAAGCAATTTCACTTTGCTACTCTCACACACTACGGTTCACTGGCTGTCCACGCTATGGCTGACAATGTGGGGTTTTGAAATGAGTCAAACATCCATTTGACCAATTAGATAATTGCTAGTGACTTGCTCAGTGGATATGCTTCAGCAACATATTTAGCCTTTGTACAATGAGACCTGTTAGGTTGGAGCTAGTGCTCAGTGTTTATCATTGAGGATATTAGGATTTGTAAAAGAGATCTTGATTCTTCCCTTACATTTGAGGATTTCCTTCTCTTACAGGAACATGTTGTTAGGGACTGAAGAAAGCAAAGCAACAGCAGGAGCAAGAGAGAACTAAGCCATTTTTTTTACACAGTTGTGTTAGGAAATTGTTTGCCTCCCTCTCTGAAGCTGAGATATTTTTTCTTCCACACACCCCGTGAGAAAAGCAAATCCTAACAACTGCCACAGCATTATGTTCTTTGGAAGAGTCTTCTCAGTGCTCCTGGGTTGAGGTTGGATGTGGATATTTGAAATTATCTAACCGAGTCAGCAGATGCTTTTATTTCCAATAAACTGTGACTGTGAGCTGAGTGTTTGGTAATGTAGGGGACAAAAGCAGGAAGAAATGAAGCGTCACATGTGGCTCCGCAGGGGACAGCACAGCTACAAAATAACTTTGTCATCACAGAGCTCTGTTGAACAATGCTGCCCTCAGAAATGACAACCTGTGTTGACAGACAGCACACCCTCCACCCCCATCACAGCACCAGCACCAGGGCCTTGATGCTTTACCCACGGGGCCAGATAAAGCTGCGGCTCTGGGGCTCCTTCCTCTCAATCCGTCAGATAAAATCTAGAGCAGCAGCTCTTGTGTTTTTTTCTGATCATTCCTAGATGTGATTTTTTACTCACTAAACTTATTTTAGTAACTATTTGTCTAATTTCATCTGATAAACAAAACTCCAATCTTTACTACCATGAGTTCTTAATGTGCCCACTCTTTCATATATATATATATATATATATATATATATATATCTTCCCTCTGCCTCTAGCCTTTGGCCCTTGTCAGAGTCCCCTCTTTTCAGATGATTCTAGGCCGGTCCTAGGGGAAAACTCATAATTGTGTTTTTAGAGCATGTAACAATGACTGGCACTGTTGCCTAATATATAATTGTCATTCAATGAAGACGAACACAATTTTGTTAAGTACATGAAATTTAATTTTGCACTTAATTACTTGTCATCCATTCATGTAGCCCATTTTCTTTCCAAGATAAAGAACATTTTAATCAACTCAGAGATATCTCTCCTTCTCCTTTATAGTCAATACCTGGGGATCATCCACTGCCTAACCCCAGAGACCATTGTTCTGATGACTTTCAGCATAGAGTAGTTTTAACTAATACCAAACAGATGAAGGAAAACTGAACAATATGCAAAGGAATCAAACACTGTGGTCTCTTGTGTGTCTGTCCTCTTTACCGTCAGAATGTTTTGAGGGTCAGCCACATTGCTGCACAGACATTGCACAGACAGCCCACAGCTGGCTCACTCATCTGTTGATGGACATTTGGGTCAGTTTGGGTTTTGTAAGTATTATAAATAAAGTTGCTCTGAGCATTTGCTTTTTTGGATAAATATTTTTTTTCTCTTGCGTAAACACCTAAAAGTGGGATTGCTAGATTATAGGTGGGTATATGTCTAAATACATGAAAGACTAGCAGAATATTTCCAAAGTATTGACTACACACATTCTGCCAGAAATTTATGCAAAGTTAGATTTGCCCACATTCTCAATTGGTGTTTTCAGTCTCTAAATTATAATTATTTAAGTGCATATTGATCTTGTGTCCTGTGACCTTGCTAAATTCACATCTTCTTAGTTGTAATAGTAGATTGTTTTCATAATCCTGATGATTTTCTTTGAATAGAGTTATGTTACCTATGAATAAAGATTGTTTTAGTGCTTTGTTTTCATTACATATGTATTTTATTTATTTTTCTTGCCTTATTCCATCTGCTAGCATTGCCAGCACAATGCTGAATAGAAGTGGTGAAGCAGGCATCTTTCATGGTATGTTCCAGAAAGCTATATGGAAATTTGGGCTAGATCATGAGCCGCAAATGCCCAGAACAAGACTTTTGCACATCCTGAAAGATACCACCACTAGGTAAGAACAGCTACTGAGAAGCCGTGAGCTGAACTACTTCAGAGGTCACACAGAGGAGGACAACATTCAAAGTTTGACAGAAGAAGTGGAAACACCTCATAGGAAACCCTTGGATTTCAATAAAGATCCTGTAAATGTTAATCCTAACAGTCATGGACCTGCTGTCCTCTCTGTGATGAAGAGTTGGAATTGTCCTGATGAACTCTTCAGTCAGCAGTCTTCTGATGGCTTACTTACCTTTCAAGGTATTAATTACTTTAAAAAGATGTTGTGTCTTGGGTTGGGAAGTGCTCAATTTTATAACAACCTATCTATAAATCACCCCTAAATACATATATGTACCCACTCTTGGTACAGTAGCTGAAGGAAACGCTCAAATGTCTTTACTAATATTAAGTATATAAGTGTGCATGAAGATGGTAGCATAATATGTCCAGACATGGCTCAGGAGTTTGAATAGAAATTTTGGAAATTAAGAAAAGATACACAGAATCATAAAGAAATACATAATAATAAGAATCACTAGATTTGAGAGTCACATTCCAAGAGAACAGTAAGAGTACCAACATGATTTAAGGTTCACTTATTTATGAAAGTCCTACAGTACACATCACAAGGAATAATGCTTTGGCCAGAGCAACAGAGAAGATGACCAAAGGTTTTTTGTTTTTTTTCCCAGATTTGGAAAGCACTGCATTGCTACAGTTGAAAAATTAATAATAACATATAAGAAAAGGCCCAAAGGCAAAATTTGAGTTGCCACGAACAACTGGAAGACACTTGTACTGTCAATCAAAGCATAAAAATACAGCAAACTGGGTTCAAATCAATCATCTGCCTTTGATGCCAACTTTTCACCCGCCATATAGTCTCTCCTTGTAATTTATTTTGAGACACGTTGGACTGATGCTTGTTCTCAGTTATGTGGCTGCCACACCCAATATGTTCTTTGGGAACTGAGTCAACACACATAAAAAGAGGTCTATTGGGCCAGCTTTTTTAGCTCTGATTGGCAGAAGCTATGGGTATAAATAATCAAAGACAATGCATCAAGGCCAAGCATGCACTGTGGGGAGCAGGTTGCAACACTGGTCCTCATTGTGTAAAACACGTGTGGTTTTCCTCTGCCACTTTATTTCTTGCCCTGAAACACTGCATGGTACAGTTGTGTGGAGGCCACACTGTGGCCTGGCAGACTGGTGAAATCTTTCAAACTAGACTTGAGCTGAAGTGTCTCTTACCTTGGGTTTGCTGAGTCATCAGAATTGAACGGATCTAAGCAGTTAGGAGATGAGAGAAATTGTAGGACACAGAAACCAGTCCAGGAAAGTGAACCAAGAGGAGAGCAAGCAATTGCAACAATTAAATTGAGCCCAGCTCACTCCACCCTGAACTGGATGGAGATGAACCAGCTGAGCTAGATTAATATAAATTTTATTGGGTTGCACAATTTCCATTTAGAAATGGATAATTTTATATGTACGCACATACATAACTATAAAATTTGGGTAACAATACTTTCACTAAAAATTATCTGTAATTAGGTTTGGAACAGAAATTAAAACCTTTAAAAATCGATTTTCTTGTCCTCCAGAATCACATCAGTCATCTCAGCGATATAAACACTGATCTTCACTAAACACACACACACACACACACAGTTATGGTCTTTTAAAAATAATCATTGTAAAGAAAACCTGGGTTCCTGCTTCTCTATTTGGCTTGACCCATAGACCTACAGATAAGTCTTCATGATAGAAAATAATTGTAAAACTCCTAAGTCCAGAGATAGGGTGAGTCAAAGCAATGAGATGAAAAAGGAAGTTGGAGTCATAATGAAACACTGCAGGATAAAGTAACCGCTCTGTAGATTTCATGAATAAATTAGACCAAGGGAAGGACCAGATGTGGATAAAAAGTGGATTGACAGCATGAGGGGTGCACTGAGGTGATCGCTCACGAGAGGTTTGAGGGACTGGGGAAGATGAGATAGATGAGAGACTCGTGAAGAAAGACAGTTGGTGTCTCTGAAGTCAAGGACCATCATAATCTGAAGACGGATCCCAGTAACGATTTTCCCAAAGAATGAGTTAAATCTGCAGACTGAGAAGAAATGCTATACACTAGAAAATAACGATACAAAATTACTGTAGAAGCACTGTTAACTTGCCAAACTTAAAAAATGAAAAGGATATGCTTCCTTTATTTAGGCATAATGTATGAGTGATCAAGGAGGAAAAATGATTCCAGAAAGAAACAAAGCAATGACTACAAAGCTCTCTGGGAACAAAGGACACCCAGAGCACTTCACCAGCCAAACCGCCACTCATGCCCCCAGAGTTCACGCCGACTTTGACTCACACACATAGAAATCAAAGCTAGTCATTTGAGGTGTTTTTAACAAAATTAAGAACCTTGGGTTGGAAAATGATTAAATTAAGTGACAAAAAAACTGGTGGGTAAGGAATCCTTTAAAAATAAAATGAAAGTTAACAGTAGTAGGAATTTTGTTTGTAAAATGTTATAATCCCCAAACAAGTAAAATAATGTAAGTCACAAAAATAGGAAGGCAGAGGATTAAAGGAAGCTCAGTTGCATCGCTTGCTTCTTTTCTGGCGGCAGAGAAGCCGTTCATACTAAAGTTGGAAATGAAGTTTTAAAAACAGGTGATCAATTTAATTACCTTCGTATATTTATTTTAAAGTTAGAGGGATTTTTAAAAAAATTAATAGCTCTAGTACATGAGAAATTTTATCTTAAGATTAGTGATTCATTTCTGTTTCTTTTTGTTTTTTAAAGTAAGTGTCAAGTATTTTATTTAGGTATGATCCATCTTGTAAAATTAATTCATTTATTTATCTTCCTTTCTGAAACTCTCTATAGCTTCAATGTATTCAAGTATTATTAATTTCTGTTCTTGTTCCAGGGATTAAGTTTTCTTTTACTTGCTTCCAAGTAAGTAATCAATTACTGTGTCTAACAGTTTATAAAATTTAGTATTTTCTGGGTCAAATGGTGGTTCCATTCCCAATTTTCCAAGAAATCTCCATACTGCTTTCCATATTGGCTGTACTAATTTGCAGTCCCACCAGCAGTGTATGAGTGTGCCTTTGTCCCCACATCCTCGCCAACACTTACTGTTGTTTGTCTTCATAATAGCTGCCAATCTGCCTGGAGTGAAATGAAATCTTAGAGTAATTTTGATTTGCATTTCTCTAATTGCTAGAGCATTTTTTCATGTATTTGTTGATTGATTGTATATCCTCTTCTGAGAAGTGTCTCTTCAGGTCCTTGGCCCATTTATTGATTGGGCTATTTGTTTGTTTGTTTTGGTGTTTAATTTTTTGAGTTCTTTATATACCCTAGAGATTAGTGCTCTATCTGATTGTGAGGGGTTAAATTTTGTTCCCAGGATGTAGGCTCTCTGTTCACCTCACAAATTGTTTCTTTTGCCGAGAAGAAACTTTTTGGTTTGATTCCATCCCATTTATTGATTCTTGATTTTAATTCTTGTGCCACAGGAGTTAAGAAGGAAGTTAGAAGATAATGCTAAGTGAAGTTAGCCAATCCCAAAAAACCAAATGCCAAATGTTTTCTTTGATAAAAGGAGGCTGATTCATAGAGGGATAGGGAGAGGGAGCATGGGAGGAATAGAAGGACTCTAGATAGGGCAGAGGGTGGGAGGGGAAGGGAGGGGGCATGGGGTTATTGATGATGATGGAATGAGATGATCATTATTATTCAAAGTACAGGTGTGAAGACACAAATTGGTGTGAACATACTATGTAAACAACCAGAGATGAAAAATTGTGCTTTATATGTGTAATAAGAATTGTAATGCACTCTGCTGTCATATATAAATAAAAAATAATATTTTCATCATTGTTATAACTGTAGTTCTATTTTCTTTATGATTTCTCCTTTAAGTCATGAGTTATTTAAAATAATTTTTTAAAAGTTTTGTATATGTGAGATACTTTACTTATCCTTTCATTATGGATTATTTATTTAATTTTATGTTGTGTGAATAATTCTTTTATACATTTTATATTCTTGAAAGCGATATGTATTTTCTAACCTGTGGGAGGGGGTCATCTCTATAAAGGTAGATATAAGAATAGTAGATGAAGCCTGGAACATGTGGTCCAAATGTTTTGTATGTGCTTATTCCTGGTGACTTTGATGGGAGTCATGCCTGGATTAGATTATCCTTTCTGTATTGAACTATTGACTTATGATTACTATTTCTTCTTAGCTGTTTTTTTCCTGTTATATTGTATCACACTTTATCCATACTAACCAAATGCTCTAAATTCTATGTTAGCTGGTATTAGCATTAAAAATAATCTTTATTTTCTTTTTTAAAAAATATTTTTAAAAAAGTAAAATAAGGTACTGTGTCTATCTACAACTAAAAAATATTTTTAAAATTAAATATTTTATTTTTTAGTTATAATTGAACACAATACCTTTATTTTATTTATTTATTTTTATGTGGTGCTGAGGATTGAACCCAGCCTGGCAAGCGCTCTACTGCTGAGCCACAACCCCAGCCCCGAGCTTTATTTTCATTAGAGTTTACTTGCTGTATTTCTTTCGTAGTTTCATCTTCTGCTTGCAACATTTTATTTCATTTATTTCAGTTATAAGCAGCATATGTCTGGATTTTTGTTCTTTGTTTTATTCAAACTGTCCATCTCTTTTTTTAACAGGTGATTTAATTACATTTCCATTTATTCTAATTATTAAAGTGTGGACTTCTTCCCTTTATCTTAGTTGTGCTTTTTACGTGCCACTATTCCTTTCTTCTTGTTTTTTCCCCCTTTCTTGTTTTCCATTGGATTCAATACCTTCACCTTTCCTTTTCTTCTATTAGTTCATAAACTGAGTATTTCTATTTATTTGGTGCTCATCCTCAGCTTCTTATTGCTTAATTGTGCATAACCAGCCCCAACTGTTTAATGGTAAAGAATTTGATCTTTCTCCTGAATAACAGGGCACTAGTGCTCTGACTCCCTACTGAAAACCCTGCTGACTTTGTGTTAGCTTTACTTTTTTTTCTTTTTGTACCAGGGATTGAACTCAGGGCCACTTGACCATGGAGCCACACCCCAGCCCTATTTTGTATTCTTATTTAGAGACAGGGTCTCACAGAGTTGCTTAGTGCCTCCATTTCGCTGAAGCTGGCTTTGAACTTGCAATCCTCCTGTCTCAGCCTCTGGAGCTGCTGGGATTATAGGCATATTCCCACGAGCCACTGTGCCCCACTAGTTTTACCATTTTTAACCCACAGTAACTAGTCCTTAGGCGTTTTACTGTCTCCTTGGTTAATTTACCGGCATGGTGGATTCGTTTCTGTACCCACTGATACTTTTTGCACTCCCTGCTTTTCCTCAGGTCCCCTTTTCCCCGGGCCTAGAATTGCTAATTCACACCCACCACCTGTGTCTGAATACATAACATCATAAACACAGCCAAAAATTTGTTAAACAAAGGATATTCTATCCTCCTTTTTCACAATTATGCCTTCCTAACAACCTGGAATGCCAGGTTCAAGTGAGGATTCCTGGGCTTCTTGGACTTCCGATTCAGCAAGTCCTTGCCGGGCAGCATGGACCCCTGGCCTTGTTCTGCAGGCTGCACCCATGTGGCTCTCACTCTGGCTCCATCCCCCATGGCAAAGAGTGGGATTCTGCACACGGCACACCCAAGCTCCATCTACGACGCCTGCAAACAACTACCTCTTGGGACCACTGGTGGCACCTCCCACGCTTAGGAAAATAGACCCAGGACCTGAAAGTAGCCTCTGGGATGTTATGACTGGAAGTTCCAGGGTTCTCAGCATCTAGAGGAGGGTCTAGGAGAGGCAGGTTCCAAGTGAGCACAAGAATTCTACCTTGAGGCTCGGCTCAGCAAAACCAGAGTGGAGAGTGACATAGCATTGGGTCAGGAGGGCTGCCTGACCCTAAGAATGTTTGACGTCACGAAGCACATCCTTCCCTGGGAGGAGAGGGGCTTGCTAAAGGGTTTCTCCCTCTCTTACATAAGATCTAACTGAATAAGAAATCCTGAGTGCACAATCATTTGTCTTTGGCACTTTCTTTTTACTCATTGTCTTCCCTGGTATCTGTTGTTCCTAGCTAACAACCACTTCTCATCTCGTCGTCACCTCTGAGAGGTGACTAGCATGTCACTGCACGTTTCAGTTTGAGTGATTTAATTGTTAGCCCTGGTTGTTGATGGGCAGCAGCTTCATAGATCCAAGGACGTTTAATGCCAGGAAACATCCTAGAAGTCATTCGTAGAGGACAGAGTACCACTTCTCTCTCTTGCCTCTCCCCATCTCCTGCTTTTGCCTTGGTCCATTCAGGAGAACAGCTTGACCCACACTTTGATGGTGTCCTTTCGCAGGTTGACTGCTCTCATCCATGCAGCTGGTCATTTAACTGTCGGGAACTTCGTTTGGAATGTGTTTTGCAGATTGTTGTGCTGGGTGGAGGAGAGAAGGGAGGCCCAGCACGGCTTCAAAGCCCAGGACACTCCACCTCGAGGAGCCATGAGCCCTGCAACTGAAACGCTGGCAGACGGTTTCAGCTGTGGCTACTTAGCCTTGCTCAAAGGCCTCCTTCCCCAGAAGCCTGGGGCAGGGGCAGGGTGGGGATTTAGAAACCAAAACCTCCCACTGGAGTCTCAACAGCATGAAGTCCATCTCCTTACGCTGAGGGCATAGACGTGACAACTAAAGCCCAGAGAGGTGCAGTGACTTCCCAGGTTAGAAAGCTCTTTAGTAACTTAGACAAAATTTCTAGCTCTAGAATATTTCTGGATCCTGTATTAAGTTTTCAGCTTCATGTATTTTTCCTCAATCTGCTTCCTTCACAGAACATAATTTTCCTCACCACATTCTCTGATATGATTCTTAAAACAAACTGCATGAACACAGGAAGAACAGAGTTTCTGCAGCCAGGAGGAAGGAGTTGGAATGTTGCCTCTATCATAGTTCATTGGCTCTGTAGTCTAAAAATGATAGTCTTATCCTTTCTGTAAAGTAGGGATAATAACACCCATCTAACAGTGTCTTTAGAAGGTCAGTCTGAACTGCCCAGCACAGCGCTTGGCTCATAGTGGACACTGGGTGGGCAGTATGGTTGGGTCGCTGCCGCGGCTGTCAGTCATCTTAACACAGTGGCTTCCTCCAACCCTGGTATTCCTTTTCTTTGAAGTCAGTCTTATCCCAGGCGTGTGTTTGAGTGTGTTTGTGTGTGTTTAATGAATTTCAATGGACATTTCCTGGGTGGAGACACATCTCCCTGGCTGCCCAGGACAGCGCTCACCACACTGGATGGAGACTGGCCAGTGATGACTAGTAGCATCCTGTGGTACATGAGCAGTCGACGGATGGACTAGAAGTCTCAGAGGTAGGCGAGAGCTTGTCCCCTGTTCACAGATCATCCGTCTGCTCCGACCCAGCCTGGGCACAGCCCTGGAAGCTGGGCTCCAGAGCATGGCGTCCGGCTCTGCAGCTCCGTGGCTCTGCAGCTCCGTGGCTCTGCCTGGGAGCATCTGGGTGAGAGCGAGTGCTGGGGTGCTCAGTCCCTGCCCACCCGCAGTTAGCGGGTCTCGGTTCTCCATCCCGACTGTCGGTCGTGGGCCCCCAGCATCCCTCGGTTGCCACCCCCTTCTGCCTTCCCTTGATATCCCCACAGGAATTCCTGACTGGTTTCTGGGAACTTTGAGAGGGACTAAATCATGACAGCTTCAGGGATTCCGTTACATTTCTATTTAAATCAGGAGATGAAGAGAGCCTGGGATGGATGGGCCGTTTCCTTTACTTCAAACCTGCTAAGTCCATCCAACCTGATAGGATAGCATTTCAACTCCAAAGGGGAAAGACGGTGCTTACTCTTGTGGTTCTGGGGAAATGAGGAGAATATATGCTTCTTGGAGAGGGATCGAGAGATCTAAAAACCACAGACGTGCAAATACCAGGAAACCCAACTTGAAAGATGCAGTTGTTGTTAAGGCCCTGTCCATGTAAAACCCCAGGAACTTCAAGGGAGAGATGGAGATGAAACCGTCCTTTCCCAAGTATAACAATGTGGTTTTAACTATTTGACTGTGACCACAAACCCATGAGTTTGGTGTGGTAGAGGTAACTCTTTCTAAAGGATGTTTCAAGCAGTCAGAGTAGGAATGGACGGCAGTCGGGAGTATCCACTTCAAGGCCGACCTGAGTTCCTAGCAGGCACGTACTACCTGGTGGACCCAGCAAGCCGTTTTCCATACACCAACTCCTCATCTGAACGTTGGGAGTATTTAATATCTGCTTCCTGGAGTTGGTTTGCTTGTTTGTTTTGGGGATTAGAGGAACTCATGTGTGCAAAACATTCATCACATGAATGGAACTTATTAAAATCTCAGTAAATGGTAGGTTTCTTAGATGGTGGCCAACACACATGCTTGCTGAGTTAAATTAATCAAGTATTTATTAAACACCAAGTCTGCACCAGACACTTTGCATCTCGCCAGAGACGAAAAAGACACAGTCCCTGCTCTTCTCTGTCTTCCAGATATTCTCTGTCAGGATGTCTTGTCTTTTGACCATTTTGTTTTTAAGTCCAAGGCGCTGAGCATGTGGAATGAAACCCCAGGTCTAGAAGAGTGAAGACATTCAACAGGTACTCACCAAGAGTCGATAATATCAAACCTTGGTCTTGATATTTGGGATGCATCCGTGCACAAGTGTCAAGAAACCCTGTCCTCCAGGGCCTACATTCTGGGAATGAATGAAGCTCCTTCATCATGGATGTAAAAAAATTGCCATCAACCACTTTTTTTTTTTTAATTGTGTATAGAAAATTTCCCTGAAGGACAGAGGCAACTCGGAAACAATACGCTCCCTGGTAGAGAGACATCACTTACCTCCTCCCAGACACTGATCTGGCAGGGCCACCAACCCCACTCACAGCATTTGTTGAGTGACATGTGATGTGGGGTCCAAGAGGCTGTTCCCTTGAGGACATGGTGTCGTATGATGCAGCTTAGAGTCCTGCTGCCCGGTCCCCCGAGTTGTTTCCCAGGTCCTCAGTCTAGAAGGCAGTTCTGGGGCCAGCGGGGGCCCAGGAGCCTCATCGGCTTGCTCTGGCCGGTAGGTGGGTGTGTACTGGGCTTCAGAATCTGCTCTCTGCAGGGCCGGAGTGCCTTCTCCATCAGGAAAGCTGCCAGCGTTCACAATTGGAACATAAACAGGCCAGCAGTTTCTGATTAATCCAAATTGGAACTATTCAAACAGTCACAAAAAGAGATCTTTTCCCCTGAAGGAATTTACATGTGAAGAGAGACTAAGATGGGAAATAAACATTTCTATAATGATTAAAGTTAATTGGCTTGAAAGGATGCCTCTGAAAGAAATGCTTTCTGGTTTTAGTTCCAATCTATTTTGGGACAAGCCTGTTTTTCATAAGATTGGTAACTGCAAACAGATACTGCCCTTTCATTGGAAACAGATGGTACAGGACATAATTAAAGAAGTATGCACTGGCATCTCAAATAACTGCTTTCAATTACAGCATTTCAAGAGTATTAAGGGGAAATATTTTAAACAAGACCACTGCAAAAATAGATTTTGTCATTAACTTTGAAATAATATTTGACTTAAGGCTGAAATTTCCATGTGCCAGGTCTGGATCTCACAGACTGATGCTGATTGGTGCAGGAGAAATTGAATCATTATGGTCCTATCGTTTGGGGGGAGAAATCTTTTTTGTTTTTCCTTTTAAGGCAGAGGGAAAAAAAATGTATTTTTCCTCTGGTAAGACTCATATTTTATTTTGTGCTTGAATTTCAGTTATATTTCACAACCTTGAGGAGCTTTCCTGGTGGAACCATTTCACTGTGGAGTCCAAGGTTATCTGCTTGTCACTAATGTTAGAGTGCGTGTGTGTGTGTGTGTGTGTGTGTGTGTGCAGGTCCGTGTCCCCCATCAAGTATGCAACCCACATTGTTAAGAATACACTAAGAAAATTCATGCTGAGATGGATACGTACAACCTAAAACAAGATGATGTGTGAAGTTGGCAGATTGCCTGGTCTGGTCCATTTGTAATCTGTAGTTTACTTATTGTAATTTTTATTAGATAATTTTAATGGAGATTATAATAATTAAAATCTAGTTATATGGCACTACTTACAAAGTGCTTCACTTGTCTTGTGTGAACATCTCACACAAGGCAGGTGCTGTGCCAAAAGACAAAACAATGAGCAAGAAGAATGTTCTCTGTCCTCTTGGAGATTATGATTGACAGGTGGAGAGATGGGGGATAGAGATGGTTGAACAGACAATGACAATGTGGGGTGGTAAGTGCTGTGGAGAAAGGTGTCAGGGCCACATGGCAACACCAATGGGCAGCTAACCCAAGCAGTGGCTTCTCCCCAGTTACCTCAAACTTAGTTTTAGAAATGGGGGGGGGGGGAGGAACAGTGCAGTACACTACTTAGCAACTTCCACATGTCTGCTTCCTAGGATCCCTGGCTCCCAACGACTCCAGCAGGGGTCAGGCAAACATGGTCTGATTTATTGATTACAAATGACCATGAATTGGCTACTAAGCATAAATAAACTTTTGATTGTATGTGCATGCATATGCACATTACACATGTGTACACACATGGAGGCAGAGAGAGATAGAACATGCATGAGTCATGCTACCTCTGTCCCACCAACCAAGGCTTCATGGCCTGAAGCTCTATTTCCTTCTCATATGGATTGTGGACGTTGCAATTGGATTTTGGAATATTTTTTCACTTGCAACAACTAAGTCCTAAAAAGTTTAGTAATTTCCTTCATGGTTATACTCAGTGTTTAAATTCTCCATCATGATGATGTTCGGATTAGCTCTATCCAATAATTAGCTTTTCCTGATTTTAGACTCCCTCTCCAGCTTGTGTGTGTGTGTGTGTGTGTGTGTGTGTGAGAGAGAGAGAGAGAGAGAGAGAGAGAGAGAGAGAGAGAGAGAGAGAATCCTGTATTCTTTATTATTTATGGGGAATGAATGGAGATAGTACCACAAAAGCTAATGCCACTTGTTCAAAAAGGGACTGTATAGATTTGCTCCCAAACAATCACAAATAAAATGTGACACAAAAAGTAATCATTTTTAAATAAACAATGAGGGGTAAATAAACAATGAAGGGTAAAAGTTTCCGATTTGGGGCAGGGAATGAGAATTCTGAGAGAAGCACAGGGGGCTTAGAGCCTCAATATGATGAGTGAAGGAAGAAAAGTCCTGAAAATTCATCAGGTGAGAGCATATTTTAGCATAGGGTGGGGACTTATCCAGAGTGGTAGATTGACTGGCTCCGATCTTCACCCTCCTGAATGCATGCCCTGCCACAGTCTCATGGAGGGTGGCGTGTACTTCCTCTCTCAGACTTCGGGCTTGGCCCTGTGACTTGCTGTGATCCTGCGGGCAGGAGCAATGCTAGGCTGATTCCACCTCTCTGCCTTAAGAGGCCTCCCCGGGGGGTCTCTTGTGCCCTTTGGCCACTGCTGCCTCCAGGAGGTGTGCCTTGGCCAGCTCTGGACAGGACCTCAGACAGTGAGAGACATGTGGAGGGGAGCCAGCCATGGGCTCCAGGAGCAAAGCCATGTACATGCTGGAGCAGATGTCCCCAGCTGCGCCCAGCCTCAGGCCCAGCCCAGCCAGCCCACTGACCTGGGAAAATATCGGTCTTTGAAGCGGTGAGTTTGGAGTGACTTGATACACATGTACATTTGTAGCAAAGGCTAATTTAAAAATGTTTGGATGGGCTGGGGTTGTGGTAGAGTGCTCGCCTAGCACATGCGAGGCCCTGGGTTCGATCCTCAGCACCACATAAAAATAAATAAACAAAATAAAGGTATTGTGTCCAACTAAAAAATAAATATAAAATAATTGTTTGGAAAGAATTGGTGGTGTCTAAAGGAGAGGAGAAGGTGATCTAGAGGCCCCTTCCATCTCTAAACAGGAAGTTACTACCAAAGGGCTGGTCAGCCCGGTAGCCTGCTGCCTTGGAGGAATTCACTTCTGGCTTACTTGATTTAAAATCCAGAGCTAATCTGCCCAGTTTGGGGGTGGGAGGGATATTATTTCTGGTTTGCAAATATTCTAAATTTGATAATAATTAATCCAAAAATGGCCTAGGATAAGTCAGTATGCTTCTACTATTCTAGAATATCAGGCAAGTCCCTTGATTGTAAAGTGTAATTCCAGTTGTCCATCGGCCTGGTTCAGTGTTAGTAAGCTCGGGAACTTAATGAATCTATAAAAGGCTGAATGTAAAGTCTGGGGTTGCAAGAGCTGTTTCAGGATCTGCAATCAGCAAACACTTCCTTGTAGCTCTCCTCTCAGTCACCCTGTGCCTGCTCGTTGCTTTCTCCTCCTTGCAGCCTAGATTTTCTTCCCTCAAAACATTGGGTTAACATCATGTGATTTTTTTTCTTTTCCTTTTTAGTTTCAGGAATTGAACTCTAGGTGCCCTTAACAACTGAGCCACATCCCCGGCCCTTTTTTATATTTTATTAGAGACAGGGACTTGCTAAGTTGCTTGGGGCCTCTCTAAATAGCTGGGGCTGGCTTTGAACTCGTGATCCTCCTGCATCAGCCTCCCAAGACACTGGGATTACAGGCCACCGTGCCCTGTGACATCATGTGAATATTATAGATGAATGCTGAGGTTATGAGTACCAAGACTTTGGAGAGGACCTCTATGTCAGCACTCAGGGAATCCTGCCTATCACTGGAACCAAGGCTCATCGCCTCATGAGCCTGCACTGAGGACATGTAATCAATGTGTTTACCTGTTTCCTACATCAACTATGTTTGTCTTACCTGTCCACTCACCTGATCTGTGAAAAATCCACTTGGATCCTGATAACTCGAGAGGGTGGATGGATACCCAATGAAAACATCCTGTCACCACTTGGACTACTTTGAACATTGACATCTAGAAAATAGTGATAATTATAACGATAGTAACATGTTTTTGAACAGTGATGACCAGTAGGCGCTGCGCCAGGGGTTTTACCTGTGTGATTTCATTGAAGCCTCCCCATAATCCCGTGCAGTAGTAACTATTATTAATCCAGAGAGGTCAAACTAACCACATGTAGTTCATAAGTAGCCGAAGTGGGATTGGACGCTGGAGTAGACACCTCGGTCACTGATTTTTCACTACTTCACTGAGAGGTGTTGGTTGAAAACATGATTTTGGATATTCCCTGAAAAACCAGGACTTTCCTTTCTACCTACTTGTTTTTTCCACAATTATTCCAACTTTCTCTTGATAGGGTCCCCTAAACACCTATGTCCTCCAAATATAGTGAAGGGTATCCCTGCTCTTTCCTTGCAGTTCCACCCAATGGTCACCCCCTTGAAGCTCTCAAACAGGACTGGATTTATGCTAAAAATAAAGAAAATTCTAATTTGTTACTAAGCATTCATAAGAGGGCAGAAATTAAAATGATTGTGGCCTTACCCAAATGAGCTTTTCATCTCCACTGAATTTTATCACAATATTGATTTAAAAATTAAATCTCAGGGCTGGGGCTGTAGCTCAGTGGTAGAGCGCGTGCCTAGCATATGAGAGGCACTGGGTTCGATCCTTAGGACTACATGAAAATAAACAAATAAAATAAATGCATGCTGTCCATCTACAATCACAAAAATACCTTAAAAAATAAATCTTACATGTTTAATTTTGATATTTCTTCTTTCTAAAAATAAAAAAGTATTCCCTGGAGGTTACCTGGGGCCAGGAAGAACAATCACTGTCTCAGTCACACCAAGGATAGAAAGGAAGACTCCCCAGTGGTTTTCATGTGACAAACTGTCTGGGTCTTAGTGATGAGATGAGTCATGAAGTTAAAAAAAGAGGAGAGAAGAAAAGCCTTTCAAAAAGACTATGAGAAAAGCAGTACTTTAATCTATTTAGAGAAGCTTGGGAGACTTTTCCCCTTTGGTAAATGCCACAAAGAGTCATTTCTCATGAAAACTGAGAGACAGGCTGTAGCATGACAAGGACTGTCCCCTGGGAATGCTCAGGGAGAGCTCTGGAGCCAGGCCCAGTACGTGGGAGAACCAGGAAGAAGAGGCAGAAACACGTTGAATACTCTTCCAGCAATAATGGAGCTGGGAGGAAAGTAAGAAAGAGAGGAGGTATTTTAAAGGAAAGTCATTCTCACCATTCAAGAACCATAGAATGCATTCCCCATCCGCGCTGGCTTAGCAGAAGATGTACTAGACTTGGACATATCCTTGAAAATATACGGAAAACTTGGACATGTCACTTAAAACAATGCTACACAGAGTGTTTTGGGTTTTGAATCTTGAACCTCCTTCACTTATATAACATGAGTGACCTTGAGCAATTCGTGACAGCTTCAGATGCACCGTTTGTAAAGTGGGAATCATGAAGGCCCAGGGAGGGTCAGTACTTACTGTGGAGGCAAGAGTGCTTGTCACGGCCAACCGAACTGGAATTCCAATATGCAGACCTCAGATTTCTAGAGATTGACCACTTGGTTGGCATCATGGAAGGATGATGGAGTTTCTGTTACAGAACTGACAATACACGATGCGGTTCTCTGAGTGCCTACAGCACACCCAAACTCCCTTCACATAGAGGGAGTGGAGAATACAAGAGGAACACCTGTGCGACACTCCCTACTCAGGTTAGGCTTCAGGTGGATCTGACCCAGTGACACCTGGAAAGGCACACAAGTTTGGGGTGGGACTTGCTTTCCAATCTCGGTTTTTCTTGCTGGCTTTCGGAGGGCTGTTCGAGCCTCAGATCCCCATCCTCGGGATGGGAACACAAAGACTTACACGGCAACCCCTTGGAAAGACTGCAGGTGGCTTGTGAGAGACGCCCAGTAGGGGGTAGACATCTGATCCATGGCAGCAGTTGCCCCTTGGCAGGTCACAGATCCTCAGAGCAGGGACTGAGCCTCATGAACCTGTGATCTCACTGTGCTGAGAGCCATGCCTGTCGCACGCTGGGCACAGTAAGCCTTCACAGAATGGAGAAATAACCACAGAGCTTGCTTAGCGCTCTTGCCCTTTGCTCTAAATGTCATCAGATGGAGCTTTTGCCTGATATGGGAATTTTTTTCCCCCAAAGATCAACTGAGCACCATCTCTGACTTCAGAGTGTATCTCCAGAACAGATAAATGACACCAGCCCCGAACTGGCTGCCGGGGGCCCGTGGCCATCAGTGACACATTCAGATCCCACCCAAACATTGGATGTCTATAGCTTTGGACTCAGTACTGTACCATGTCCCAGCACCATTATGTCTGACAAGTCACTCTGAGAAAGTTAGGTACCCTTTGAACTTAATCTCCTCGTGCATGAGTAAGAGGTGAGGAGGAAACGGGACGTGTGTACTGCCCGGCAGAGCAAGGCAAGTTTTGGACCTGGTGTATGATGCCACCACTCGAGCTCCTAATGTGACGTTTGATTTCCAAAGGAGTTCAAGCTCTGTTGGGGCTTGAAAGGAGCCACCTCCTACTGGGAACCACTCTGTGCCCGTTGGCCCTGAGCATCGTGTGGGGGGCAGAGGAGATGTGCAACCAGGGCTTTGGGAGTTGAGTTGCTTTCAACTGTTACTCAGACTCTACGTGAATCAAGAATACGGCTCCAGGAAAATGTGACTTTAGACACCAGTAACCATAACCGATTCACAGACGTAAGGCAAACCAAAGCAACTTTTTACCTTTCCAATATTAATTAGAGCAATCATCTAGAAGACACCACAGCCATAACATCTCTTGGACTGAACGAGGGTTTAGACAGATTGAACACTGAGGGTTGTCTTAGATGTGAGTAACACAAAGCCCGATTCAACCTGGCCTCAAGATCAAGTGCACTTGCTGGGCCACAGTTTGGGAGTCTGTGGCAGGGTCCATCCTTCCAGCAGCACAATAATGTGATAAAGAACCCAGGTCCCTTCTGCTTCTCTGTTCTGACAACAGCGCTGGCTTAGTCTTGGATGGAAGCTGTGCCGAAGTGGGAGAGTGGACCCACGTTTTGTCATCTGTATCTTTGTTCGAGCACTGAACAGAACGTCAGCCCCTGTCACAGTCCCTCCTTACCACGTTCTCAGCAGCAAATGCTGTGCATAGGCGAGGGACCCTGGCAAGGTTCTGGGAAGGTGACCAAGTGGGGGCCAGCTCCACAGGCTCCATCCCCTCTGCACAGGCTGGGAGTGGGGTGGGCAGGCAGGCTGGGGACTCCAGCACGGTGCCTCCCACGGCAACCACTGTTCGTGGGAAAGAGGCAGAAGGTCAGACTGCGTGGAAGAATTGGGTTGATTAGTGGCTGATAACATAGCTTTATGATTAACCAACTGGAGAGAGATGACAAATGACCTACTGTAGGAATCTTCCCTTCCTTTACCCTGCCAGCTCCTCCCGCTTTTATACAAAAAATGTGTCATTTCAGAAAGGACACCAGAAGAATAGAGGGAGGGGTGTAGGGGGAAGGTGAGGGAAAGGGGAAGGTACCAGGAGACAAAACTGAGCAAACTGTTTTGCTGGACTCTGGATGATGAGCATGTACAGGTATGCAACGACAGACTCTACTCTTTTGTATAATTATAATGTTCCAATAAACAGGAAAAAACCAAAAATGTGTCATTTTACATACTTACGCCATATGAATTACACATTTATACGAGTATCTCACAACCCAGCTATGGAGCTGTGGAAAGCAGGGACTGTGTCTTGCCCATCTTTCCAGCCTCGTACGTAAGAAATAGCTCAGCTTTCAATATTATTTAATAATCAGTTAATGAGGAGAAGCTTCAGGAAGGGAGATTTCAAATGTTCACATATGTGAAAAGAAAACTTCGTAACAATAAATGTATTACATAAGCCTCTAGCCATCTTCACCCTTAGCTGTGAAGGGGATGGACACTGGATTCATGTACAACTGAGGATCCCTTCGATCCTGGAACATGGTGGTTCTCTGAGCTTACCAACCTTATACGCTTCGTGATGGAGGCCCAGACATTTCCCAGGTGGAGGTCAGGACTCTGGATGATGAGAAGGCAATGGGGTCCGCAGTCTGTCTCCTGAGAGTCTGGACCTGCTTCCCAGGGCCCTGACGCCCGTAGAGGGAGGGTGTCCCTTCTCCTTGCCAGGGGTGATGACTGACTGGTCCTTGCTGATGGGGGTCTGGAGTGAGCCTGGCATTCTCTTTCTGCTTATAGATCAGCTGCCAAGATAACAAGAAACACAACTGCAGGAAGTTTCATGAGCCAACGGCGTACTGGGCACAGGGGAGGGGTTTCTTATCAGGAGCAGTCTTCAGCTCCAGGGCTCCTAAAGAAAGAATAAATAAGCAGCATTCGACTGACCGGCAGATGCTCAGTGTTTACCCAGGGCTGACAGTGGGCAGACCCTCAGGCTAGAGGGATCTTGCACACTTGGAAATCAGCTTCCAGCCTACAATAAAATTTGGAGTTCAGTTAGATGCAAAACACACATTTGCACCCACACACGCACACGCACACACACACACACACACACACACACACACGGTGGAAAACAAATCCTCAATAGCAAAGGGAGGCCAGGAGACCTCCCAGGGACTCTGCTGCTCACAGGACAGTTTCCTGCCAGGCCCACAGTGCCAAGGGTGCTGGGACCACCTCTGGGGAACCAAAAAAGTCACTGAAATCTGGATCAAAAGGATCCTTTATGGACCCTATTCCAGGATCAAAAAGAACCCCAACTGTCTCAATCCAACATCAGCCTCTTCAGAACTAAGGGACTGAAAACGGCTGGGGAAGATCGCGAGGAGGCCCAGCTCTCTCATTTGCTTCCAGCATGGACATTCTGTCCACCGTATTTGAAATGACTTTCCTAAGTCCTTTGATTCTCCCAAATATTCCACGCAACATCAGCTTAGGGGTCATATTTTAATATAGTAGTAAAATTCATACTTCACTCTCAACCTGTCCCCTCAGACATGACCACTGTGAGCAGAGTGCCAGACAGTTTTCTCCATCTTCTTGTATATGATTCATTCTTTCACAAATTTACAAGATTTTTTTCTTAGAATACTATGCTGGTCTGTGTGTAAATACATAGGAAAACAGATCTGGAAGGGTCTAAGCAGACACGTCTATTCTACGCACATGCATGTTGCTGCTGCTTTAAACAACAAAGAGGTATTTAGGTAAGATTGTGAAATTTCTAAAAGGAGAAAGTAAAATTTCTATTCCTTGGTGTGGTTACTAATAAAAAGTACTTGGCTTTTTCGTTAGTCGCATTTCTGTCACTGTGACAAATACCTGAGAGGAACAGCGTGAAAGGACGGAAGGTTCGTTTCCGCTCACAGTCCCAGTCCATGGCTGGTTGGCTTCCTGGCTTTGGGGCCTGTTTGGGGCAGAATGTCCTGGTGGGAGCCGGTGGTGAAGGAAGCGGCTCACTCCCGGAGCCAGGAGGCAGAGGGCAGCCCCCGGGCCAGGGACCCAGCTCCCCTTCCAGGGCGTACTCCCAGTGGCCCCACTGCCTCCGGGAGAACCCCCCCCCCGCACGCATCCACCCCCTCCCAGGGCACCTCTGGGGAGCATTCGAGATCCACAACAGCTCTGGGCGCAGACTCAAGGCAAGAGCCCTGGCACTCAAGTGCATGGTGACAAATGACAGTATTTGATTTTCGTGCCCCCCCACCCCCACCCCCCAGGGAAGAATAAGCCCAGAGGAATGAGAAGGAAGAGCCTTGAGTTTCTACTAGACCCCCAAAGTGCTAACTGCTCCAAAGAGCGATGTGGCCAGGTGACACACTCCAGGGTGGGGCGGAGGTTATCCTCAAGGGGCCTCATGAGGAGGAGTCAGTGGACAAAGGAGGCCTGGCCGCAGTTCTAGCATCTAGGTCTGCGAGCCAGCAGGAGGCAGTCTCTGTGGGCTTCAGCTCCCTGCCTTGCTAAGTAGCCCATTCCAGAGCATTGAAAACCCGAGAATTAGGGAGGAGTCCCACTCTTTACCTTTCCAAGTAAAGACAGTCAAAAGGAAGTTTGCTGCAAGTAAGCAACAAACCCGCGAGCTGTCACCAAGCGCAATGGTCCCTTCATAAATGAAAGGAACGTTAACACCAAAAACAAGGCCATAATCTTATATCCTGAAAAATAAAATTTGGAACTCAACTTAATGTTACCCCCCCACACACAAATTTCCCTTTTTGCCATCTCCTTTATGGGCAAGTGCAGTTCTGCCCTGGGCTTTCTCCGGGAACGTCAGTGGTAGCTCTCTCGTGGCAAATTCAGGGGTGTAGAGGGGAATTCTAAGCCCCGCAGCACAGCAGAGAAGTCCAGCATGGAGAGAATGCTCCAGGTTCATTATCAAACAGTTGCTACGCACTGGATCCTTTTCCAGGTGGACAAGCTCCACGGCGAACAAACACACACACACACACACACACACACACACACACACACACGACCCGACTCCCAGGAGCTCACGTTCGGGAACCAGGGTATGAATGCACACAGAGGCAAATAACGCTCCATTACACTGGCATTGACTCCTCCAAGAAAAACAAATCAGGGTCCCTGGGAGGGCGGAGCCTGTGGAGTGCAGAGAGTGATCAGGAAGGAGGACCCCACACCACAGAAGCAGCCATTGGCACAGCTGAGCAAGCAGAGGCCCGAGTCAAGGACATGCTCTGCATACTCAGGAAGCTGTGCCCAGGGGTAAGGAGAGAGAAAGTGAAGCAGAGGTGGCTGAGAGCCAGGTCCCAGAGGACCTTAGAAGCTCCTGTGGGAGCTGACTTTCCTGAGTGGATGGTGAACCATTGGAGGACACCAGTCAGAGGAGTGATGTAGTCCAGCTTAAGGCTTGCGTGTGTGTGTGTGTGTGTGTGTGTGTGTGTGTGTGTGGTGCTGGGGATTGAACCCTTGGCCTTGTGCATGGAGGGGATAAAATCTCTCTGGCTTCTATATAAAGAGACGATATGTGGACACGGACACAAAAAGCAAGGAATTGAGTTGATGCTATACTTTCCAGTGTGGAAAATGAGAAAGAGTATTTGTAACACAGAGAGAAAGGAGATACCTGAAAAATACCCTGTGTTTTTACCACTGCTTTTGGAGTTGGGAAAATAAGGAAAAAATACACTCTTCAATGGGAAGACAGCTAAGGATCAAAAATAACTTTATGAAACATACACATACTAATTTTAGACACATAAAATATTTCTCTGTGCTTACTAAATAAATCCCTATCCTTTGGTTATCCCAAAATGAATGCTTTAGATTTTAAAATTATTTAAGATTTTCCTTTGTATTTTTATTTTTTTAGTTATTACTTTATATAATCCATGGGAATCCTGTGTATTAGTCAGGATGGGCTAGGTTATGCTGCAGTAACAAACATACAAACCTCTTGATGGCTTAACACTATAAAAAACATATATATAGCAAAGGAGAATCAGCATCTTGGGGCCTCATCATCTTGGTTATCCAGAGACCAGAATGAGAAATGCTCCATCTTAATATTCAGATCCACAATTGCTGAGGCAGGAAAAGGGTATGCAGTGACTTTTATACTGGCTTTTACAGCTTTACCTAGAATTAAAACACACTGCTTCCCTCTCATTTCACTGGTGTAGGTCATGTGGTCGTGCCTAACTCCAGATGGGGCAGGAACGACTATTGTTCTATGCAACTAAAGAATAAGAAGGGAAAGAATGCTCCTAATGGCTCCTAGAGTCTGGCTCTCTATTTCTGATGTGGCTGAGTTTTCTTTGCAATTTGTGCTTCCTCGTGCTATTTTTCATTGTTTGTCTCAACTGGAAATTTTATGACCTATAAACTTCTGAATCACGCCACTCAGGTGACATCACACATTACCTTGTGCACTCACAGAACTGGTGTCTGCTATTTGGAATGAACACACACACACACACACACACACACACACACACACTTTACCCTGATAGGATAATCTTTGCAGTCAGGAAATCAACCCAAGGAGTTCCTGGGAAAAAAATCTCCCAAAGACAAAAAACAGGTCCTTATTTCCTTCAGATCTCCTCTGTTCTCTGAGATGCCTGGTTCTTTTCGATCCCTCCTGTTCTTCAATGTTCTCTCATTACCCACCTCCATGCCTACTTGGGTTTTCAATGTCAGCAGGCCATTCCAGATTTTCTCTCCTACCTGTTTGCTTGCTAGCAATGGGAAAGCAATGGGGTGAGCATTTCCACCATAGACGAATGTGTTCGTTAGTGGCAAGGTGCTGTCTGGTGTAGAAGTTATAGGCTTCTAGCTCTGAAGACATCCCACAAAAGCAGTTCTGATCTCCAGGTCAGGGACTAATAACCACATGTCATCTCACCATCGGAGTATCAGACTCTGATTCGTTTTTCTTGGAAACATTTCAGAGATTATGACTGTGTAGCAATGACAGGAACAGAGATGAGCAACTTGGCTGAAGCCCCACAAACAGGGACCCATCTTGGCTGACTTGTTAAAATCATCATCTGAATTATTAGAAGTCATGTCTCTTCCATAGGAAGACAAAACTCACACGAACTCACTCATGTGGAATCTAAAAAACGCTGATCTCCTAGAGGTAGAGAACAGGGGTTACCGCGGTCCTGGGGTTCTATAATTAGCAATAGTGTAATGTAAGTAGCTGGAAGAGAGGATGTGGGGTCTTCTCACCACAGAGACTCTGCAGAGCCTGAAGTGATGGATATGTGCGTTGCCCCGATCGGATCAGTATACAAGGCACATGACTATGAAAACATCCCATAGGGCCCTATCAATATGTACCATTAGTGTGTGTCAGTTAAAAACAAAGCTTCGAAGAAGTAAAGTCTCGCCCCATTTAAGTGGCAGGTGTTAGCGGTTGTCACTCTTGGCCTCCAGCAGTTCCTCAGGAGGCAGGTGCATGTACCAGGTGTGAGGATGCAGAAGAGCAAACCCCCAGGTGGAGCTGAAGTCCTCCCCAGGGTGTGGGAGGGGAAAGCAGGCCTCAGAATTCAGCGAGCTGTGGGGGAAGGACCTCTCCTCTGCGCTCCTGGGGAGGCTTCAGCAGGGGGTGGCTTTTCCATTCCTTTTTCTTTCTCATACTGCAACCAGCCACTCTGTCCCTAACAATCACAACCGACTCGCTCTTTCTCTCCAACAGGTGGCAGTGTTGTCTTACAGATGGCCTCAGAACCAAGGCCAGCTGAGTGGTGGCCACTGGTTCTGCCCTTCCTTCGTTGTTGGCACTTTTGTTTAGTTCTTTATCCCACCTATTTTTCATAGGACAGAGCAGACACGAGAAGTGACAGATATTTCTTTTCAGAAGCACTGTGGGTTGAGAAAACACGGCTGAGGAGTCAATTCAGTTTCTAGTCTTTTGTTTTTTCCTCGTCTCTGCCAGTGATAAAGTAGTACTCACTTGAGATGGTGGCATTACAGAATCCGGCTCTCCTGTTGGTTACGCAGCTCAAAAAGAGAGCTACAAAAGAAAGACAAGACCCTGTCTTTATTCTCCAACATTCTAACAATCTAATTAGTAAGATAAATATACGTATTCCACTAGCAATAATCTAGGCAGGTTGCTCTTGTTTGGGGAAATTACTAGTTAAAAATAAAAACCATGACCCAGCAATCTCACCACTGGGTACACGTGCGAAGGAAACGGGATCAGTGTGTCACAGGGCAGCTGCACTGCGTGTTCATCACGGGGCCGCACACCACAGCCACGCTGTGGGCGCAGCCTAAGTGACTGGGTTAAAACTGCGGTGTGCACACACAGTACAGAACCATCCAGCCCCAAGAGAATGAAATTCTGCCATTTGTGAAACACGGATAAACGTGGAGGACACTGTTAGGGGAAGTAAGCGAACCCCAGAAGGACACATGCCGCAGGGGCTCACTCATGTGTAGAACCTAAACAAGTCAGTCTCAAAGAAGGTGAGGGCAGGACGGTGGTCACCGGAGCAGGGGAAAGGGAGCTGGCCCGCGGTGCAGGGCTGCAGTTAGACCTGAGGAATGAGCTCTGTGTGGTATTGCACCACTGATGACTGTAGTCAACAGTAATGTGGACTTCAGAACAGCTGCAAGAGGGGAATTAGATACAAGAAATGATAAACACCTGAGGTGGTGGGTGCGCTAAATGCCCTGATATGACTGATTATTTTACAATGTGCGCATCACACTGCACCCTATGAATATGTACGAATATTATGTGTTTGTTAAAAATAAAATTAAAACACCTAAAATAAAATTAAAAAGTAAAAAAAAGCATTTATTAAGGGCTAGACTCTATTCTATGCATTTATTTGATTCCAGAGTAACCCCATGAAGCAGGTACCACCGTTCTCCTTATTTTATCATTGAGGAAACTGAGACCCGAGGAGTTTAAGCAGCCAGAGGAGGATTTGAACCAGGCAGTGTGGCCACACTTTCTAGGTTGCCCTCCGGTAAGTATTCTGTACCCCATGGTGATTAATTTCTTGCTAACACTTGGTGAGGTTTTAACAATTCTCTATTACTTTTATTTCCTATGGGGTTTCATTGTCCTTCCTAACAAAACATAAATGCATTTGTCTCCCAGATCCTGGAAAATAAGCATAAAGATTGGGTAAACATGGATTTATTAGTTTAGCACCATACAACAACTAAGCTCCAGAACTCTAGCAGTTTGTCACATGTCACGAAAAGTGTGCAACTTCAGTCAAGTTCCACCAAGCATGTCAGTAAAGTTAAACTAGCGTATTTGCAACTCTGTTGTTCCTCTTTGGGGGGTAAAAACATTCTCAGCTGTGGGAAGAAATGACTAAGTAAGTGTTCCAAAATTTTTGCTCATTCTGATTTACACCACAAAGCCTTTAAAGTGGGGAAACTTATATAAAATTAGCAAATCACACACACACACACACACATACACCTCCACACAATTAACTTAACAATAGCTAATATTTTCTGTCCTTAAAGAAACAAAAAAACCATGAACTCCAACATCTATAACATTTCTTGAGCTGAAAGCAACTGTAGAAAGTTTTAGTGCAGGAAAAAAATAAAAGTCCTGAGGGTGACGAGATTGAGGGTAGAAAGCAAAAAAATGAAATAGGAAAATCCAGGCATGTTTGATTTCTCCCATGGCATAGGTTAGCAGGAGAGGAAAATAAATGCTCTTATTTAGAAATTTACCAAACCCTTTGACGGCTCATTTCATAAATGTATAAGTATTTTTCCTCATTGTTGAGGAATGGGATACACTGGTTAATACTTGCCACGGGTACTTATTAACTCAACGCAGCTGAGTTTCAGGATTCCTAATTAGGCATCTGGCCACTTTACATGGGAGCTGAAAAAATTTATTTTTTTTTAAGGGAAGTGACTAAGTGCTATAAATACACATTTTAAATTTCTGCTAAAATACTGGAAGAAATATTACTGCACTCCATTTTAGCAAATTAGACCTGTAATAAATCGTAGAATTCTATAGTTTATTTGTCTAGAATTAAATTAATACCTAAACGTTTGCCCCAAACTCAAATTATAGTTCAAATAATAAAATTTCTTTCTTAAAATTCCCATGCTTACTTTCAACTGATTGAGAGGTAAAGCCTTCCTATTAGTACTTTAAAAACAAATCCAAAACAAAGGGAAATAAAACTTGGACATAATTTTAGTCTCACATGGGGGCAGATCTGGGTCTCCCTAGGTTGGTTAAACTTGGATTTTTACATGGTTGCTAGGTATCTCCATAGGTTCCATTACTCCATTTTCTAATCAGAGAAGATAAAATGTATAATCAACAGGGTACAAAATATACAGAGAACATCACCTTGATGATCTTCTAGTTTCTTTGTTCTCTGGGAAAAACCCTAAAACCAAAATATTACCACTGGGAATATCCTCCAGAAGTTTCTAGATACTTCCTAAGACAAATGATATGTTCTTGAGGCAATGTGGCATGAGCAAGGGGAGATTTCTAGTGTGCATCTCAACAAGGCCATCTGAAAAGTTAGAAAGCAGGACGCTAGCCCAGTTCAGCAGATGTGGACATGAGAGGGCTTTCACTCCTCAGCAGGTGTAGGTGTTGGCGTCCATGATGTGTGAGAGAATGCAAGAAATTTCGGAGGTGAACTGATTGGTTTATGAGAGCCTTAACCTAATCAGTGCATTAATCCACTAAGTGGATTAACCAGGTGGTAACTATAGGCAGGTGGGGTGTGGCTGGAGGTGGTGGGTCATTGGGGGTGTGCCTTTGGGGTCTATATTTTGTCCTTCCTGAGCAGAGCTCTCTCTCTCTCTCTCTCTCTGCTTCCTGTGGCCCTGTCCTCAGCTGGGTCCCTCCACCATGATGTCCTGCCTCATCTGGGGCCCAGAGCTGTGCAGTCAGCCGACCATGGGCTGATACCTCTGAAACCAAGAGCCCCCCAATACACTTCACTCTTGAATCGTTCTTGTGCCATCTTTTTGTCACAGCAGTGAAAAGACTGACTGAAACAAGAGGCTTGTGTTCTCTCTGGGAGGCACTCAAGTGACTGTGACAGAAGAACCTTTAAAAAGCACATTCTCTCTCTCTATTAGAGCTTTATAGCTACATACAGTAGTTGGGTTCATGTGACAAACTCAGACGTGGGTGCGATTTCAGTTCCCGACCCCCCTTTGCCCTCCAGTGGTCCCTCCCCCCTCCCAGTCTCTCTTCTCTACCAAACTTCTTTTGCTCGTCCGTCCGTTAGTTCATATCTGATTGGTTCTTTATGTTAGCCTTTCCTTCTCTCCCCCTTTATTTCACTCTAGCTTCCACATGTGAGAGAAAACATTCGACCTTTGAGTTTCTGAGTTTTGCTAATTTTACTTAGCATGATATTCTCCATTTCTAACCGTTTACTGGCAAATTCCATAATTTCATTCTCTTTTATGGCTGAGTAGAAGACCATTGTATTTATACACCACAGTTTCTCCATCCATTCATCTATTGACAGGTATCCGGGTTGATTCCACCATAATTTAGCTCTTGTGAATTGTGCTGCTATAAACATTGATGTGGCTGTGTTGCTATAGTATGCTGATTTTAATCTTCAAAAGGCATGTTCTCTTTGATTTTCAAATCTTACCTCTGAGTTTATCTCTAAGAAACAAATGCATTTTCTTACAAGGATCTATGTATCAGGATACTCATCCCAATGTTGTTTATAGGAACCAAGAATTCAAAATAGCCCAATGCCGGTCAATAGGGGTTGCTTAAATTATATCTGAGCATCCAATAGGGTACAACCACTTGAGAGAAGATGTTATCAATGTAGAGAAGGACCAGTCAAAAAGATTACAAGTGTTGATGTCTTTGTAGAAAGAAATGTGAATTTATGTTTGTGTGCATGAGAAGTTGTCATGGAGAGGCTGTACACGCAAAGTCAACCGTGGTTTTGTACAGTATGACAGACCCTCTTATTTTCTTCATATTTGTTGTAGTTTATACATAATAAACACGTGATATATAATAAACACATGTTTCAGTGACCAGGAGCTTAATATGTATAATTGAACCTCATTGTTATTTCAATGAAAATCTCCTTGCTTTCTCTTGTGACCAGTCTTCTAAGTGCTTACTCACAGGTAAAGTTCTGTCTTGCATAAGTCAACTCCTCCTTCATAACCAGAAGTCTTGATTTTTGCCACAAGACTCTGATCATTTACACCTAATAGTGGTGCATTTCATGTATCTGGTTTCTGAGGACAAAAGCTTGGAGTTCCTCTTGACTTTCCTCTCCCACATTGAACACCCAATTCATAGCAAGTCTCAGTTTTTCTTTAGTGGATCTGCAATGTGATCCAACCAAAATCAACCTACACCACGAAGTCATGAGTGAAGGTATTTGGTTGATGTAAGTAGTCTATGTTGTGATTACAGTAATGACCACTGGACTGTGTATGTTTGTCAAAAATGATCAAGGGGCTGCATATACGCTCAGTGGCAGAGTGTTTGCACAGCATTCATGAAGCCCGGAGACTGAAGAACAAGCTATCAAAACATATGCTCCAAATGGAAGAATGTTCTACATGTTACTTACACTCAAGAAAGCTGTTTTTTCTAACTCATACACCCCTGAGATAAAGTTTAATTTTTAAATTTGGCACAGTGAGAGATTAGCAATGACTAATTTAAAAAGAACAATTATAATAATCTACTGTGATGAAATTATGTGAGTGCAATCTTTCTTTCAAAATATGTTATGGTATTTATTTCTACCCTTTCACTTAAAAGAAGCAATTAATGTCTTTTTTTTTTTTTTTTTTTGGCATTTGGAATTGCCAGCATTGCTACTCTTGTGCTTTTGGGCCATTATTAGGTAAATTAAAGGTTATTTGTACATAAGCACTATGATACTGTGACAGTTGACCTGCTGTTATGGTTTGGATGTGAGGTGTCCCCCAAAAGCTCACATGTGAGACAATGCAAGAAGGTTCCGAGAAGAAATGATTGAGTTATGAGAGTCTTAACTCAATCAGTGAATTAATCCCCTGGTAGGGATTAACTGAGTGGTAACTGAAGTGGTAGGATAGGAGTTGGGGGCATGGCTTTGGGGTATATATTTGTGTGTCAAGTGGAGACCTCTCTATGCTCCCTGATCACCATGTGAGCTGATTCCCTCTGCCACACTCCTCCATCATGATGTCCTGCCTCATCTTGAGCCCTGAGGAATGGGGTGTTCTGTCGATGGATGAAAACTTCTGAAACTGTGAGCCCCCAATGAACGTTTCCTCCTCTATAGTTGTGCTGGTAGAATCTTTTAGTCACAGGAGTGAAAAAAGCTGACAAAAACACCTGCTTACAGATGGCTACTTAGTGACCTACAGGAGGGTAGCATATACAGCATGTACACATGGACAGAGGAAAATTCATGCCTGGGGTAGAGGCAAGATCTGAGATTTCATCACACCACTCAAAGCACTGCACAATTTAAAACTTATGAAGTGCTTATTTTTGGAATTTCCATTTAACATTTTTAGACTGGCTGACTTCGTTAACTGATACTGGGGCAAAGAGGACTACTGTTCTTCTTTCTATGGCATCTTCCTTGACAATTCCATTTAGTCTTGTGCATTATATCCACGCCAACAACCAGCAAATCTATTGCCCAGTCCTACCTTCATTCCAGAATATCAGTTCACACTCACATCTCTGAATTCCCGAGTCTTCTGTTCACAGTGTGTTCATTGTACTGGCCTCCGTGACTCCTCTTCCTGCTCAGCACCTGCACGGCCTGAGAGCAGCACCTGACCAGTAGACCTTCTAAAGCCCTTGAGCCCCATCCAATCATCTCCAAACCTTCTGTCACGACCCTAGTTCGGTTACCTGTTGCTTTTCTGCAGTTTTTACAAGTCTCCTCTCTGGTCCTCGGCTTCCTCTTCCTCCTGTTTTTCTCTTTTCTGATGATGCCCAACTATGCCAATGCAATCCTTTGGCTGAGAAACTTTTCATGTTTTCATTTTGCTTTGAGAATAAAGTTCAAGCTCCTTAGCCAGGCTTTCAAGGTCACAATGTGTCCTAAACCAACAAACCAGCAGCTTTCTTCTCCTGAGTGTCCTTGGTACCCTTTTGGAACTGATTGGATGTCCTACGGGTGACTCCCAGCTCTGTCCGGCTCTGTGGTTGGGCCCAGTGCTTTACCTGCTGCTCTGCTCTGGGAACTCAACATTTTCTCTCCTGGTACAGTTGCCCAGGTGTTTGCCCCGTGCCCTCTAGGCAGCTGCTGGCTCTGTGGAGGGGGGTATCTCTGGTTGGTTCATCTTTGTACCCCTCATAGTGCCTATCGGAGAGCTTTTGCAGAGTTGAACATAAACAAACACTTGTTTGTTTAATGAAAGCCACAGGGGAGAGAAAGGTAAATTGAGTAGAAACACAAACATTCAGACACGGGCCATTGTTGAGCACTTCTACTATTATTTGGTTAGTTTTTTTCTTGTTATTTTCCCTCATTTCCCCTTTACTGAAATTCTCTTTATACTGGTCAGTTGTTGAATCATTGTTAAAGGGTTCTTTTAATGTATGGATTATTGAGCACAGGGGTGTCCTTTAGAGGCCAGATAAAAGCACGGCTTCAGAAACGGCACTACCATTCCTGGTGAACGTGTGCATGTGTGTTCAAGGTTCCACACACCCCAAGCTCAGGTGGAAAGCCGAATGTTACTGGGGACTTGCAGAACAGAGATTTTCCAATTAGGCCGCATCGGGAGATTGGCATATGGCTACATTCTCTCTTAATCTCAGGTTTTACATTACAAAGAAAGAGAACCTCTGTAGTACAATCCAGCTGTTTAAAAACTATTTTAAAAATTGTTAGTCAAACAGGGCCAGATTTAAGGGTAAGTTGGCCCTTTATTGTCAACAAAATACTGGAGAAACTTAGAGCAAAACTGACCTCAGTTGTTTTCAAGCAACCTCTTCATTATGCTGTCAAAACCCTGAAATCTGGAAGTGTAAACCACTGGGCCAAGGAACCTGGTTAACCAAAAGGACTGAGAGAGAGACCAGCTCCTGACTCCCCAGCCAGAGACCCTCAGGGTTTCAAGAGACTTTGGAGTAAAACAGTGGCCTGAAAATGGTTCCCCCCATTTCTCCCTTTACCCCAAACAGCAGTGATCATAATAATCCATAATTGCACCGTTTCTTGCTCTGTGGCAGGCACTGAGATACACCCCACCTATGTGGTAGGTTGTTAGTCCCCCTACGGCTCCTTCTGAGACTGTTAGGCCCCTTTCATAGATGATGAAACTCAGCTCCGTGCTGGGATCAGGTAAATGCAGGCCCCTCTCAAGGAGCTCGCAGATCAGCCCAGGAGGAAGACACCGCAGAGGCAAGCTCTGCCCTCCTCACAGTTCCACTAAGGGGTCTCTAGTCCATCAAGATCGTGGTGTCACATGAGGGAGGAAGAGGAAGGGGAGAGACTTTCCTACCACGCTCACCTTCCTTCTTTTTGGCATATTTCAGGAGTTTCCTGTGTATTCTTTTTTAAAATTTTATTCTAATAATCATACGTAACAGTAGAAGGCATTTTGACACATTGTACACAGATGAGCACAACTTCTCCTTCTTCGGGCTCGACCTGGGGCAGTCACACGGGTTGTGCAATCATACGTGTACAGACGCCCTCAGCAGGTATGGTGTCAGCAAGGAGGGCCGCGGGTTGGGTCTAACAGCTCTAACTCAGCATTCCCTCCACATTCCCGGAGCATCTCTGCGGGTCAAATATTGTGACAGAGACTGGGAATAGAGGGGAAAGAGGCACAGTGCCACCTTCCAGGGGCTCACAGTCTAAAGGGACATGCAGTCGAACAAACCAGGGAATCACAGCGGATGGCGGGAAGCTCTTCTGGCTAATCAGTCCCAGTGTCCGACAGGGAGCTGGGGTTGAGGCCCCGCTGAGCGGAATTCTGGGACTTCAAGTGGAGTGACTCCTTACGAACCCCAGCCTCTGCCAACAGCAGGATTTTGTGGTGGTTGTAGGTGCGAAAAGCCAACTGTACCTGGGCTCCCTGAAGCCCAGATGGGATGATCACGGGGTGGAGGGGCACACTTTGGGGTCTCCCAAATTGTCCTATCATTATCTCTGATGTCTTCCTGCTCATGATCAGGGAGCCAGGCCTATCTTCTTCCACAGGTTCCTCTCAGAAACTAGGATCAGGCCCAGAGAAAGAAGCCTGTGTCCTTGATGAGCTCAGGAGAGAAAGACTAGATTTCTGAAAGGGTGGCCAAACGGCGGGGCCACAGCTTTGCATGGGTTCTAATTAAAAAAAAAAAAAGTCTCTGTAGAAGAAAGCAATAATAGCTCCATAAAAATTCCTCTGGAAGGCAGCCAGGCAGGCCAGGTCAAGTCTAGCTTAGAGACACGTCTCTGTGACTGTTTTGGGATTTTCAGGGGGGAAACCACAGGGATGAAGCACAGCTGGACAGGGGGAAGCCAAGAGTTTCATCAGCAAAGACCTCATCTCGACTTGTTTTGCAGGAGAAACTAAGGTGGGGAGGCCCTCTGCCCTCCCTTGGGGGCGTATTGGATATTCAAAAATATTCATTTTGGAACAACAGGGCCTACAGTCTGGGAAACAAGGTCAGAGCTGCAGTTGATTGGATTGGCAGAGAGCTTCTCTGAGCCTCCCGAGGAGGCCCACTGCCGTCCTCACAGCCCTTCCACAGAAAGTCAACGTGGCACGAGCCAGGAAACGGCAAGATGGACTGAAACCTCCCGGCGCCCCGAATGCATAACGCAAACCATGATTCGGCATTTGGGGTGAGCCCAGAATTTCTCATAGTTACCAAGAAAAGTAGGGGTTCATTTTGACTGTCTTCCAACCTCACGTGCATGTCAACCGGGGATGAAAACATTCTTGCAGATAGCCTGTCCAGAACACAGGGCCAGCGCCACCCCCCAACGTCCCAACACTTTGAGGTACTTGGTTTCCCGTTTCCTCTGCCCTCAGGCACTAGGTTCCCCTCGCTGCCCGGCACCCCACCCTGAGTCACCATCACGAGACCCATCCTCCCTGGGTGACCCCCCAGTTCTCAGCTTGCTGGGCAGCCCCTGCTCCGGAGTCATTCACTGGGCTGTGTGGACGTGCGAACCATGAGAACAGCACTCATGGCCCCTGTGTTCTTCCCCTACAGTAGTCACATTTACACTTGAGGAGCTAGGCATGAGCTCCAGAGTGGCCAACCAGTGGGAGGATTCCCGGAACCAGGGCAGAGGAGGGAAGGCGTCTGAAAGAAGTGTCCTCCCGTTCCCCCACATTGCAACACAGACAGTCACTCCATCTGTTCCTGGGTATTTCAGCTCTATTTCCAGGAATACCCTTAAGAAAATATTTTAGTTGCCCATGGTAGGATTTACAAACTCTTGGAATTCCCTTTCAGGGAGAAAAAATAAATCTGTTCATATTTTGATACATTTTCTTCCACTCCAGCAATGTAAGGCTCAATGTTGTAAAGATGCCAAATTTTTCACAAACTGATGTATGAAGTCAACGGACAGAGAGATGGATAATGAATGGATAGAAGCATACATGTGCATATATATGATAAGTAAAATGTTAATGCAGAATCCAGTGGTGGCTGGGTGTGGACATGTTTGCTGTAAAACTCCTTACACTTTAAAATTTAAAGCATATGTTTAAAATTGTGTAATAAAATGTTAGGGAAAAAAACATTCATGTGTAATCACAATTATAGAAAAAATTTGAACCTCAACATTTATTCTTATCATTGGATAATATTTTAAAAGTGGAATAACTGAATAAAAAATATGATTTTCCAAGGTTTTTAAGACATTATGAAACACTTGTTTTAAGTTATAGGATATAACTTAAATAGAATATCTGAGACTGTGGAGATAGTATTTTTAAAACTATGAACAACTTTATTGATATACGATTTACATGCAGTGAACTTCACAGACCTTAAATGTACAGCTCATCTGGGGGTGCAACATCTGCACCTCTGTAACACCCCCACTAGCAAGAGGCAGAGCACCTTCGTCAGCTCAAGGGATTCCCTCATCTCCTGCCTGACCTCCTCAAGCTAACACTAATGCTGATTTCTTTCTGCAAAGATTAGACCTGTCTTGTTTTGAGTTTTTTGCTGGTGAAGTGATGTGGTAGATTGCCTTATTAGGTGGTCTTCAGGTGCTCAGTATGTTTTAAAGATCCATTCCGTTTTATTTTATTTGTATAAAAAGACACACTTATTCAGCATCATAATCAGACTACCACATTTAGCAATTCGCAGCATGGGTGCAAAAAAGTCTACATTAAAATGCTTTGTTGGAATGCTTTACACCTCCACGGAACAGAAAAGACAATAACCTGTGTGGCCTAACCCTTCTTGGTGGCTGCGAGGCCCTCTACCACTGTGCTTGGCTGAGTTCACAGATCTGTTGGAACCTGTAGCCTCCCGGTCACTTCTCTGGCTCTCCTTTCCTGCTAAGCTTTGTTTCCTAGCAGCATTACAACCTTCTGCCACCACCACAGCTACTGCTGCTGCTGGAACCACCGTAGCCACTTGGTTTCACGGCATGGCCAAGTATTGGCCTTCACCACCAAAAGGTCCAGAGCTTCTACCTCCTAAGTTTCCTCTTTTGTTGTAATTGCCCAAATCACTGTAGCTCTCACTACCTCTGAACTTGCTTCCATCATTACCAAATCCATGGTAGCCATCCCTGCGGCCACCCTATCCACTACCACAGCCACTGAAGATTCCTCAGATTGCCACCAAACAACCTCCATGCCCACTAAAGTTTCCAGAACCACCTTAACCTCTTTGGCTAGATGAAGCACTGCTTTCTCTTGCTTGCCTCCTGTCACAGTTGTGGCCATGCATAGCATGGTGTTTCTGAATGACAATCCTATCCAAGGAGGCATGGTCATCAAAAATTACAAAAGCAAAGCCCCTCTTCTTTCCATTGCCTCATTCAGTTATGATTGCAGTAACTTTGATTTTTCCACAGTGTTCAAAATGACCTGATAGGTGATGTTCTTCTGTGTCTTCTCTAATGTCACCAACAAAGACTTGTAGGTGGTTGTCTTGAGACAGCTCTTTGGTTCCCCCACTCTTCCATGCACCTTGTGTAGTCTCGCATCCGTGGCTACATCCACTTCTCCACAGTGGCCTCAGTGACAAGCCCAGCACCCGTGGAGTGCTTGGTGTTTGGGTCTCTCATTACCACACAGCCCATGAGTGTTCCCTGTCACTCTTCAGACGCTCCTGGGTTGTTTCAAAGCTCAGCCCTCCACTAAATAGCTTCTGCAGCTCTACTAGTTCTCTTGTTGACGGACACGAGTGAGTAGTGTTTTACAGTTTAAACGATTATGGTTCAAAGTGTCCTCAGACTGTTTGCTAGTGTTTGTGTATGGCTTGAGTGTGTTACCAAAGGTTCTAGTGTTGGAAGATTGGTCCCAATGTACTGATCTTAAGGGGTGGTGAAAACTTTAAATGGTGGGACCTAGAGAGAGGTTGTTACTGATCTCTCCCTGGTAGCTCTGGCTTCCTGTCTCACCACATGATCCTTGCAGGTCATCCTGCCATGATGCCATCTGCCATGATGTGATGCAACCATGGTTGTCCTCAACAGAGCCAGTACCATGGTGGTCAGACTTTTTTTTCACAACTTCTTCAAAGTTGTGAGCTTAAATAAAGTAATAGACCCGGGTATTTCGTTATGGTAATAGACAATGAACTAATAGTTCAACTTAAAGTAAGCTGCGAGCCTCTGAGCAGGGTCTTTGAAGTTGATGTCTATACATGAATAAATAGACAATAAGAAACAAGGATTTCAGGCATCTGTTTCTGGTCATAGGAAAGTTACCTACAGAAGGGTGAAATTTCAGGCCACCTAGGGTTATCTGGAGGTTGGAGCCATTTATCCAAAGAAACAGCATTCCAAAATCATCTTTCTGCACAACGTATAAAGAGGAAAAGATTCACTGTTTTATGGCCAATTTCCACTTTCTTTTTTGGCATATGCTTCAACAGTGTAAGAGAACTTCCCATGAGAAAAATTCATTTTATCTTCTCTGTAAACATTTCCATTAAAAATTAATAGGCAGTGCATTCTACTTTTAATTCTCATGGAATTAGGTTTATATAGGAAATGAATGGCTTCCAGTCAAAAATCCCAAAAGGATATCTTAGAATTTTAGAGGTGAAGTGATGCTTGAAGTCATCTAGCTCAAATTCCTTATTATGCGATTAAAGGGAGTGTGGCCAGAGAGATGGCATGACTTGTGGGAAGCCCACGGCTAATAGCTCTGACCTCGCTGGGCCAGTCTTTTTCTGTTGTGCTCCACCACTGTGCCTCTCCCTGCTGAGGCGTGGCCTTGTCCAGCGCAGGTCCCTAGGCACACAGCAGGAGGGCTCAGCAGAGCCCAGCAGAGTGTCCTCCTGGTCCTGGGGACTGTGCATCCATCCAGTCCAGCCCTTAGACACAGAGGCACGGCTTCCTGTACCTTGCTGTGTGTGTGTGTGTGTGTGTGTGTCTCCAACTTGGGCCATTCGAAAGGTCTGTCCTCAAATGGTGGCAACACAGCTAGAGTGTGTCAAGCTCGGTCCCCAGGAAGCTTAGGGACTTTGCTTTATATTTTCAAAAACTTCATATTTTTATACCAGCTTCAGTAATTCAGAATGTCCACCCAGTGCAATAAACCTCTTCATTGGTCAAAGGTAGCAACTTTATTGGTAGAAGGCTTTATTCAAAACTCCACTCAGAGCAATAAATTCAAATGTGGACACCTTCAGAAATAATTTCCCAAATGAAAAAAAGAGCAGAGGAACTGGGAAGAGGCAGGGGCCGACCCTGGAACAGATGACCACCTGACCACCGAGCAGGGAGGCCGTGGTGGTGCCCGCAGAGCTTTGGCTTGGTCTCACTCTCTGGATGATACCTGCTTACCCCAACTGGAGTCATCCTGGGCACAAGGCCTCATTTGTACAACGAGGCCCTGAGGTGCACCCGGCTTTGTGTTTTGCAATGTTCTTGGCTAAGAGCTTGGCCATACCTCTTTAACATGCACAGACTCACAGCCAGGAAGCTGTGAGAGTCTTCAGCATGGTAGCCAGCCGCAAAGACTCTCGGGGAAATAGCCAGACGCTGGGATGCTCTGTGCCAAGAAAGCGCCTGGAACTCTGATCTGTTTCATCCCACCAAGCACGTGAGCATCTTGACGAGCAGAAAATATGCGTCTGTTCTGTGTGCAATCACAGACAGAGCCACAAGCCCACGGTCCACAGAAAAGCAAGCTCTCATGCTGAGCACCTTTTTCTGTGTGCAGTAATTTCTGTTCTTCCAAGAGAACAAAAGCCCCAGGCAGATTAAGAGGAAGACTTCAACTCACTCTGTTTTTTTCCCCCTCCACTAAACTGTGAAAACAGAGCCACTATTTCAGTCACTGAACACTTCTGCCCAACACCCCGTTGAGATTGTGGTTTGAGAGCCACTGTTTCAGAAGAAAATCTTCTGCCCTCGGGACCTTGGGTTCTTCTTCCTCCTTCTCCTTTATTACTTCCATCCTATTTCAGGCACAGGACCCGAAGGCCCTTCCTTTCATCCCTTTTGTGAAAAATCATTGCTGTTATTGAGGAAGCTCCTTCGTAATGGGATGTCAATTACCATTAAGGCACAAACTTTGACCACAGATTTATTTTTTGTTTTAAAGGAATAAAAGGTGTGAGTCTAAGAAAAAGCTGTAGCTGTAGGCATCACTAAGCAAGAAAGCAGCTCAGACTTTGGCTAAAAAGGACAGACAAGGGGAAGGTGCTGAGCTCAGAGATGTAAAGCAGCATGGGCATCCAGGAAGAAGGGGCTGAGCGCCGGAGAATGTGGAACTACACCCAGAAAAAGAGAAGGTGGTAGAAAAGGCAGCTCTGTGTGCAGGATGCTCTCTTAGAATCGTCATTTCCTTGTTGACTGTCACACTGTCCAATGAGGGATTGGCTACAGATGAGACCGGGGTGAAATTCTAGTTTTCTCCATCTGAAACTGGGCTTTTACTGCCCGTTTTTCTGCCTTCTAAGGCTCCTGCTTGGATTCATCTAGTTTTAAAAAGTAGTATTAGGTTTTCATTTTTTCATATTCATTTCATTTTGAAATGATTACAGCCTCTGAAAAACCTTGCAAAATAGTACAAAGTGTTTCGGTCTACCCACACTTTACACAGCTTTTCCAAATGCTACACATTATATAATCATAGGACAATTATCAAAACAAAAAGTAATAATAGCATATAATATGATGCTATTAACCAGTCTCAAATGAGCCTGGTTCAAAAGTCACCAGTTTTTTTCATTAGTGTTCATTTTTCTGGTCCAAGGTCCACCGAGTTGTCTTGATCTCATCCGATCTGGGACGGTTCCTGGGTCTTTCCATGTCTTTCGTGACCTTGACACCTTAAGCAAGTCTCTCATCTAAGTGTGTCTGCTCTTGCCTGTGTTTAATTTGGGGTACTTGTTTTTTTGGCAAGGAAACCCCAAGAGGGATTTTGCTGCCTTCCTGGTGCAAAATAAGAGGAGAGGCATCAGATTGTTACGTCTGCTTCCCGGTGAGGTTCACTTGGACATCGCGGTGAAGGTGTTGACTTCCAATTCTGAGGGAGAGAGTTTGGGGAAATGTCCCGTTTCTTGTTACATTTTGCCCACAAGTTTTAATATCCATGCAACCAGGGTGTCTGACAGTGACTTCCTACAGCCCAGATTCCTCCTCCAGTTCTTCCCTCCGTGCACTCTCTCCCCTCCCCTCCTCTATCTTCCTCTCTTCCCATCCCCAGTCATCTTCCCTCCCTCCTCTCTCCTCCATCTCTTCTTTCTTCTTTTCTGTTCAAGTTATCCCACATTAGCCACTGTGAGCTCCTCTGGGTTGGCTCCTTTTCAACACGCCCCACTGTTTTGGAGCATTCCCTCCATCCCTGGCACCACGGGGTACTTCAGGCTCTTTCTGTACTCTGTCTGCCTCAGCCATAGTATATCCATTTCTCTAAGGAGCCTGGTGCCTCTTATTGGATATTATTTTGAAATCCAAAACTTGATGCTAAGTATTCATTTTACTAAGTGTCTAAGCCCTCCCATCAGGGAGAACTAGTGCACACAGCTTTCTATCTGTCTGTCAAAATCCCAAAAGGGTATCTTAGAATTTTAGAGGTGAAGTGATGCTTGAGGTCATCTATCTCAAATTCCTTATTGTGCAGTTAAAGAGAGTGTGCTATAATCTGTCAATCATCCGTCACCTGTTACAGACCACGAGTTTGTACTGCACCTGCACTTCCAACCCGCACCAACGTGTTCTTTCTCTCGATTTCTTACTTTCCTTTCTGTAACTCCTTTCTCTGACAGGGAGAAACAATATAATGTATCTTCCTATTGGATTAATCTCCCAAAACACATAAAGCATTTTCAGAACTCTCAATACAAACCACTGTACAAAACCACATTATTAACTTTTCATATTTGTTCTTTCAGTATGCATGTGTTCCTTGACTTACAATGGAGTTACATCTGATAAACCCACTGTAAGTTGAAAGTCTCATTTAGCCAAAAAAGCATTTAACGTACTTACCTCACTGACCTCAGACCTCCGCAGCACAGTACACTGGAGAAGCGCTGGTTCACCCTCAGGATCCTACGGCTGGGAGCTGGGGCTTGCTGCTGCCACCCAGCATCTCCAGAGAGGACTGCACCACGTATCGTGAGTCTGGGCAAAGATCAAAATTCAAAGACTGGTTTCTACTGAGTGTGTATGGGATTTCCATCATAATGTCAAAAAAAATCCTAAGTTGAACCATCCTAAGTTGTAGGTGTCTACATAGGCACGTCCTGTTTTCCAAAGTTCCTTAGTTGGCGGTCTTCTTCCCATCTCCCTCGGCATGACCTGGTCACTCCCTCTGCATGACCTGCTTTATGGTTAGGCCCGTGTGTTCCTATTGGTGTTGCACTGGGGGCTTCCCCCAGCCTTCATTTGCTTCATTTATGGCTTTCCTTTGGGTGCTTCAGTCACTTTCCATTGCTGTGACGAAACACCTCACAGAAATCAACTTTGAAGGGAGATTTACGTTGGCTCATGGCTTTAGAGACCCCAACACTTGGGGTCTGTGACAGTGAGTCATGGTGGGAGTACATGCAGAGGAGGCCTTTTTACATCCTGGTGACCTAGAAGCAGAGACAGAGAGAGAGAGGAAGAAAGGAGGATCCAGAGTCGCCCTATGTGCTTCAAGAACCTGCCCCCAGTGACTCCACTTCCTCCATGATGCCCCACCTCCTAAACATTCCACCACTTCCCATGGATGCCATCAGCTGGGGACCAAGCCTTTGACACAGGGGCCTTTGGGGCCATTCAGAATCCCCACTGTAGCCAAAAGGACGTGGCACATCACCACGGTCCCAAAAGTCAGAAGGAAGCTAAGGGATATGCCCAGAGAAGTTTGGCTGATGGCTTATACTTGATGATTAAGTAGCTCACTTGTTTATTTTGTGGTCTTCCTCTCCAGATATTAGTTCAGAATTAATGCTTAACATTTACCCTTCTCTGTCATCACCTCAGGTATTTATAGAAGGAACTCTAAATGGAGTTGGAGTTCAGTGGAGGTGTATAAAGACGTAGGATTCATGCACAGACATACTTACTCATTAACCAAAATAATTTTCTGCTTCAAAATGTTTTTTCTCAGCGATCTCTACTCCTGGACAACACTTCCTCAGCGCTCTGGACTGAGCGGGTCATTAGGAAGTCTTGCTGAGCCCCTGAGAGCGTGGAGATGCTCACATGTCCCCCCAGGCACAGAGCTCAGGCTTTGGAATGAGGCTGCCGGGTGGGCAGCAGGTCGAGCTGGGCCGCTCTTCTCCTGGCTGATTTTCTGTTTCTGAAGCTTTTGGCCACGTTGAGCACCCTCCTTCCCCTCAACCTTTGCAACACCTATTCACATGGCAGCTTTTCCCGTCTTCTTTCACTAATATTTCAAATTCTTGTTCTCCATCAGCAGATCTTATGCACATTTGCTGCCATGAATTCTGAGAAAAATGTAAAACAAGCACAAGATCAAAAATCCCAGCATGGGCTGCCTTCTTTATAGATGGCTCTCCCAGTTCTTTCCTTCCCTCCAACTACTGCTGAAGATCTTCCAAAAACAACCAGAACAAGTGGTTCAAAGCAAGTCATAAAATGTCTGGTGAGCATCAAATCCTTCCCAAAGCCCTCTTGACCACAGACAGAGCTTCCGGTAAAGACAGAGAGGACATAGAATGAGACCAGGAGGGTGGGGCAGCAGTACCCTGCCCACAGAGTGAAGCCGCGACCTGTTGTGCAGAATCTCACCAACGCTTGTGATTGGTCTTTGATGATTTTCATGTGTATACAACAGAAAATAAAGCAACCAAATTAAAATGGAAAGAACCATGAACTTCAGATATTTCTTTTTTGCAGCAAGAGTTATTAATGCAGTCACAAATCTCTAAAACTAAGGGACAATATTTTGAAAAAAATTATTAAGTTTGATCACTGGAAAACTGTATTATTTAATGCTCAACAATATCTAATGGTTCCCTATTATAAGGTGTAAGGAAAGTAAATGAAAGTAAAGCATCCATATTGCTTTTTATGTTATTTTTACAATGTCAAAATGTAAGTCACTTGTACCCTATTTTCTGCTTTTGGTTTCATGGTGATTCAATTCTATCTCAGTCTTCAAGTCGGGTCACTGATTTCTACCATTCCCTGTTGTGGTTTCTGTGTTCTGACATCTCAGAAGGCTCCGTCCTGTTGGGGAATGTGTTTTAAGCTGTGCCTCGCAGGCTGTCTTTGAGTTCTTATAAACTCAGAAGCAAGTGTCTCCTGACTGGACAAGGCTTTGGCCAGCATTGAAATGTTCTGGTTTCCTTTCCATCCCCGAGGGGTCTGTGGATATCACTCCACGGTCTCCTAGAATTGACCTCTGCAGTAGTCAGGTCTGATGCCAGCTTGGGCTTTCCCCTGGGTTAGGGACCTGTGTGTCTGTCTTGCTTATGGCCTGGAAGGTCAACACACTTTCCTTCCCCTCTGGGCTCAGTAGTTTTACTAAATTGTTTTTCCAAGTCCCGTCCCATGTCAGCTTCTCCTGGGACACAGTGTGTCCTTAGGTCTAACAAACACATCTTGTCCCCATCTTTTATCCTCTCAGGCCACCTTTTACGCCAGCTCGGTCAGGTGAGGCCTGACAGTCTCATGGTACATGTGCTACTTGGGAAATACATGGGGGTGCATCTGGATCAGGGGCACTGGGAGGGGCCGTGTGTAATTGCTTCTCACTGCCCCCTTCAGCACACAGAGACCTGGGGGTCCCACAGCAGCAGTCCCATGTTGGCCAGTCCTTCCCTCCTCAACTCCTCCCAGCCCTCCTGGAAGATCAGACACCTTTGTGGAGTCACCTCCCCAGACCACCTCCTGAACATGACGCCTTGTCCTGGTTCTACTTTCTGGGGGGGAATTTATTCCTGAATATTCCTGGATTGCAGCCTTTTCCTTATAGGTCTGCAGCTCTGGGTCTGTTCTTCCTGCCCACCATTTGTCTCCTCTGTGAATGTTTTTCTGTCTGCTCTTCCCCCCCCCCCCCATTTTATTTACTGAGCTCCCCTCAAGCCCTGCTCTGGGTTTCTGAACAGGTGTGCTCGGTCCAGCGTGATTTCAGTGTCTGCGAAGGTTTCGTTTCCCTGAGCTCACCAGCCACCTTTCCATGGGCTGTGTTCCCTTGGATTCCTGGTGTCTCTGTTAGGCTCCCCAGAGGTCCCAGTGGGTTGAGGGTGGTTCATTTCATGATGCACGCTCCCCACCTGCCAAAATTTTGTTCCTGACCGTTTCTTCCTCCTTGCTAACCACTGCTTCACCCGTGTCGCCCTGTGAGCTTGCTTCTGCGTACCTGCCAGTTCTAACCAGTCAGCAACCTCCTGGAGCAGAGTGGGGAGGGAGGTGTGTGCAGAAAAACAGGGCGCAGTCTGTGCTTCGGGATCCACGGGCTTCCCTTTCCTTGGGGCCGTTTCCCCTGGATGGCAGCGTTCAGAGGGGCCAGGGAGCTCACAGTGAGGCTCTTGATCATGGCCTGTGTGTCACATTGTGGCTCTGTTTTCCCTCCCACTTTTCACCTTTAAAAACAATTTTTTTAAACCTCTGTCAGCCTCTCTCAGCCAGGGACCAGATTACAGAGAGCAGCTACTTCCCTTTAGTTATTTTGGCATCTAAAATGACAATCACTGATTTTTCAAGGGCCAGCGATCCCTTTTTGCACTAACCAGAGGCAACATGAGGCTTTAAGATCCCCAAATTATGGTCCCTACAGAGTGATATTAGCATTACCTACAAGTGCATTAGAAGTGCAGAGTGAGAAACTGGTGGAGGAACTCAGTGGCCTGCGCCTTAGGGATACTCACTGGTGACTCTGAAGCACACTAACGTGAGCTCTACCAGTTTAGAACAATCGTTCTTCCAAAACAGGGGCCAAGATTTGTCTCACTGCTCAGCTTCCTACCTCATTTTGGTCCTGATAACATAGAATTTGGGGTTTAAGTTTGTACTTTAGGGTAACGGCTCTTTCACCGAAGAAGATGGAGAGTAATTTTCTTTGTAGCTCCTGGAAAAGATTGAACCTGGACCCAGAGGCCAGAGCCCAGCCTGGCCCCAGATCTGCGTCTCATTAGTCACTGACCTCAGACAAGCCCCTTAACCTCTCGGTCTCCTGTGGGTCAGGCAAACGCCACTCCGCTGAGCAACCAAAGTGCTGTCTGGGCTTCCTGCTTAGCTGAAGTTGAAGTGCTTAATTGAAAGGGCTTCCATTTCTTCTCCTGTGAGACGTCTTCATTGGCAAGCTCCCTCCGCCATAGCTTTGAAGCCTCAGCCGGCACCAGTCTTCATTTATACTCCTTCACGCTCAGAGATGGTGACAGTTCCCCCCAGGTCAGGGGACTTTACTCAAATTTCAAGTTTTCATCCAAAGCTATGCAGCCTGGGGAAAGTCTGCTTCCCCAGGGGCCCCAGCTCTGCTTCTCCCTGGGCTAGAAGGGACAGGAGGAGAGCACCTGACCCCTGCCAACCCAAGGCAAGACCGGGTCCGAGTCACCCTCAATCTGTAAGCTATTCCTGCTTTTCCTAGGCCTCCTCCCGTTTTTAATTGAGATCTTCACACTCCTCCCCCTTGGTCAAATGACTTGTTAAAATTTAACCATCTCTCTCAGCCAACCACAGCAAGTAGGCAGGAATGTCCACACGCAGAAGACTCCCTCCCTGAGGTCTTTCAGGGACTCCTGCTCCCAACCCCCAGGGGGGTTCCCTTCATTCCCTCATTCTATTGGTCACTGATTCTTTATTTAGGAAAGCGCCACTTAAAATGTGTCGTTGGTCAAGCCAAGGACGTTGCTACCAATTTGGGATGAGATCAGCCCAGACGTGGAGAGGAAGGCTTTAGAAACTTGTGCAGCCACTTGACATAGCCAGGACACCCGCCGGGGGAGGAACAGGCTGGTTTCCATGAACAGAGCGAGGGCCGACCTGAGAGGGGCTGAACTCCCGTGAGTCAGGTGTCTTGAGTTAGGGTTTTCCTGTTGGCAAGGACTGGTCACCCACCCAGGAAGCTGGGCCTGGACACACGCTGGATCATGTTAAGGCATGCTACATTTTAGTTTGTCATCTGCAAACAAAAAGTGTGTAAAAAACTAAAACAGTGTAAGCATATATCTCATAACTTACTGTATTTATACACAGCTTAAATTTAAACTGAGCTTGTTTTTTCAGTTTATTTTAACAATATAAGGAGAGTAGAGATTTGTCTTATTTATGTTTAACTCTCAGTACAGATTGTACAAGTCTCACTAGACTTTTATCAAGAAAAAATACGTCTCTTCTGGATATAGCGGTGGTGGTAAAGCAAATGGTGAGAATAGAAGATATTTTAAAAACTCAAGACCCAGAGAGTCTGTGTTAGTTTGACTTAGAAGTCTGATCCCTTGTAGATTGGGTTCCGTTTTGTAGCCATAACTGAGGTCAAAGTGTGTTATTGTGGATATTTACTGGCCAATGAAATTTAGAGTTTGAGTACCATTAACATTTAAAACTTGAGAAACTAAATTAAAACTCATGCAATTTGCCAGACACAGTGGCACAAGACTATAATTCCAGCAACTTTGGAGTCTGAGGCAGGAGGATCCCAAGTCTGAAACCAACCTCATCAATCTAGTGAGGCCCCAAATTAACAAGACCCTATCTCAAAATCAAAAAACTAAAAGTATTGGGAATGTAGCTCAGTGATAAAACACCCTGGGTTCAAACCCCACTGTAAAAAAAAAAAAAAAAAAGAAAGAAAGAATCAACAACAATAACAAAGAAAAAAACAAGTTTTTGAAGAACAAATGTTAAATTAAACAGCTGACAGAGCATGTGTTCAAATACTGTGCCTACACGTATGTACATATATAAACCTATGAGAAACACCATATCTGTTACTAAATACATAGCTACAAGCCTCTTTGGTTTCTTATAAAGTAACATTTCATGTTGCTCAAGGAAACAAACATTATGAAGACCCATGAAGAACTTTGATGATGTCATTTTTTCTCCATGCTTCAATATCCTCTATTTTTTGGTGCCTCGTAATTATACCTAACAGTGAGATTCACTGTGAGGAATCTGAACATGTGCAAAACAAAATGTGGCCAACTTAATTTCCCAGTGTCTCCCCTGTCCCTCTTTTCCTCCCTCCCCCAAGCCCGACCTCTCCTCTCCTCTTGTCCCTTCTATTTTCATGAGATCCCTTTTTCTTTTCTTCTATTTCTCACTAGTTTCCACATGGGAGAAAAAACATATGACCCTTGACTTTCTGAGTCTGGTTTATTTCACTTAACATGCTGTTCTCCAGCTCGGAGGGTTTCACCCTTTTTCAGTCAATTGATCTCTTCAATAAGCCACTTCAACCTCCATGCAGTAGTGTAAGAGTGTATTGAAGGTAGCTGCTGGGAAACTTGAGACGACTCTATAATCGAGAAGGGAAGTTACTACATTTTCCAGTGATATCAAAGGTCACTGTGCTGGGAACAAACTACTAAGACACAGAACAAAGGAAGCTAGCAGATAATTGCATCTTGCAAATGGCCGGGTATCATCACCATGGTGATTATTTTATTATATGTGAAAATCAATCTTGGTGCTGTGAAGGAAGGACTTTTCTTTCAGGTTCAGTGACAATTGCAACTATCTCATTAACTCTGTAAAACCACAAAGAATCATATTGTGCAAAATGTGGTTTGGAATTTAAGCTTTGCACTGGAGAATATTCTTATGGCACAGTTGCAATGAGAAAACATTCTGCAGTGTGTTAGGATTAGGGGGCTTGTGTCAGGATGGAAACCACAACCTTGTTCCTTCAGGAACCTTGCTCTGAGGAAGGGTCCTCGGCACTAAGCAGCAGGACTAGTAACAGGCTGAGATACAATAGTTACCAGGAGGAAAAGTTCTACTGGGACTCCTTGAACTATGAAAGGAACTCTTGGTATTTCTGCAAGGAAAAAAAACTTGGTTTCCATTTTTTAATGAGGTGAATTGAATCAACAGCTGTGGTTCCTCTAATTCCCCATCCCTCGTTTTGATCTTCTCCATTCTTGCTGCTATTGATTGAATCATTGAAATCCAATAAATAGTTAATAAATACTTGAGAATATGCAAGCTTGCATCGTCGTTGTCTTCTTTTTTTCAATGAAGATAATCATTACTGTTTTCTTCAAGAATTGTCAAGTTCAGGGGCTGGAATTGTGGCTCAGCGATAGAGCGCTCGCCTAGCACGGGCAGGACCCGGGTTCGATCCTCAGCACCACATAAAAATGAAGGCATTGTGTTGTGTCCATTTACACCTAAAAAAAATAAATATTAAAAAAAAATTGTCAAGTTCACCAAAGTAAATTATAATGGAATATAGAATAATAGAATTGTCTCTTAATTCTACAACTAGATTTTTTATTTGCTCCATTAAGAAGTTAATAAAGTTGGTTAAACTATGTAGCAAAAAAAAAAAAGTTGCAAATTGAAAAACCAGCCTGGCTCTGTCTGATATCTACAGCAATCCTAATGATCTTCCATGCAAGGGAAGAATGAAGTGCATTTTTCAATGAGACGTAAAATTGAAGAAAACGATGCAAGATTAAAACTCAGAAGAGTAGAGTTTCCTGCAGATTGACAATTAAGTAATTTCACAACAATCATTAGTGAAATAAATAATGATATTGATATTGCTTATCTGCAAAATGTTAACCGCCGAGTGGCTTAGAATTGATAGAGCTTTAGATTTTATTTTCCAACAACAACAAAAAAATCCAGGCTTAGAAAATTCATAGATCTGGAATCTATTTCTTTCTTTGGAAGATAATTTAAATTTAACTAGAAACTTTTGGATGAATTGTTGGATCTGGGTACTGATGCATTGAATTTTGAAAATTTAGCAATGCTTGCTTCATTTTGGATAAAAGATGAAAATGACGATCTGGAGATTGCTGAAATTGCTTTAGTATATCTTTTTCCATTTCTGTTAACAGAGCTCTATGAGTCTGGTTTCTCTGAGTGTTATAAAACAAAACAGAAAAAATAACTCAGATACTTGCTATCTCCTGGTAATACGGTCATGAGTCCAACCCCAAAGAGATAAGCAAAGTGAAAAAAGCAAGCCCACTGTCACATTAAAAATTAAACACTGGACACATAGTTCTCATGCTTTTAAAACATGAATATGACATTTAATCAGAAGGGCAATTTTAACCATAATTTACTGTTTAATTATAATTTTAAATGACAACAAATTTGATAAATAGATCAATTTGAAAAATATTTTCAAAGAAAGAGCTCTGTTCCAAAACAATAACATGTATGTACATAAAACAAAATTTCAAAAAATTCTAAGATTATCTGAATATTAAAAAAATAGCAAGCAGAATATTCTCAGCACATGTTTTCACAGACTTTAACCAGTTTGGTTTCTTTTTTTAAATCACTGTCTGGTTCTAATACTGTGATGTTGCTATTATTTTCAATGTATCATTTTACCATTTGATCAAAGTATATTTAATTTCCTCCATAAAATTGCTACAATCTGCCTTAAAGTTTTTCTTTTTGATTAAGAAATTTGAAAGTGATAAAACTTCAGTGGAGTCATCTCTGCAGACCGTGTTACTTTTGCTTGAGAAGATTCTCCCACAGGTGTGGGAAGCTGGTATTTGAAACAAATCCTGTTCTATGGAGCACAGTCTAGATCCAGCCTGGATTGACAGGGACTCCCCAGCACAAAGGCTGTCCTGGATAACGTTCTACCTCCATCCAGAGTCTTTTCTTCAGTAAAGAGTTGAAAAGATAACACATCAAATAAATTCTCTCTAGCATGATCCAATGAATTTTTTATTGAATTTCATTGCTGAGAAATCACTGGCCATCCCAACATTTTAAGTCATTCCTGTATGGTTATAAACCCATTTTGTCAAAAATAGGGCCTCCATTAAAAAAAGGCAAAAATTTGAGGTTTCCAAAATACTATTACAGAATTTAAAAATTAAATACTACAAACCATGTGAGTTTTAATCAGTATTTTTTTTCTTGATTCCATCTTTATATTTGGGGGGACATATTCCACTTTCTTCTAATCATTGTTTTCAACAATTGTAATCCTATAAAAGCCCAAATACTATCATTCTGGGTTCTCATTTATTAAAAAAAAATTTTTTTGAGTGAAGATTTTTCATGGATTATGAACAAAAAGAAACCCAATTTCGAGGATTTGTCTTCTCAAAAGTTCCATATCATTGCAGGAAATTTTGATTTATAAAAGACTTCAAAGACTCAAATATCTCTGCAATTGACTTGACAGTGCAGAGGAAAAGGAAAGCATTCATTGCTGCTGTGAAATTTCTTTTTCATATTCAACATCTAATTAGTCACAAAATTTCATAGCTATTACTCAGTACGTATCAAAATAGTAAAACAGCAAATCATAAAATATAATAAGATAATTAGTAAAAAGTAATTTTGAGTACTTATAATCTTTGTTTGCCTTAATCTTTGATATAATTTAATTGTACCTATATATAGTTTGATTTCTAATCACAATGCTACCTAAAAATCTGCTCCCCAAGTTGCCATAAATTTACCAGGTAGCTTGTACAAGCTAGTAGTGAGTGAGCTCCAACGACACCTGGACATGTGTGTCAAATTACATCTGCACTCCAACCAATTCTGTGTCATTTATGATCCTTAGGTTTCTTAATTTTTAGGAAGAACGTTGCTTTGCTTCTGCGTCTGTATTACATCAAGTGTTTTATCTGTGGTATTACCGCAGATACAAATAATTTCTACTTTAATGATGAAATTATCTATTTAGTTTAAAACATCACATCTGCCACCTTCGAAGGAATAACTTGCAAAACTCTTCTAGCATTTTCATTCTAATTGCAAGAGAATGCCATGGACTAGAGAAAATGTGGGGGCCTAGGGACGCTCCATGTCACAGTGAACACGTGACAGCCCCTCCCGCAGCCACTCTGGACAGCAATCCCACGCATCGCCAGTCCGTTCCCCTTGTGACCCAACAGTTCTGCCTGGTCACGTCTGCCAGACTGCCTGCTCAGGTCAGTAGGAGAATATGATGAAGATGGCCAACACGCTTTTCTCATCTCAGAGAGGGTTTGCCAGTGAGGAGGGAGACCCACTGTGGGCGTCCACTCCGGGAGAATGGTAGCAGGTGTGTTGAATATAAACCAGGAGGCAGTTAGAAGAAGCGGGCAGACATCAGCAGATGCTGGAGAGTATGCTACTTAGTGCAAAAAGAAACAGCCAGTGATATAAAAATGACCCGATACGGTCTAGAGAGATTGTAAATATATGCCATGGAAAAGGAGCAGTGTGTTTTTGGAAGAACACATAAAAACTAAAAGACTACCTGCCTGCGGTAGAAAGGATACAGGGATGTGGGGAATGAATGAACCACACACTCCACAGGAAAGCTCTCTGATGGACCCAAGATGATACAGTGTTCACGGTGAGTAGAGGAAAACAGGGCACAGCTCAGTCTACCTGAAGTGAAGCAAAATGAAAGAGGAAACAAGGGAGAAAATGTGGGGCGGGGGAGGGGTGGAGAAGGAACACAGGAGGGACCAGGTGTGACCCAGCTGGAGTGAGAGGGACAGACGGAAAGGCACGGCTGCATCAGGCCAGGCCAGGCAGGGGGACTCCTCTGCTCCTTCCTCTCTTGGATCCCTCCCTTTTCCAACCAAACCAAGGTGATAATGCATGGAATGAAATTCCACTTAAGCCACAGGCTGGTCCACGTGTCTTAACATGGGCTTTCTTCTAAGGGACAAGGCCAACTCGGAGAGGGCCATTTGTCCTTTGTGCCTCCAATGTCTTTACACAGGCTCTGTATTCCAGGAGCCCCCACATGTCACCTTGCCGCCCACGGGAAGAGGTCAGAGTATCTTTTCACCTAGCTCACGTGGAACTGAGCTGCAGGAGAATCTCCATTTGCCCCCTGAGACTGGTCGGAAGAGCACACCTGGGGTGTGGGAGGCCATCCTCGCACATGATTTGAGTTACCTCCCTGGCTGTGTGAGAGGCGCTTAGACACAGCTGTGTTAGAGCCTTCCCCACCCTTCTCCAGGTCCCAGGGCTTGTCCGTGCAGAGGCGTGCCTGGCCACTGCCCTGAAGACCCAATCACCGCCCCTGACCTTGGGATGCTGCCCCCCTTAACCTTCATTGGATGGGATTTTCCCTTGAATTTTTTATTCCCCAATAAAAGCCCACTCCCTGGCGTGCTCTCCCTCTCACCACCGAATTAGGTGGCTGGAGGCGAGAGCTAGGAGAAGCTGTGTTAAAGGTAATGAGAATCTTTAATTTAAAGCTCACTAACAATTTCTTATGCACCGAACCTTCTTTCATGAAGCTCGCGCTGGTCGCGGGGCAGACTGGGGTTCTTCAGTTCTCTGGCGACCTCTGACTCCAGCTAGAGCAGGGGCAGCAATGGTGTCCTTAGTCTTAAGGTCAGTGGCTGGAGACCCAGGAAGAGCCGGCCTCACTCAGTTCAGATGTAAAGGTAGGAAACGATCCATGGGCTCTGGCTCTAAACAGGAGGGTAGCACACATCCCCTGACTCCCAGGACGAGGCGCCTCTCTGTTCTGTTCAGGCCTTCACGGACTCGGGGAGGCCCCCCACCCTGGGGAAGGCAGTCTGCTTAAGTCACTCTACTGATTCAAATGCGACCTCACCCAGAAACCCTCGCAGACACCAGGGCGCACTGGTGGACTCAGCATCTGGGAGCCCGTGATGCAGGAGTTGATCTCCCCGGCCAGCAGATGAGAAGGGCTGTGTGTGAGAAGTCGAGCTGCACTGTGGACTCGAGGGTGGTGGCATCTGCCTTCTCTGGGGTTGACAAGGAAGGAGCTTCTGGACCCCGGCCCTCGTCACAGGGACAAGCTGCTGCGTGGTGCTGACAGCAGGAGGTGCTGCTGCGTGGTGCTGGGCAGGCACGGTTCCTGGCCTGGCGGCTATGCTCCTGGTTTCTGTGAGCTCCTGGTCTCCTTTAGTAACCACAGGAGAGGTTTTGTCTCTTGTAACCACTTTCCCTGATTAATAAAGGTGTTTGTCACACAGATGTCACATGTGGGTTATCACTTTTTGACAGAAAACAGTGGTGAGTTTTCCTGCTCCTGGGGCACTTGAGTGAGCCCAGGCCAGTTGTCTCTGGTTGAAAACCAGACGGGCCAAGCCTTGATAAGCACCAACTACACAACCAGCAGAAGCCATGGGCCAGGAATGGTGCAGCCGGAATGCAGACGAGCTGGGCTCCTTAAACCACCCCTGAGTGAGCGTACTGCCCTGGATTGCTTCCCTCCTCTGCTTGCTGAGTGGAGGGGAAAACGGAAGACACAACGCCCTTCCTCCACAGCAGTGGCTCTCACCTGGGGACTGTTTCCCCCAAGAGAACATTAGGGGTTGTCACAATTGGAGGAGCACCCCTGTCATTTAGAGAGTAGTCGTCTGGGATGCAGCCAAACACCCCGCAATGCCAAGGATGGCCCCACAACCAAGATCTATCTGGCTCATGATATCAGCAGAGCTGAAATTGAGATTCGTGGCTCTGCGCCATTGTGCCAGGCTGTCTGGAAAGCGGGTACAGCCCTGTCTAGTGTGGTATTCAGTATTCTCATCCTCGTGTGGGAAAACAAATGCATGGAATGAAATTCCACTTAAGCCAGCAGAGCCCACGGCCTGTCTGTGCCCTGCTCCTCCCATCTGAGGGCTGTAAGATGGTTGCTTCTCTGAGGCTTCCTCCATGGGCTCCAGCAGAAGTCGTGATGCTAGTCCATGTAAAATGAAGAGGCTCTACTGAACAAAGACCCAGGACGAATTTAGGATCCAGACCTGAAATATTTTTATCCACTCAGGTAATTTCTTCCTACTGTCACTGGCAGAGAAGATGAAAAAATATCATTTGAGTACATATCATTTCTTAGCCAAGCAAAATCTTCCCTCAGGCCATCCGAGGCTCGAATGTCAGGCTGTGCACACGTCCCAAGAGACGAGGCCGTATTTTATTTTAAACACATAATTTAGGACTTACCCCTGAACACACCACCAGTAGGCGTCCCTTCTGGAAGCCAGCAGTACTTTCAGAGATGACATATTCCATATTCTCCAGAGGAAGATGAGAAGCAGGCCACAAACGTGAGCTGAAGTTCTGACGGGAAATGGGGTGTGAAAGGCCGTTCTCACAGCAGGTTCCTGTTTTAAAGCCATGGGTGTGTCTAGAAACACAGTGACCCCCAAACCATCCTCTGTCTTAAGTGCTTTCAAGGCAAAGAGTGTATGGTGGGAGGTCGTTTACAGCGTCTGTGTACGAGGCCCCCGAGAGCAGGAGACTAAGGTCCAGGTTGAGAAGACCTGGGAAGGGTCACAGAGCAACAGCAAGGGACACAGGTCCCCAGAGGAGGATTCAGGTGGACACCCTTGGAGATGACCAGAGTGTTCTGTGTCCATAATACACGTTGGGCCATAATGCAAGAGCAACACTGGTATTGTTTAAGACAAGTGTCTAGCAACATTGTTATCTAACCGAGGGATCAGCCTGGCCCTCCTCTGGTGGAGCTCCTCAGCACACCTCAAGGTTACTGTCCCATTTAGGATGCTTTCCATTGCAGGAAGAAAACCAAATGCAGCTCAGGTCAGTGGCTCTGGAGTTGACTGACAAGCACTCAGGGATGTCATTAAAAACCAGCTGCGTCTGCCCCACTCCCTCAAGACAGCCACAGATTCAGGAAAAGAAAGTGGATGATAACATTCAGCATTCAGAGGTGGAAACTGCTCCTCACCTCGTCTCTCTTCAAGGAGAGGCCCTGTGGCAGACAGCTCTCAAATGTTGCTGGTCCACTTGCTTCTAAATGAGCTCTTAGGAGGGGCACAGGATCGCTGTCCTTGATTACATTAACACAGAGTTTCTCTTTGGGCTGGAGAAGTTCAGCCTCCTTCAAAATACAAGACCATCAACTACTTGAAATAAAGGAACTTTAAAAAAAAAAGTTAGGACAAAGAGGAAGACTCTTGGACAGGGAACCAATGGCACCGGGTTCTCCAGACAAGGGAGCCTAAAATCTCTTTGATAACTTGACCCATTTTGAGTTGGATTTTCTGTTTCTTAGAGCTAGAGAAGTCTAATCCACCCGTGGGTTTTGTGGAGATCAGCTCCCCCATGAGCAGTGGTAGCAGGAGCCAGGCTGGTGGGGCATGGGGCTGGGTGGGAGGTGGAGGATAGGTGTCAGGGAGTGAGTCTTGGAAGGTTCAGAGGTGGGAGAAGGACAGATAGACAGTGGGTGAGGCTGGAGTTTGAAAGAGGCCTATTTCTTTAAATATTGTAGAAGACCCCACATTGTTTAAATACTAATGGGAAAGAGTCAGTAAAACAGGAGAAGTTCAAAATAGAGCAGGGGGGAATTTTCAATCAAATCCCCAAGAAAAGAGAAGGGAAGAAAGGATGAGGCTTGGGATGGCTGGGTGACTCGTCGTCAGCAGAAGGAAAAACATCTCACTCTCCAGACATCGGGGATGGAAAATAAGAACAGATAATTTTGTAGTGTACAAGTGAGATGTCAGGAAAGTTCAGTCCAATCTTTATGTGATGTAGCAAGGAGAGAGGGGAAGAGGATACAGATCAAAAGCTCTACGCTCCCCTGGCATGTGGTGCTCTGTGGAGTTTACATACACTAGAGCTTTGATCAGTTAACTGGGCTCACAGCTATTGAGAAGTGGGTGTGCAGGCAGGGGAGAAGGTGCCCTAGAAGCAGGGAGACATCCGACAGCCTATACTTCATGCAATAAAACATTGCAAAAGTCAGAGGGGGGTCCCCCAATTCTGGGCTGCTTCTCTGTGATGTACAATGCTGCCCATTCTAGGGCCTCCTCCAGGATGGGGTTCAGAGCGGGGTAGTCATCATGGCATTACTACCTGAAACGCTGTAAGCAACAACTGCCTGAAGTCCATTTGAACCTGGCTTTCCTCTCAAACCTCTTGTCTGAACTTTAATAATTGAATGTTTGGAAATCATTAAGTAGAGGCCTCGACTTGTTTAATGCGATGGCCACAGACATTTCATCGAGCTGACATAGGATTTATGTCTCAATAACACAATAACATTGAGTGAGCACCATGGTTTCAGAAAGATTTAAGCCTGATCTGTGACTGGAGAATGATTTACACCCAAGTGAGGGCAGGGTTATGAAGGCCTCCGCTAAGACACCCTGTCTCCCATTGCTGGCCTGCGCCCAGTGCGGGAGGAGATGGCGATCTTCACTCCCCAACATACTTCCTTGATAGTTTTTTCATTAGAAAAAATTAGACATCTGAACTAGCTCCCTTCTCTGCAAAATGCTCACAATCATTCTGGTTCCCATTAGTTCCTTCCACGAACTCCAAATCAGCCTTGGACCATGAGCATGAAGCCGTCACAGGCCCAACACCAGGCAGGACTCTCCAGGTTTGCCATCACTGATCCGGCCAAGTTTGGTGTACCGATTTGTAGATGTCTCAGTGTTAAGGTCAAGGGGTGCTTTCCTCAAGTCTGTGCAGACACCCACAACTCAGCTGGAGGGTTCTGACAACTCACAGTGCGCACCGACTGGCCCCCTAGGGACAGACCAGAGAAAGCCCTGGGGGCTCATAGACAGGATCTGGCACGGGCAGCCTAGGCCTGCATCCTGGCTGCATGGTTGTGCAGCTCTGCACCCTCAGCCCGTTGCTTAATCTGCTTGTGCTTCAAGGCCTCAGCTGTAAATCGGGATGAAGGTACCAATTTGGGATTTCGAGCATGCAACCCTAAGAACAGTAAAAAGGTAACTGGACTTAAAGTTAGAGGTTCTGGGCTTGTATTCCCACTCTGCTTCTCACTCTCTGTGTGAACAATAGGCAAGCCGTGCTGCTGATTCCAGAAACACGTAAGAAACCATCTGTGAATGTCTATTACTTGGCAGATACCAAATGCGCATTTTCTTCCTTCTTTCCAAGCAAGAAAAAAAAAAAGATGCTTTGAAATCTTGATTCCCAAAATGCTAGGTCCTGAGGATGGGTCTGTTTCTCAGGGTAGGGTTGTCCTTGCACACATCTGTGAAGTGGCCACAGGGTTCCCTTGGTACCCACTCCCTCTTTCCTCCTAGCATCCTGTTTCTAGCCAGGAGCACCTATCCCCACCCTCACACTGTCCTTCAAATTGTTGTCATAGGTTAAAAAAAGGGAGTGCTTAGTTGTTAGTTATCACTAGCAAAAAAAAAGTTATGAAAACCAAGGGTTCCAGAATTCAGATACAAAACTGCAAAAGGAAAAAGAAAGCCTAACATTCTCTTGGGCTGTCATTCAACAATGACATTGTAGAAAGACTTTGGACGCAGGTCTTTTCTAGTCTTTCTCTATTTTCCATGAAGTAATCTGGCAAGATGGCCTGAGCTCTACCCTTTCCAGATCCTTCTACTTTGCCCTGGTCAGTTCTAAGCAACCTGCTCTTCTCACAGGTGGCCCCACCAGCCTTGGTCCCTTCACAGTGTTCTGTCCTTCACTAGCTGTCACGAGGTCATTCTGGAGGCTCCCACCCTGCTCTGGCAGGATGAAGAGTCCATAATCTGAGAGCTCATTTTTCTTTTTCCTTCTGTTCCATAAATACCTGCACAATCTCTGATTTCTCACAAAGATTTTTTGTGCTTTCTATTTCTAGTTTCAGAGAAATCTTGTACAAGTTAATGAACTTAAATTTTATTCACATATTCTAAGCAAAAGGGAAATGGGAAGGAGAGACACATGGTTTTCAAAAAATGCTTTAAAGTTGTCCAATCCTTTTTTTTTTCCCCAAAAAATATTTCATTTCCTTTTAATCTAAGGGAAAGTAAATAAAATTACAAATGATTTACTTTTAACAAAATTCTTGAAGGTTAGAAAAGTGGATTGATACATAGGCCCAGAATTGAAATGTTTCTTTCGTTCAGTTCTGCCTCACAGACCTGGGATGTTGCTAGATGTCCAGGACACAGCCCAGACCTGGCCTCTGTCTTATGAGGCATGCTCTGGTATAGACACACACTATATGAATTTTACCAGATTGTAGTCAACTTGCCTGCTTAGGTCTCCCACCTCCCTTCACTCTACATCAAAACTACTACCAGGCAGGAATGTGACCTCGTTATCTTTGGATTCAGATGACTTCTATCCACGGTTGACACCTCCAATCAAATTTGATACTGATTTCAATACTACTTAATATTTCCCAAAGGAAAAGATTCCCAGCACCAAAAGCATTCTCAAACAACAGAGACCTCTCTGAACCTTTTGCAGGACAGACCAGGTTGGGGGTCTAAATCATCAGCCCCACAGCAGACCTCCCAAAGTTCTTCAGAGCTGGGTTTTCTCCAAATTCTTCATCTCAGTGTAGCTGTCAAATCTAAGTGGTGGGACTGGTTCAGCAGTTGAGTAAATGGAACCGGAAAGCAGCTCTTGCTGCTGTCTCCAAGCTGAAAAGGCAAGTGTGGACTGCAGCCTCCCGGAGGCACCAGACGAACTCCTTGTCCCCTGCACGCTGGCCCTGTCCACTTTGTAAGCCACGTGCTCTGGAGCCACTCCTCACCTGAACAAGAAGGCGGGTCCTTCCTCCCACAGGAGCTGCTGTCCTCCAGGTCAGCCCTGTTCCCGTCCTCGTGTCCACCCTCACTACCGCTGCGCTAGGGCACAGTGAGGGGACCCGTGAGAACCATTCTGCACATGTGTGAGTCTCCATCCCTGGTAGCACACAGTAGGTTCTGGCACACAGTAGGCTTTCCACACACGTACGTGGGACTGAATCTAACTTAAAGTTGGAGAGTAAGAAGCAAGTGCAAAACAGCACCAGACCAGGAACAAAATAACACTGGAGACCACAAGTGCAGAGTGGTCTTCAATAGAAAGTGGGATGATTTTTCAGTGGCCTTGTGTATATCACTAGGGAACAATGTGTCTTGGCAAAACTGGCTGCGGCAGCAACATAATTCTTATTAAAGTCCCTTTTTATCATGTGCATAACTTATCTTTCTCCTTAGAAAAACTTAAAAGAAATTGTTTTACATCTCTTTTGATTGCCAGTAAAATTTAAATCAGAGCAACTGAAAAATGAAGAGTTTGTTCTCCAGTAGTGAGAAGTTTGAATTATAAAATATCTTTAGAGGAATACATATTTTTTAACTTATAATTACTCAGTAATCTCTACTTAAGACAACAAAGTTTCGCCAAATGGAGGAACATTAGTAACTGTTTTGTCAAATACATAAAAATATGAATTTGTCTTCCCAAAATTTGGAAATTTTTTTCTGTCATGTAAATTAAACATATTTATTTATATTTTAATTAAAAGTTACAATCGTGTTGTAAACTGCTTGCAAACATTGAAGAGTAAATTTTATTTTAACTTCTGTAAAAAATGATCATTTTCTTATACTTCAAAACCCCAAAGTTCAGTTAGTTTAGTTCAGTTCTGCCTCACAGACCTGGGTTCCTTGCACCCTTTTTACCACCCAGCTGTACCCGAGGGATTCCTACCTTCCTGCTACCCCCTCTGCATGGGCCTCCAAATCCACTCACACACAGACACCAGTGTCCCTCCAAGGAGCTCCTCAGGGAAGAGAACGTAGAAGTGCCACTATTGGATGTGGTCGAGGCTCATAAATAGAAGAGTTAAACTTCAGTTACCTGGAAATACCGACATCCTACCAGGGCTGCACTCGTTCTCTCGTTTATAAATTCTAAGTTTAAATTAAACCAAATCCCAGGCTTTCTGGATTCCAAATCTTCCCTTTTGGCGAAGCTTGTATTTTTGGTTCAAAGAAAAGAAAGGCTTTCTTTCTTTCTTTTTATAAAGGGGCTCAAGGCTTCGTGGACATTGGACGGCTTTTACAAAGTACCATTTTGCTAAGTGCACAAGAATAAGAAACAGCTGGGTTGCATTTCCTTTGAAAGGCACACTTAGTTAAAATTAAAGACAAAAAAATAAAAAATAAAAAGCACCAGAGAAAAACACTTTTTGGTTCTGCCAAGACCCAAACCATTTAAGAAAAAGAGGGGATAAGAAAAGAGAAAAGAATAGTCTGAAATGTTTTTGCCAAACCAGTTCCCCCTCCTGTACTGAATGTCATTAAGCCCCAAATAAAGTGGTGCGAGACACAGAATAGTTTGAACTGGTTCTGGAAACAGTTATGGGTCTGGTAAGCATGAAGGGGTTCAATAAATACTTCCCCCTCTGTTCCCTTCTACCCCAAGAATAGTTGCAGTCATTTTTTTCTGACCATTTTTCTCCCCGGTAGATAGAAGATTCCTAAACAGAGGGATTGAATTTAAGTAAAAAACTACATTCTCACTGCTTAAGTTCCTGGAAACATGTTCGTACTACAAATAGTAAATAAATAATAAAAGTGACTCCATGGAAGGAGAAGTGGCTAGCTCCTGCCAACTCGCTTTCAACGCACAACAGAAAAGCAAAACGCTGATCTTGCCCTGGAATCATAGGTAACATAGGCCCCCATGTGGGATGTTGACTTCAATTCCCTTTAACAAACACTCTTCAGCACCTACCATGCTGTAGTCATGGAATGAGGTGCAGTAAGGGGGTTTTAAAAAATGAGTGAGGAGTTCAAAATGGGGAGGAGAAAGAGAAGGGAAACTGAAGACAAAGGCCAGCAGAGGACCAGAGAGCAGCCCCGCTCAGTGACACGATTCCTGTTTATTCAGCTCAAGAGTTGACTTTACAATTTGGGTACAGAAATCTATATCAAAGCCTGCACGAAAGCTATCGTTTAATTATTCAATTATTCCGGCTAAGAGGTGTTTCACAATGATGGGATCTGGAACAATTGTGTTTTATTTGGAAGTCTCCCTTCAGAATTTGCAGAACCCAGCTGACAAGAAAAATATTATTACCCTGTCATACATTTGTTAGGCAGAAATTTAACTGCCTCAGGCCAGCGTTGGCAAAATTGAGAAAAGTTCACCTGCACTTGCTTTTCAGATTTCCTTCCACCGCAACACAAACCCCAAAGACCTAATTTTCTTACTTTACACTCTCAGGCTTTGCTACTGGGGGAAGAAAAGTCTCATATGTCAATTAACACTAAGGTGATGCTATCTTAGGTCTTCCTGAAAGCCCTCGTGTTTTTAAAGAAGATAATCAGGAGGGTTTTAATAACCCAGAGGGATTCATGAGTAAGCCCACAAGGTGGGGGCTACAGGAGCAGAAGACAAGGAGGAGGAGGATGCTCATGTCTGAAATGCATGACCAGGGTCTCCAGTCAATTTCCAGGCACCAAGGACCCCACATGACAGGGCCGAGGCCCTCCGGGTGGACAGGAGCAGTATGAGGACACTGCAGTCCTGACAACCCCCAGGCCATCTCTCCCGGGCTGGGTCAGGGAGCAGCCCCGTTGTCTGGGGAAGAAAAAGGCAGACACTGAAGAAAAGACCCGCAATTACCAAAGAGTTCCTCCAAGGGGGCCCAGAGGAGAAGCAGTGTGAACAGGGACAGCTGACAGGCTTCCCGGTGGGCAGGGTGGGCACATGGTGGGAGGGGGTGGGTGCCAGGAGAGAGTCAGGCTCCGCTGTGGCTCCCAAGGCTACATCATCTGTGTGAAGTCTCCACGACAAGGTGCCGGGAACCTGAACGCATGAGGAAGCTCTTCTGGCCAGCCCTTGAGCCGACCAGTCTGGCTAGATCAAGAATGGAGCCCAGGGCCAGGGTGAGGCAGAAGAGAAGACAGGCAGGAGGGGAGTCCAGGGCTGGCAGGAACAGACTCTGCAACAGCAGGAGGGCAGACCAAGGCCAGGGCACTGCTCCTGTGCACTGGACACTAACCCAAGAGATACTGGCCGCAAGTCCAGGGCAGACACCTTTCCTGCTTCTGGCGAAAGCGCTCTCCGACCAGCAAGGGATGCCTGAGCTTCCCCTCTGGAGGCCGAGCAGAGAGGGACTGCACCTGTTCGTGGTGCTGGAGAGCAGACCTAAGGCATCAAGCACGCTAGGCAAGCACCCTACCACTGAGCCCCACCTGCCCTCTAAATGATTTAAAATAAAAGGAGATCTTCAAAAATTCCCAGTGGGATAAAAATCAGTTTTTGTACCAGTTGACAAAACTTGACAACAGAATCATAAGAAAGAAATAAGAAGGTCCTGAGTTAATGTAGGAGATGAAAACATTAAGATTAGGCATCCTGTCGGTTAGTCCCTCTCACACCTCAGCCCCTGGGTTGGCTGGCTCCTTTGAGACTGGGAGGAACAGAGTGCTCCCATATATAAGAACACTGCTAACATGTGCCTTGAGCTACCCTGCCTGGCTATGGCCTTGTGCTGCCCAAGACCCTGTCCCTCTGCTCCCACACTCTCAGATTCATGGTCTGCCCGCCCAGCCCCACTTCTGTTTTTCCTTCCTTCTTGGGAATGAGCTGCCTTCCAGACTCCAGTCACAGCCCAGGAACGTCCCAGGCACCCTACAGATCCCATCCCTGAGTTCTCTGAAATCTAGCATTCTCTCCCAATCTTTGATTGCACCAAAGAGTGCTTGGCACTTTAAAAGAGGCTTAAAGCCCTTAATAACTTTAATTCAATTCTGGATGGGTTTTTTGTGGATAGTAAATAAAACCAGGATTTCACACCTGCCCTATGTTCGATAGATACATTTGAAGGACTTCTGAACTGTACCTGGGGTGAGAAGACCCGAGCCACGGTGGGTAGGAGGGCACAGCAAACACCAGCTCTGCCGAGCTGTGGTGGGGTGAGGCGATCAGAGTGGGATTAGTGGAATTAATGACCCTCCCAGACCTCGCCACGGAAGGTGGGTCATGAGATAGGACCAACAAAGCAAAAGCACTTCCGTAAGCTTTACGCAAGCACGACGCAATCTCAGCAGTGCCTGAGAAGCGCGTTCTGTAGGACGGCCTGTGGGCGCGGATCTGGGTAAGTGAGCCACCACTGTGTTGAGTCTTTCTCCTGGAGCAGAATGACTCTATGAGACTTGAGGAAACCCATGGGGCTTCCCCAGCCCTGCGGTGCCTGTCCCCAGCCCCGCTGCTGCAGATGGAAGACTAAAATCCTCTGAAGGGCAAAGACCCTGTTTTCTAACAAGACCAGAGCTGGACTCCTGCAGGACCTCTGCCATGCTTGCTTTTGCTGCTGATTCTATTTTTCACATGCGAGAACCCCTCCTCCCCTCATCCCCTCAGATTCCTCCCCTCCCCTGCCGGCCCTGCACACCCCATCAGTGGGATGTGCCACCCAGCTACCCAATAAAGAAAGGAATGTGTGTGCTACAAAAACAGGTTTACCAATGTGAAACGGGAAATTCAGACCAGAAAAGCCTCCTCTTCAGGGAAAACTAAATGTTCACCTGTTTCCCAGAGAACCAGAAGGGACCAGGTTCTTCTGAGACTGATTTCATCAGAATACCTTTGGCTCCCCTAGACTGGGGCTCGTCTCCAGGGGAAACTGTCAATAGATGCAGGTGCCCCTCCCAACTGCCCATGAGTAAGAGGTTACCGAGACCAAACTAGCTCAGCTGATTTTACCTGTGGCCTCAAGAAAATGGACTCCAACGTCACAGTCTTCAGGACTCAGGCCTGGCACCCACCTGACAACATACAATATTTGAATCTAAAGTACCCAGGAATGTAAAATCCCAAAAGATTTTTCAAGGAGCTGTGAGTGTACAGTACATTCCGTTCTCGACCCTCCCCGGCTGTCATCTTAGGAAAAGAGCATTTTGGGAAATTTGATATGGTCCTTGGAGCTCTGGATCTACAGTGGACTGGTACCCACCTGGGGTCTCAAAGACAAGAGCCTGCTGCCAACTAGCTGGTCCACCCACAGAGCAGAGGCCTGGCCTTGGGGGTGACTGACACCCAGAGGGTCATGGCAGACAGGCTCCTTGCTTCTAAGAGCAGAGAAGGAGAGAGTACTCAACAAATCAAACCATTTCCCACCGCTAGCGGGGAGAAGGGTGAGCTTGGGCTACCAGTTCTGCTGCAGGTCCTGACAGATGACAGAATCAGAGAGGGGAAGCCAGGCTGCACCATGCAGCTGATTATGTGACAGTGGCACCTTGGTGGGGTCCCAGAGCCCATGGAGCCGCCTTTCCTTGGCTTGCTGTACTTTATCATTTTAGGGTGGCACGCTGCTAAAGACTCAGGTTCTCTTCTTGCACAGTATTTTGATAAGATCAGGTGTTTCCTGAAGGCTGGTTTCTCTTCAAGGCCTCCTCCATCAGGACAGGAACCCCTGATTTAACCCGGCCCACCCCATGCAGTCAGGGCTGCTCAGCCACAGACTCCTGGCGTTCTGTGTGGCTCACAGCCTCCCTGAAGCACCACGCTCCTGAAGCTGTGCCCTCCTGATCCTGCCTCCCAGCTGGGCCCTTGGTCCTGGTGTCTGCCACCTGTGCTCTCCTACCTGAGGTTTGATCTACTGCTTTGGGAGTTTCCTGGTCAAGTTCTAATAATCCCCCCAACATCCAGTGTCGCCTTTGTGAACCCCCAAGCACCCATTCAGCAGCTAGGCAGCTTCACCCAGAGGAGAGCCCTTTGGCTACTTCTCTAAATTTTGCTCAGCTTAAAGATCTATGGGGAAACAAAGGCCTGCCTGCCGGAGAAGGAACCCTGAGGTTCCTGGAGTTCCTGCCTTTCGTCTGCATTTCTGTGTTGATAGGTTTCAGATCTTTGCTTCAAGAATTCAGTAGAGAGGAGAGAAGAAACGTTTTAGAAAGGAAAGGAGGCTTCGGGGAAGAGTGCTAAATCATTGGGTCTTGCTCATCCTCATTTGGCTTTGGGCCTACCCTGGGCCAAGGTGTCTAAAGGGGTACAAGGGGAGCTTTCCCCGGAGAAGGTGCTTGGTGCTACAGAGTCTGGAGAGGATGGCGCGTCCTGCTGCCGTGCCTCTGGGGATGGCTCTGCTGAGACAAGTGTTCATGTGCGAATGTGTGTGAAGAGCAGAGGCCAGGCCTCTGCACTCCACCCCGCCCGGCCTCCCTGAAGACACAGTGTGCCACGGTGCACCCCCGTTGTGCTGTTCCAGAAGGTCAGCACCAGACTTAGGTCAGCGCCAATTGAACCAGACAGCCTGACTTTTCCTTCCCCAGCAGAAACCTGAATTTATAAAATGCATTCACATCTCATCATTTAGGGATTTATGCCTGCACGCCCGCTATCATTAAAGAGTTACGTGCCTACATTCCGCTTTCCATCGCCGGGATTACAAACCCCTAACGACAGTAAATTATTCTCCTCTGCGCTGCGTACTGCGAACACTCTGTGGAATTTCTGAGGCTGTTTGGTAAGGCACTGGAGCACTAATGAAGTGTTATTTATACTACACACTGATTCTCTGCTTTGTTTTTCTTGAAGTTTCTCCTTGTTCCATCTTTTTTGATTTATCATACATTTAGCAGACCTGAGTATGAAAGCCATTTTTCTGTCACTCCTCAAACTTTAAATGAACAAGACTTTTTATGAAGTGTAATTTTCAATAACAAGGAAATATTAGAAGGCCTCTTGGAGTTCCTTGCTCCATTCCTGGGTTGTTTCCCCCCCCCCCCATCTTCTTCTCTCTTCTCTCTTTTAATCGCCTTGCTTGGTATCTCTGAGTATGCAGTAGCACAGG
>NW_026000019.1:20438855-20548761 GCF_001458135.2 Marmota marmota marmota
CCCCCCCCCCCCAACCTTCTTTCTCTCTCTCTCTCTCTTTTTCTTTTTTATTTTTTCCCTGGTTTCCCACCAGTGGTGCCTCTGATATGAGGTCTGCAGTAAGCACCCAGGGGAGGCCGGAAAGCTTCCTCTCACCCAGTGACACGGTGCCAGGAAGCAAAGGCTCAGGCGGGCTCAATGGGCGGTGCCCACCAGTGGACAGATGATGCAGTTCAACCTGGGGTGCTGAGAAGGTCGGAGCTGCGAAGACGCGCTCGACCAGCTTCCCCAAAGGTCGCAATTTCCCTCGACAGTGGTGCCTTTCGTCTTGGACCTGAGGTGAAGGTCCACTCATTCTCCACTAGGCACTCAAGAGCACGCACTTCCTCACTTGTCAATGTAGATTCAAATCATAAGGCTGATTTAATGGCCTTAGAAGCTTCTAGAAACCACCTTCTATAATAAAAGCAAGTGCCACAGGAAGAGCACACGGTGAAGTATGTAAAAGGGGCTAAAGGAACTTGTATAATAAATGCCCAATACTCCCCAGCCCCGCCCCTCCCCTCCTCTCTCTGCCTCTGCGTCCTTCTAGCATGCATTTCCATCAGTGTTCTCAGAGCTGAACTGTGCCTTGACTAGGAAGTTGGTTATAGTACACGTGGCAGACAGATTTTCTTGCCTTCCCAGTAGCCTTCGCTGTTACCCCTCTTCTAATGAACCCCCTTTTTATGCTTGCTGGAGGAAGTTGACCCCTTTAACAGCTTCAGAGAGTGCACCATTATTGTTCTAAACTAATCATAGCAATTCCCAAACCAGGGGAAGTGATTCAACTTAGGCATAAATATGTGGCTTAAAACTAGTCAACAGCACATGCAGAGAGGCCTCCGGGGGCACAGAGGGAAGATTTCTCTAATAAACACAGGTTTATGAAGGATTGTAACCTCTTCTCCTTCAACACTGTAGACTTGGCTTCCTGGGACGCTGGAAACTGCTCCAGCCACCTCCTCTCTGGCACATGAGATAGCGCTGACACGCTCGGTGGAGTCCAAGGGTGGGACCCCTGTTCCCTAATGACATTGCCATGCTGCTGAACAGCCTGCACAGCTTCCCTGCCGTGGAAACCACATGTGTTTTAGGATTGGAGCAACGTGGGGTCAGGATTCTGTTACCTGTTGCAGAAATCAGCTAACGGCCAAAGTGTTCCAGAGACCCAAGTTCCAGCCCCAGTCTGTGTGCGTGTGAGGTTGGGCAAGATATCTGAACCCACGTACTGTTTCCCCGCTGGTATGAGGGAGACAGTATTTTACCCACCTCTTGGATTGCTGTGAGGATTCGATAGATTGACATAAAATGATGCTCGGTATTAAGTCTTCAGTAGACGGTGGCTAAAAACAGTTTTAGACATCTCCCCAAATCACCAGAAAACCCTGCTCGGCTCTGCTCTGCTGACACGGCTTGCTGTGGGTGATTTGAGTAAGAACTTCACTGGTCTCTCTTGTTACTTTCCGCTCCTCTGGCCAGTGGAAGGGTGTGACCCCTGTTCCCTAGTGACATCACTGTGCTGTTGACTTCCTCTCCATCCTCTGTGTGTCGGCCCAGAGGAGGACGGTCTCCCGTTATACACACTCACACATCAAAGGAGGTATGAAACGGCCTCACGCTCACATGACCAGTCAGGAATTTGTGGTTTTGGCTTGAAAATGGGGCCAGCGTGGCCTTTTTAATTTTGAGAGAGGTGGGGAACTGGAACTCTTAATTTCCTCTCAGAATAACTCTTTCTGACACAGCACCCCAATGTCTCTTCCAGCTTGTTTCCTTGAAGCTCTTCGTGTACCCAACCCTGTTGTTTCTGTTACGATCCACCACGACCGGATGGTGATTCTCTGCTTTCTTCTTGTTCCAGAGTATTTTACGGGACTAGCTTTGTTTTTCTGACCTTCGTTGGATTCCTTTCCTAGGCCCTTAGTATCGGTGTCTGGGTTTCCTTTTCTCCCTCATTTTGCTGACTCTTGGACTTTCCCTTGACTCTTTCCTAGTGGCTGGAGGCCCTGCCTCCCCTTTTTGATTATTTTCTTGTCATTTCAGTTAGCCCCAAGTCTGCACAGAGATAATCAAGACTTGGAACCCGAGTCTTTCCTTTTTGCACTTATGCTGGCAAGTTGGCTCTGGACCTAGGCCCAGCCAGCCAGAGCACATAAAACCAGCATTCCCGGTTCTGAGATTTAAAGGGTCTATTTATTGCTTTGGATCCCAAGAAAAGTCAGCAAGTGAAAACAAATCATCTGAAAGGATGATTAGTGGACATTTGTCATCTGTTCTTGGCCGCCCAACAGCAGAACCTCCTCTCTTTGGCTTGGGAGCCCAACAGTGCAGGCTTGGGGTGGCAGGCTCCCATGGGCTGAAACGCTGGGTTCCGAGCACCTGGAATCTACCGGCACATCTACAGCACAAAGCTGCAGCACAATCACCAAGCAGCAGGGCCTGCTTAGCCTCTGCCGTGGTGTCTGTGATGGCAGAGCCCAGGGCCCAGCCTGGGGGTGGTGGTGACCTGCTCACCAAGCTGTGCTCCTGGGCACTCAGCGTCCTCCTCGGACCTAGAGTTACTGGGACCTCTTCTGGCTTATGAATCAATCTGGTTTTGTTTCTGTTGCTTGCAACTGACAAAACTAAAGTGACAGTTTACTTCTTCTATTTCATTGTGTCATGGAAATAGCAGGGTCTCCACAGTGAGAGGGACGTGGGATTAAATTCTGCCACTTATTTGCTGGCAACCTTAGGCTGTTAAGTTGACATCTTGGAACGTTAGGTTGCATATCTGAAACAAGAGGAAAACAACCAAACTTGCAGAGTTATTGAGGGAATGCAATTGTATGAGTAAAATCTAAGCAGTTGTAGTATTAAAATTTGACCCTACCCTACTTCCAGGTGTTCACAGTTCAATTGGGAAAGCGGCACACACACTAGCAATGAGTAACATTTACGTTCATGCACGAATGACAATGTCTGTTCTAAATACATGGACTATGGGGTTTCCTAGTGCACCCACCCTTGCGGCAACCCCGTGAGGTAGATATTATTATTCATATTTTATAGATGAGAAAGCTAAAACTTCTAAAGAGGCTAATAATGAAAGATCCCATAGCTGGAATTCAAACCCAGGAGGTGTTAACCCAGAGCCTGTTCCTAACCTGCTCGCCCATCTAAAAAGATTGCTTTGAGGGGAGTGTCCAGTGTCGAAGGAGATGCAGGGAACACTTTGGAGGGAACTCAGAGAAGCCAGGGAAGGCTTTGTAGGAGAACGGGGCCGTGATTTTGAGAAGTCAGGTTACAACAGGACCAGAAATCACGCTGAACATTAATGTCACAAGTTTTCCCTCTCTCAGTTCCTTCCCATCTTCTCACTGAATCCTATCTATCTGACATTGGAGCTGAGCCTCATTCTCTCAGGGAAGTTTCTCTGCCTTCTGCTGACTGGGTCACCCATTGCTGACACAGCCTACACACACTCCTGTAAATATTAGATGCTTCTTGCGTTCAGTTACTAGTTTGTGGGCCCTGTGAATGCGGTGACAATGTCCGCCTTATTTATCTCGTTACTCACAACCTCTAATCCAGCACCTGGATTAGTGCCCTTTGGTGTTTATTGAATGAATGTGGCATGAGGGCCACCAGCAGATAGGAAATCCCGGAGACACATCTAGCTGAAGGTAGAATGCTAGAGTGAACCATTGGCCGGTATCAAAACTTCACCAGTGCCAAACACCCCAGCCCCTTCCAGCACCTGATTTCAATCTCCAGATGATCAAAGGTTATCAAGACAATTAAATTAGAATAGAGGACAAAGAAAGCTACTCCTCGAATTAAAAGAGAGGGGGGTTGCACAAAAGAGATACAAAAATGAGACTTTATAACTATGTCCAATCTAAAAAATCAAGAAAAGGACCTCAGTGTGATCATAACTGGTCACTCTAAATGGAAGAGCTAATCACAAGCGCAGGCAGGGACGTTTGTGTGCACAGGTGCGTGCACGTGTGGCTATGTGTGTGTGCTCTTCCGTGAGATCCTGTGATTGATCATCCTGTGCACAGCTAGAATTCCACGTGCGCTGGCGTTTTGTCCTAAGTTATCCTCCCCAAAGTCCCGCACTCATAGAAATCATATTAGCTCTTTTTTCAACATAACATTTTGATTACGCCGGCTCCAGCAAGTCTGGGTTTGTTCTCTATCTGCATGCTTTTGGAGGAAAAAGCATTTTGGTCATGACAGACCAATATATGCACCTGAAACATTTTTTGAATAATCTAAGTGTTCGGATATGTGCCAAGAAAAAAGATACTGGAAGAGTTATGGGCGTCAAGACAGGGCAGGGCAGAGCGAGGAGGAATTATGGGGAAGTCCTCCTGGGTAGGAGAACAGAGATCATTTGGGGAGCTATTCCAGAGAAACAGAACGATTTACCTAGTGTGGTGGACTGGGTAGGGGAGGGGCGAGGGTCACTGTAGGAAGGACAGCAAGAGGTGACAGAGTGCAGACCTAGAGGGCCTAGAGCTGACTCCACAGACTTCTTTACTAACATATAGCAAAATCGACCTCTTCATGTACAGTTTTATGAATTAGTGTGCTTAGACTCGTGTAATCACCACTAGGATTATGACACAAATGGGTCCATCAGCCCAAATCATTCTTTACAGGGCTGAGGGTGTAGCTCAGTGGTAGAGCACTTGTCTAGCATGCCCAAGGCACTGGGTCCCATCTCCAGCACTGCAAAAAGAAAATTAAATAAATCAAATAGCTGCTGTCACCAACTCTTCCTGCCCGTATTCCCTGGCAACCACTGATTTGTTTGTCACGATAGCTCTGTCTTTTCAAAAATATATTAATAGACTAATACTTCATCATGTAAAAATTTGACACCAGCTTCTTTCAATCCATCTAATGCCGTGAGATTCAACTAGTATATCAATAGTTCATTCCTTTTCACGGCTGAGCAGAAGGCAGCTGCATGGATGTACCTCCGTGCACGTATCCACTCTGCTGGAAAAGGACAGCTGGGTGCCTGTTTGGCCACTCTGGGTAGAGTTGCCGAAAACATCCTGGGCAGGTTTTGTGTGCAGATGTGTATTCACTTCTCTATAGTAAATACAGAGTGGAACTGCAGGGTCCTAAGTCTATGATTAACTTTGGAATAACTGCTAAACTGCTTTCCAGAGTGGCTGTACCATTTTGCATGCTCAGCAGCAATACAGGAGAGCTGCAGTCACTGTGTCCTTGCTAGCCATGTGGAGGTTATCTCAGCACAGCCTTAATTCACACTGACCCCGTGGCTAAGGATGACGGAACGTCTTTCACATATTGGCCATCAATAGATCCTGGTGAAATGTCCCTTCAAATCCTTTGCCCGTTTTAAAGTTGGGTTATTTGTGTTCCAGTGTTGAGTTTTCAGAGTTCTTTGTATAGTCTTTATACAATTCCTTGGTCAAATACATGATTGATGGATATTTTCCTCCAGTCTATGGTTTGTCTTTTAATTGTCTTAACATGTCTTTTGCAGAACACGAGTTTTAAAATTTGATGAAATCCAATATATCAAATTTTGTCTGTAATGAATCATGTGTTTGGTGTAAAGCTAAGAATTCTTTGCCCAAACCCAGGTCGTGACATTTTCCCTACATTTTTTAAATAAAAGTTTTATAATTTTACCTTTTAGGTTATCCATGATCCAGCTTAGGTTCATTTTCATAAAAGACAAGAGATTAAAGATGAATCTCTTTATTTTTTCACATGGATGCCCAACTGCACTACTTCTTGAAAAGCTACATCGTTGCCATTGCACTTTTATGAAAAACCAACTGGCTGAATTCAGGGGATCTTTTTCTTTATTCCCTATGTTGTTTAATTAATCTATGTGTCTATCTCTCTGAAGATATGGCTATAGTCATAAACTAAGTCTTAAATTTGAGGTAGTGTGATACCTCTGACTTTATTGCTGTTTTTCAAAATAATTTTGGCTATTTTAGAACTTTTTCATTTCCATATCAATTTTAGAATGAATTTGTTAATTTCTACAAAAAACATCTACTGGAAACTTTATTGGGATTGCACTAAATCTCTGGATCAGTGTAGGGAAAACTGAATATCATTTGTTTGTGTATCATTTTGACAGAGCTATATCTACAAACATTGTTTCCAATATAGAATTTCATCCCTTGCCTGCTCCCAGGGATGGATTGGGCTGTGTTACCATAATAGCTCGTTCTTGAGAAGGCAAATATCCAAGTAATTACCCACAAGAATTTTAACAGAGACCTGAAAAATTGCAAGATACACCCCAAACCTATTTCTTTGTCTCACACTGTTTTAGACACCAGAAGTCCTGGATTAATTAGGTTTGGTGTAGCCATTTCTAGTTGAAACCTCAGATTTTCCACACAAGACTAAATAAACTACACTCTGAAGGACACGGTGAGGTCAGGTTACTAAGATGAGTGCTGTTGCAACCCAAGACCAAGTCACATTCTTAAGGTTGAGAACTGGGTTTTCACACAGAGAGTAGTAGATGTGTCCTGTCAATCAAACTGGAAAAGAATTTCTTTGACCTAAGTATAGATGGCATTGACTATTCTTAGACATAGGGGAAGAAACAAATTCCATTTGCTAAGAAAACTTGTTCTAAAGATCTGGAAGGTGTCCTTTTACCATCATAGAAGGATCATTCAACAGGTCCCACAAATATTATTTAATTATATTTTCTTTAACTCAGTATTTGTGACGGATTTAAGGTTCCAAATTTATTGATGATATATTTCAATTGATAGATTTTTGCTTGGCAGATATGGAGATGATTTTGAATAATACAAAAGATAACTCCAAAGTTATGGTTCATTCCCACTGAAGGACTAAACCAGCTTTTTGTCTAACCAAGAACTCTGATTTTAACTCTCCTTCATGAAGTTGCCCCTACATCTCCTGCTGTGCCCTGGGAATTATTTAACGCCGTGACAGGGAGTGGGCTTGTCACGAGAGGCGGAGTTCCTCCCCCCGCCCCCCCTCCTGCCCATTGTCCATTTTCTCCTGTCACTCCACCGTGGACACTGTAGCCAGAAGTTCCTCCTAAGTGCTTCCTTTGATCTTAGGTTTCCTGGCCTCCAGAACCGTGGGAAACACACTTCTATTCATTGTCAATCACCCAGCCTGTGGCATTCTGCTCTAGCAGCGGGAGGCGGACCAAAACACCGGGTACGTCTTCAATTCCATTTCACATTCTCCTGGATCGCTGAGCTCACTGCACGCTCGCTTTCTTTCTATTCCACCAAAATGCTTGGTACCTGTTAGGGCCTTCGCACTGGCCATTCCCCTGGATGTGGTGCTTGGCCAGATGGCGCCTGTCTGGCTGCTTCGGTCACTCCAGTCTCAGCTGAAATGTCCTTCAGCTGCCCAGGGCAGCCTCCCTTAGCTTTCAGATGGCGCTGGTCCTTCGCCGCCCTCATCGCCATCTGACAGATCCTGTATTCTTGCAAGCTCCATGCGTGCTTGGTGCTCATCTTTCATCTGTCTATCATAGTTATTACCTCATACTTATCAGAAAGCACCAATTCCGCTTTTTCTTAGTTTTTATTAGTTTTAGCTTCATATCATCCACAGACTTCTGGGAATAGACATTTCATCACTTCTTCTAACTTAATACGTCCCAGGCAGAATTTATCTCCATCCCTGAGAATCTCTGATGCTGCCACCTAGCTATCTAACTGACTATTATCTAACATTACATATGTCATATATATGTATACTTTATGAATACGTTCCCTTTTATATGGGTACATCTCAGTTACGCAGGATGGTGGATTTCACCGTGACATACATGAAAACACAATTTGATCAATTTCCCTCCTCAAGACCCCACCCTCTACACTAACGGTCCCCTTTCTACTTTCTTTCTTTTTTTTTTTTTTAAAGAGAGAGAGAGAGAGAGAGAGAGAGAGAGAGAGAGAGAGAATTTTTTTAATATTTATTTTTCAGTTATCGGCAGACACATCATCTTTTTGTATGTGGTGCTGAGGATCGAACCCAGGCCGCACGCATGCCAGGTGAGCGCGCTACCGCTTGAGCCACATCCCCAGCCCCCCTTTCTACTTTCATGATGTCCCTTTTTGTTCTCATTTTCCCACTTCTACATACGAGGGAAAGTACATGATGCTTTTAAGTCTGACATTTCACTCACAATCGTGGTCTCCCGTTGCACACATTTTCCTGCAATTGATATATTTATGTTCTTCATAAATATACATCTTCATTGTGCCTCCATAAATGTCCTGAAGTGCCTGGAGCCAACATCTACACAGAGCGAGTGTGACACTCTGCACTGGAAATACAGAAGTCAGTGTGATAAAATGTCATCGTTAAAAATGTGTCTGTTGTCCATTGGCCATGGTTGCCTGATCCATAAGCCACTAAAGCTACAAAAGGGGCTCTCATGATAACAGGAGGGAGACCACAGAGTAGAGGAAGGGGATCCGAGGGAGGAGGGGGGGCATGTAAAGTACAGGAAAGCAATCTGCCAAATTATCCTACATCCATGTGTAGATATATCACAGAGAATCCCACTTATAATATATAACTGTGATGCACTGATTAAATAATAATAATAATGATAGAATAGAGCAAGTGGATCAGTGGAGGGAAGGGCAGGGAAGGGGAGGTACTGGGGAATGCATCTGATCAGATTATGCACATGTCTGAATATGGCCTAATGAATCATACTACTATGTAGGATTATAATGCACCAAAATATTAAAATATGACTGAACACAAAATCTGAGTTACTCATGGGACTTGGGCTTGGACCCTTTGTGATTACCACTAGGGATGAAAAAGTCTAAGAAAAGCTCTGAAATCTGTCCTTTACTCCTCAGGGACGCCACCTGAAGAACAAAGCTAAATAACAAGGTGTGAACAGAGACAACCTGCAGTCCATGAAATTCAGAGAGGCAGGTTCCAAATGGAAGTGGCCACCAAAATAATGACCAAGGCACAAAGCAGCCCAAAGCCTTGGACCTCTCCTGCAAGCCTCTCTTGCCTCAGGGAATCCTCCACCCACTTTCACTCCTGGCTTGGGCCTCCCCTGTGGATCTTCCCAGGTGAGTGGGGGTGAGGAGGCACTCACTACTCCTTCCTCTTTACCCATGAGGCCTCACTTGAAGAGGATAGCACAGTCACTTCCTCCAGGGGTGCAACTGAAAATCAGCCCAACAAACTCAGGGCTCGCCGTGGAGGATCTGCCACTGGGTGGTGAGTTGGACACCATCGCCCACCCGGTTACAACTGAGCTTCCCTCGGCCAGTGTTTGGCTTAGCTTCTCCTTGTCCCCACTCCAGGAGCAGCTTGTCCCCACATAAAACAAACAACACTGTCAGAAGGTTTATCCTAATAATTAGCCTGGATTTATTGCTCCACAAGCACTAAATCCTTTTCCTTCACGGGCACTGGAAACTTTAAAGCATCCGTGTCATGACTCACGTCCCTCCTGGATTCTAGTGAAGCAGAGTTGAATCACTGTTGAAATCATCCCTATTTTTCTAAATATTCTTCTTAAGAAATGAGCATCTCTGTGGCATCGAGAGCCCCAAACTCAATGTTCCAGCCTGTTGATACCAGGACCTCGTCGGGGCCCCTACTCCATTTTTAAAACTTGCCAAAGCTCTTCCTAATATATCAAAGGTCAACTTGATTTTTAATCTAACATAATCCATGGATAGCTTCCATCAGCCAAATTTCTTGCTGGATAACAGAGGAAATCTGTTCCCTGTATTATTTTGCTTTAGAAAACAAACTACTGTTTCAACCATCCGCCTTCTTTGTGGATTCTGCCGTGTCCTTCGGTGAGGTTTGTATCTATTTCTACATGCAGCTTTGAGACAACCCTGAAGCTCTTCCCTGAGCAATGCAATTGGGGTGCTGTAGTTTGGTTCTCCAGCCCAGTTCCAGGCTCTGTCAATGGGCACAGCCACGTTGGAACTTCATCTTCATGTCAGATGAAGCCACACTGACTAGGACGGACATGTGACAGACTATCAACTCACAGTTTTCTTGGGATCCCACCAACTGTGACTTTTCCCACTTAAAACTCATCCGTTATTGCTTAAAGCTCAATTGACTGGCCACATGCCCTACTGTGACATTATCTCTTAGTTTTGCTTGGTTTGGCAGAAGTTATCATGTTATGTGACACCGTATGATCACTAATTTAAAAAATTAGAGATGACCCGCAAGGATTTGAGTTCTGTAGTGGTGACTGTGGTCATTAGCTTAGATCTTAGTTTGTTTCTCTTGGAATTCATCTTGTTCCAAATATTCTGACCAAAAAACTTGAAAACAAAGAGAAAATATTCTCTGTGGCCTTCTGTGCTTACCCACAGATAAATTCTAAACGTGTAAGTTGAAGAATAGCTACCAAGCCAACAGTGCAATACAATCTAAACACTTCAAGGAAAATAAAATCCGAGTATGACCAGCCTGTTATTTGAGACTGTGAGAACCTAGGCTTTGCCAAATGTGAGACTCCTGCTACCCTGACCACATACCTGACATCAGAACAAGTCACTCAGAAAGAGCACGGCCAACACCATGACTTTTTCTAAACATTTCCCCCAAGTGTCCTTTAGTGGAAGTTTAAATTTCACATCTTCAGGCTAAAATGAAATTCCTTAAATCTTTCCTTGCATGACTTGTTTTGAAACGGAGTAAGCTTTCTCCTTGATTGACCAAAATCATGACGCCTGTGTGCAGTTTCCAAGATTTAAATTGGGAATAAATCTTAGCAGGATAAAAAGTCTGGCACTGCTCTTTGCTGGGTATGAAGGAGTGGGGGCAGGGAGCATTCTCCTTGAAGACTGCGACAGGAATGCAGTGTTTTGGACACTGAATGTGCCCTACACCTGAACACCTCTGTTGCTATTCACCTCAAATCAAAAGGCTCATGTCAGGGCTGGGGTTGGGGCTCAGTGGTAGAGCGCTTGCCTATGTGTGAGGCACTGGGTTTGATTCTCAGCACCACATACAAATAAGTAAATAAAATAAAAAAATTTCATCAACAACTAATGGAAAAAAAAAGCTCACCTTACACCTGAGGCTTCCTGTGCCCCAGCTAGCAGTGACGCTCCACGGCCTTTGGGGATCTGAAAGGCTTTCCTTATATTTTTTTCCAAGTTGTTTTTCTTATGGTTCTTGTTTTTAAAGACATTGGCTTTTTCAAGTATTTGGAATTTTTTTTGCCTTTTGATATAAGGAGAGAATCTTTTTTTCCCGAAAAAATCAATTTCATACCACCCTACCTCTAATTGAATATTATTTTTACCTTCTCGGTATCAAGGTAAACAATAATTGGTACTTGGGTAATCAGATGTCCACGTGACTTCCTGCGTCAATCAAAGCCTTCACTAATGAAGCAATCTAAACAAGCACCTACCGGTATAGGATGATTGAAGGAATGGTCACCAATGACTCTCAAGTGTCCCATCACTGGGACACAGCCTTAGGGGTAGGAAAGCTCTCTTCATCCTCCTCCTTACACTAAATGCATAAACCTCTATTTGACCCTGAACCTTCCACCCTCTGCTGCCCATGACCTAAAACTCTCCTCAGAGCTGTTTTTGTGCCTTAAAGCTTTGATTCCTATTAAAATTCTGTGAGGAGCGTGTTTACTTCCTATTGTTCCAACCCTCCAGGGAGGGAAGGGAAACAGATGGCTTGAACGCGGAGGAACCTGGATTCAGACATGGCCTGACTGCTTAGTCACGGGTTGCTCTGGATAAAGTACATCGGGTTCGGGTCTCACTTTCACATCAGGGATCTCAAAGACACAAGAAGATCCTTACTAATGTGAATGCATGACTCTGTCACAGAAGGCCACCATTGTATTTTTTGTGGTGAAGTTTGGCTTCATCCATAAGCAGCAGAGTCCCGAGACAGGCTGGCAACAGAGATAAAGGATAAACACATGTTACTCAGAAATTCTGGACTTGGAGGTGGATGCAGTTTAGGATTATCCTTGTTTGGGGAGAAGAAGAATGTGCTTTCATTGTTTGCAGAATATTTACATTATGTTAGGCCAAAGCATTATTGAAGGTTTAAGCACAAGAATAAATGTGTGGATGTTTGGATCACCAAAACACGGAGCATATGTACGTTTGTAGTATTTTCATGCATCGACTACCCCACATCCTCTTCCTAACAGCACACTCAGTTTCATGGATCCAGATGCTCTGTGCTGCTCTGGCTGAAGGATAAGCAAAGAATCCAAACGAGGCTGTTTGGATATAAACATTTTAGAACTTGAATCTTGAGCACTTTAACAAAAGGTGAAAACCTCTGAGCATCATATATCCAGAGGCCAGGATGCTAGAAAAGCTTCATCCTTCCCTGCTCCTGCATGTCAGGATCTACCTCGTTTCTCCTCTTCCTAAGTTCTGCAGCTGCCCCTCTGATTCAAGGACTGCACTGTGCTCGCCCCTGAGTTCCTATTCCTAAGTTAACCAGAGTCTCTTTCTATTGCTTGCAACCAAAGAAGCTAAACTAACAGAATCCTCACTCAATTGAAGTAAAAGCTGCAACTTCAGAAACCAAGTGGATTGAACCAGACTTCACAGCAATGTGACTAGCAGCTGAGCCCATTCGACTCAGAGCTAGACTCCTGCAGCTGGCTCCTGCCACACAAGTCATGCTTGATCTCCTGTGACCCCTATCCTTTAAGGTGGTGTACCAGTATCAAGGATTGGAAAGGCAACAGAAACATCAACAAGAAGCAAGGAAGGTGATGTACTCACTACAGAATTCTCTCTCAAAGAATCCCTCTGCCTGGTTATGGTACACATGGTCTTGTTCCTGTATCCTGACTCTCACACCCTTTGAGTCTAAGGATTCGTGCTTGAGTTTTAGCCAGGGAGGGTGGCTCCCCCCCCCCTACCTCCCCCCCACACACACACACCTGGGCTTAGATCTGTTTCTGCAGCCTGAAGGTCAAAGTCACAAAGCCCAGCAAAACCATCAGAGGGGCACCCGTTAGCGTCCCTTTCACACCCGTCATTGAGAAGAGACACCCTGTCTCCTGAGCCACTTCTGCACATCCCCCAGCTGATTCCTTCTTGTTTATGGGTCACCTGAGCCCAATCCCAGAGTCAGCACGGGCCGCCTACTCCCTTCTCTGCGCTTCCTTGGGGATGCTGCTCCCGCTGGGTCTGGCCTGCTCTCTGCTGGATGCTTCTCTGAAGCTCAGGTTTCTCCTGCTGCTGAAAACCACACGGAATCTCCCACTCCACGGCTGGCCTCCAGCTATCGCCCTTTCTCTTTCTTCCTTTCACAACATTTTCCAAACTTTGGGCTCTTGATCTGGAATTGAATCCTGCAAATGGCTTGAGGTAGGGTTCCAACTGCACTTTCTCCCATATGAATCACAACTGGCCCAGCTCCACGTGTTAGAGGGCTTCTCCTTCCTGAGGACAGGGTCCTGCTGCTTACCTCAACGTCACAGGCCATAGGCACACACCCTGCTCTGGGAGGTTTGTGGACAGCCCATCCCCACATCCTACTTCTAAACTTTACATTAGTTTATAATCTTCATGCCTTGGACCCCAAGTATTTTCTCCCTCTCTTTCTTTTCAGAAATGAATTGGCTCTTCTTTGCTATTCACATAAATTTTAAAATTAATCTGCCCCCAAATATTATGTTGGGATTATCTTTTTCTTTTGATAACACAGAGTTAATTTATGTATGTTTCCAATTATGATACATTGAAGTTATTTCATGAGAAACATTCTGATGGTTAAAGCTTTTGCCATCATTCATGGTTAATTACTGGGATAATTTTCCAGGTATTAGGATAAGCTCTTTCCCCACAAGACATTCCATTTATAAAGTTTTCTGTTCATTACTGGGTGTTTTTCTAAAAAAGAAAAATTTTCTTCACAAATTAGAAAAAAACATAAAATTCTTCTTTAAAATCTCAGTATATGTATTATCTTCGTTTATTTACCACTTTTTACAATTAAATTTTGTAACAATCACTTCCAATGGTGATTTGTCCTGTGAAAGCTCCTCTGATACACCAATCTTTGAATTAGTCTTTGAATTCTTACATCCCCAAATGAAAAAATTTCCAAGTTAGCTTTAGTTTTTCCAAACCAAGACACAGAATCACCCATTTTAGCAAACCATTCTGATTCTTTTAGAAGGGACTTATAGAAGAAACAAAGCCTAGGCACAAAGTTGCTTATTATTACTAGGAAGATTTTTTTTAGGTATCTTAAGTGGACAGAACTAGAAAATATACTTTAAAAGAAATTATGAGTTCTAGACTTCTCTTTCTAGCCAAGGTGGACAGAACTAGAAAATATACTTTAAAAGAAATTATGAGTTCTAGACTTCTCTTTCTAACAGGGATCAGACTTACTCTCTTGTTTTAAACAATCAAAAAAAAAAAAACACACACACACACACACATTTGACAATTTATATGAAACAGTTTTCAAGACACTGGATATGTGATCATAAAGGAGAGTGTTCCTTGTGAGATGGGAGACAAGAAAGATGAGTTCTATTTATTATTCAAAGCTTATTCCTTAAAGAGAGTCTCCCCTGTTCAGGAAACGGGGTACCAAGCAACATCTAGTCTTCTCTCTGAGCTGAGGAGAAGCTGATGATGCAGAAAGAATAAGGCCAGGTTTTCAGGTCATATCACTGGAGTGGAGGGGCTGCACATAAGGGGATGTGGAGTAGGGGTTTTCCCTCTAGGACACAGCTGAGGGCATGTATGTAAGCTAACTCCCTGCAGCTGGGGAAGATCCACCCCCAGGTTTAAAGAGGAAGTCTCTGGTACACATAAAGTTCTGGAAATAGTGCCTATTCTCACCAGGCATACTGAAAAACTTCATAATTTATGACCCACCAAGTAAGTGAAAATAATTAATTCAAGATTGAACATTTCTCCAGTACCATCTAAGACATCTGATGAAAAATACCCTAAAATATCAAACTGCTTCCATGTAACTTAACTGCATCCAAGACTATAAATGTAAAGACTATTTATAGTTATGTAAGAATTTCTGTCACTCTCAACATGTTAACATTCACAATGTCTGGAATCAAAAGAAATCACCAGATATGCAATGAAGAATATGTAACTTCAAATGAGGAAAATCTTTAGTCAACCAAAAATGACCCAGAATGAACACATATTAATATAATCTAGAAGGACATGAAAGTAGTTGTTATAAATGCATTCCAAAACCCAAAATGTTAAGTGAAGATGTGGAAGGTATAATATAAAAAGTCAAACTTCTAGAAATGGAAACTATGTTGCCTGAAATGAAAAATACACCAGATGGAATTGGACATTACAGAAGATGAGACATCATAAGAGAAAAACTAATGAATTTGAAGACATAACAATAAAAACTCTCCAAAAGGAACTACTGGGGGAAACAATTCCAAAAATAAAAAGGTCATTAGTGTACTGTGGGACAACATTAAGTGGTCTGCCTATGTATAATTGGAATCCTAGAAGGGGTCACAGAAAAAGTATCTTAAGAAATAATGGCCAAAATGTTACGATACATAATGAGGACTATAAGCCCACAGATCTTAGAATATTATAAAGAAAAAATAAATTTTAAAACTAACAGAGGGTCATGAAGAAAATTACACCAATGTACATCATAATCCAATTGCTTAAAACCAGTGATAAAGATAAAAATATGAAAGTGTCCAAAAACCAAAAACATGTTATAAATATAAGAGCCAAGAGAGAGATAAGCCCAGATTTCCTGTCAGAAACAGTGTAAGGAAAAGGCAATAGAGCAACATCTTTAAAGTACTGAAAGAAAAAATAAAAAGTCCAACTAGAGTTCTGTGTGTAATGAAATCCGCCTTCAAAAATGGAGGACATTCCTTCAAAAATTGAAAGGGATTCTCAGACATACAAAAGCTGAAAGGCTGCATCACCACACCCCCATGCCACAAGAAATGAGAAAGGAGCTCCTTTAGACAGGAAGAAAATGGCACCAGAGGGTGGCATGTATCTATGTGGAGGAATGAGGAGCACTAGAAGTGGGAGCCCCGTGGATACATCTAGAAGAACAGTTTCTTGTTAAGAGTCTTTAAGCTGGGGATATAGCTCGGTTGGTAGAATGCTTGCCTCACTTGCACAAGGCCCTGGGTTCAATCCCCAGCACCGCCCCCCACCACACACACACACGAAGAGTCTTTATAAGACAACTTTGATCTTAAGCACAATTTTAAGCAAAAATATTGAGATGTGGAGTTTATAACATCTGTAAAATAAAATGTATTACACTAATGTCAAAAAGGAAGGAAGAGAAGAATACTATTGCAAGGTTGTTACAATATGTATGAAGTAACATGATGTCCCCATTTTGAGGCTGACTGTGATTAATTAAAGATGTATCCATAAACCCTAAAGCAACTACTAAAATAAAAATGTACATAGCTAATAAGCCCGTAAAGGAGACTAAATCATTAAAAATGAAATTAATCAAAAAAAAAAGATAGAAAAAGAGAAAAAAAAGAACAGCATAGAAAATTGAGATGATGCAGTCAGAAGCTTTAGTTCACACTCTTGCTGCTTTCCCTTGACCAGCCACAATCTCTCCCAAGACGTCCAAGCCTGCTCTCTCTTCCAAAGCTGGCTCCTACACCATTCCAAGTCCTTTTCTTTTGATTCCCAAGTACCCGAAGCTTTGACTCACCAGGTCTTCTGATTTATTTTTAGGATTCCCACTTGGGTGGGTCTCTCTCCTTCTGGCCTTTTTGATATCAGCTGTGTTCCACCACTGTGCGGACCTCACCTGCTGCTTCTCTGCTACCTAGTCCTTGACTGACTCAGCTCTCAGCTCCATGGTGGGACATGGACCTACTCTACTAATCCTGGGCATTGATTTCTCTGCTTACGTTTTAATGGATGTTGTATCTTATTTCTTCATGATGTGGTAGGTATGGGGTATGGGTGATTTTAATTCTCTTTCAAATTCCCGTCGTTCTTAGAATGTGTGAGTGGATGGGTTTGATTTTATGCAACTACCGTTATCTCCAGGAATCCTTCCTGTCTCCCTTGCCTCTCGTTCATTCTTCAGTGATACCTGAGTGACTTTCTACGCCACTGCAGCTCATTACCAAGAGCAGCAGCAGCCCTGGGTGGACTCTGCTGCACGATACCTGTCCTTCCCTGACGTGGTGTTTCTGTGTGCTGGGATGTTTCTGTCTGCTCCTGCTTCTCAACACACTTTCTTTCACTAGATTCTTGGATATCATGGATCCTGGTTTTCATTTTTTCTTCTTGGTACCTTTTTGCTCTTCGTGAGTGCTTTTACTTCTATCTACCTCTATCTAATTCAGGGTCCTGTCCAAATCTTAGCCTCTTACCCTTATTCTAACCATGTTTCCTTCCTTTTATAACTTCACTTTTCATCTCTGTGCTAATGATCCTCAAACTATTTTCCTAAACCCAGATCTCTTGCCCCAGTTTCCAACTATATCAAATTACCTATTGAACATTTATACCTTATGTTCCAAATATACCTCAAACTCTTCATTTGCCAGACAAAACTCATTTTTACCTAAGCCTTCACCCTTCCTCCTGCTACTGTTCCTCTTAAATGCCTGCAGCAAGGATTTATCAGCAGCCACTCAGCTATCCAAGCCTGAAGTGTGGTGTTCATTCTCACTTCTTCTCCGATTCTCTTCTTCAATGTCTGAAGACTCTCCTTCCTTGGTGTCTGTTGACTCTGTCCACTATTATAATCACTAGGTTGGTTCAAATCTTTATCATCTCTCACCTGGACTATTTCACAGCCTTCTACCTTCCTGCTGACAATAATTGCCTGCATCCAATCAGTTACTCATATGGCAGAGTAAATTTTCTGAACTTCAACTTAATCATGTGTTTCAAGCCCTTAAAAGTGACTAGGACCCCTCAGGATGAGGTCTAAACCCCTCAGCATGGCTCGCAAAACCAACAGTTCAGCCCCTCCCTCTAACTCAGCCTCCTCTCTCACTGCTCTTCAACCTCACACTCTTCCTTCCAGTCACACTGAGCCTTGTACCATGCTTATAAATACAGCCAGGAGTTTATTTAGACTGCTCTCCTTTATCATACCATTAACTCCTGATGACCTGTTAGGCCTCCTCTCAGATCTCCCTTCTTCTATGAAGGCCTCCCTGATTGCCTCCTGCCTTAGAATGAGTGCAGAGAGAGAAAAAAATAATGAGTGCAGAGCATTTCCCTTTGATCCCTTTGATTCTAGAATCCCTAGTCCTAATCCCTCTCATAGATCTTTCCACCCTGCAGCTGTAATTCCTGTATCCTCTTTTAGATGATGATGATGAGCTACTTAAAAGAAATACCTTCACTGACTTGTCACAAGCCCAGATTCTGGCATATAACAAGTACTACATGAACATCTAGTAAACGAATGAGTAGATCCATGCAAACAAATGCAAGGAATGACATACACTCAGATGCTTATTTTAATAATTAAATTTATCTGTTACTATTTCTCTTTGTAGAAGTTAAAAAATATGTGAACATTATTCTTAGGTGAGCATGATTCTAGAACTTCTGAAAGAATATGAATAAAACTCAAAGTGATCTTTATGATTTTAGACTGAAAGATTTTCCAATCCCTTGAAGTAGCAAGTGGACATTATTTCCAAGTCAAAGTAGAACCTTTCTGGGTTCTACCCCGTAGATGATTATAACTAGTCATGCTTATTGTGTTATCACTGTTAGTCAGTGGATTGATAGTTTAATATGTAGTAAGCTATTGAGTCTTCATAATAATCTAAGGAGATTGCTACTATCCCATTTTACAGATGACAAGCTGAGACGTAAGGAGGTTTATCAGCTTCCTCTAAGTCACACAGGTGGTAGTCAGCAGAGGTGTCTAGTTGCAGAATGCTCTTAGCTAACAAGCTTCACTGCCCCATAGCTTTCTTGGTTTGAGCCTTTGTGAGTGAATGCTCTTGCAACCCTCTGATTTCACTCCCAATCTTTATTGTGTTTACACATGTTGATGTGGAATCTATTCCATTTACATGCTAAAAAAACAACTCAGAATTAAATTTATACTTTGAAACCAAAAGTATAAATGATAATACTTATTCCCAGGATAGAGGAAAGTAATGCCTCCATTTCTGCACATTTTTTCCCCATGAATTTGAAGAAGCATGCATGTGGCACTGAATTTCCTTCCTAAGTCTCAGGACTGACTAAGTAATTTTCAGGGCCCGGTGCAAAATGAAAATGCAAGGCCCTTGTTCAAAAATGATTAAGAATTTCAAGGCGTTGACAGCAGAACATTAAACCAAGCATGAAACCTCCTAAGCACTAGGCCCTCTGTGGCTGCTCAGGAAGCACACCCATGAAGCCCGCCTGCAGAGGCTCCTTCCTCCAGGCACCCGGCAGCCAACACCTTGTCTGTAGTGACGTTCACCTGAGAACAGTGCTGCTTGGCTTTTCTGCATGCAATAGTAAGAATTGTATCCTCAACCTTAAGACAATTTCTAAATTGCTTAAGAGAGCAATCCTTGCTAGCATTATTTCAGCACAGAACTTGTGTAATCAAAGAAGAATCTCCCGAGTATAAAGTATCTATGTCTTTTGTTCACCATAATATCCACTTGTTCACAACACTGTACAATAGAAGTTAGTGCTCTTATTTTACAGATACACGAACAAACAGAAAGGTATTGAGTAACTTCCATAAAATCACTTAGGCAGTAAATTGAGGAGCTACTAGTTGAGCCCAGAACCACTCATCTCTGAAGCCCCTGGTTTTTCCATTACACCAGGCTGCTGCTGGTGCAGAATGGAAAAAGGCACACTCGGTCATGGACTAATAAGTTGAATTGTGAGCTGTTTAGTTTTTGTTTTAAGCAGATATAAATTTATGCTTGTTTTGTTTTGTTGTCTCCCCAGTTAATTCCAGATTCTTCAATCATGGGCACAATTGTGGGTATGCACAATGTCTAATTAAGTTAAAAAAAAAAACTAAACTAAAACTTAAAACAAGGCTATCTTCTGCTGCTCAGTGAGATCCTTACTAGGAATGCTGCCATGGTCATTCTCAAATATCAGGGGCAGATGCAGTCTATTAGGAATTACAAGACCAGCTGTTGTTTTATATCATTAGACTTTTGCAACCAACTGGGAAAAATCAACTTCTGCCAAGAGGCAAGTCTCCAGGCTTTGCAACAAGTATCAATTCCAATTCGGTTGAGGCTGTGCAGGGGTATTTTTTCCTATTTCTCATGGTGCCAGAAGTGATGCTCTACACGCTGGTTGGAGCTCAACCTGAACTGTGTCATATTTTCCACTGGATGTAAGAAGGTGTGCATTTACTCTGCCCACCAACAAAGAGAGCTGGGCACACATTCTCCATCCAGATGAAAGAGAAAATGCCTTCACTTGTGTCCTCTACATTGAAACTGGGGCACAAACTATGTCTGGGGCTTTGAGCTAAGAACAGTGCAGGATTTGGGAACCAATCACCTTGCCTTGGACAAGGAGAAGAAGAATGATAATTTGTTATTCTCTCTTGTGAATGGTTATGTTGTCCAGTCAAGATCATTAGCCATCCAGCAATTCACAAGTGGCTCTCCTTGGCAAGATTTGACTTGAGTCTGACAGCAATCTGATGATTTCATAGCATTTTAGAATCATGAAGTGTTAGCGTTGGAAGGGGCCTTAGCAATCACATAGTCTGAATACCTCATTCTACAGATGAGGACACTGATGAGCCGAGGTATTTCAAGGTGGCTGAAGTCATAAAGCCAGCAGATAAGCTGGTCCTGGACCTCAGATGCATCCCATTGCACCACAGCTGCCACATGGCACTCAGCTGACATGTCAGAATTCATTTTCTTTTCTTCTGCAGGTGGTTTCCAGTTCAGCAGGGAAGCGCTTTGAAATAGGAATACTTAAATGAATCAAGTTTGAATGAGCCCATACTTAAACCATTTTTTTTTTCTTTTTTAATATTCCACAGAGCATTCAGCAGGGCACCTTCTGCAGAGGGCACCTTCAGTCACTCTTCCTTTCACTGATTTAGTCAACAGATATTTACTGAGCACACACACAAAAAAACTATAATAGGTACTTAAGAGGAAGGAATTTGTTGCTATTTCTACTAAGATAAATAAGACATGATCCCTGACCTAAAGGGGCTTATAAACTGATAGGACAGGCACATAAACAAAAATTTTAATAATTATTTAGTTGATATATATACATTTTAAAATTTATTTATTTATTCTAATTTGTTCTATATGACAGCAGAATGCATTTCAACTCATAGTACACATAGAGAACAATTTTTCATGTCTTTGGTTGTGCACAAAGTAGAGTCACACCATTTGTGTCTTCATACATATACTTGGGATAATGATGTCCATCTTACATATTAACTAAATAATATATATTAAGTAATATATATTATTTTATATAAACACACACACACATATAAAGATGCAATAAAAATACCACAGGAAGAAAGCTAAGTTTTGGCAGAGGCGTTATTGAGTCAGTGCATATGGAGTCACTGTTGGGCTGATTCTCCTGTGAGCACCACAGGCAGGGGGTGGACACGAACGAGGGAGAGGATGAGAGGTCACGCTCCGCAGTGGGATCCTGGAGGAGGGCAGGCTGCAGAGATAGAGGTGGAAGGACACAAAACGACGTCAGATCTCGGTGGCCAGGGAACATCAGGTATTGTCATGTGAACAGTGAGAACTCTAAGGCAAAGGAACTGAAAGGGGTCATCCTGTGGGTTTGGGGATGGCATAAAAGTTGACTGGAAAAGCCAGACAAGGGAGAACTAGTAAGTAATCACAGATTCATCTCTACCCAGTGCAAACGAGATAATCCCATTAACTGTGTCTGATCTGCCACTTTCTCTTTTAGGATTCAAAAATAGCTATTAGTCTTCAGGCCTTCAGCACCCAGACTCAATCCCAAACCACACTCCTAACGTTCTTGGCTGATTTCCCACATCTCTGTCGGGGGACACTCCCTCCCTCCATGTGCCGCAGCCAGGACTTCTGGGTCATTCTGGATTCCCCTCCTTCTCACCTCCTACTTCCCGTCTCTCAGGAATCCATCCATCTCACCTTCATGGTTTCTCCGGAACCCAGTCAACGGCTCCTCAGGTCTTTTGCTACCACCCTAGTCTGAGCCACTGTGGTTCCTGGGCTGGACAATTGCCATCAATTCCTAAAATCTCCCCCTGTTCCTATTCTTGCCCCTCGATCGTCTATCCAAGTGGTTCTCAACTCAAAAATTTTAGGCCCCCAACCAGGCATATTTGATAATATCTGGAGGTAGTTTGGGTTGACACAACTAGAGGAGGTGATGGAGTACCCTCTAGAAGGCAGAGGGGCAGGGGTGGCCCAACAACCGGCAATGCACAGCGTCCCCAAAGCAGAATGGCGGCAAGCCATGAGCGCCCATCATCACAGCTGCTGCAAGGAGTCTGTCTGAAAAACAAAGTTAATTTGGGCATTTCTCTGTTAAAACCCTTTAAAGGTCATCTGTTTCCCTCAGAATAAAACCAAAGCTCAGACTGGGGCTGTGGCTCAGTGGCAGAGCACTCGCCTAGCACGCATGAGGCACTGGGCTTGATCCTCAGCACCACATACGAATAAAATAAAGATGTTGTATCCACCTAAAACTAAAAACAAGTATTTTTAAAAAATGATAATCTTTAAACAAACAACAACAAAAAAACCCAAAGCTCCCACAACAACCCAAGGCCCTGTGAGCCGGACACCCGTCAACTCTGATATCATCTACCACCTCTGCCAGGCTCCTTCTGCCCCAGAGACGGCCCCTCCTGCTGCCAGCCTGGGCCTCTCCTCTCCTCCGTCCCTCTGGCTGGGAGGCTGTCCCCTCAGGAATCCCTGGCCCCCTCTGGACCTGGCCGGTCAGCACTCCACCTGCTCTCTCCCTGATTCTCCTCTCTGGTGTTTGTTTTCTCACCTTCTACTTCACTCTAGAATCCCCACCATTATGTACAGTTTGCTGTTTGTCTCTCAACATGAGCTCGACGGGCATCTCTGTTCGCCAAGGCATCTGAGCACGTAGAGGTGTGCTTACATACAGGAAGCACTCAGTGAACATTTTTGACTGAATATGGTAGTTTCTCAAAGGCCAGAAGCTCAAAGGAGAAAACTGGATATGTTGGCAAAAGTCAGTAGATCAGGTCACTTTCACAGCAAATGTGAGAGGAAGACATTCTTCATTCTCCAGGTGAACCAGAGGTTTCAACGATCTGCCCAAAGGCCTCATCTAGCAAATAGCAGAGCCAGGACTCCAACCCAGGTCCACCTGAGCTAAACCACTCCTTCCACACTGTGAAACCACACACTGATAATCAGCATGAGGTTAACATCAGGCTGGACGTGGGGTCCTTATACAACTTTTTCCACTAGATAAAAATAAAGGCATAGAAAAAAAGGAAGATAAATAAACAAAGCTGGCAAGATTCAGATCTCAAAGAATAGAGGTAATAAGGAAAAGAAAGGGGAACAAAGGGAAGAACAAGGAAAAGCTGGCATCTCAGAGAACCAGAGCTGGCAGGAACCCAGAGGTCCCGGGTCCTCACTTGGTAGATGAGGACTTGGAAGTCCAGGGCATAGCTGTTGGGTCTCCTTCACTACTGGCTTTTAGGGCTGGGTGGAGCTCAGTGGTAGAGTACTTGCCTACCCAGATGAAAGATAGAAATAAAGAAAAAGGCAGAGGGAGGGAGGGAGGAAGGAGAGTCTTCAGACATTGGGAGGGAGGAGGGAGGGAAGGAAAGAGTGAACTTTGATCCAGCCCAGTTGGAATGGAAGCCAGGTGACCTATTGCAATCTAACGCCCCTTTTACTGTATCTCCCTCATCTTTCTGTAGAAAATAGAAACAGTTTTCAAATGCAATTGATCACTGTGAGAAAGCAGAATCAAAACTTGAATAATTCCATTTAACTCAAAGAAGTGACCAATAAAAATAGTGAACTATTTTTAACAGATTGTTTTCAAATTGACATCAGAAATTAAGCTTAAAAAGTATGATTAAATACTGCTGCTTCAGCCCATGTGTTAGCACATACCTGTAATCCCAGGGTTTGGGAGGCTGAGACAGGAGGAGAGAGAGTTCTTAACCATACTCAGCAAAAAGTGAGGCACTAAGCAACTCAGTGAGATCCTGTCTAAATAAAATACAAAATAGGGCTGGGGATGCACTCAGTGGTCGAGTGTCCCTGAGTTCAATCCCTGGTACCCTCCACCCAAAAAGAATATCTCTGCTTCAGGGTGGTCTGTTTAGATGACTACCGTGAATATACTTTGTTAGTGGATACACTAACAAATAATATATTAGGATGGAAATATTCTTTCTAAAGTAACTAAAAACTGTTTTCTGTCCTTAATTCCTCAACGTACCTGCCACAGCTGTGATGACCCACAGCTTCAGTCTAACCAAGGGGCCCGTATTTATGTCCCCACAAGTGTGATGAATGTGAGAGTGGGATCTGTCCCTTGTCTCTGAGCATGGCTGGGATCTGTGTTCATTTCTCAGGTTATGAAGACACTCCACCCGCGCAGGCTCATGGCCACGGCAGGGCTGGGGGGTTCTGAGCCTCAGTGTGAAGCAGCCCCTCTGAGCACCAGTGTCTCCTATCTCCGTGGCAGGCACATCTCTGGCCTCGGATTCCACAAAGTCGGGGAAGTGCGAACAGGATTCCAGAAGAGCTTCTTCTGGGCTTGTCTTTTGGATTAAGTTATAAGGAGACCATTAAGAAATATGAGTGTTTTTCCAATTAATTTTCAAAGTAACCAATGAGAAGGTGTTCTGCTTTTAAAATTAAATATGCTAATGTGCCACAAGAAGTCACATGATCCTTGTGTCCCAAAGCAAACCTGTAGGTTATCTGCTTTCCCAGCACAGGGCAAGGGTCACTCACATCGCAACACGAATGTCCTCAGGCCTCACTTGCAATTGTAAGATTCAGTCACAGTCAGCTTTCCTGTCTCTTGTGCCTGCGTATGTAGGGGACCTCTGGCTTCCACAGACTCTCCCTCAAAGTCCCCCAGAAGTGATGAATGTGCTCACAAAATTGGCCTCCCTCTGCAGCCTGCATCCTATTCCTGATGGTTTTCTCCTCAACTCTTTCCGTTCCCCACTCTCCTCTGCCCTCCTCTCACAGAGCCAGGCTGCAAGTCCTCCTCGCTGCTGTCCTGCTGTCCCCAGTGCTGCCCCCATGCTCCTCACTCTGTCCACTCCCAGAGCTCCAGAGCTGCATTGTAGGATGGGCAGAATGTCCTTCCTCTCCATCCAATCCTTGGCCTACTATACAAAGCTTCCTAGCCTAACAGCTGGCTTAGGATTTTTTTTTTTTTATTTAGGGAAATGTCCTGATAAACCACCTGAAGTTGAAGGTAAGGCCTAACAGGCCAGAGTGCTGGGTGCTGCCTGGACAGACAGGTGCCTAAATAAGGTCCCTCTGTGTAAGATCATTTTACTTGGAGAGGGAAGGAAAGAGAAAGGGGACAGGAACAAGGAGCCTCCTAGGGGTTAGACTGGGGTTTATGTGAACCAAAGGACCTGTGGAAATCCCGTGGGCTCTGAGACATCTTAAGATTGGAAAATAAAGGAAACATTGTACTTTAGTGCTTTTTAGCTGCATTTTTGAAAATATACTGCATTCACCAACTTCAAAATGAAAAATGCAAGCATATATGCTATAGTTGCGCCTTGTATTCATGCAGCAATAAATATAAATACTAAGTACCCAATAAAACCTGGCACTGTTCACCCATGAGCCAATCTTCCTTGGAATGACTCTTTAAGGTAGTCATTTTGATCCCCACTGTTCAGATTTGGAAAATGAGTCTTCCAAGTAAATAATTTTCCTTAGATCACAGAGATAATCCTGGAAGAGTGAGTGTGGAAACTCAGATCTGCGTCTTGCGAAGCACTTGCCTGTTCGCCAAACTAGCCCACCTTTCAGGGATGAGAAACAGCAGTGTCCTCCAGGAATGGACACTTTCTTGGTGGGAAGTACAAGGGGACTGGGCAATGAGCAGACACAGAGCACTGCAGGTCTCCTGCCCTCCCGGGCGCCATCAGAGACGATTTCATAAAATGCAAACACTTCAAATACTTCTTTGTACATACATACATTTGTGATAATCAGCAAAACTTCTACAATGCCTGTTTTGTGAAATTCACACAGTGCCCTGAAGCAAGGAGCTGCAAGGGGAAATCTGCTCTGAGAGGTTTTATTCGCTCTGTGCAGTTCTTCCTGGAGCCACCGAGTGGTATTGTTGTGCAATTAAAACTGCTTCTGTCACCAATCTGGCCTTTCTCTTCACCTGTTCTAACCTAAGGAGTGTCTTTTTGGAATCTTGCTCTGCCAGATCTACAAGGTGCTTATATCCGCCCCCCCACACCCATGTGGGGCTCTTTAAGTAGCTGTGTTCTCAAATTTCTCCAGAAGCAGAAAGACATGGCTGGTCAATATGTTTGTTCAGAAAAATCCACTAGTCACATTGACCAGTGCCATGGATTGGAGAAGGAACAAAATTCTGTATTTGTTGGCTGGCCACGTTTTATTACAGCATCACATGGGACAGTGGTGCTTGGCCCACAAGCCCCCCCCGCCCCCCGCCCGGGAAAGAAACATGGCCTGTGCGTGGGTCGGCGTCACTTGGACACACCAGCCTGCGAGGTCCTTTGATGCTCTCCAGCTCTTCATCATGAGAGTCACATAAAAGCATATGAAAAATTAGGTCTCATTCTATAACTCCCCAGGGGAGAGCTATCACAGGGGAAGGAGGCTCAGGAGAGGTAGTGTGGAGCTTTGGAATTTGCATCTGAAATCCTGAAATCTCCTTGAAAAAGTCCGCAACCTTCAGGTCTGGAATTTCCCATCCGTACTTTAAAAGGCTCTCTGTCTTCTCTCCATCTCGACTGTCATCATTAGTGTTTATTAAGTTTGTGTTGAGTTTTTACTTTTCACTCTTTATCCAGACACCCTAAAGGATCATCCCTTGTACTCCATTTAAGATTGTGCCGGAAGAGAGGCAGCTCCTCTATCAAGTGCCACAATGCTCAGAAGGCAGACAGAGGTACCCTTAAATGTTCTTGTGTTTCTTGGGAGTTTTCAGAGGTCTTTTCACACACTATCTGATTCTTCCTCACAACACTGTAAGGAAAGTACTGATAATTGCCGATCAAGAAACCAAGCTTCTCAGAGGGCAAATGGTCTTCCTCAGATCACCAAGTGACAGCCCCAGGTGGAGCTATGCTGCTGCTGAACCTCAGCTACCCATGCCAAGAGGACAATGTTACAACCAATGCACACCCGGGACATGGAGGTGGGGATAAGAGACGGGACAGAGGCATGGCATCGAGTAGGAAATTGAGGGGAAAGGGAAATTCTAAGCAGTGAGTGGAATTTTAATAATCAAAACGTGGTACTTGCTTTAAACTCTCCTGAGGCAGGATTCTTACAACACAGCTTAGCAAGCAGCCAGAAAGTTGGTTCCATGGCTTAAAAAAATAAAAAAGCGGGTCAGCTGACACCAAGGTAACAGGAACACTCAGATTCCAGACCCTGCCATGCCTCATATCGACAATGACGTGAAACGAGACTTCAAGGAGGTTCTTTTGAGGCCAAAACACTCTACAGTCTCAAAGTGAGGTGGATCTCACAAGATCCTTTTCATTTCGGAATTCAAAGTGGATGTACACTGGTGTCCCGATCATTGCTGCTAATATGGATACAGTAGGCACCTTTGAAATGGCCAGGTTCTTTGTGAGTTCTCCCTCTTGACTGCTATCCATAAACATTACAGTCTTCATCAGTGGCAAGAGTTTGCTGGCCAGAATCCTGATTGTCTTGAGTATCTGGCTGCCAGTTCAGGTTCAGGCTCTTTTGACTTTGAGCAACTGGAACAGATCCTGGAAGCTATTCCCCAGGTGAAATATATATGCCTAGATGTGGCAAAGGGCTACTCTGAACACTTTGTTGCATCTGTAAAGGATGTACGGAAGCACTTCCCTCACACACCAGCATGGCAGGGAATGTGGTGACAGGAGAGATGGTGGAAGAGCTGATCCTCTCTGGGGCTGACATCATCAAAGTGGGGATTGGGCCAGGCTCTGTGTGTACAACCCAGAAGAAAACTGGAGTGGGGTGTCCACAGCTCAGTGCAGTGATGGAGAGTGCAGATTCTGCTCATGGCCTCAAAGGCCACGTCATTTCAGATGGAGGTGGCAGCTGCCCTGGGGATGTGGCCAAAGCTTTTGGGGCAGAGGCTGACTTTGTGATGCTGGGTGGCGTGCTGGATGGGCACAGTGAGTCAGGTGGTGAGCTCATGGAGAGGGATGGCAAGAAGTATGAACTCTTCTATGGAATGAGCTCTGAAATGGCCATGAAGAAGGACACTGGTGGCGTGGCAGAGTACAGGGCCTCAGAGGGAAAGACGGTGGAAGTCCCCTTTAAAGGGGATGTGGAGCATATCATTCGTGACATCCTAGGAGGATCCGATCTACATGCACCTAGGTGGGAGCAGCTAAGCTAAAGGAGTTGAGCCAGAGAACTACCTTCATCTCCCAGCAGGTGAATTCCATCTTCAGGGATGCACGCTCGACCTGAGTATTTCTGCCCTCTCAAGGCACCAACACTTCCCAACAGAGTCTCCCAAGTGGGTTCCTCACCCATTCTAACTACTGTGGCAGTGCATTTACCAGTTGCCATTGTCCTCCTCCTGAGAGCTCCTGTAATAATGCTACACTTCTCTGTTTGTACACGCAAGATGCCCAGAGCACTCACTGGGGAAGAAGTGAGGAAGAATACAGTCTGAAAATGAAGTAAGATAATCGAATGGGTTTCTGGGGACCCGGCATCCTGAAGATGAAAAGATACTGATGGGTTCAGAAATGTTCTATATGGCCTTGATCTGGATGGGGCGGGCTTTTGGAATCATGTCTTATTAATCTTATTAATGAATTATGTCTTCATTAAATGAGATCTTTAAGTATAAAAAAAATAGAAATAATAAAAATTAAAAAGCACCTCTCATCAGCTGGCATTGGTCATGGTGTCCCTCACTTAGGAATGTGCTTTGCCCGTGTGAATGCCTAATACACGCTAGTTGATAATGGCAATAGGAACCCGTGAACTAAAGTCCCTTTGGCACTGAACTTGTCAGCTCACGTGAGGGGCATGTGATGAAGAATGCTGTGTTCTGAGACCAGCTGGTTGAGCATTTGTGTCTCTGACAGTCACCTTCTGGACCCACCGTGCTGGGGGTCCTAGGGCCCATAACACCTGGGCACAGACACCCACCACCCATCCTTCCACTGAAAACTGAATCTGGGGATTCATCCACATGACACCAACATCTGGAGAGCTGGATACTCCGTTGCCACCAGGATGGGGCCGTGTGGATGCTTCTGTCGACTTTCAGAAACCAGTAACGCTGCGACATAAGTAAGCTTTACAGAGCATGGGACCCAGGAGTGTCTTCCCCTGACTCCTTCTCTCAGTGAGTTTGTAAGGATGGTGTCACAGATCACTCCTTCAGTACAAAAGACCAATCGTGTGCACAGTGCTCACAGCCTGTTGGTGCCGGGTGCACAAGGCTGCTCCCTCGGGAGCCACAAGTCGCCAGTGAACACCAAGGAGAAAGGAGCTCTGTGTCCACGGCGTCTGCAGAGCTTCAGAGACGAGGTGGCACTGAAACCCAGTAGGTGTGGGTGTTCTAAGTGAAGCGGGAAATGAGGGGTGACCTGTGCAGACAGAGCGATACCTGAGAACACCCTTCAGGGAAAAGGAGAAAACAGGAGGGCACAGGACACTGGCAGTCTGTTGGCAGTATCTGTCCTTGGCCCTGGCTCAGCCCCTGGTCGGCAGCATGCCTTCTAAGAGACAAGAAGACCGGGGGCTAGGGGACTGACTTACCAGAGCCAGCTGCCCACACTTTGCAGACAATGTCCTGGTTCTCTGGGATGCAGAGCTCCCTGCCCACATGCCCCTGGTCAGGGGACTTCTCCCAAAGTCTGGGAAGTTCCCGCAGCTGACGGAGCACTCTTCCATGGGGGTGGGTGTGAGTGAGCTGGCAGTGTCAGCTGGAGCCCACGTGCTGGGCACAAGGCCCTCACACTGCAGGCTGGAGGGACCCAGGAAGAGAGGCCCAGCAGGCTGCAAGGTGGCTCCGATGGCACCAAGCGTGGGAGCGGAACTACCAGGAGCCCAGAACTCCACATTGGGACTTCCCCTTCCAGAATGTTACAAAGGAAGGACAACCAGCCTAGGAGAGCTCAGTGTGTCCACTTCCCACATTCTTCCCCGGCCATTTAATTCTAAATATCTAAAAGCATGGTAGGTGAGCCCTCGTTGATACCTTGACTGGGTTATGTAAATATTAGGGATAGCTCTTTATTTGGGAGACTTATCAGAAATGAAGCTGGAGAAAAAGGTTGGGACTCAACTCTAAAGGGTTTCACTTGACAGTTTCAGCAGAGATTTTTTTAAAAAACAGACATGTAAGCTGATTAATGGCTTAAAATTTTCTCTTTCACATCCTCTCCGACTGCTCCTACCCTCAGAGATGTCTTTGTTTTCCACACAACCATTGTAATCACGACCCACAATATTCAGTGTGACTCCTCCCGGTGGGATCTAATTGTTTAATGAAAATCAATCAATCTTTTCTCCCCAACCTGACTACAAACTCTAGTATTAGACAATAAATGTCTATTATTCCCTTTAAATCTTGTGTGGATATCTTTCATACTTTTAGGATGGTGGTTGTCCCAAAAACTACTTAATGAACCATTATAAGAAGCTGTGGATGAAAATAACTTTCAGTGTCACAGCTGAACCATGTTCTGCTGCCAACCCTTTTATATTTCTGTATCCCCTCAGGACTGACTCTATATCTGATGAAAAATAAAATTGCAAAAACTCTTGTTCAAAAAGTTTAAGAAGGTGACAGTAGAGTGTTAGACCAAGCCACAGGGCCCTCTGAGTGTGGGACAGATAGGACAGCACAGGTTTGCTTTCCCAGAACATTTAAGGCAAATGCCCTTCCACCCCGTCAGTAAGCTCAGTGAAAAGATCTTTTTGCGTCTTTCAAAAGCATGGCCCAGTGGTAAGTGGGTGACTTTAGATGACACACAGATGGGCGTTTGTTTAGTGTCTTAGATATGTACCAGTGTGTTATGATATATGTAATAGCTATGTAAATGCGCTTTTGGGGGATACAATTTGCACATCAATCAATAACTTCATGTTTATTATTGTTTGGGACAAGGCTAAGTTTAAAAATGGGCCAAATTAAAGAAAAATATTGAGTAAATAAGAGTACAGGTGGCACACAGATGTTGTCAAAAGTATAAAATGGTACTTAGAGGACTGAAGTTTGGAAATGGTGGAAAACATGGATGGTTACGGTGTCCTAATGACCTGACACGGTCAGTACCATTCTTGGACCACACCCAACCTTTGGTTTTCTTCTCTAGCTGACCCCTCTCTTGTTTTTTCCCACTAGGCTGGTAAAAGATTTTTTGGTTTTGAACAAAGAAAGGACCCTGAATCTGGAGCCTCATTGGAGGCTGTCACAGATACCGTCCTGGAGCTCAAAGCCCACCCACCATTCACCACCTCCTTCCCGATCCTGTTCTGTACACCAGGAAGCCCATTCACAGCGGGCAGAACACTGGGAACTAACCCCAGAGCTGCTTCCACCAATGCCCAGTCAGCCTCAAAGTGCTTCCAACATTCTTAACACTCCTGCTAATTATTGTAGCGAACTAAAAAGAAGTTTGTTCAATAAATATTTACTGCTTACCCCAGTTGTAGTCCTTCTCAAAATTACACATGGACACACAAAATTCATACAGCTCTCTTGAGATAATTGCCTGTGATTTTGACCCTTATTCATCTAGAGGTCATTAAATGATATGCAGTATAATTCCTAACCTTATTTGAGTTCATCCACTCCTCTCCATTGTGGACACACACGGGAAGCATCGGTGTGTCCACACTGGAGAGGAGTCTCAGGAGGCCAAGCGGCTAACCCAAGCCCCCTGGAGGTCAGTCCCTGAAGGAAGGATTATTTCTAGCTCTTCCCATTTCCTAGTTCAAAACATCCTCACATGGGGCTGGGGTTGTGGCTCAGTGGTAGAGCGTTCCCCTCGCACGTGCAAGACCCTTAGCACCACATTAAAAAAAAAAATAAACAAGTGAAAAAAAATCCTCACCATCCATTTCTTTGTGGTGGTACTTAACATCAGGGCCCTAACATTCCCTTCTAGAATGATATTTCTTCCTAAATTCACCCAAGACTAGTGCTCCAAATTCTGAAAGGTGTTAATCTTAAATGAGTCTTGAAGTACTTCCAACATTCTTTGTATTCTTTACACATTATTAGGGACATCTAAAAGTATTTGCTTAATAAATTATATTTGTTAATAATATTCACTATTAGCAAATAATGCATATTGTTTGGGGTTACTAAAAGGAACCATGCCATACAGTTAATATTCAAACCCTGGAGAGCACCAGGAAACAGCATGGGGTCGTATTTGAAGATAACACTGTAGTGTAGAATTTTAGTACTGTGCATTCATATCATCTGGAGGATGAGCAGCAATACTGAGGACTGCATGTTGACATCACCAATTTAAGGATCTGTTTGGCTTCAACCCCCATTATTTCTTGAAACTCCACTCCGAGAACATGTATAAAGTATCCTGTGTGATCAACTTACAAATTTTCACTTTATTAACAAGAACAACCCACCATTAGCTGCACACAGGGTTGTAAGCACACGTCAATACCAAGGTACCACCTGCTGTGGGCAAGACTGGCTGATCTGGCTGCGATCCTCTCATCCTGTCCTGAGACTTCTTGACTCGGTGACTTCTCTTTATCAATTTTAATTTACTCTGAAAATAATACTTTTTCACATTTCCCCAACTTCTTAGCTGATTTTGCTTGGGATTCAGGATCAGGAAAGCACATGGGTGAAAAGAAACACCAGGAAGACAGACCCACAGGAAGCACTACCTGGGTTAGCAGTGACCTGGGGCAGGAGTGCTGGGGTGGAGCCCTTAGGTCAGATGGTCTGCATTCCCAGAAGGAGAACAGCAACTAAATAAGGTTTTAACAGCCCTTCCTCCCTTTTGAAATAAAGAACCTTTTAAAGCTCACATTAGGTAATTTTACAGGGAATTAAAATCCACCATCATCCCCGGAGGAACTATCATTTAGTAGCTAATTGCCAGCTGCTCGTCTGGACTTTCTGTGGCCACGAGATGGCCCTGAGCGGGGGGCCTCCTGAGCAAGAAGCGCCCTAGCATGCCCTCCCCAGACCAACTGGACATGTGTTTTCCATTTAAACATTTCATTGCCCCAACCGAAAACAAATCAGCTGTGTCTTCGGGATCCTACGAGGAGAAGGGTGGGACTTATTTCTGGACAAGCCTGAGGAAAACATTACCCTAATGGATGAAATATGTTTGTGCTCAAGACTTCGTGAAAGCGTTGACTCGGTCTTTCCCAAGTTGATCTCCTCTTCCTTGAAAGGAAAAGTCCATCGCTATTAGCCCAGCTTTGTCTGTAAGTGAGGAGTAATGGATACACCTTTCCTTGGTTTAGATAAGGATCCAAAGTAGACACGGTCTTTAGGGATTATCCACACACCTTCAACAATGTGATCTACACGCCCCACTCTCCCTTGGCTGTGGACAGCAACAGAAACCCACTTCCTGTTTTCTCAAGCCAAATGCCTCCATCCATTCAATTTTTCCCAAGAAACCTCTCACTGATTTCTCAATGCTCAGTGTGGTCAGCAAGAAAATTGGTTCTGGAAAAAATATTTGCCTTTCTGCCTCAAAAATAATGGTCTCCTGAAGATTGCAAGCCCACTGTGGAGGAATTTTGGCTTATTTTGTGTTTTGCATCCTGATGGAGCACAGGAAATAGGAAAATAGAATATTTTCCTCGGCAAAATTAGGATGTGCTTGGTTTAGCCATTTGACAATTTCTAAGAGTTCAAGTTGAGAAGCACACACGAAGCCACTCTCAAAACTATAGGTCTGGTTCTCAGGTATAATTAGGGAAATCTGTCATCACTAAAGGTCTTGCTCTGATTTTTTTCTTTTTCTTTCTTTCTTTCTTTTTTTTTTTTTTTTTGTAATGGGTCTGCCCACCCAGCAGAATCTTTTGTGTTTTTTTTTTCTTCCTTACTTTTTTGAGTTTGATTTTTCCACAGAGGGTTTAAAAACTCAAAGAAATTCAAGAGTTGCAAGGCCCACAGTGTACCTAAAGAAGAGCACTGTGTCAATTAACAGGAAGCTCCAACTGGTGGTGCCGGTGCCAGACCACTCAGGCTTTGAAAACACATACGAATAGCATAAAAGGGGTGTGGAAGATTATCCCCATGCAGATATGTGATTTAAATTCAGAATGAAATGTAGTCACTTTTCCATCCCTCAGATTGGTGTGCCTCCTTCTGCAGAGACTAATATAGAATTCTCCTTTTTAGGCTTTTGCCCCTGAAACCACTTGATGTGTGCCTCTTAGCAGAACCAAGGCAGATAAGTCTGTTATTTTATCTGAATTATCTTCTGGATTTCCTATTCCATAGTACAATATTTATCTTTTTGTAAATTTTAACTTTTTATAGACAGTTTTCCTCATCATTATCATTCTGTGATGCACAGTGAGACCCTACTTAGCAAATGTAAGCATATTCTCTCATGTTAGAAAATTCATATTCAGTTTATGTTTGGTATCAACATTACAGTCTTCCCATAAGAGACTGTACTTAAATTTCAAAATGAACATATAAATGTACAATTCACCAAGATACATACATGTGTATGTAACCAGATGTAATAATTAGCTTCATAATAATAGTTTTTATTGCTTATTTTCAGGCCCTGCTAATATCCTTTAGGCCTTGAGGGCAATTCTGAACATATCATATTTTCTGGATTCATAGTTAAATTTTATGTTTTGGTGGGATGTCCAATTAACTGAATGAGTCGGCCTCATAGCGAGGTTCATTCGGTGCTTTGAGTCCACACTGTGGTCCAACGACTCCTTTCTCCCTGCACTCAGTCCCCTCATCTCAAGGCAGTCCTGGCGCCTCTGTTTCTGTTTTGTGTATATTATTGGTCTATCTTCTCCTTTTCTTAGGGTCCTACAATCATACTGATTTAATCAACTTTAATTGAGGCATGATTTATATTCAGTAGCTCTTCACATCTACAGGTTTAGCTAACATTGGGAGGAGGATAGTTTTAAAAAATTGCAAAAAAAATTTCTTGTCATCATTCTCTAAACAATACTGTGTGACATCTATTTACAGAATATTTATATCGTATTCTGTATTATAAGTAATCTAGAAACAATGTAAAATGTGCGGAAGAACATGCACAGCTTATATACAAATGCTGTGGCACTTAATAAGAGACTTGGGCATCCACCGAGTCTCCCAGGGGGTCCTAGAACCAACACCCATGGATACCAAGTGGTGACTCTATAATGACATGGGCACATGTTATGTGTACAGCTTTGACAAGTGTGTAGGGTCACCAGTGAGGGATGAGAACAATTCCAACACCTTTGAAAGATCCCTGTGATCTTTGTAGTGCCCCCCTCCAGCCCCAGCCTCTGGCAACCCTCTGAGCTCTTTCTATCCTGTAGATTAGATTTGCCTTTCCTGGTGACTCACAGAGTGGGATCACACCTGGGCACTCTTTGTCTCTACCTTCTTATGCTCAACCCAGCATTTGGAGACTCCAGCATGTTGAGGTTACCAAGCGGTACCGATTTCAGGCATGCAACACAGATGCTTTAGCTGCTGTGGGCATTGAGGTTGTCTCTGTTCAGGGCTATTAGAAACAAAATTGCTACAACCAGTCACCTACAACATTCATATGTTTTTTCAATTTCTCTTGAATGAATACTTAAGGGTGGGATTTCTTAGTCCTATGGAAACCATATTTTCAGCTGGATAAGAAGCTGACCAACGGCTTTCCAAGGGGCTGTATAACTTTTCATTTCCACCAGTGGTATAGAAGATTTCTAGCTGCTCCATGTTCTCACCAGGAGTTGGAATTTTTAATGTTTAATTTTAGCCATTCTAGTGCGTGTGCTGTGCACGTTCATCCTTCAGAGTATTAAAGGATATTTCTTCAGGTAGGTTTCGTTTCTGTGGGATTAGGATACCACTGACCCATTGTCTATATGTATTTTAAATGAGGACCATCCCAAATTGAATCCTATGATTTGAGTGCAACCAGCCATTTTTTAAGGCTTGGTCACTTAGAATTTTTATAAGCATGAATTATTTTATACAAGTAATTCAGCAAAATATTGAGGAAAAGTGAACGTCCAGCCAAGTCCTGAAGCACGTTAATGAAGAAGCATCATCTTGGATAAGTATTGACCTCCTGGAATTCCCAGCCAGGAGTACCTCCTCGTCGTCTCACTCACTCGCCTCCATTTCTTTCTATAGGGAAATGAGAGACTTATTCAAAATCCTTTGAACATTTTCAAGTTTCCATCTACAGTCTGAGAATAGAGCCATCAAGTAGAAGGATCCAGAAATCCTGCCATAGTAAATTTTCTGATTTCTAAAAGGCCTCCCGAGCATGCTCAGGAATGTGCCCACCTCTACTTGTGATGAGACTTCCAATATGCCTGAGTTTCCTCACTGGAGGCCCCTCGGGGGACCCTGATTTGAGAGTGTTCCTGAGTGTGGTCCTTCCTTGCCCGAGTAATGAACCTTTCTTCACTCTCCATCTCCTGGTCAGGCTTATTGGCCTTGTTCCTCAGGGGGCGAGCCTCTTGTGTTTGGTTACGGGGTTCTTTTGCACAGTATTCAGCTGACATACATGTTTCCCCATATTTTTAATCTTCAAAAGTCTACCTTTTCATTTGATGCATCTCCTGACAACAGCACATTTGCAGAATTTTAAAAAATTCCATCGACCCATCAGCATTGTTTTGTGCTGGGAGAGACAGGGAAGGAGCTGCCTTCTTTCTCTGCAAAGGCAGCAGCTGCGCCAGGTGCCCGTGGAGCAGGGGCTTCCGTGAGCCAGCCCAGATATGGACTTCCTAGGTTCAGAGATTCCCAGGTTCTCTGATTTGTCAGAGAACTCACTCCGAGACCTACATGTCGACTGGGTTTTTTCCTCACTGAGAGGAAGAAGGAGACCCTTTCAAGTAGATCCTTTGAAAACTTACCGGCAGCCAAGGGGTTGGGTAGGTGAGGAGAAGTAGGGTCTGCTCCCCCAACAAGAAACACAGCGGACCAGCTTCCGACTCCCCAGGAATGCGCCTGTTTCAGATATCTTTGCCTCACTGTGGCCAAATACCTGACTCGTAGAGCTTGGAGGAGGAAAGATTATTTTGGCTCATGAGCTCAGAGGTCAGTCTGTGGTCAGCTGACTCCATAGCTCTGGGCCCAAAGTGAGGCGGAAGGGTGGGTACAAGGAAGCAGCTCAGGATGTGGCAATCAGGAAGCACAGAGAATGCTCCCCTCACCAGGGACAAATATAAACTCCAAAGGCACACTCCAAGGTCCCACCTCCTCCAGCCGGTGGCACCCTACCTGCCCTGTTAATCCATATCAGTGGATCAGTCAGCGGATTAGGTCGACTGTAACCTCATCATCTCACCTCTGAAGTCTTGCATCGTCACACCTGAGCTTTTGAGGGACACCTCCTATGTCAACCATAACAGTGCCCCCCTCTGCCTCTGACATTGCACAGACCAGGAACAACAGGGCTGGACCTTGACTTCCCTGCACTAACTCTGCCCTCCGCTGCCTTGGGCTAGGCTGTGTCCTTACTAAAGAAACAAAGGAAATTCTTAAGAGATCTCCTCAGTCGCTGTTGGGTAGAATTTCCATTTGACTGGGGAAATGGGGCTTTTAAACTGCGATACCATTTTTGCATGAAAGGAAAAAGGAAAACTCGAGCCCTGGATGTTCAGAGCAGCTAAGCCACAGGGAGAACATCTCGAGGTGCTTCTGAGAAGAGCCAGGCAGCCCCACACCGTCCAGACACCGCCACACTGCCCTGTCTTTGAATGTCTTCTGCTGTGATGCCTCATGGAGCTGGGTCTCCTGACCTCCAGCCCAGACTGGCCACCACATCTGAGCTGCGCCTTGGCAGTAGGGAAGGACAGGGGAGCCCAGAGCAGAATATGGGCCTGTCTGTGCTCCTGTTTGGTGTGTGTTGCCTCATTTAACCCTCCCACCCATCTATGGCAGAGTCATCATTTTACAAAAGAAGAAAAAAGACTCAAAGGATAAACAACTTGCCCAAGGTTACACTAAAAGGAAGTAGCTGTTCGGGGACTAGAACCAAGGTCCGTGTTTTCCATTACGTCATGCCATCCTCTGCAATTCCCTCCTTGGTTCCCGTTCACGCCTGCCATTCTCAGTAGGTCTCCCAGACCCGCGGCCATCCTTCTCTTCTGCACCCATCCCATGCATCAAATCTATGCCCTACTCTTAAGGCCTTGCAGCCATGGAAACCGCTAAGAGTCACCTCCACCCAGGGGCTGAACCTGACCTCTGCACAGCAGAGTAGCTGGGAGACCTCTGGAACCGTGTAGTGAAGGCAGGGATATGTCTCTGATGATGGAAATCTACCTACAGAAGTAAACCGAAGGAGATATTTTCAGTAGAAATCTTCTAGAGACACCAACTCTCTGTACTGAAAACCTTGATTGGGTGAGTCAAGTTAGATGCAGGATTTTTTTTTTTTCTTCTTAAAAACATATGATGACATCTCTCCTCTCTACTTGACTAGAGAAAGCTGGTCATTACACGATCACATCCACCCGACTGCAGCCCTACACCTCCCCCACAGAACCTATAACATCTACATGCCTGATGCTTTTTCACACTTAAATTAGAAATGTATCATCAAGCACAAAAAAGTACAGAAATTAATATAATGAACATGCTGTACTCACCATTCAGCTTTTATTGGGTTTAAATATTTTTTTTCATATTTGCTTTTCATATTTTTTAAGAAATAAAATATTTCAGACATATTTGAAGCACACAGATTTCCTGTCTCAGTCCCATCTACTGCCTTCTGGCTCCGAAGTTCATTTACCAAAATTGTTTCTGGAACAACAATTCAGAATTTTCTGACATTATTTCTCATTTCTGTGCATTTATTATATTTTTACCACACATTTATGTGTTCACAAACAATACAAGACTTAACTTTGTATCCAATGTCACATCTCCCTGCAGTGTGCCCTCCACTAAAGTAATATGTGAGAGGTAACAAAGTGAATATGTGTGGTTGTGGTCATTCGTTATTTTTTTTTTTAAGAATAATATTCCATTGTGTGAACATATCACATTCTGTTTATCGTCCCATTGATGGACATTCTGTTTATTTCCAATTTTGTGTTATTGCAAACCATGCTGCAGTGAGCATTTCTGTTCCTGTCTTCCTGTGCACATGTGCGAGTTTTTCTAGCAGCCCAGAATTGCTGGCCTTATTTTACCTCTGCTAAACTGAGTGACACTAAGCAAATAAATATGTGACTCTAAGAAATAGTTTTCAGATGCCCTCAATTTGTGGATGACCTGGCCATTTTCCTCTTTAGAATGCTGCTTTTTTATACCTAGAATAACATTTTGAGATATTTTTTTCCAGGAACTCCAGAGAGTCAGGCGTTAATTTCTTGAAAGTGACATCCAGTGTATTTATTTACTATAACATTCAACTTCATTTTAGGTTCTAATCCAAAGGGCACATGATGCCTCATAATTATATATTTTATATTTAAATGCACAATGTGAGAGAATAAATCTGAGTTACAGCAGGGACCTTAGAATACTGGTAGGAAAGGGGAAAGGGGCATATTAGTATGGGCAGAGCCACAGTGACAAATAAACCTTGCAATGTTCAACAGAATCGAACCGTATTTTTCTTTCATGTAACACCCCAGGATGGTTCCCAGCCAGCAAGGGCTGCAGCCTCTCTTATTCAGTCACTTTTCGGGGTCCCAAGCTCCCTGCAGCTTTACCATCTTTAATATGTGTCTCCCAAAGCTGATCAGAGACAGTCATCTCCATCCGCCGGCTGGAGCAGACAGCAAGAAGGAGCACAAATGGGAGTCTGGGCCAGGCCTGGAGCCAGGCATTGGCCTCGAGGCCACGGCTCACTGCAAAGGAGGCTGGGAAGTGAAAACTACCTGTGGGCCCAGAAAGAAGAGCAAGTGGACTTTCTTGAAAAGTTAGTTCTGTTTTGCATAAGAAAGAGAAAAGAAATTGGTCTCGGTTCAGTCAAAGTGTTCACAGCAAATGTTTGTTAACATGAGAAAGAAGAGAGTGAACACCAGCTGAGTTGCAATACAGTTTACCATCAACGCGCTCTCTTTCCTTCCTTCCTCTGGTTACTTCCACTGTTACTTTTGTGGCCTACCCTTGGTTCCCTCCTCCTTCTTCTGAGAACAGTGGGCCCTCACCACTCAACCCATGTAGATTTTGGACAGTGCTCCAAGCAAAAGCCAATAGGATCTTATTTTAGCAGAGTTGGTGGTCGTGGTTAACAAGCAGAAAGCTTATCAGGAGAATGATCATCAAACAGGGAAAACGCTGCACGACCAAGGGGCCACCATTGCTAAGGGGACTGAAGGTCCAAAAGTTTACGTCCGCAGAGGAAAGTGGGGACCATTGATTTGAGGTTCTATCTTCTGGGCTGGTGAAAATACCACAGGAGCACTGCAGTAGAGACTGGTCTGCAGATGTGCCGCAGTCTGGCTGGGCACAATCAGGAGCCACTTGTCAAAAGAAACTAACTTTATTTTTAGAACCACACACGCCAAACAAACAGCTCCTCAGGAAAAACCCTCAGAGCCGGAACTGCCACCACTGGCTCTCCCACAAGCCTCTCCACCTCCCACAATCCTCCTGCTCTTGAGGCCGATTGGCTGGGTCACGTGGGCGGAGCCAAAAAAGTCCCCCAATGAGCAGCTCCGTGGTCTGAAAGGGCAGGGAAACAGCCAATGAGCATCACCGCAGAGGAGCCAATCAGCTAGATGTTGCTGGGGCCGAGGAGCCAATCAGCTAGATGTTGCTGGGGCCGCTGTGAGCCAATCATCAGCCGGCAGCTGGAAGTTTGCTGGCAGCTGGAAGTTTGCTGGGGCCCCTTCGGCTGTGGCTCTCAACACAGATGGACACGGGTGGCGCTGCACTTGTGCTCAGCCATGTCTGATAGAGACAGGACCCCATCTGGTAACTCAGTCCACCCCACCTGCCCGGCACAGTGATTGGACCCCGGGGGTGCATAAACCAAGCGAGGACCATAGAACCAGTTTTTAGCTTGTTGTAATAGTTTCTTGTTTCTCAACTTCTTCCAAAGCTGAGTGAATGTCATTCTGCAAGTTCCGGGAGCCACTTTCCATGCTGCATGGAGGAAACCTGACCGCAGAGCCAGAGCCAGAATTCTGTGATGTCACATGTCAGACCTGCACCTGAGATTCTCAGTTACCGTGATTCCTACAGCTCTTCCTTTCATTCTGTGGACTGTCCGTCCCACAAATCCTCATGAAACCATCTTAGGCTGATTTGATTTGGGTTTCTGCCACTTACAGCTGAAATACACCTGAACTGAAACGTACAGTGTTACCAATTATACACCTTCCAGCTGAGAACCGGATGGCCTGTGGTCATCTGGGGAACGTGGAGGATGGCAGCTCATAGTCAGCTCTCCAATACTGGGGTCAGAATCTGCCAAATTCTAAGTGCATTTCCCCCCCTCAAGCCAAGGCATGAGGTTTGAAATACGGCGTTGACACTTAGGGAGCAACAAGAGAAAAAAAAAATGGAAGGTTCTTTTCTGAGCTGTTTGCCAAACCTCTGTTGCTATCCCAGCTCTCCACTGGGCTGTTATGACAAACCACCCCCAGCACCACTGCCCACTGAAAGTCACAGTTTTCTGGGTGCTCCCAGGACAGAGGTGGGACAGCTGGGCCCCAAACTTCCTTCTGTCCAAAAGCAGAAGGCTAGGGTGAAGTCTTTAAACCGAGGTCCTAGGTGGATGAGCAGATCTCAGAGTACTGTTAAAAAAGAAAAAACAGTGGAGTGTGATGGATTCAGATTCAAGAATTATGGCCTGGCGAGATTTCTGGCCTTGGTTACCAGTTATGGAGTCACTGAATCAACAGAGTTGAGTCAGGTCTTGGAAAGGTGGCATGTGTCACTAAGCCATGAGAGACCAGGGCAGCACAGCTCTCAGCAGAGCTTCCCCGGGGCCTGGCTGTGGTGGGAAAGGTGGAAGGGGGCAGAAGTTGGGGGCAGGTAGACCGGCTGGCCGAGGAACTCCATTGTCAAGGGGCTGGATCCTCCATGTTCCCGGTGTCATATGCCATGAGAAGTGAACACTAAATGTAAGCCCCGCTTTGCTTTGCCCTGAATGGAAACTCACCATGGCCACCCTTCTTCTCGGCACTCCCGGGGATAGTTCAAACAGTAATTTGTCTATAGACTGCAGAGTTGTGAGAGACCATTGCAAATACGACTGGAAAATGTGTGCGCCCCTAAGTGCTGGGATAAGCGCTTCAGGGAGTTGTTGGCACCACGCTTGGCTAAGGCACAGTCAGTGGGACCAAGGTGGGCGTCCTGGGAGCTGAGACCCACGGTGCTGGGTGTGCAGTGCGACCACCAGTCATCCCCGCCCCTGGCAATGCACTTCCCCTTCTCCCAGGAGGCTGCTCCTGATGCTCAACCACTGTCACTTGGTGCCAGAGGATCTGCCAGCCAGAAGAGCCCACCTGAAGTGTTCTGGCCAATCAGGGGACCCTACTGCCCTGACCACAGTGCAGTTTCACAAAAGCCATGAAACCCAAGCATGGCCAACGAGAATCTTTGTGTTGGACTGTTCTGCTCAGAGAACCAGCACAGAAGACCCTTTGTTTCTCAACAGAACGTGAGCCCCAAGTGGCCTTTAGCTTTGTTTCCTGTCTGCTCAAAGACCAATCAGTTGGAAACAATGAAAATAAGAGACAAGAAAATAGGTGACAAAGGAAAGAATCACAGAGTGTTGACACCTTGTTCTAGTCCAGTGCTCAGGGCCAAAGGACAAACTGAAGGCCTGTGTTCTGACTTCCATGCTTATGTTAGAAATCAAGCTAACAAACTGTTAAACAGATCGTGTTCTACTTTAACAAACACACCTTCGTTAAAACCTAAAAAGCCAGGTTCCCTGTTCCCAGACTGCTGGGCGTTCCATTCCAGAACATGGCCGTGTGGGGATGGTCAGTAGGTCTGTCCACTCCTCACTGCTGCCCTACCCGCACTAGAAGTGGACATGTGCTTACATGCCTCAGGTCTATCTGCACCCCCTGTCCCCATGAACCTCTTGGCCACTCTTCAATCACATGAACTAGGAGTCCCTGTGTGGGACTTTGGGTCATTTTTAGAAAGTGAAATTTGAAATTTGCCCGCAGTCTGGCTGGGCACAATCAGGAGCCACTTGTCAAAAGAAACTAACTTTATTTTTAGAACCACACACGCCAAACAAAACAGCCTCTCAGGAAAAACCCTCAGAGCCGGAACTGCCACCACTGGCTTCCCACAAGCCTCACCACCTCCCAGCATCCTCCTGCTCTTGAGGCGATTGGCTGGGTCGCGTGGGCGGAGCCAAAAAAGTCCCCCAATGAGCAGCTCCGTGGTCTGAAAGGGCAGGGAAACAGCCCAATGAGCATCACTGCAGAGGAGCCAATCAGCTAGATGTTGCTGGGGCCGCTGTGAGCCAATCATCAGCCGGCAGCTGGAAGTTTGCTGGGGCCCCTTCGGCTGTGGCTCTCAACAGGGGAATTCCAAATCTCAAGTGCCTGAGTATGGTCTAGAAATGGGGGCACAGGCTTCCTGAGGGCACCTGCATGATCCACCCAGGGGAGAGCACAGTCAGAGGGCACAGGAGGAACGCAGGGTAGGGTACAGGCCTTATCTGGCCTAAGGGTGTGACTGCATGTTTGTGACCTCATAAAAGTCACATGTTGAAACCTTACTCCCAGTGGGGTGGTCAGAGGTGGGGCTTTGGAAAGTCACTGGGTTCAGATGAAGCCCTGAGAGTGGAGCCCCCTTGATGGGATTAGTGTCCTTATCAGAAGAAGACAAGACTAGGGCTCACTTTCTCCACCACAGGAGGCTGCAGAAGTGGACAGCCGGCCCAGGAAGAAGAGCTTCACCGTCGGGCCCTCCAGCCTGCAGAGCTGTGAGATGCGAATGTCTGTTGTGTCTATGCTGCATCTTGGTAGAGCAGCCAACCAGACCAGGACAAAACATGGGCTTTGTGGCAGTGTCCAGGATCCCTGGTCCTCTCTGACTCCAGCAGACCTTCTGGGCTGTGAGCTGCCCTTCTCATAAACCCTCTCTGTGATCTTTATCTAGTTGGGTGAGTTTCTGCCACCTGCAGCTGAAAGAATCCTTATCCCTTCAGTGTCCTGCAAGTGGTCAGTAGCTGTGGCTCTCATTGTTTCAAAGCACTTATTCTTACTGTAATTTGCTAAATCAACGTTCTCCCTCCAACATTGTATTGAACTGGTCTCATGAGAGTCACTAATCCAATGGCCTTGCTCTCATTCCCAGTTGGCTGGTCTGCTCCGTAGCATTTGGATGCATTAAACATTCCCCCTTTTGGAAACCTTTCTTTTCTTAACTCTAGAATATTAAAGGAAAAGTTTGATCCTCCTCTATTTCTCAAACAGCTCCTTTGACTTCTGTAACCCTCTGCCCAATTATAGACATTCTTCAGAGTTCAGCCTGGCTCTTGGGGCTGAAGCTACTTCTAACATCCACTAATTGGGATTGATAATTTGAGTCACATGGCGCTCTCTCATCTTGAAGAACCCATTCACTTTTGTACCTCCAAATGTCACATCCTTAAAAAATGAGTCTCAAACTTCTACCTCCATCCTTGACCTTGGTATCAAGACCTATTTCCTGCGTTGACAGTGTTGACAGAGTACTTATATTTGGAGTGTTCCCTGACACTGGGTCTCCCCTCGTTTTGCTGGGCTCTGCCGGAGTTACCAGTGACTCCTTCTCCTAGTCACCAGCTCTCAGACCAGCGCTGTCTGTGCTCTTACTGCCCCACAAGCCCTCTTCATTCTTTTCTTGGAAGGTGTTTCCTCTTCGTTTGTTTTCGGGCCCCTGCGGCAATCTCTGCCTACCCTGTTCCCAGGTCCTATTCTGCTCCACTTTCATTCTTTTATAAGAATCACCCAACCCTGATAAATTGCTGAATTTTTGCATGGCTTTTTTTTTTTTTTCCTACTTAAAAACCTTCCATGGATGTCTGTGGCCTGAGGAAATCCCTTATCTGGTGACGAAGGCTCTGCATCAGTCTTCAGTGTTTTCTCCTGTTCTGCTTTAAAACAGGCTCTCCATCCTGTCCAGGCCCATCTCGCCCTAAATCCAAACTCTTCCTTCCTGTGTCCCTGCCCTGATTCCCTCTTCTTCACTCCCCAGACCCCCTCTCCTCCCCCCAAGTTCTTAACAATGGATCTCAAGCCCCAGATCCCCAAGGAAACCTTTCTTCCTCTTCAGTTCACCATGTTTTCTTTCCTCATCTTCTGGAAACTTCTGTTGGCTCTATTTGTTTGACACTTGTCTTATGCAGTTGTATAACCTTGTCTTTGCCAGAGCTGCCTTTAAATTAGATTTTAATTGTTTTGAAAAGCAGAACTTGTGCCACATATGCAACCCTCTGTTCTCCCCTGGACCGCCCAGCCTGGGCTAGGTACAACTTTAAAGCTTTTTCTTGTGCTATTTCTTTGTTCTAAATTAAAAGGCTGTGCTCTATACAAAGTATTTTTGTCACATAGAATCAAGTAGTGTGGGTGCTAAACGTGTTGGTAAAGCTTGCTGGACTCTCACAAAAGGTTTGCTCCATACCTACCCAGTTCCTCCCACCATTGTCTTTGTCTTTGAAGAATAACACATGATTTCCCCCTTTTATAGGAAATAATATCATACTCTGATAAAAGTTCTCTTGTTTATCAGCACTTCTTAGCTTCTTACCTCTTCTGAATGTGATTTTAGATCTTAGCAGATAGGTATTTTTGAAGTTCAGAAAGAAAAGAATCAGCAGCCTCTAATGTACATAACAAAAGACACTGAAATATCCTTCTTTCATTTTATTGAAAAGGAAACATTTCTATTCTAGCGCAAACAATGTATATTTTACATCATAAAGCAAGATATAATTTACATATTACATTTCTTAAGAGATCTTTATACCATTATGTTATTCCTTTTTTTATTAGGTTTCTTCTTCTGATTTAATTTAACCTGCCGACTACCCTACACATCAGCATCCTGTTTGGAAGGGGGGTGGGGCAACAGCTCATGGTGCTCATCTCTGTCTGGGCATGACCAGGCCTTGAGGTCTGGCCCTGAGACCTTCTTCTGAAAACTGGTTTAACAGCCAGAAGCTACTTCTCCAAATCACATAGCAAACTTGTTTTCAAAAAAATCAATAGTAAATCGAGTGCTAGTACTAGATGGTTTACTTCTTGATCAAGTGCTCAAATAATGGATGCTTGTAGTGTTGGTTTACTACCAATGGGCAGTCCCATGCCTGACCGGCACCAATCACTTCCAATTCCCAGAAATGGCTTGTCTAAGGTGTCAGACAGAACCTCCCAGTTTCCCCCACCGTTTGGGTTTATGGGGCCAGGATTTACTGTAGACCACTGGAAATGTATGTCAGGATGAAGGTTTCAAAAGATTTTGTTTTACGTAACTGTCTTTTCTAAGCGTCTCCCCTTTCCATGCATGACTTCTGTTCTTTACCTATAACCCAAATCCTCCTTTAGCTATTCTCTCCAAACTCCAGACCCCTCAAATTCATCAATTTTTTGGATTGCACTCACTTCACAAATCAAATAATGTTTCCATCTGTAAGGTCATACTATTCCTTTGAAACTCAGTAATCCACAGAAATGCATGGGACAGAAGAATGAGTCAAGAGATTCCTCAGAAGCAAGTAATGTGAATTGTCCAGCCAACCTACGTGAACCATTCTCTAAGAAATGTTTTCATAGTGGGTTAAAGGGAGAGGGGACCAGTTTGTGAAAGCAAAATGCCTAAGATGGGCTTTCTTCTTATTATTGGAAGAAGTACAGAGTAGACATTTGAAATACATTTTGAGATGAGTGGCTGTGGGTCTGGGAAAAAATATCACCATTAGCTCAATCTGATATGCCAAGGGAAATACAAATGTTTGCTAAAAGTGCATCTTACACCCAAAGTTCTTGCCTGTCACTTATCATGCACAGTTGGCATATTTGGCCAAAATCAATCTAAAGATTTCTAATCACAGGTAACTAAATGTATTAGAATCAAGCTGGTCAGGATAAGAATATAAGTTAATATATGTCTATTTTGCATGTCTTAAATTATTCTTTGGTCAAATGGTGTGATTTCTCAGACATCTAAAAATATAAACCTGTTTCTTGCTTCCAAATACAAAGCTTTACGTATGTACAGCAAGGGAGCCATCTCCTTGCTAGAGAATAAGGCTTCCTGGTATGGCACCACTCCATGAACACTGTACACTTTTATAGTCCTCTTCCTCCCAAGGCTAGAGTGCTGGACATGCAGAGAACACAGAAATCTTTAAAGGAGCACAGGAATAGAGCCTCACAACACCCCTGTGGGGTAGGGAGGTATTGCTAAACCCATTTTATAAACAGGCAAACTGAGGCACGGCATGGCAATAAGGTTGGGTCAAGTCCACCTGGCAAGTTAAAAAAGCAAGGCTGGAAACAGAGAGAAAGAAATAGGGATCAGTCTTGGCTCCTAACCCTAGATGCTAAACTTTACTTCAAAACACTAAGGAAAAAAAAAAGTCCACAATTGCCTTTAAAGTGTTTGGAATTTAGACAAACCTTTAAATATTCCACTTAAAACATGTGTCCTGTCTTTCATATTTCTGTTGAGTGGAGAAAGCAGATGACTATCTTTTCCTCCTCTAAGTATAATTCCCATGATAGAATATATCAGCATTCAACCAGAGCCCCAGCTCCAAATTCAAGGACATCTTTGTTCTCTCGAATAATTTGTAATTCATTTAAAGCCCTAATGCAAAAACGACACTGTTCTCAAACAACTGCCCTGCCAATTGCTGCGTGGCCTTAATGAGAATTCTGTGTGGAATATAAGAAAAGAAGCAAGATCCCTTACTAACGTCTCACCACTGCAGAGATCAGGACTGTGGTGATGGTGTGAAATTTGCTTCCTGTAGAATTTGAAAAACTACAGACTCAAGCTTGCAATATTTTATATATATATATAAATATGTACAGTATATATATATATATAAGTGCACATCTGACTACCCTTAAGGCACCAAAGAGAAGTAGGCCATGTCTTTCACAACTCCGTCTTTGTTTTCCTAGAGAAATTTCTCTCCCTCTCAGTGAACATATTTCCTCTACCAAACAGCCTGTGACAACAAATAACTTTAACTCAAGATGACTGATTGTCTAAATGGGGCAGGGTGGTGTTGCTGGTGATATTATGGTGCATAGCTTAGAGCTCAGACCTAGAGCGGAGAGCTTAGAGTGAGCCAGCCACAGCCAGCCACGCTGATCAGACAGACCAGAGACCAAACTTGTACACAATTTTTGTTTCCAGCAGCTGGCGGAAGAAAACCTTACCATAACCGACAGACAGAGAGAGAGTGAAAAGGGAATCATGGGAGGCACAGATCTTCAGAAAGACTTTGGCTTTGCAAAAGCTCCTGGAGAGAAGTGGGAGGAGCTCAGAGTAAGGCACTGAGGTTCTCACAGGTTGGTGACAAGGCCTGGGGCATCTCTCTGAGCCTGTGTGTGCGTGGCTTTGTGGCTGCCGCAGACCTTTTCAAAACCTCTCAGGATTATGGGAGTGGGTGGGCTGACCCTAACCGAAGAAGCTTGGAGTATATTAATCAAAGCATGAATAGAAAGAAAAATAAAATAAACACACAGAAACAAATGGTGGTGGAATTCCAGAGGGAGGAGGAACATTTGTTAACTAATTTTCATTTTGCTCCTCTCCTGCTTTTCTCTGCCATGGTCCCAATATGTTAGTTCTGTTTGTTTGATTGTTTTTACTTTTTTTCCCAGCGGATGAAGAAATGACAGAGCAGGATAGGTGTCTTATGGTTTTTGATTTCTTCTTAGGCCTGTTTAATTTTTTTTTTTCCTCAGTTGACTGTTGGCACTTGGTTCCTCTGTAAACTATATTCCTTGGCCTTCAGTCTCAGGTTGGCAATGCTGTTGGCCATGTTGATGCCCTGAGCAGGGCTATTGTTGGCACATGTGGCAGAATAAGTAGCCATGGCGCTGTGGGGACAAAGGAGAAAGCAGGGAGAATAACAGGCATTAGTTTCATGAAGCTGCAAGTCCAGGCCCCGGGTGGGTGCACTCTCAGGACGGGGCCGGGCAGGGCAGGGCCAGGCAGGGCAGGGCAGGGGTTGGACTAGGTGACCGCTAGGTCTCTCCCAGCTGGGGCTTTCCATTAGTCTAAGGCACTTGGGGAGGTGGCTGTGTTTTTCAGGGCAGGAGAAAGCAGAGGAGAATGAGACCCAGGGAGGGAGGGAGGGGCACTTGCTGTGTTGGGTACAGTGAGTAATGATTTATTTCTGGGGTGACAGACGAGAGCTGCCCAAATTGAGCAGCAGGTGCTTTATCAGCTGACTAATTAAAACAGCATTTAATCTCCCTGCCTCCATTCCCTAGCCCATGGGACGGGTGACGCAGAAATGCAAGTTTGGGACAAAAAAACTAAAGGAAAATTTGCTGCTTCACTCTAAATAGCTGTAATTCTAACACATTTTAGGTAATTGATAAATACCATGAGAAGTAATGTGCTCAGAGAATCAGTTAGCACCCCAATGGAACTTCCCAGTCCTTCTTGATTCCCTGGTTGATAATACCTGCATTGTGAATCAAGAGGTGCCTATTGACTGGCCTCAATGTCCTGACCTCTCCCCAAAACTTCCTGCGGAGCACACGCTGCTTTTGGCTCAATTATTTTGGAAATGTCTAAATTTCCAAAATAAAGTATCAAAGGCTCCAGCTTCAGCACCCTTGACCTTAGAGATAACTGTTTCTCGCTGTCAATATTGCCGACAAAAACTTGACGTTGTCATTGTCAAAGACTGATCTTAGGACCAAGAACTGGGCATAAAATTGTCATTGGGGGATTTCTTTCTTTTAAAAATTTTATTTTATTTCTTTATGTGTGGTGCTGAGAATCTAACCCAGTGCCTCACACACGCCAGGCAAGCACGCTACCGCTGAGCCCAGCCCCAGCCCCTGTCCTGGTGGGTTTCTGATCACTGCATCCATGAATCTCTTTTAAGGAAAAAAGAAACGGTGTTGCAGAATTGTACTCGGATTGTTTCCTTTATACTGAATGGATAAAAGAAGACTAATTTTAACTAAATGAAAATGTTTCTAAGATTGCAAAATCCTTTTCAACTGCGGGGTGGATAGACAGACTTATACATGGAATGACATGTGCTTTTCTGGGGCCTGCATTCCAGTGGAATTTGTCAGCCACACAGGAGCCTGTGGCTCTGGGATCAAGTGACAAGATCAGAAAGAGAGAAAACTGAAGCTGCTCTACAAGAAGGACAGATCCCTGACCCCTCTCCCGAACAGTCCAGACTTATCGTAGCCTAGTTCAACTTGGTGACTAGCAATTAGCCCAGGAAAATGGAGATAAAGAAATGTAGAAGGTTACGGATCACTCCCTCTCTCCAGAAATACAAATCTTCAGCTTGCCGCACGGGTATAAAGCGTGTGAGCAAGTGTGTGTGTGTGTGTGTGTGTGTGTGTGTGTGCACGACAGAAGACTCAGAAGGGTTACAGAGTCTTGCCTCCCTCACTTTCTCCTCCTCCTCTTTTCTTTCTTTCTTTTCTTTTCTTTTCTTTTCTTTTCTTTTCTTTTTGGTACTGGGGATTGAATCCAGGGGCACTAAATCATTGAGCCACATACCAGCCCTTTTATTTTTCATTTTGAGACAGGTTCTTGGTAAGTTGCTGAGGCTGGCTTTGAACATGCGAACCTCCTGCCTCGGCCTCGGGAGCTGCTGGGATCACAGGTGTGTGCCACCAGGCCTGCTGCCTTTCCTCATTTTGCCCGCTCATTCTTACCCAGTGCCCCTGCATGATGCTCTCCCTGCTACTTCAAGGCAGGTCCTCCTATAGCACCCTACACTCTGCTTTTATCACTTCATTTAATTTTTTTAAAAAAAATATTATTTTAGTTGTAGATGGACACAATATCTTCATTTATTTATTTTTATGTGGTCCTGAAGATCGAACCCAATGCCTCATGTGGGCAAGGCAAGTGCTCTACCACTGTGGCACTGCCCCAGCCCCACTTAATTTGATTCTCCATCATCTATCACTGTTCTCAGCTGTAAGCTCCACGAACCAGACACCACCTCTGCCGGTTCACAACTGGATCCTTTGGTAGAGCTGACCAGCCCCTCATACACACTAGGCACTCAGTAAACTATTTAGTGAAGAGACGAGTGAGATGTATGCAGATGGGCTACAATTTAACCGATTCCTGATCACTATCACTGGTTTCTGTCATCCTGCTATGAGTGATGATTTCTTAAAAACTAATCTGACCAATGTGCTTTCACTCTTTAGAAGTCATCCTTGCTGTAAATTTCGCTCTCCTAATGGAAAAAACGAAGTCAGAAGGACATGGCAAAAGGGGATGGTCACTGCATATTCTGGGATACACAAAAATACCTTCTCACAGTAAAACTAAACCAATATTCATACAGTTGAGACAGACTATCACTTCCCCACTCTCCACCAAAGGGCACGGGCAGAAGAGTCTCCAGTTAAAGTGGGATTAATTAGGAGTGAAACAAATGACCAGAATAACCCATTAAGATAGGGAAAGGTTTTTTTTTTTTTTAAACAATGCACCAAGAAATGCCATTTATTTTCAAAACTCATACACATATCATCATTTAGCTTCTAGACTGATTACATGTTTCCACTCAAGATTCTGCCAGAAATATATGCAAATCCATAAAACCCATTGTCAAGGAATTTCTCGGACACACCAAAGACCGAAGAGATGAGTGGATTTGGGAAATATATCTAAATCATGGATTATTATAAAATCAGCCAAATTAGCCTTTCCCAACCAGGAGTATGAGAGAATAAAGCACTGAAGATTATACATAGAAGGTGCCATTTTAAATACACAGGGAGAAGCTGGACTTACAGGGTATCTGCATCATTTGGAAAGTACTGAGGGTGGAATTGAATGGCCTCTGACCACACATGGTAAAACTTTATGACAGAACATGGAGATGAGCTCTGGTGGCAAAGTGCAGACAGCCATGGAGGACTTGGCCGAATTCTGGAGATGTGTTTTCCGTTCTTTGAGAGTCTAGACAAGCAAAGTCCTACTTAACAGCAATTCACCCTTTCTATTTCTTGGCAGACAAAGCAAACTGCGACCTTGGGAGATTACGGTAGTTTACTGGAGTTGTTTCCACTGTTTTCCAGAAATGTCTGCAGTAGCAGTGACTGAAGTTTTGTCTACTCTGTGCCAGTTTTGCTCATTACTCCACAATCTACTACCTGTGTCATTGGGGATTCTAGTCTGGGACTTAAAAGGTAGCACATTTCTTAGAAATACTGAGTTTTTCTCTCTAATGTAGGCCAGACTATAAAATCCAAACTCAGAGGAATGTTGACCCACTTTTTTACTCAAAGATGAATTAGTAGGGAATTAGGATCATGTATTGCACAGGATGCTCCCAAGACTTTGTCTCTTGAATGATGCAGCCTGCGCTTCTGCAGTAGAGAACAGTGGCCTGCCCAGTGGTATGGTGGTGCCATCATAGGAACACCACAGTAGGGGTGAGTCTGTATAGGAATCCTCCCATTAGTGGGGTGTGAGGAGAACAAAGCTGTTTATATTAATGAATGGGTTTTGTGATTCCCTCGAAGCTTCAGAAGGGATAACATTTCACTTGTAATTTTTAGAAAAATTGTAAATGTCGAAGAAACTAATCTGGATAGGATTGGTAGGATAAAAGAAGAGAGGTCACCTTCATCCTAGCCTCTTAACTGATGTTTAGAATGTATGGTCCTTCAAATAGAGACCACAGTGTTATTTTGCACACGTATTGAGGAATTGCCTCTCTTCCCTATAGTAGTTCCACTGGGTCTAGGCTTACAATTCCATATGTGCTTTACAGGCAGACAGTGGGTGGTTCTGCAACATACCAGTGATGGACACAACTTGTCACAGGTCAGAAAAGACAAATTGCTGAGTGGGTGTTCAAGGAGCAGCCTAGATGCACGTTAAGCATGGCAGTGGCCAAGGAGAGGACTTGCTTCCTAAAGGGAGAGCAGATGCAAGAGAGCCTTGCATGGCTGCCAATCTGAGACACTGTTGGTGACCACCTGTCGTATGTCATGGAAACTCCTAAGGCTCTGCTTCAGGAGAAGAAAGAACACTGAAACATCATCTTGCAAGAGAGAGAGCTGTCAGGGCAATTAGCTGCTTTCAACCAATTTATGAGGCCATTCAGAGTATGTGAAATGACCATTCCTTCCTATCAAAACTCCTGGGGTCAACAGGTAAGACTGAAACTGATGTCCATCGTAGGTTAAGCATAAGACAACAGAGAGCCAGCTTCCTACCAGCGGAGCTTACCTTCTGAGTAAGGCAGAGTGCAATATGAGCTGATTCCTGGCCCTGACTTTATAGGGTTTAGCTAAAGCACATTTCTACTTAAGTTCTAGTAAAGGTCTCTGTATTTGTGACCAAGAAAGGACTTCACTGGAATAACGTGCATGGAAACACTGGAGATGGAAAAGAAGGGCTGATTCCCGTCTGTTGACTCAATAGGGGGTGCTGGGACTTCCACAGAGCTGACACGTTGAAGTGGGCTTGGAATGTTTCCATCTCCTTATTTGGAGATTTCTAGCAGATGTGGCCTAGCTACAGGCAGCACAATGCCAGCCCCGCCCTCACGGTTGAAGGACGGTTTTCACTGGGGACTGATCATTCATGATCCATCGAACTGCTCCGAAAGGCTGTAGTGAGGGAAAATGTGCTGAACTAACTGCCAGACACCCAGGAGGCCCCCAGCAGCCCACTCATGGCACGATCTCAAAGCCAGGAGACTCAGGGACATCTTTCCCTCTGCTTTCTCGCCACCCGTAGTGTAAACCCTACAAATCACAAAACAGTTGAGGATGGCTTGGGAAACAATAGCACTTGACTATGTTTTCAACTTTAACGTGGCCTTCTAGCTGAACAAAGAACAAACGATGACAAGCTGTTTAAATTTTTACTCCAAAGACAAATCTGTCACCCTAAGAAGTCTGTGGGTCTTCCTGGGAATCTAGGTTTCCTCTGCGGGGACTTAGCTTTTCAAAGGCTGCAGAGCCTTCAGTTTCCCAGGCTCTGTGGTCTAGAGGGCAGAGGCCGCCTCTTTGGTGCGTTCTTTGCAGTACAAGAACAGTGGAGGCTCCATCTAAGAAAATTCAATACTGGTTTTCCTCGGGAAACTTACTATGGAAGTGACAGCCCTTACATCCTGTTGGAAACGTTCTTATGAGAACTTAACAATCACTTGCAACTTCTGTTTTTGAAATTCAGAGGTTGCTTTTTGGTGTATACTTAGCTCTTACAAGTGGACACGCCTGGACCACATTTCATCAGCCAGTCTTCAGGGTGTACTACATGTTTAGTCATATTTCTGCAAGCTTTCCCTTTTCTTTCTAGAAATGTCTGATACACAAATATGCAAATATTGGCATGCGGATGCTTTGCATCTTTCTATTGTACAGATTTTTTTTTGATATTTCTTTTTCGTATGCAATAGGGAAACTAGTGGATCAGTTTTGATACAAGCTTACATGAGAAGTCAATGATCTGCCAGGAGCCAGGATGAGAACATAGTTCTTCTGACTGCTGGGACATACCCTACAGTCAGTCACCTGACGCCTCACTCTGTAAGGCCTGTCCTGTGTGTGGACAGCACTTCCATCATCTTGGAGTGGAACAACTTGCAGATGCAGAATCTCAGGCCCACCCTAGGCTTAGTGGACCCCAGTCTCCAGGTACGGGGTCCCAGGCGAGTCCCAGGCATAGCCACATGTGAGGAGTGGTGCTCTCAACTCACGCCACCCTTAGGTTTGAGGACAGGTTCTCCGGTAGCTCTGATGCTCACCACAGTCCCCGCTGTAGGACCTCACTGCTCACATCTCCAGGAGTTGAACCCCCACTTTCTTAAACACACTTAGCTTCCCCTTCAGCCCTACCCCCAGCAGCCACCCTCTTCCCCCTCTGACAAGTTACCTTTTCAGTGTCTTCCGTTAGAATCCGTTATGAAGCCCCTCGTGTAAACAACATCTTGGGAGGGACGAGGATCTATGTTTGAAAGTGTGAAAGCGAGAAATGAGCCAAGGTGTTCAGCAGATGTCAGGCCGCACCAGGACCACCACCAAGTGACGGGGATGAGGAAGGGGAGGGAGCTCTGCCCTGGTGCTTTCGTCTAGCCCTCCCTCCGCAAGCAGCACTCTGGGCCAGGGCTGCAGAGCCGGGCCAGCTCTCTGCTCTCACAGGAACTGAGGTCTCTGGGGGAAGGGTGTCTTAGCTATTTCATCTCAAAAAACATTCGGCAGTCCAAGAGCTGGCTGGTCACTGCCACCCAAGAGGCAAAGCGCTCTACCAGCGAGTCCTCGCAGCCGCAGGGCCTGTGCGTGGGGTCGTTGTCATAACTGTCCTGAGCTAAGCGGTGGGTATGTGTTCCAGAAAGCTTCCTTCAGCTGACCCCAGGGAAATAAAGAAGACACCTGCCAGAAAGAAGCATCCATGTTCGCGAATGCTTTGCTTCCTCTGGTGACTCAAGTCCTGCCTGTCATCTCCTGTAAAACGCTCAAGGAACGAACAAGTCCATGACATGCCTTGGAGTAAACCATGTGTCTCAGTTTGCCACGGACAAGCCCAGTTTATGCCCGCCATCCTACGGAAATTATCAATACCAGTTCCCTTTCACTTTCAAAAGTGTCCCAGTTTGGATGACAAGGTATACAGCCACCAGTCTGACTGCAAATGACAGCCAGGAAAAAGACTCATTGGCTCTTCCCCAGTCCAGAGTTCTGAGCGTTAGAGAGTAACTGTTCTGTGCCTTGGCTTCCTCCTCTCCTCTCAGGGAAGAGCCCTGGAAGTCAGCCAGCTGCTCTCTGGCAAAACTGTCTGCTCATAGTCCCCAAGTTGCAGGAGCAAGCCACAGGGCTTATCCCGTGGAGTGCCCATACACCCATCTGAGACAGACCTTGCCTCAAAACAACGGTTTCAACAGTTCAATTTGCTGCATCCAATACAGTGCAGGTTCAATTTGAATGAGAATAGTCATGTGTCCTAAGGTGTGGGACAGAAACAGGGACCACAAGCACGGGTTCTCACTGTTTCCTGAAGACTTAAACTTGGGCAAGTGTTCAGCCTCCTCTTCTTTGGAACTGGAGCAAGGACAGAGTTATCACACAGGAGTGTCCCAAAGATTAACCAAGACAAATGCTTTTTAATGAATGTCACTAACTTGACATAAGGACCAAAAGAAATAGCGAGTGAATTTTCCATAACACAAAATGTCTATTGATTCCTCGGCTTTTCATCACTTGTTTTTCTTCTGTATTTCTTTAACAACAGTCATGTTTCCTAGCAAGATTTGAACTGTGAAATCATGACATATTTGATTCTAAACAGCAAGAAGACCTCCAGGTAGCAAAATGGGTTTGGCCACTTTTAAAAATTAAACAAACTATAAACACTTCAGACAACATTAGGGCAAAAAAACCATATTAATTTACTGCATTAAACCATCACTTTTCTACTTAAATTTGGAGATTAATTTATTCTTCATACAGAATATGAACTATCAGGTTCTATAATACTGTTTTAATTTTTACAAACTCTTGTATCTAAGGGAGAAGTGATATAAAAGCACACGATGAAATGAGTAAGAAGTAGTAGGTTATATGATCTTAAGTGAAAAGAACAGAATACAAAATAATATGTACACTAAGCCTACACTATATAAAATATTGAGCTCTAATTGCAGAAATGAACAAACTAGCTATATCAAGATGATACAAGTATGGTCTTTTGAAAACACCTCTAGATTTTCTTCATCATCTTTTTAGCTAAAATAGAATTTTTCCAAAAAAGGCACACATGACTTGCCACGTTAATAGCTTCAGTTTGATGATCATCTACAAAATTCCGGTGGTGTGGGCACTGAGGCTTGGCTTCTGCTGTGGCCAGTGTCTAACCCGACACTAGTTCCGGAGGACTTCGTCCCCACGAGCAGGGGTCTGCGCTCAGCTTCTCCCTGGCAAGGACCCTAAGGAGGACGCAGGCAGAAAGGAGAAGCAATGCTTCCCAGTTACCACCAGATTCACACCCAAGATCTTGAGGCCTCAGGCTTTGAACTAGACCATCCCACAGGCTATATAGGGAGTCTGTGGACTACCAGCACTCATAAAAGAAATATTAAAGAATATGTGATGTCACAATGGTCCTCAAATGTATTTTTAGTAAATCCTACAGAAGAAGGGTCTACATTTTAAATAGGACACACAGATATAATTGATCTTTCAAAATCAGCAAGGCTGAGAGTAATGGGGTCCAAGAATAGGACTTCCTATACGCGGGGTCTCCATGTACGAAGACCAGAATTAATTCAGCTTAATTTTACAACAAGGAATATAAAAGACATTCCCAAATGCACTTATGGTGTTTCTCTCAAGAACTGATTTGGTATAGAAATAACATTTAGGTGAGGCTCTGGGCTTGAATTAGAGCTATAAATTTGGAAAGCATGTGCATTTCATGAATGTGGCTTTTCACTTCAGGGGCTAGGTTTCTGCCAGGACATACTCTGTTAGTCTAAAGCTTGTCCTTAAGCCCATAATGAACTTGACAATAAAAAGATTTTTTAAAAAAAAGCACAATAAGTGAATTTGCGAATACTTCTTCCATTGAAATCAGCAGAAGAGAACATGCAGCCTTGACCTGGTTTCTTAGAATGCTCAGGTCTAGGTTTAAAGACAGGCACCCTGGACTGGCCATAGGGTGCTGAGCACAGTGTCTCAGTTTGCCTTCTGCCATCAGCAGTGTGTTCTGAACAGCACAATGAACTGAGGTTCAAAGTCTCAATGAGGTGGAAACAGCACTCTGCCACTTGCTTCTTCAAAAAATGTCACCTTTTTAATATAAAAGTTTAGTGTAAATTATACAATCTTTTTTATGCAAAACATACACACATGTGCACATGCACAAGTGCGCGTACCCTCTCTCTCTCTCTCTCTCTCACACACACACACACACACACACACACACAACTGACCCCCAAAGAAATCTCCAGATAAGTAGGTCAGAATTGGCGACAGAATAGGAAAGCGTCTGGGATCCTAAGAAATTTCCCCTACTAACTGGTGAGGACTGAGTCTCCAAAGCGATGGGAATGAGCTTAGCTCTCCTTTCCTTGTGTGGGTGTCGCTGTCTCCTCCCTCCCTCCTTCCCATCTCCCTTCTTCCCTTCCTCCCTCCTTTCTTTCTTTTCTTTTAATTCAAGATCAGTTTCACTATGAAGCCTCACATGTTGACTCCCTACTTGAGCATAATGAAATAACCCTATCTGAAGTTTAGAAATGGGGTAGTTCTGTTCCAGAACGGCTGCAAAAAGGGACAGTGAGCACGGCTTAATATCGGTCTTTTCTTTTAGATTCTTCCCCATCTTTGAAACCTTTGCAAGAGTTCCTGAGTCCAAGAGGAGATTGCTGAGGGCCTGCCCCTCTCTCTCTTCTGCCCCAAACCCTGCTCCTGGGGCAACTAGTAATGTCCTGTGAAACTCTGGGGATGTCAGCAAGTTGAGTGTCTCTGAAGAGGGTAACCCGGTAAGAAATGTCAGCACACGCAGCTTTGAGCATGACGGATGGCTGAGGAGCGTGTGGAGGTGGAGCAAGGGAGGGCGGGTGAGTCATTCACCTGTATGGGGATGCTGTCCCCCAGGAGAGATAGTCGGTGGGTCTCGGAGCAGGACGAGGGACGATGGGCTGCTCCACGGCACTCACGTCTCCTGAGTAGGATTTGAGGAGGGAAGCATTTTTGTTGGCCAGCATGGCTCTCTCATTCCTGCGGAACTTGGCTCTTCTGTTCTGAAACCACACCTGGAAGAGGGTTGGGAGGAGAGAAGGGCGTGAGGAGGGAGAGGAGACACAAGGAAGAGATCATGTGAATGTACGGTGTGAAGCCTTCCCAAAGAAGATGCAGCATGGGTCTGGATTCCTCTCAGGAAAGAACATGCCCTAGTCCTCCCCTGGCGGGGCCTGCCTATGGCTCTCAAGGGTTAGGACTATGGGCTGGTGGGGCTGGGGTGCAGCTCGTGGTAGAGTGTGGGCTTAGCATGCATGTAGCCCTGGGCTCTATCCCCAGCACGACGCGCGCGCGCGCACACACACACACACACACACACGAAGTTCTTCCAGTAATCTGGACTCCTGAGACAGGCTCTGTGACTGACTCATCACACAGCAGAATGTGGGCATCATTCCTATCATAATTGTAATCAAGAAAAAGAGGAAAAATCTCGTTAGACCTCCGCCACAGATACAATGACTTCACTAAAAACTTTTTCAAAAATTCTTCAAAATGTGAAAATGTCATCTCCTTTCACATTACTAGGTGTTTAAAGCAAAGTATCTATTTCTCCAAACACTCTGACGAGGATTGAAGAAGCAAATGGTTTGTTTTCAAGGTGTAAGGAACTCCACTGGGGAGTGAGAGGCAGGAGCAAGCACTGCAGAGAGCGTCGCCAAGCCCCTGTGGACTCCGGCCACCGTGGCACACATTCTGTCATCCCCCTGCAGGGGCCAGGGAGCCGGGGGCTTGTACCCTGGCTGCTGTCAATCATTAGTTACTAACATCCCAGCACTTCTGACATACCAAACACAGGCAAGGAGGTCTCTTGAGGTTCTGGAAGGAAATGCGGATGCTACACATCAGAAGCTGGCTGGACTACGTTTATCTGTAGGGTTTGAGGATTATTACATCATAATAAACTTGTGCATTAAGCACTGCCAGGACTGGGAACATGGAGGGGCACATTACATACATGACAATTCCAAATAATGTTCTGTTATTTCTATTTTCAAGTTAAGGAAACAGGTTCAATGAGCTTAAGCTATTGAAGTTCACACAAATAATAAATAGCTAAGGTCCTTTTTTTTCTGTTTTGTTGTGTTTGGGTGGGTGAGGGTGTTTGCTTTTGCTTGTTGTTTCTTGTTTGCAGTGAGGGATGGAACCCAGGGCCTTGCATATGTAAGAAAGGTGCTCTTCCCCCAGAGCTGCAGCCCCAGCCCGATGGCTGAGTTAGGTCAAGGATGTCCACCTCATGCTGCCCAGCCCTTCCAGGCAATGAACTGCACTTGCTCCTTCACTCACTAGGGAGCCTTCGTAGAGTGCTGCTCTGGAAAGGGGCGAGCAAGGCGTGCTCTCTGCTCTCGAGCAGCTCACAGTCTACAGAGGAAGAGGAGTATGCATGGAAAACCACAAAATAAATAATCTAGGTGCAATTATAGAAACACTGGCGAGGCGTTGGGGAGGGATTCAGCACGCGGAGAGGCAGCTGCACAGCTCTGGGCAACATGCACCCCAAGCATCATGGGACTGTTGCCCCAGAGTCAGGTAACACAGGGGGCCAGAGTGGGAATCCACAAAGGTTTGAACATCCCTTCTCTGACTTCCAGGACCTGGCTCTTCTGTTTCTTCTCTCCCTGTTGCTATTACAGTTATCAATTTAAAATTCAATATAACTGTATCTTTGCCCTGATTGATAACATCCACCGGCCTCCCGTGACAGAATAAAATGACAACCTTGCCATAGATCCAAAGCCCGTTCGGGAATTAGTTCTTTGTCCACCCAAAGCCACACCATCTAACTCCAGCATGGGTCCAGCAGCTCTCTACCCCCCGTCATCGCAGCAGACACCCCTCTGCCTGCAACATGCTTCTTCTTCCAGCTGCTAAAGCCCATATATTTTTTAAGACTCAACTTTAACATCTGAAGAGTTGTAGTTGAAGGAAGATGACCTTTAAGGTCCAACAGAAATGAATAACAATGCTGACTACACTATGTTCAAGATTTACCGTGGAGAGTTATTTAATTTCTCTGCTCCTTGGCTGTAATGTTCCTGCTTCCAGGATGATGAGAGTGGCCCAGAGGGGGTGCTTAGTCAGTGAACATTCCCTCCCTTTCCCCATGGCCTCTGGTCCATGGCTGACTCCTGTACACTCCTTTAGTGCAGGAGTCACCTTACAGCATCGAGACTATGATTACACCTCGGGTCTTCTCAGCCCCAGACCAGAGCACCTTCAGGGAAAAGGCCAGGGTCTCCTTCACCCAGCAAACCAAAAGCAGGTCCAATGGTATAACTGGTGCCCCATAAGTGTTTCAGGGAAAAAAATGGGAAGGAAAAGAAAAATGAAAACCAAAACCCACAAATTTTACAAAGATGACTAAAACGTGACCTCCACTCAAGAGGACTCCACCGTCTAGTGGAAGAAGCTGGCCACAGACAGCTCAGTGTAGCACACATGATGTTATGATAAATGCCCTAAATATGAAGACGCCTGGAGTCAGGGCGGGCTCCAACAGGGAAAGGGCTGAACTCCAGGGAGTTAGAATGGTCCTGGAGGGACAGTTCTGTCCTCCCCTTAGGGAATGTTCACAGCCCTGAAAGTTACTAGGAAGTAGCAGGTGGGAAAGGAGGAAGAAAAAATAGCTCCACCATATCTGTCCGTCTATCCACATTTACCTCATCCTCTGTTTATCATATGAGTCAATATCTACAGATAATACGTAATGTGTATATTGCATGCATTGCCCATTGTGACAGGGATAAGATGATCTCCCAACCCAAACATGACTTCCACATTTTTTTTTTTATTCCTCCCATTGCATTATTCAGGTTTCCTTCTGTAAAATTCAGAGCACCATAGCAAACGTGGGACTTGATGGCAGCTGTGGATTCCTGGCCTGAAGCTCTTCATGACTCCACTGCAGGCTGAGGTTGGGGCATAAGAGGGATGGAGAGGCAGGTATTCGGGAAAGCGGAAGGGACTGGAGAGCACTGTGTGATGAGCAGCTAGGGAAAGAGGGGGCAGGAAAGGGGACATCATAGTTCATCACAGGACGGTGGGGTGGGCAGAGCTGGACTGAACCATGTCCCGTGGTCACTCTCACTTGATCCCTGAGAACTGCCACCAGTTACTACACACCTCACTCACACCTCCTCACTATCCTCAGGAGCCACATGGATTCTATAAAACTTTCCCTTGGGGAGAAGCACTTGCCCTTCACTCCCTAGGGAGCCTTCATGGAGTGCTGCTCTGGAAAGAGGTGAGCAAGGGGCACTTAACCACTGAGCCACATCCTTAACCACTTTTTTTTTTTCTTTTGAGACAGGGTCTTGCTAAGTTTTTAAGGCTTTAAATTTGCGGCCCTCCTGCCTTAGCCTCCTGTGCTCTAGGAGAGTGTCACCATGCCAGGGTGAACTTTCCTCTTTTGTCACTGACATTTTTTTTCCTGTCTCTTAGGGAGCAGATCTTTTGAGGTGAGGTCCCTGATCCCCCTTGGAAAAACTCTCACACTTTCTCTGGAACCTGGAGGGACCTCCAGGACCTCCAATCAACTCAGCAAGCATCTGTTACCGTGTCTTGTGCCTTGTGACAGACACAGCACTGCCCCAGTCAAGACCCTGGAGGTGGCTCAAGTCCCCATCTGTCTAGAGGTTTATCCTTTACAGAAAGAAATCCCTGAGAGTCAGACTGAACACGGATATATAAACATCAGTCCCTTCAGGAAGACGAGAGACCTGACCCCCCTCCTGATCCAAACAGCAGCTTGCCCCTGGCAATGTGGAAGACAAGAAGCTCTGTCAGCAGAGACGGCAAAGCACCCCTTGAAAAGGCATTTAAGCAGGGGACTCATTGATTCACGTCTGTTGTATAAAAAAAAATAACTCTGGATCTCTGTATCTGCATCCAGATCCTCTTTCAGCCACCTCCTAGATATGCGACTTTGTGCAAAAGACTTGAGCCTCTCTCTGCCTCCGTTTCCTCACCTGCAAGATAAAGAAGACTGCCCACATCATTGAACTAAGGTGGAGATTAGGGATCAAAGAGCACTAAGCAGCAAGGACCCCGCAGTGTTGTACTGTCATCTCTGCTGAAGAACACAGTCACAGCCATATCGTCTTCTGGATGTCTGGCTGCAGTCAGTGTGTCATGACACGAATGCTGCTCAGAACTGCTCCTCCCTCTTACCCTGTCTACATGTCCTTGTTGGGACATGGGGAAGATGTAAAAGTCACCTACTTGAATGTGTTCTTACTTCCTTGCCCTCCATTTCCCACTTCCAAGGCTGTGCACAACCCTGTGTACTCACAGCGAGTTTCTGGAAGGTTTGCACATTCCCAAAGCCTGGGGAGGAGAGCTGAGCTGAGAAGAATTAACCTCTTTGGCCAAACTGATGCTCAAATTGTAAGCTGGGGTGCAGAGTCAAATGTTCAGATGGACAGGGTATGTAACATGAATCTGGAAGGGTCAATAACACCAGGGAGGAGTGGACCTGGAGCAAATACCAAGCTGCCCCACCTAAATGCATTCCATCTGGTTCTGAAAAATACCAAGCAAACAGGTAAAAGCGTGCATCTGTCTTTGTGCTGCCCACTTGCAACCTCAGTCGTACCAGCTCGGTCTGAAAGCTGCAACATGGGTACTAAGCAGTCTGGACAGTTGTGCAGCTGTGGGGGTGCTCGCTGCCACCCACCCATAGCAGGCGTTACCTGCACTCTGGCCTCGGTGAGGTTCACACGGCGTGCAAGGTCTTCCCGCACGAAGGCATCCGGGTAGTGCGTCCGCTCAAACACACGCTCCAAGGCCTGCAGCTGGCTGCTGTTGAAGGTTGTCCTGTTTCTCCGCTGCTTTCTCTTCTTCTTCTCCTCTGAGTTCAGCTGATCATCTGGAACAGAGAAGTTCATGATAAGGATCCAAATTCACCTTATAGGTCCCAGTTAGCATTTTTCTTTTTTCTTTTTTTATAGTTCTCTAGAGATTGCTTCATTTGCTCGCATCCTTATAAAAGTCCTATGTTCCTTGTGCAAATGTTGGCATTGGTGCTCCTAAGGTCATTTGCCCAGAACTCCCAGTGGTTCTGATGCTTGATTTTTGCTTCTAAGCATGGACCAGACCTGAACCAACAGCTGGAGAGACTCTGCTTACATGTTCCTTAAAGCCTGTCCTTTCAAAAGCTAAAGGACAATCTCACTCTTGGCCATGTTCTCTGGCTTCACCAGAGATGGAGGAATTTTTTGGACCATGTCTTAGACAATATTATGTTCATTGTTATAGTTTCATAACCAAGTAGAAAAAGTAGCTACTGGTTCCTTCTCCAAAACATACAAACATGAACACAAACACAGAGTTGCAGAGAAGAAACTGTGTTCACACCAACTAAAGAGATTTCTGTTTCACTGTACTCTTCTTGAAACAGCAGGTAAGTCCTAGGAGCATTCACCTGCAGCTCGGTGCTTTGCCAGGCCTGCTTCCGGGGCTTGAGCCTCGATCGGGGACAGGGCCCCAGCACCCTCAACCCAAGCCAGCATGAGCCTGGGACTCACCCTGTGAGAACCCAAGAATGAGGAACAAGGTCCCAAGATCTCTGAAACAGTTTCACTCAAACTTGAGAGTCTTAGGGCCCTGGGAATTTAGGGACCTTTGGAGAATCCCAGCCCTAAGTGTTGCCCTGCCAGGATCCCGCTGTGCTGTGCTCTCACTCTCCCAAAGGCCAGGCACACAGCCTGCGCATGGCCGTCAGAGAGCAGTGTGCCCCTTCCTGCCGCCCCACCAAGCCCTAGATACGAGTGATAGATTGTGAAGCGGAGCAGCATCCCACTGTGCTAACACCACCGTCCAGCCAACAGCCGAGCCCCAAGCAGCCACAGGGCCTGCACAGCCCCCAGAGACCCACAGCACCCACTGCCCAGGCCCAAAGTTCTCCTGAGGAACTGACCCTCTATTTCCATACCTCTCCCCTGAAAGGCTCAGCCCAAAGAAAATTGCAAGGAGTTTGAGTGAAGATGGGAAAAAAGAGAACCTGGCCACTTGTTCCAAATTCAACAGAAAGTAGCTCTCAGGTATTTATTTTTAACGTGTATAGTCTCTTGACCTGTGATTTTAACCGAAGAACACTCTCAACAAAACTACCAGCACCAACCACAATGTCCAAAGAACAGAACAGCCGCCTCGCTCTAATACTCTTGTTACAAAGTGAGCATGTTCTGGATTCGCATTTGGATCCAAAGTGCAGCTCAAGTCCAAGAGAGCCAGGCCTCCAAGGCCTTCTGTGCAGAGCTGTCTCTCCAGGAAGCCCTGGAGCTCCAAGTAGGGGAGCCTGGCATTTCCTCAGTTAGTTAGAGCACCCCCATGCATAAATGGTTGTTGAATGTGTTTTCAGGGAAGACATGAAACTTCTCTTGTCCTTAGAAAACTGTCTTTGTACCAGAGTTTGTATGATCTCACCCAGATTCCTGTAGCATTCTCTGTGCTTCCTGGGTGTGCCCAGTTGGTCCCCTCTGGTTTTTCACACTTGAGGGACCTCCCCGAGAAGCCTGCCTCGATGGCACCTCTGCCACTCAGTGAGAATATCAGATCAGCCACATCTTGAGAATGAAGCCAATTAAATCCCAATTTCTGGAGTCTATGCAGAACCTAGAATACTCCAACCAACGTCACTGATTATCCCACTATTTAGCTAGTAGTAAAATTAGTTTATGGAATTCAGACACTGAGGATCAAAAACCTTTTAGCCGTTGTCTTACATGTGTCTCCTCTTGCTCAGCTCCATGTTTGGAAGCATGTGTCTTTACATTTCCTTCTCATAGACTCTGTCCACAGTGCTATATGGCTTGGACTTCAGATCTCCTTGGCTCTTCCAGGGCTCTGCAAGTACTGACACCTGCTCCCAATAAACAAGACTCTGCAAAATATCCTTGACTTCCATGTTTTTCCCACTGAGACTAACTATACCTAAGCTTTTATTTTTAATCACATAAAGGAATCATTTGTTAAGTCAATACCATGATTTCTTTTCTTCCCTCATATAAAATTCTTTCTCAGGTAGAACCTTAAACCCTAAATCCTTTATGCTGCTTTCTAAGTCTTCCTAAGTTTCTTCTTGTGTTGCCAAACTACAATCAAGAGCAAGAATACTTTATGTTTTGTTCTCAGTGCTACAACCTGCTATGTAATCCCCCAGTAGTTTTTTGAAATCTTCCACTGTTCTTTCAAATTCCACTGACCGTCCACCATAAACCACCAACTCCCCTGACGTGGGAGTAAGGGAAACGGAGAATCACAGTTTATGACAGGGAATAAATAGCTATGATGACTTGAAACCAGGCCAGCAGAAGTTTCCCAGTGAACGTTCTTGTTGTTTTTAACAAATGAAAACATCAGACCAGATCATGTTGAAGGTGAGAAAAGACACGCAAATAACAGGGGTCCCTGGAGTCTGGATCTGGCAAATGTCCTTCTAAGTGGAAGTATAATAGGAAGAGACGACGGGCGGGCAACAGGGAGCGCTGCAGCAGCTGCCCTTCGCTTGCTCCTTGTCTCGCAGACCTGGTCGGATCCTGTCCTGAGCACAGAACAGCATCTGCACCAGCCTGCGGGGAAACAGAAACTGCACAAGTTTACAAATACAGGCACCTGAAGGGCCTGGGTAGACACAGCTCTCGGGTTCCTGGCCCTGGCTGAGGATCAGGGAGTGGACAGTGTACTTTCGTCATGGCAGGAGGATCATCTTGTGAAAACAGCTACAGTGAGGGGTGACTCCACACTGTCCAGGGAGAGTGACTCTGACGGGACATTACATGCATCTCATTCTTTGTTGGTTGGGATGCACCAAGCCTCAGAGTAAATGTGTTTTTATCAAAATCATGATGTTTCAAATCCAACGTACTTGCAGATTTTATAATTTTATTGGTCTAAATTAATTGCAAATATGCAAGTATTGCCAGTCTTCTCCCTCCCTATCCCCTCATATTGGGGACTGAATCCAGGGACTCTACCACTGAGTCATATCCCCAGCCCTTTTTTATTTTGAGACAGGTTCTCACCAAGTTGCTTAGGGCCTCACCAAATTACCTCTATTCTACTCTTAAGAACAAATTACAATACCCATGTTGTATAAGAGAGAAATAATGAAGCATCCAGAGTAAGATAGGAGCTGCCACCCAGGCAGAGCTTTCCATACTAATTATATCTAAGAAAGAAGATCAGCGTGTATCATGTCATTCCTACCACAACAGCCATTACACAGGCAAGGGCTAGGACAGCCATTTAAATCCAGTCCGGTGTTCCTGCATTTTCCCCAAGGGCCTCCATGAGCACGTGCAGGGTCAGCGTAGCACAGGAGTGCACATCCATCTCTACTCTCTCCCCATGAACACATTCGCACTTCTTCGTTTTCAGATAAGGTCCAAAATCTGTTTCCTGAGACACATCTCAAATCTTACCTCCTCTGTAAGACTTTCTGGATAGCTCCAGTCCATATTGACCTCCCCCATCTCTGAATTCATATAATATATATGTGTACACACATTTATATACACACACATACATGATATTCATATATATACTCACATACATTAGTATCTCATCAAAAACTTTTTAAAATCATTTTATGTAAATGTCCTGTCACCTTAATGCATCCAGGTATTCCTATCGAAAAAATATGGGGTCCCTTGACAAATCAAATGACAAAGTTGGAAATGTTAGAGTGGTATTCTGGTGTAGAATTAGCTCAAAGTATTAGAACCTGAGTAATTCATCCAAAATCTTAAAGGGTGAGTGATTTCTGAATTCTGATTATTCTTTTTAATAGTGCAAAAACAATTACTAGGCTGGTATTGTCTTTGTGTCTACATGACTTTAACTGCAGAGGGAAAATAAACTTTCTACAGTGTTCTTTCTTCAGATAGTTTGGGTATCAGATTTAGAGATGGGAAGCTTTGAGATCCTCTTCCTGTATAGACGCAGGAATGAGACTTCACTTTTATCCCTTATGTGAAAAACAACTACAGAATAAATGAATCATTTAAGCAAAATGTTGGAGAGGACGGTGTTTCCTGGGGATCAGCACACACGTGAGGCTCTTCTCAAGGAAAGAAGCCCAAGGTAGAGTCCCCATGTGCCTTCAGATGGGACATGAAGGAACAGGGGCCCTAGCACTGCTCCAGCACAAGGCTTGCTCTGGACTCCTCCTGGGGCTGCAGAGGTGGCCCAGGAGGAGGGTGGAGAAGGCACTAGTGACACCTGGTCACACTGTGGGGACCAGGCAGCGTGTGGGAGCCCAATGCACTAAGGCCTCGCTCTCTGTGCAGGCTTCCATTAACCCCAGCAGTCCCTGCCTGCTTCTGCTGGGTCCTGTGGGAGGAACTCGGAGATCCCAAATCCGTGATCACCCTAGCATAATTTAAAGGTACGGTAAGAATATATTTCAGAAATAAAATCAAATCAGAAAAAAAAAATGTGTTTCCAATGCCTGAGTCACATCAATTTGGGAAGAAATCTGATGCAAGAAGATAAAACTCCAGCTTCAGTAGCAGAAACCAACCACCACATCAAAGCTCCTCATCCACCTTTTGGTTGAAAACATGGCAGGCGAGCGGATCCACATTGCAGCCCGCTGATCATTTTATGGGCATCGAAGAATGTTTCCAAAGGCACTTATATTGCACAACAGCTACTTACTTTAATGGGATTTGTGTGGTGCAGGCTCTGTAACCTTTGGAAAATTGAAAGGAAGTATAATTGCAAAAGCCACTTAAAACCGTTTAGCTTTTATTGCAAGGCCTATGAAAAGCAGTGAAACGCGCCTGTGGCACTCATTGACGTTTCTTTGGCTGCACTGAGCTTCATCTGAGATTAGGACAGCTTCTTTTTAACATATGCCCTGATAAATGGCTCACAGGTCACTTATCCAGGAAGACTGTTGCAGAACAGTGGTGCTCCGCACAGCTCAACCAGAGTCGGGATCAGCAGCACACGGCGCTCTCTCCAGGGCAGAGGGGCCAGTGGTCTTGGACCACAGCATCCCAGCATCCCTGCCCAGAGTGCCAGGCTCTGCCAACATGAACGCCCAACTGGGCAGCTGCTGTCCATCCTGGGGGCATCATCACATCAGAGCTGCCAGGCCTGGGCTCTGCCCGTAGAATAGAGTGTGTTTCCCTTTATAGCACACCTAGCAGAGATGGGCTCAGCCAGCCAGCACTCTAAGGACTAGAAAGTAACACTAAAACACCTCCAATGCAATTTGGAGGGTGCATTATGTTCTTTGGAGAATCAAATGCTTTGACGAGTATGAAAAAACATTAATCTGAATGGTTTTGACCAAAATGATGAGCCAAAGCTCAGTGAAGTCACCATGGCTCTACGGACAGCACTCAGCTAGCTCCTGGTCATACTGGATTTCCTGTGAAACAGAAAACCCTGGGGAATAAGAGGCGCCAAATGTGACTTTTGCTGCTTTGGACTTCGTCTCATATATGTCCGTCCACCTCTGTAGGACAAATACACTTCTATAGGCCAAAAAGGTAAACACAATCCACCTGCTTTATCTGTTTCAGTCCTTCAGGATTTGTCCTTAAGAATTCCTGTCAGGCCCCCAGATTCCCACCCAGAGCAGGCCTCCCCGCAGCAGAAAGCCACCGTCTCCTGGGGCTGTGCTGGGAGTACCAGGCTGCCGTTTCCATGTGATTGTGAGTCAAGGTTGGACTACAACTCCAGAGCACAAGGTTTGTGTCTGTACCTGACTGAAGCTCGTGTCCGCCTCAGTAAGTACAAGCTAATAACCAGGTGTGCTGGAGCCAGATATCAGTGTCCTTGTCGTAGGAGCCCAGTTATTGGACAGGACACCTTCTCTGTGATAAAGGCACACAAGTCTAGTTTCAGACATGTAAGCTACTCCCAATTTCTCTATGGACAAATCACTCATTATTTTCTCAATTTAATGCAGGATACCAAAAAAAAAAAAAAAAAGGTAGGAAATAAGAATCTTTATCAGAGCCGACTGACGATAACCAGAAAGGGAACAGGGTGGGGTGGAGTAGAAAGCACACCAGCTCAGAGATGGGGTAACCTGTGTCCCACAGCCCCTGCCCCTGCGCCTGCTGTCTGTGTGGACTCGGATGATGCATGTCACTTCTCTGAGCCTTGGTTTTCATAACAATAAAATGAGAGTAAGTCTACCTACTTCTCGGGGTCCTTGGAGGACTTAAGGAACTCAGATGGCCACAGAGTCCAGCACAGAGCAGGTATTTCTAAGTGAGGGTCTCACTGCTACCACAGCTGCTGCAACTTCTGCAGGGAAATGGGCTGCTCAGAGCCAGGGCTGCTCTGCCCTCGGCTCCTGCTCACTGCTGGCACTCTGCTGTCCTTCCGTGAAATGACTGGCAACGAAGCAAGAAAGTCATTCAGATATGGTGACATGGCATGGTTGGCCTTGACAAGAGCATCACTGAGAACCAGGGAGCTGGAAAATGAACAAAAACTTTAAACATCAGCAGGCGCGGGGCATGGTGGGAGACAGAAAATTGCACGGGAAGTCACACATAGATGTTTGTCCCCAAAGCTCTATGTGGCCCCTCTCCTGCTTAGTCAAGTCCTGGCTTTCTACCAAGCCAATTTTTCTTTCTAAATTCAGAGTTTTGAAAAGAAACATTCAGAAAGCAAGCAGATTGAGCAGTCAGGCAAAGAATCGATGCCTTGAACAAGTAATCATACTAGAAATTAGGTTTGTTACAAAACACAGGGAAAAGGAAGGCGGCGGCCAATGGCTAAAGACGGGCCATGAAAATTCAATTATTTCCCAGCCCATTTGCTTTGGGTTAACTAATTTGGTTGCCACATGTCTAAAAACACAAAAATTGGGTCATGTTACTCAATGTTTACTCCATGACTTTTAAAAAATGTCTGAGCACTTTGGGAAATTCCAAAAGATAAAAAGAAACCAAGGAAGGCAAAGTTTGCGGGGGAAAGAGTGGATTCCAAGACTTAATAATCTTTCTAAACTTGCATCATGGCAGGTGTGTGGTCCCTCGGAAGAGCCCGGCCTTTGGTCAGGATCACGGGCGCTGGGGGGGGTGTATGCTGCTCGCCTGCTTCTGGTGGGTTTCCTGCTTTGTAGTTAGGACTGTTGTCACTTTGTAAAAGACACAACACTGATCACAACACGGCAGCAGAAACTGGCATCTTCTCACTAGAAGCAGCTACACAAGTCATTTTTAAATAATCTCTTTTCTGCTCATTGTTTTCATGCTCTTTGGGAAACCTGGGAAACTCTGGTGGGAGCCGCCGCAAAGAAGAAGGTGGACACAGTCACTGGGTGAGCTCAGCTCTCAGAGGGACGGGAGTCACCAGCAGGGACGGCTCTTCTGCTTGAACAAAAATAATTACGAGGCATTTGAACTCTTGAGAATAGAGGCATGACTTGCCATTCTTCCTCATTTTCATGTTCAGTTAAAAGGACAAGAATCCCATAGACCAGAAACCTCAGGAAGCAGAATAAGCTTTTCATCACGGAGAGAGCGAGAACCAAGGGCGATTCTGTAACAGTGCGCAAGCAAACAGGTCTGCACAGGAGATTACATTAGTCCCTCTCGGTTGTTACTCTGGTCTTGGACACCAAAACAACATGAAGACAGAAACATGCTGATGTGGTCAATGTGAGAAGCTTGACATTTTAGAATTCCACTTAGGTAAAAAAATAAAGAATTTTTTTAAACAATCCTCTCTTTTTAAAAAATGTTTTTAGTTGTAGATGGACACGATACTATTTATCTTTATGTGGTACTGAGGATCAAACCCAGGGTCTCACTCATGCTGAGTGCCCTACCACTAAGCCATAATCCTACCCCCTAAAATCCTTTTTAAAGAACAAGAAAATACAAAGGGTAAATAGTTGCTTATAGCTTAAAATTTTTAGAGGAAAGTACCCCTCTGTAACATCTCTGGGTTTCTGTTTTCTTATCTGTAAAATGGGTTGCTGTCTTAGCTCAGGCCGCCATAGCCAAATACCACAGACTAGCTGGCTTAAACAGCAGTTCTGAAGGCCATGAAGGCCTAGGATCTGGGTGCTGGCCTCTCTGACATCTGCTGAGAGCCCTCCTCCTGGCTTGCAAACTGTGGTCTTCTTGCAGTATCCTCACGAGGTATGAGGGGAGGCGGCGTAGGGCGTGCATTCTACTCTCGTAAGGCACTGATTCCGTCAAGGCCTCATTAAACCTATTGTTTCTCAAAGCCTCATCTGCCGAGAGTCTCACATTGAAGACTATGGCTTCAACATATGGATCTTGTGGGGATGTAAAGGTTTGTTTTATGACAATGAATTTAAGATACGAAGAACACATATATTTTTAAATTATGCAAATTGTAACAACTAGTGACTCGTACTTCTTTGAACTTGGCTTTACATCTTAGCATGTGCTAGTTCTGATGGAACCATTGCAGAAATGGCCACAGGTTGGGGAACTGGAGGCCTGGACTCCACGACAGGAGAGTTATTGGCCAAGTGTGTATCTCGATGTCCTAACTGGAGACTCTCACAGGCCGGCCTCATGACTGGACGTCTTCAGGTCCAGGATCGTAGGGTTCTGGGACAGTCTGCACAATGCCAGCACCTCCCAGCAGAAAACTTTCAATAACTGTTTGTTTTAGGTGATGACTGGATTATGTTCTTTTGGTGGTGGGTGGTGATTTTGTTTTGTTTTGTTTTGTTTTGTTTTTTTTAAGGAAAATTTTGACTGGATGAGGCCTGGGTTATGATCACCATGCCTGGGAAAGTTAGGGTGACCTACTTATTCATGGCCAAAGCACTAGGCAGGAATAAGTCTCCAGGCTGAAATTAATGTGAACTTTTATTTAATAAATGAATTAGTTCACCTATAACTATAGAGAAAAAAGAAAGCTAGCAAGCTCCTAAGAGTCAGTCAGTTTATCCTTTAAACTAATAAAAGGAAGTAACAACACCTATGTGCCTCTTGTCTGTCCTTCACCATCCTTGACGATGCAGCCCTGGGCATTGACCTTGCTGAGAACAGCTTGTATCAACCACTTTAGGCTAATCCCCAAATTGGTGCCACTCACCATGGCCAAAACCAGTCTGGACTTTCATATCCTCTCACTGTCATCCTCACTGAACAGACTGAGGACCTACAGGCAAGGAGACACTCTGAGCAGAGAAGTGTCACTTGCAGGCTGCTCTCATGGAACTTCAGCTGACCTGGGAGACAGGCCAACAGCACTTGCAAAGTACAGTGGCAGAGAGTATCTCCCCATAGTCGAGGGGCCCTCAGGGCCAGCCGTGGGCCAGGAGGAGGACAGAGGGGCCAAAGCAAAGTGCTGGGTCACAGGGCTCTGTCAGCTGCAGCTGCTCTCTGTCTCTTGAAGTTCAGCGTCCCTCAACTGCGCGAGCGCTGGTCACTGCATTCAGCCCACTCTGGTGGCCCTGCTAATGGTCACAGACACACACTCCCTGGTCTTTCCTCTGTCTGCTTCTTGGAGCTTGTTTCTTTTTGTCTGACCACACGTGCTGGCCTCGCTCACCCACCGACTCTACAACTGCAGCTGCCCGACTCCAGGCCTCACTTACCTTGCCACTCTTTGCAGGAAGCCTCTCTCCTCAACAGGCTTCTCATTATTCTCCATCAGCGACAATCTGATTATCTAGTTGGTTGCCTTTGCACCAGGTGAAGCAGCTTCATGAGGCAGGCACCTGTGGGACTTGGTGTCGGTGGCGTGCCAGCGTCTAGCATTGCTGCCTAACATGCTCCAGGCACTCACTCTTCTTATGCTTACTAAGTGAATGTTAGACTGTGCTTGGTGACAGTGTCTACCCACACACCCTGCTCAATTCATGCTTAGCCGCCCAAACAGACAGCTCTTTCCAGGGATCAGTTTCCATGCGAAGGTCCTGACACACACCTTTTCCAGGGACAAAGGCTTGGTGGTCTCTGAAAGGCATGGAAAGTCCCCAGGGTAAGCTGTCACCCAGGCCTTCCATGTACTTCCTATGGCCATGACTTTGTATCAAGGGCCAGAGCCGTATACTTCTTAGTAGCCCTCAATAAATGTTCGACTCAGAACAATGAGGAACACGGACCGCTGGCCATCTTGCTCCCAGTAAAGATGAAGGAAGTCTCAAAAGGCGTGATCTGACACAGTCGTTTCAATGTTCCCAAAACACGTTTAGTTTTAGGTGATATTTTCTTCTAGTTAGTCATTACCAGTCCTGGGTTTTCTGTTCCCTTTCACTGGCAAAGAAGCTTGAGCCAAAGCCTGGTTAATTCATTCTCCAGCATACAGGAACGCTGCAGCCTGTCAACCGCCTAAACCTTAATTCCACAGTGATTTCTTCTCTAGGGAAATGTGACTGCTTTCACTCGTAAGGAAATTGATGTACTAAGGTCATAGGTCATGAGAGAAAAAAAAAGTTAGATTTGGGCAAAATATCCAAAAATCCATGTGGAACAATCTTATTCCACTGAATCATGTCCCCTGCTGTCAAACAGCCCTGAAGAAGTCCTTGTTAATAGGTGATTCTGTCTGCCTGGCGTGGAAACCCATGAGTAATCTATGTGTCACTGTGACTCATGTCTTGACCACCACGTCCCAATCCCCATCCTCCAAGAGTTGGCAAAGGAGTTCATACTGCTCAGCTCATGGCAGGAAGAAGCCAGGATGGAGGAGAGACTAATAAAAAGTACTGCTGGTTAAAGAGAGAAGGATAATCTGTACAGGAGGACAGCCGAGGACAGGGAGGAGGGCTCTCATCACACCTGCCACCCCTCCTTGGCACCTGTATCCACTGCAGAGTCCTTCCTCCCACGTCCTTGGGCCTTTATTTAGGTTTCCTCTGTTTTTAAAGTTTTCCAATTTTTAAATTGTTTTAAGGACTTTTACTATAGTAAAAGGTAGAACCAAGACTAGGACAGGCTCATGTTTGATTCCACTATGAAGCGTTCCCCAACCACTGTGAGACTTTGATTCATTCCTTCCTTCCTTCCTTCCCTCCCTCTCCCTCCTTCTTTCTTTCTCTTTTNCCTCCCTCTCTCTCTCTCTCTCTCTCTCTCTTTCTTTCTTTCTTTCTTTCTTTCTTTCTTTCGACTGAAACCAGGGTGCTTAACCTCTGAACACATCCCCAGTCTCTTCATTTTTTATTTTGAATTAGGGTGTAAGTTGCTGAGGCGGGGCTTGAACTTGTGATCTTGTGATCCTCCTGCCTTAGTCCCCAGAACTGCTAGGGTTAGATTTGCCAGCTTTCTTATTTCTTCTCTTTCTGCAATTTTGATTAAAATAACACAGGGCTTAATAATTTGTTTAACTTACTCAGAAGTCAGCGATTTTAAAATAAAATACCTTAGGAATAAACTTGAAGATTTTATGAGCTCAAGGGACTCACTGATATTGATTAGGTGAGTCGATGGGAGAAGGAATTTTAGAAAACCAGATTTCATAAATATAGCATTTGCCATAAGTCATTTAAACAATGTGTGTGTGTGTGTGTGCTTGTATGTATGTGTGTGAATGTTTGCGTGTGTTTTAACTGATTTAGGCAAAAATGAAGACATGCCAAGCTACATTTTAAATTTTCTCTCTGGTCAAGAGAAATGTGCAGTATTCTCCTGGTTTCCTGCTATTCCACTGTGCTGTCCAGCTGAGTTTGTTGATGTTTCTGTACCGGGGCTTGTAGTTGCCACTGTCCCTTAATAATGTCATTAAGCTTCTCCCTGTACCATATTCCTGTTAGTTTGGGGGAAAATTTCCTTGGCTAGAAAGATTATCATGGTCTTCCCTGTAGATGTCTACTTTGAGCACCAATATTGGGGCTTCCCAAGGCTGAGTGACACTGAACTTTCCTGCCCATTAATCCTAAACAGCCATCAAGTGATACCAGTAGTTAACTTCTTGAGTGAAGAGACTTAACTTTTTTTCTTTTTTGTGGTGCTGGAAATCAAACCCAGGGCCTTGTGCATGTCAGGAAAGCACTCTACCAACTGAGCTATATCCCCAGCCCCATGAGAGAAACCTAATTTTTTATGTCAAAGTTTAATTAGACATAGCCCCAGACCATATTTACACAATAGTAATTTTATAACCTTTTCTATATTTTCAAAAATCTGATATTGGTAAAAAAATTCATAGAAATTTATGAGAAAGACCACATCATATGATGGGCAAGGGTGGGGACTGTCCAATGGGTTAAAGTGAGACAACCTGAGTCCTCACCCTGTGTCTGGCCTGAAAAAACGTGTAATCCTAAGAATGTCACTTCTATTTCTATTGCTATTCAGAAAGGGCACAGTATTTCTTTTTAAGTACCTGACCAATAAATAAATCCATGCCCTCAATGAGGTATACAGTAAAGAATAATGCATTCATGTACAAATTATATCCAAGTTTGAAATCTATGAATTTAACAATGGATTGATTTAGATACTGTGTAATTGATTTCGTATAATTTCTGTAGTCAAATTTTTAATGTCTTTGATGTTTAAATAAGATTCACAATGATCTTTGCAGATATCAGAGTTATTTCAACACTGTATGGATACTTATTTCCTTTTAGATACGTTTTTTAAAAAATGGAGAGGATTTTCAGTCATTCAAACATTTGAGAAGAAAGTAAAGATGGAAACTATTTTGTAAGGCTATAAAGTTTTTAAATAATCTAATGTTTAAAGTCGAGGAATATAATTTCTTTAAAAGATGTGGAGTGTGTGTGTGTGTGTGTGTGTGTGTGTGTGTGTGTGTGACTTAGCTCTGAGATTCCTCAGTTAAACTGGGAACAACAGTGCTATAAACATGAGAACTAAAAGCAGAGCCAACTGCCCAGAGTGGAAAAGTCCAACTTGTTGCACTGAGAAAGATTTACTTGTTTGGGCTCTTGCATAGCCCACTAAACTGCTGAGACCTAGCGTCATTACCTAGTCCAGCACTAACTGTATCTGGTAACTCACTTTGACATATGAGTTTCTGGTGGGAGTTCCCAGACAATGGCTCATACATCACTGCCAGCTGAACTCAGTCATAAACAAAAGAAAACTTAAATAGATATTTCAGATGTTTAAAACTTAAATAAACTAAGCACAGTACTCAAGGTTCCAAGGGAAGCCAATTGCCAACTCGTGCTGGTTGGCACCACCCAGCACGACTTCGATGGGACCTTAAATCACGCATTGATGCAACATGGAAAGAAAAGGAAATGGGGGAAAGCAATGGTGTTCACTGAGGATGAATCACTGAGGTGATTCTGCAATATCAACTCTGAGAGTCAATACATTGAGACTATCCCACCTTTGAAACCATTTATGTAGTGTTTCAAAGTCCAGACCAGAGCCACTATGTAAGTTTTAGGGGTCCCTCTAGAAAAGCAGTTTCTTGTCAGGGTTGGAAAAATAATGGCACAAAGCGTCCAGTAACAACAGAAAGTAGGCCTGTTGGTCAGATTCCAAGCTGATGCCTCTTCCAAAAGGAGAGGGTCCAGAAGAACACTGGCTCCCCAGACCGAGTGTGAAAGTCGAATATCTAAGATTAGAAAAAGTTTGGTGCACAGGATAGCACAGCCAGGGCTCAGATCTACTGGGGAATCTGTCTACCATTTCACTTGCTCCAATAAAGACTGTTAGGAAGGTGAGCTTCTCCAAGGTCATCCTGTGTGGGGACTAAGGACAGAAGACAGGAAGATGTATGCCGCTTCCTTGTCAAAGAATGTCTTGCTTCCTAAGGCTCTCAGGAACACAGCAGAGCGAAGAGAGCAAGTCTGTATACAGTCCTCACAGTGACAGCGGTGACCGATGGCCAACAAATCAATCACATCTTGTGTACCCAACTTCACCTATGGATATGATGAATATTTGCAGCGTGTTTTTTGTGGTCTCAAGCCAAAAGTTAACCATAGCCTGGAGAATTCTGAATTTCAGAAAAAACAACTAGAAATCTATGTTCCCACTATACTTCAGTACAGTTGGAAAAGAGAGACGTCCATCAGAGAAAATGGAACTGGGTTCACAACTTCTGAGGGATGAGAGGCTGCATTTATGTAGTGACTTTCTTCCAAAGGTCATAAAACACATCACATATGGTATTTCATTTATATTCCAAATATCTTCATAGGACAACAAAAGAGCACTTGATATGATTTTAACCAAACAACTAATAATTAATATACTTTGGCAAAACTAAGTCACATTTATCTAATGTAATGTGCAAGGGAAACCTGTGTTTAGTAATATTTCTGATTTAAAAAAAATAGTAAACTCATTATTTCTACCTTTTAATCAAAAGCTTTTTCTCCTTTTCCCACTTAGTCACATTAATTATTCTCTTTTCTTAATTCTGATCCTGATTCACACAATTTAGCACCTTGCTGCATGTTTTCATATTATCTTCTTTGTTTTCTGTATATTTTAGTCTCAACTAGACACTTGCTGCATAGAGCCAGCCCTGACTGCCACTCTCCGTCTTTCAGCAAATTCCTCCTTTCTGACCTCCGGATTCTTGACAAATGAAAAAGAAAAGAGAAGTCTCAGGTGTCTCAAAGGATTGTGTCATGCGGTTCAAACAAGATGGCTTTCTAAATATCACTAGGCATCAAGACAGACGTCATCCACATGAACTCTGAGGGCAGAGAGTGTAGCTCGTGATTTCCTTTACACTTCCCAGGAGTTAAGGTGATGTTGGGTCAGGACGATTTCCTAGGAAATCCCGAACAGATATTTCTGAATAATAAGTAATTATTGAGTGCCTACTGTTTGCTAAGAACCAGTGCTAAGCACTTTGCACAATCTGTTCCATATTACGACCCTGGGCAGTTACTGTTGTCTCTGTCCTGAGGAGAAGGAAACCTGGGTGCAGCTGAGCAGCGTGGCCAGGGCTCCCAGCTGGTGAAGCATCTTTCAAGCTCTGAAATGCCTTTGCTCTCCTGGGCATCCAAGCAACCAGTGATCCTGAATAAGTTCAGAGGTTATAAAATGTCATTCCTAACAGCTGTTAAGAAATGGAAGAATATTTAAGAAGTGGATAGGAATTTGAAAAAAGTATTAGGTGTATCCAGAAATTGAAATAGATAAATGGATCAACTTCTTGATATGATTGGGTTGTGATTAGATGACTTTCAAAATCTGTATATTTGGTTTGTTTTTGAGAATTGAGGTTCCAGCCTGTGGGATATTTCTACTCTTCCCCTGATCCACCCACCAGTCACAAACCCCTCTCTGAATCGTGGGAGCATAAATCTGATTATGTGAGGCCGATGGGAAGGAGGTAATCACACAGATCTAGTACCCATCCATTATTTGGCATCATAAATCACCCACCTGCCACAACCTCAGCTTTCTGGAATCCCAAGTTGCTGGAAATACTCTGCTTTTACCATTTGTGGGAGAGCCGTATTATACTGTCTTCATCTTAGGTACTATAAAAATAAAATTAAGACTTTGAGCATTTACTCTTCAGAGAATACTCATGTGACAAGACAATGGAAAATACAAAGAAACCAATCAAAACGTGGGCTCTTCTTATGTGAATGTGGACAATTCAACCTAAGAAACTGGTCGTCGCCTCTTAAGAAGCCACATTGGGTGGTTCTCTCCTGAGTTGTTCTGTTTTGGAGATTACATCTGAGTGCAGAAGCACAGAGCTGCTCCCAGTCGCCACACCCAGTGCCCAGCACTCCCAACTCTGCAGAGAGGAGGTTGACAGATCCATTTCCTGACAGTTCTCCACTTCCTAGTTCTAGGACGGAAAAGTTATAACTCTGAGGTTCTAATTTCTGAATGAAACAAGCAAAGCATTTGTCCTGAATACAGATGAAATGATCAGATGCCCGCAAATTAAATTAATTTAAGTCATGAAATTTAAATTCAGTTGCAATGGTGAATCACGATTTAGATTTTCTGTCTTGTGTTTTCTTTCTGTTTGGGGTGACTCATGCTTGTTGAACAAAGACTGGTCAGTGTGAAAGGTCAACAGGCCACACCCCCACAAAAAGCTCACAATTTAGTAAACGGATACATAATCAAGTAACTTCCAAAACTGAGTTAAGAAAAGTAATAAGGGGCTACTGTAAGCCGTGGCGTAAAGAAGGGATCAACTCCTCCTTAGAGATGAGGTGAAACATGAGAAAAGGGGCCCAGAACAGGGCAACTGGTTGCCCTAGATTTTGAAGGAAGGGAGAAGACCATTTGTGCCTGGCAGAGCGGGATGATAGAGGCTGTTGCTCATTTCCAAGAGTGGGCTTCTACTTCATTTCTTCCTCACAACAGCCCTAAGAAGGGTGTGGGTGTCCTAATTTTAGGTTCAGAAAACTAGACTGGTGAAGATGCGTGGTCGTGAGGATCAGCTGCTGGCTGGTCTGCTGAGCACCTGGGTCTTGGAGACAAGAACCACAGGGCTGTAGCAGGGCATGTGGAGCCAGGTGGTGGGGAGTTTGGCGGGGTGGTAAGGCCTTGGGACTTCATGCCGCAGTGCAGGAGGTTGGTAAAGGGTTTCAATGGGAAAGGTGGGCATAGGAGCAGCTTGGTCTTTCACAGATCCTGTGATGGCATGGTGCTTGATTTGGGCTGGGCTTGAGACAAACAACCACGTGTTGCAGATTCGAAATGTCAGGACTAATAATATATCCTGTCCTGCTACATTTAACGGTCAGGACACACAGCCCCTCTGGTTGTTAAATGTCTACCATAATATCTCTGCCCATCTCTCATGTTGTCCCCTGTCTAGGTCTGTTGTTAAGGCTCCTGGTTGTCTCTCTCTCAATCCATGAAGTATCCATGTACCCACTAACCAAAGACACAAACTATGAATTCAAGACATGGAGGCGTGTAATTTTTAAGTATAAGGGGGAGATCTGAAGGACTTTCCAGATGGTCCACACATGTATCCTAAGGGTCCATGCACCCTCTAGAAGGCAGCTGTGATAGCAGTGCTCCCCCAGGAGCCTGGACTGGTTGGGCGCACCCCCACTCCAGCACTCCATCTAGAACCAGCTTTCCTGGGCTCCTGGAGAGCCCCACCTCAAGCAACTGATTCATTAAAAATTCTCTAAAAGGCATAAAATCAGGTATGGCAATTCATTTGTTTAAAAAAATGACTGTATGATATTTTAAAGTTGCTAACTCTGCTGACATCTAAATGATCATATCTACGATATACAGTTATGTATGATATGTAGATATGATTTTATGTGGGTGTATATGAAAGCCCTAGAAGCCCATCCGTTTGTACTGTGAAGCTACACACTTCTCAGTGTGTCTTTATGTGCTTTGCTTCATTTCAAAGGAGTGGATCAGCTTAGATCCTGGAACCCTGTCTCTCTGGGGCCCACAGAAGCCTGTGTCCCTCCTCTCTGTTCTCCAGGCACCTTTTACTGCCAATGACCCTTCAGTGCTGAAGCATGCAGGTCCTGAGGAATCTGCCCAGAGAGTTGGTTATCTGGGAACTGATGGCAGCTCCTTCCCCTGTTCATCTGGAGGACTGTGTGCAAATCAGACTCCTGAGTGGAACAGAGAAAGAAAGGAGAAATATTTAAAACCCAAAGGCCCTTCTCACTTCAAGGAACCAAACATTTACTCCTCTGAAGGGGTTTTGTAAAAGAATAAAAAAGAAAAAAGAAGAAGAAGAAGGAAAAAAAAAACTTCATTAATGTTTGCTGGAGAAACAAAAATGTCTTTTCCACAAGAAAAGTCCTTTCTGTGCTGAAGTTGGCAGCCAGGGCCTGGGCATTTATCTCCCACATAGAAAGTGCCCTGTCAGGCAAGCTGTGACTAACAATAAGCTGAAAAGCACACCACAGACTTCCACTGTGTTTTATTTGGCAGAGAGAAATTATTTCTCAGCACAAAGTATTTGCAACTGGCATTGGTTAAACAAGAAATTACAACCTTTAAAAGACCTATTTATCATTAGCTGTAAAAGTGCAGACTTCACCGTCAATTACCCTGACATGGGATTACAGACCATCAACACCGCACGCAGGGTAGAGACAGTCCCTGTGGCCTGCCCTGGCTGAGGGAGGGTCAGACCAGGGGCCCTTCTGCCTCGACTCTTCCTCGTCCACAGCTCTCTCCCTCCACTCAGTGGGGGCATGGGGCCGGAGGCCAAGAGCTTCCAGAAGAAAGATGCGGCAGCTCGGCAGTGGGCACTGAGGGCTCCCGGGCCAAAGTCTGCAGCACCTCGGCCCCAGCTCCGCGCTATGTGCTCCGTTGATAAAAAGGAAAACACGAGACCGACTTCTGAAAGCTGAAGATAACGTGGTGTTATTCCCCTCCATGCCTCAAGAGGCTAAACGGTCAGAAAAAAAAGAGTGGCTTTTAATCAGCCAAAGGCCTCGACTGTGACTGATTCTGAAGCGGCCTCCCCACCCTGAGTGATGCCTATGTGTGCTCGGAAGGCACCTCTGTGTGGCACGGAGGAGGACTGACCCATCTTTAAATGATTTCGTTCCTTGGGAACAGAAAAACAAAGAGATTCTTTGTTTTCAGTTGTTCAAATGTTTTTTAAGAATCTTTTTTCAAGTGGCTATATAATGGTGAGAGGTTTCCCTCAAGAAACAGATAGGCGTGCATCCTCATTTAGCTCTAACTGCCACCGAGCACGGGGTCATTACTGTGTTATGGTCACCTTCTTGCCATCAAGTTAGTTTAAACGGTCCTCAAGTTTCGTCAGAGGAGTGAGGCTTACAGATGAATATTATTCTCTTCAGTATTCTTGTTTTTGTTGCCATATTTACCCCAGCACGCAGACATCTATGATCCGTGGGAACCAAGTGCACGTGAACTGCTTACGTGTGATTGGCACCTCGTCAAAGATGAGGATCTCAAGATGACGCCGACACAGAGAAGACCACGACGCACTGCTGGAAGCTGTGTTCGTGAAGGCTTTTTAATGACATGAAAGAACACTGAGATGTGCGTGTATAGTAAGGATCCCAGACACATGTATGGTATGTTCTTAACTGTATAAAAAATATTCAGCAAAGAGACTAGACGGAAATAAACCATGATGTTGAAAATGCATTCACCTCTGAGAGATTACAATAATGGGTTTTTCCTTTTCTTCCTTTCTGTATTATTCCCTAATTTTCTATGAAGTGCTTGTCTTGCATGTATCATCAGAAGAACATTGAAAAGGTCAATACTGGGAAGGAAAACAATCAAAACTAAGATACTATAATTACATGGGGATTATGAATTAATAAACTTATGCATACAATATTCTAACCCACCAAAGGAAATCATGGTTCCCATTTTATAATAAAGCAACTGAGGTTCAAAGAGGCTAAATGCTTTGTCCAGTGGAACTCAGCTCCACCTACCAACCAGAGCTAAGGGACAGTGACACGCATCCTGCCTGTCTCACTCATTCCTGAGCTGCCCAGTTCCTCTTGTGGCCTCTGGACAGGTGCATGTGTACAGGTATGGGTGCCCTGCAGCTACTGACTCACCTTCCATGTCTTCTCCAGTGGATGTTTGTCTAGGAAGTGGGTCTATTCATGCATACCACCCCCATCTGTCCAGATCAGAGAATGCTCTTTCACATGTGGCTTGCTGTGTTCATAAAAACTGTCACAGGGCTATCACTTGTGAGTGACCTTCGTCTCCAAAAATCACAGGAGTTCGGAGACTTTATTTAGCTCTATTAAGTTCAAAGAATGTGCCAGGCAGATTCGCAGTCCAAAAATAATCTCCTTTTATTGGCACTCTAAATTAACTCATGGAGGAGTGAGCCGGGCTAAATTAAAGCTCTCACACAGCAAGGCCCAGGAGTTTTACTGAGTGGTAAACGTTTTCTCTCTCTGTGAGAACTTTACTGTTTCCTTCCTCTAAGAGAGGCTGTGCTTAGAGGCAAAGAAAGTAGCTCAAAGCAGATCTGGGAGAATTCATTTTATTTGACAAAGACTTTCAGTGTTAGTTAGCCCCTGGTGTGGAATATTTAAAATTTTATAGGTTCTCCTAGCTTTTAAAATAATATGCATTTAAATAAAGGGATACTAATCTCTAGCACAAATGGAGTATGTTCATTGCCTTTTCTTTTTTAAACTGGAAAATTGGATTTGTAGGAGACACTTGATGAGGTTATTTTACTCATAAATGGCTTCAAATAGTTTGACGAAGCTTAACCACACATCCTTTCTGGCTGGCCTGCTGCACTTTGAGTTATCATTTCATAACTACAGGAATACTGGGTGCATTCCTCTCTGAGCACTGCACACGAGGAGCTCACAATGTCAATCATAAAGTATGAGAGTGGGTTGTGGGTCTGCCTCTTCTCCAACACAGAATGTCCCTGCCGGGCAGGGCTGACAATGCCTTCACAGTTCCTGCTGTGCCACCTCTTCAAGCAGCAGAAGACTGGCGTGGCAGGCTCACCTGTCGCGTGGCCAAGGACTGCTCAGTGCCGCTCTCTCTACTGTCCTGCCTGGTCTGCCCCCCACACGAGCGACCAGTGCAGGAGTGAGGCACGTGGACATGTCACCCACCACCGATGCGGGGGGACTAAAGCATCAGCACCTGGATGTTGAGATTTAGAGAAAGCCATTCTATTGTTATTTCTCCACACTGGACATCTGGCAACCCCAGGAAAAAAACATCCTACGTTGCTTTTGAGGCATGTGCTATGATTTCAACTGAGAGTCTAACAAAGGGCCCAGAAAATATAGAAAAAAAAAAAAAACTATGAAGGTAGAGGTCAGGACAGTTAGGAGAAATGTGTGTGAGAAAGTACGCTCAGAGACCTCTGACAGATTTCCTGTTGCCTGGAAACCTGAGTTTGAACTAAGAGGAAATATAATTCACCAGAAGTTGATATGTCTTCTTGAAAAGAACTCAAAACTGGCAATACAAATGCTTTTGGTCCCGGTTCCTAAGAAGAAAATACTTTCCTCTGTCTAACGGCGGCTGTGGATCTCACAAAGCCCCAGCATAGGAGAGTGACTTCTCCACCCAGAACACTGGCTCCTTCTCCCAAGTGTGCGTGGACAGGTGATGCTTAGCATCACACGTTTCACAAAGATACTGGTAGAAGGAAGGAACAACCAACATCCAACAGAAAGTTCAGATGTATAGTACTTATATAGCACCTTATTTTGAGTGGCTGCAACCATATTGCCACTGTGAGGAAGCCATTGGTAGGACATAATGACCATTAAAGAGGGACTCGGGTTTCAGTTACAGTTCTACAGCTAACTAGCTGATCTGTGCAAATCGCTTCAGTTTCCTCATTTTGTAAATGAGGTGTTTGGAAAGCTGCCCTTCTCACTCCAACAGTCCGTGGGGTACAGTTATTGCGTTCAGTCACACTATCGGATATCTTGCATGTCAGGCTTCCAAAGACCTCCATCAAACCCTCCCCATTGCAAGTTCTTGCAACGAGAAGCAGGGCACCTGGCTTCGGCAGCTCTCCCAGTCCTTCTACTCTGCCAGTTTGCTAGCTGGCTTCAGGAAGAGCGGAATGACAAGTTAGAAGAACTGCTGCTGTTAGCCGCTTCTTAATTCCTAAGCCCACTGCTATTCTAACAACAGAAAATCCAAGATGTTATCATCGTTTTGATTTTTATCTACAGGAACCCTTCAAGCACAGCTGTTACTCATTAGACTCCAGTGGCTGAAGGCATTTGGTTACTACAGGAAAAGAAGAAAAAAGAAAAGAATCAGTAAAGTTTTATTTACAATCTGCTTTCATTGTAAAATGGTAGAAATCCTGAATCAATAAAACAGTTGTGCTTGGTACCAAAACAGAACTGTGCTTTCTGAAAACCGTGACAAATACTGCAGGCACACCCCCCAGGTCTGAAGGACTGTCCGGTTCTCTTACGTTCCCCACAAGCATGATCACACTTCTCAGCCTTGTGAACTGCTAGTGAATAAGAAAGCACAGCTATGCAGGGAATATGCAGACACACACGCACACATACAGACTTTTCAAACCATTTTTGTAATAATCATTTCCACCCTGTGAAGGAAACAGCTGGTCTGTGAGATAGTGCAATCCCTGTCTGTGAAACCTTTTAGCAAGGATGGGTGCTGTCTGCCAAGAATACCAGAGAAGGAATTTCACCTCCCAGAATAGGTTTGTTTGATTACTACTAGCTTCTCTTTCAACTCTGAATTCAAAGATTTGATGTTACAATTTTTGTTTCCTAAATTCATCTACAAAAAATGGATACAAGCTTTTTCCTGCATTTCATGCACTGGCAGATACCATAATAAGTGCAGGTGAGAGAATAAAACCTTATGGTGCTGGAATTTGGGTATATTTGCACCTGGGATTTGAACACACTTGCACCTAGAAAGCAAAGTATGCGGCAATAAGGTCCTCTGTGGCAGCAGGGTCCTTCAAAGTGCGTTAGAAAATTAAAACCCTATTTGTTTCATCTGTGGTGAAAAATAGTCTTCTGAAAGGCAGAAAACAGGAGCATTAGAAATGAAATACATATAAATAAGATGAAAGACTACTCCTGACCATTTCACTTTGAAAGTGCAAAACTCACTGGAGTTTCAACTGTTTAGACTCACTGCCTTCCCAGTACATCTCACCCGCCCACCTCAGAGTGGATTTCTCTAAGAATACATGGCCTTTGATCCTCCATCTCATCTTGTGAACTTAGTCTGATTCAAGGTCTAAGATTCTTGTCTTTTTGATTCAATTTCCAAAGAAATTCTAAGTAATACATGGCTGTATGGACCTCATTTTCCACCATCCATAATACCATTCACATTTATGTTTTTTATTTAAATTTTTTTTTTATTTTAACAAGTTGGCCAAGCAAGTTTTACCTAACAACACATTTTTGAATTATTTTCAATGGTGATAGTGGAATTTAGTGGGAGGCAGGGGGGAGGGTTGGCCAGAGGGAAAGAGGGGATCACAGTCCAGCAAGAAAGTCAAATGCTGTTCCATTCTGGACCCCTCATAAGTGAGGCAGTAATGCCCTATAACAGCCTGCTTCCTGAGAGCTGTTTCTGAGACTGGTATGTGCAGGAAATTACATCACGGCAGGCTCTAGTCACAATGACCCTAAGTACACCCATATTCTAGCCTGCACCCTCTGACCTCACCTCCCTAATCACATTGGATGCTGTCTCCACTTTTTCCAGTGTATTTAGAACCTTTCTGCAGCATGTTTTATTTTGCAAGTCATTTATCAATGTTAATTCATCTCTTCTTGCAGTCATTCCTTTGAGGTAGAGCCCTGTGATTAGTAGTAATAACAAAACCCTGGTAGTAGGCTTTTCTGTAGCTCCTGCCTCCTGAGAACTCTACAAATATTAACAGCACACACAGCAGTCTCTTGGAAGGTGCAGGTCACAGAAGGAGTGGTGAAGAATGCTATGACTAGCCTAAATGGAATAAATTGGAGGTTGGGTTGGAACTGAATCAAGATGCAGTGTTAACACGCTGGACTATTTAGGAAAAATTCCTGGATCACTTAAGGATGAAAAGCAATAAGGCTGTCAAAATTTGCCTGGACTCTATATAGGATTAGACCAGCTCCTAAAATTTCCCAAGGTACCTCTGGGTCAAGGACTTTCTACAGAAGGCAAGCATTGTTGATGACATAAAAATTCCTATAGTCTCAGCTGCAGAAAAATGTAAGAGGGGTATGTGTGTTGGGGCCGGGGGAGAGTAAGAGTTTCTTTCACTCATTTTCATGAAGTTTCCTTATTGGACCCATTTCAATTCTCAATATTTGTCATAGATTTATCATTTCCTGTCTTGAAAAAAAAAGATTCTATAACCAAGACAGATTTAATTCTTAAATAATAAGAGAACCCTAGTGGCTTTAAATAAAATACAGCTTCAATTGCTCACCAAATACACTCAGCAATTTAATAAAAACGTAAAGGGAAAGTTAGCTACTTTCTAAAAATATAATTCTATAGTGAATCCAGAAAGAATATCCCGTGCAGCTTACCAGCTCCAGTTATTGGGATTTTTAAGGCTTTTCTTTTGAGTTAAACTCTTCAAACTGAAGATTTAATCAAAAATGTTACAACTTCAGGAAAGTAAGAAATTGGATTCTTAACCCATAAGGATTGTGTCTTTTGTTAGGGAAGGCCTCCTGAACCTAGAAAAGCCTTAACATAAATGCAAATTATTTCCTAGAAATGGAAACAAGAATATTTTCTATTCCAATTTGTCCCTCCAAGATAGACTTTGCAAGACAGGGACAGACTGTCATTTCCTTTCTTATAGTGTCATTTTCTACTTGGTACTATCTGTGCATATGTGTAGAGTCTGGATTCTAGACCCATCCAAAGCTCCTAAGTTTCTTAAAGGACGAGCAACTGTGCACCCCTCTGAGTGCTTAACACAATGCCAAGCACACAGTAATTGTGCGCCCGATACTTCTTGAATAATATAATTGTGATGAAGCAGCTTGAGAGCACCGGCTCCACAGGCAGGAAGCCCCACAGGCCCCAGAGCCCCTGAAACCAGCTGCTGAAACTCACTCCCCAAGCACAGGACTAGTATTCCCTACTTTACATTAAATCCTGAGGGCTGTGCTCTTTTGTTTTATTTTAATTTTAATCATATTCTTCCTGTGGTCACATTTCTAGGACCTCTCTGACCTGTAGTTCAGGTTGCCTACACTTAATCTCTCCTGACCCCATCTAAACACTTAAATATTTAAAGCCCAAGTTGTATTACAATGATTCTTGTCACACAAATTCTCATGTATGCAGGGATGTAGGGAAGTTGAGTTTTATGAAATATGTATTTTTTCAAATTTTTAAATTTGGAAACTAGACTACTGATGGTAGCTCCTGATGGTGCTTATGAATAAATGCTAAGTCCCAACCCACTTTTCTCCTGTACACCACACACGCTCGAACTGTTCTTGGGGGGAGGAGAACACTATCTCCCATAATAATTTCCCTTCCCCAATCTAAGTGATGAACTGCTCATCCTCCATTCTTCAGCCCCAAAGTTCCCATCTCCCAGGAAGTCTGTCTTTCCCTGGTGGACTGACAACTCCATCCTTCACGACCCTTCTGCACCCTGCCTGGTCCTCGCTCCGTCCCACAGACTATGGCGTGTGGCTGGTGTGGAGTCTGCTTCTGCCCACCATGAGCCCCTGGGCAGCACCACTGCACCTATCTGACACCGAAGTTCCAGGGCTTGCTCAGTGCATGGGACATGGAAGGCTTTCGGTGGATGCTGAGTTAAAGGAGGAAGAAGAGGAGCAAGGACCTGGTACATGACAAAGGTGGATCAGAACGGCCAGCGGGGGCTAGAGAACTGTAGCCCCTGGACTTTTCAAGTGACTACTGTACAGAATCCACTGAGAACTGCTTAGTATTCAGATGAGGAAGGCTCCTACACCTTAGTCAAAATGTAACAGGGGCTGGGGTTGTGGATCAGTGGTAGAGCGCTCACCTAGCACGTGGGAGGCACTGGGATCCTCAGCACCACATAAAATAAATAAATAAAGGTATTCAGTCCATCTACAACTAAAAAAAAATTTTTTTAAATGTAACCAAATCTTCACAAGGTTTTTCCCTTTTTTTCTTTTGAGGAAGGTTTGTGTCTTTAATCAAACACACACACACACACACACACACACGTTAAATCTGATCCATTTGCTCTCCACATTCTTCCTCCATAGCTGTGACTCCAACTCTGTGCCCCATGCACCCTCCGCCCCGCCCCGCCCCACCCCATGTCGCCACCTGGTGCCCAAATGCAAGAAAAATACCTGGGAGATGAAAATGATTTTTGTTTTTAGGGTAATAAATATCATAATCTTGAGGATACACTGAAAGCTTAAAAAATCATGTATCTTGACCTAAATATATATTCACAAGCAAAATTAAAGATACAAACCCTCCTCTCAAAACACAGACTTGTTTCCACTGACATCTTTATAAAAACAAAAATGAATGTTCTCCATCTTGTCAGCTCCACGGTCTTCTCCCATGGGTTCCACATTTAAAACCTTTCCAACTAATAAAATATGTTTTACTAAATAAAAAAATCTACTAAATAAAATATTTTGTCATTTGCATTATGTAAAGTCAAAATTTCCCACTTGAGCCTGTGACAGCCAGAAATGCCATTCATGCAGCTCCTCCGTGTGCCCCACCATGACCAAAGGACTCTCTGTGACTCCTCTCCACAGAGTCACAGAATCAATATCAATCCAACCAAAAGAGCTTGAAGCTTCTCTTGTCTGTGGAGAGAACAGTAAGCACACATTTTTATTAGGCTATTTTTAATAGAAAAAATAAATCAAGGTCCCTATCACTGCCCTCAGGAAGTCGGGGTTTCTGAGCCTGGGAGCCATCGGATGAGGAAAAGGTATGAGCCGTGGGTGAAGTAAGACTTGAGTCAATGGTTCCTGACAAAAGGTCTCACATGTCTGCACTGAGCCCAGATCACCCTGCACCTGGTTTTAAATGTCCCATCAGTTGCAACATATACTGACGACAATTCTTTTGTCACAGAACCAAAATCCAAAAGATGCACAACTGAAGAATAATAAGATCTTTGTACTTGAATTGAGTCATTATAAAATCATCAACTGACTTTCAATAATAGGAAGCAAAAAAATCACACCTCAACCAAATATTCCCACTAAACACAACAACAAAGTTTTCAAGTTCCACCAGAAAAATGGGGAAAATTAAGTACAACATGGTGAGCTCTTCACTTGTTTTCTTCTGAGCATATAGTCATATTATTTTTTCTTTATGAAATGAACAGTCAGCAGAGGGTAGGAGGTTCATTTAAATGCCCTCACTTAGCTATGTAAATAAGAGCTCTCATTTTTAAAAACAAAATTTTACTGGTAAATAAATCTCTATAGTCTGTATAAACAAAAGCATGAATATTAAACGATTTTCAAGAAAAAAAATTATGAGCCATTGAAAATACCTGACTTTGTGTTATCTTTCAGAGTAAATCTAAAGCAGCATATTGATTTTCAAATGGATTAGCTGAATAAAAGCAATTTTTAAAAAAACAGAAAAAATCATACTCAAGTTTTCTGCCCTAATATTGTCCCGTTACAGAAATAAGTATCAGCACTCTGTGACATTGCCCTTTTCTGACCCACGTTGTACTCTGAGTGCTAATGTTTCTTTAAGTCCCTATTTTATGTTGCTTTCTGGCTCCAAAGTCAACAGAGAGCTCTAGGATTTATTTTATCTCTCAAGATCTCTAGGTTAATAGAAAAATAATCATATCAGTGACTTTTGGAGAAGTCTAACAATGAACTTGGAGGTCACACAGCAAGTAAATGGTTGTGTAGCCTTGATGCTTGGGCTTCTGAATCAGAGAATAAGAAACACATTTTTCTCAATCTAAATATCTTGACGCTTAGCTTGAAGCAAAATCCATTTCTCTTTCCCAGTCTTTCATCCTCTGTTCTTTTCCCCTTTTCTCTCACCACAGCTTTTTGGATTGAGCAGAAGTATTTGGTCACTTGCTCTTTGACCTCAGAGCCTTCTGAGACTATATATTCATTTGGAGAATGACTCCCTTTAGTTACCTAAAGTGTCCTCAGACTAAATTGTTTCCAGATGTTTACAAATATTTCAAGGAAATATTCACATAGCTTTTATGGCTGAGTGATAAAAGACTCCATAGTGTCTGTTCAATTATAAAATAAGATCCAAGTACTTATTACAACATAACTTTCATTTGACAAAGATTAGCTACATGCCAGGCACAATACTGACCACAGTCAAGGTATTATCTCATTTAATGCCCACAAGAACACACTCCAAGGGAGCCAACGGGGCTCATTTTAGAGAAAAGGGAAGGGAGGCTCAGAGAACAGCTCTGCAGAACAAAAAAGCCCAGGGAAAGAATGCTTCCCAAACCCACATCTGCACCACGAGTCCTGCTTCTCCCACAGAGCCAGCTCGTCCACTGTTGGCTTAGGACAGGGAAGAAAGGAGAGGATCTGCAAAAGTCATGGGGCACCCTGAGTCCCGCAGAGACGGCCTCTAGGAGGCTGGGGAAGGAGATTTGCGAGCAAGAGACCTGTGGGTTTCTCCGGAGCCTAAGGGTCTTTCTCATATGGGTTTAAAGTGTTTATATCCTCACTCACTGTACTCTGACTTGATAAAGAAGAAAAGAAAGAAAGAAGGAGGGAGGGGGGAAGAAAGGAAGGCAGGCTTGGTGACCTTCAAAAAAAAAAAGCTGTGATTTTAATAGAAATTGTGCTTCTTGTTTAACTTTGGGGTTACTCTGAAAAAGGCAACTCTGAGTAAGAAGACCTAGAAGACCTGCATTTGGGGATGGAAAAGTGCACAGTGAATTCTCCTTTATTCCGAATAATGAAGAGAAACAAAGCGTGACCATGAATAAACACTCCACGAAGGCTGGTTCCACTCCCCAAGACAACACAGGGTCAAAAAGCTTCGTGTATTGATCCTTAGAAAACACTATATAGTTTCTCCATTTTTATGAACCTGGGTTAACATTTCTCACCAGTTTTGCCTGGGTATAGTTTGCAAGTGGTACTGGACTCTCATGGTGTAGACTGATCATGAAGAAGCTACAGAGTGTGTAAGTTAGACATGTCAACTGTGGATTGTTCAAAGAATCCATGAAGTGGGGAATCCAGATGCAGGCAATTAAGAGGTGACTCTGTTTGTTCTGGAAAGGTCTCTCCTGGAATCACTGCACAAGTGCGGGGCTGCCTGTCTCCTACCCATGTGAAATGTCATCTATTCATGCCACCTCTTCCTCTGTTCTCATGAAATACTACCCCCCTAAGGCTAGAATTTGAATCTGTGTCAGGAATCCTGACCTTGGCAAGTCACATTTTCTTAGTCCCAGTCCCCAAGGCACTACAGAGCTCTCAGACTTTTGACCTTGCTGAAAACCACGGGATTTCTTGAACGGGAATTCTCTTCCCCATTTGTCCTCCTTCCCTCCTTCTCCCTCATCTCCAGGGCTGCCATAGCTCCTTTTAAAGGAAAACAGGGTCATAATGCAGAGCTGCCCGCCTTTGCCCCTTTAGGAGTTTGGTCTTCTGGGCCCACATTTTTCCCAAGATGCCATTCTCCACTTACCAAACTATATTTTGAAAAAATATCTGGGACACAAACATCAACTTGTTTTTTTTGTTTTGTTTTGTTTTTTGCCCTTAACTAAAAATCTGCCAGGCCTTTTCTTTTTTCTTAAATGTAGTGCTGTTCAAATCATTTTTAAGTGAGTTGAAAGCTGGTGAAAGGTACCTGATGGGCAGCCTTGGAGGTGGAGGGTCTAGACTCTTAGCTGTGACAGAGGGAAGCTAGGACAGCTCTGACAAGGCCCCAGCTTCAGCCCCAGGAGGGCTCTGGCGGGACTGAACAGGTACATGTCATGTTGAATTTGCTTCGCTGGTGTCTGCATTGTTCTTTACTCACACTATTCTCACTTGTTAGAAAGAAAGTAAAAGGGAAAAGGGAAGTACCGGAATTGAGATGAAGAAAGCTACCTTGTATGCATTTAAGAGTTTGCCCAAGTGAACCCCACCAATAGGTATAACTATAATGCACTAATGAATAAATTTCTAAAAATTTACTACCCTCAAGTCCCATTCAAACACTGCCTCCTCCAGAAGCCTTTCCTTCTGCATCCCTGCAAGATGTGAAAAACATGCCTCTGAGTCCACAGCAGTTTGTTACCCTCACATTACACTAGAACTTTATAGAAATGTTCATCAGACCTCAAACTATACACAACCTTTCCTTAATAGTCTTTTCCCTTGAGACCCCAAGATTATTATTTAAAAAAAAAGAAAGAAAGAAATCAAGCAGAGATTATCATTTAGACAGTCATGGAGCAAAGGGTGGCATCCATAGGCAGAACCAGGCAGCACTGAAATATAGATTTTCCAACTCCATATACTCTAAATTCTTTTAGTCTCCTTCTATCAAAATGAATACTTTTCAGATTTCCAAGATTGGGTGAGAGCACTTCAATTCCCACATGCATGGTCTTACAGATCGCCCACACAGCCCCTGGATTCCAATGTCTTGCTGAGAAGCTGAGATTGACCACTCGGCTGCTACTCCAAACTTGAATGGCCCTCTGAAAGGACTTCCAAGTCAGATCCCACACTAACTGGCTTCTCAGCCTGACCAGCCTCCTGTGTCCTGCATTAGGAGATGAGTAGGCCTGGTGGGTCCAGCCACAGTGGAAACTGGGGCTCATCCTGACCCAATTTCCTCTGTTCCTGTTTTCATTGATGAAGACATCTGTGAGAGCTCAGAGGAAGAGAGGAAGGAGCCTCAAATAACCTCAGATAAGCCCTAACCTAAGCCAATATTTCAGCCTTAGGAAAAATATTGATTAAATTTCCTGTGCTGAGGAGTCAATAAACTGATAGGCTCTAAATTGTCATTCTGAAGTCGGATGACTATTATCTCATTCCAAGGTTCAATTTAGATGAAGTCCAGCTTTTCCTTCCAACTACTGAGCTTCTCTTAATCCATTGCATAATTTAAGGTTTATGCTGACTACAACTTGTCATTTGCCAAATTATTTTTTAAATCTTGGAAAGTGCTGGAAGGTTCAGAACACTGAGAAACACAAGACAGTAAGGCACTTCTTGACTCCTTCACGGCGCTCCAAGCTGCAGAATGCTTAAGATAGCTGAGTCTCAAAGGCTTCTTGAAAAGCTGAACAAATAGTTTCTTCTGATAGTTTCCAACTAGTGACTTCTTACAGGTTGGAGTTTCCAGTCTGGAACTACTTCAGGGACATAGAAAGTTCCATCTGTAAGCAACTCCAAGGAGGGATGTGACCGAGCAGAGGGAGACGGACCTAGATACAGGCACAGAGTGAAGAGCCGGGATAGCTGCTGTGCCAACTGTGAGCTGGGTCCAGGCGGGGGCTTGAGGTGAGTGATGGCGATGGAGGAGGAGCAGGTTCAAGGACCTGGGGGGCGGGCGGGGACATGTGAGCTGGGCATTAGGTTCATCTCCCCAACCACATGACTGGCTGCTTTGGCAACAGGGTGTGTCACACACTTCTTCAAGATCCTCCAAAGTGCTGCACCCCTGAACACAGTATCTGTTAGCAGAATAGCCAGTGGTAGGCAACATTTTCTGATTTTGACCCATCAAAATCAGATTGACTTTGACTATGATTTCAATTTCACTGTTTGGAGAAAAGACTTAATTTCTGACCTTTGGCTCCATTAACACACACCTGAAAGTGGAGGGGCTCAGGCCTAGGAAACGCGGGTAAATTCCTAAGACATTTCCCTTATACTACTTCACACATCTGAACTGCCATCTTTAGCAAGGTATGTTCCCATGTTTTCATAAATTACAAAGAGGCTGCTTCTGCAGAATTTAAAACAGAATGCTTCCTCTGAGAAAAACCCAGGCAGTACGTAAATTGTATACAACCGCTCTGCCTCCTCTGGCCAATACTCCCATGGAGAGGCTTAGAAGTTTGAGAGAAACAGAAAAGATGAGGCTGAGAGAATGAGTGGCCTGAGCGAGTCCCCTGGGCCAGGCTGCACGCCCTGGTGACAATGGCCCCTCTTCTCTCCTTCATCTCCAAGCTCAGCCAGCTCCCTTTAGCCTCCTGAGCCCCTGAGTAGTGCCTCCTTGGGGCGCCCCCCACTCTGATCAGGACATGGTCCTTACAGCTGGTTCAGGAGACCACCCTCTCTCCTGGCTTTTGTAAAAACCTTTCGGCTGCTTCTCCTGCTCCTCTACCATCCACACTCCAACAGCAGGCAGGTGGTTCTTTGAAAAACCAAAGCACACTCCACACTCCACAATTCAGATGTCCCCAGTGGTGCCCCATGCTGACCTTAGAACTAGTCCTAGGTCCTCCACCTTCAAGCGCCTGCCACCGCCCTCTTGCACATTCTCCCTCGTCTTCTCTCCAACTCCCATCACTTGCTCCGCTCCGGCCACCTTCACCTCCTGTCTGCTCCCTGGACAGACAGGGCTGTTCCTGCCCTGTGGGCTTCTGCACCTGTGCAACATTCCCAGGCACAGACTTCAACCCAGGCCTCCCATTTGTTATAGCAGCAAGTCCCAGAAAACAGGGCACGCACGGGGGTAGGTGGGCTGTCCATGTACATCATTCACCCAAATGATGATAGTTCACGACAGGTCTTCCCACTTAGCTACTGTTCTGTGTCTATCTTCCTCACAGGGAACCCTAAGAAGAGGGAGAGCCTCACACACATGTCCCCTCCTGAGGTTCTTGATCCAACCTGCTCCTCCTCTTTTCCCCATCACTCACCTCAAGGGCTGAGGGTGTGACTCAGTGTTCTAACTTTGCCTAGTGTGCATGAGGCCCTGGCTTCAATCCCCAGCACAGGGAGACATGGTCAAACTCAAAATCAGCAAGGCCCCAAAGCCTCACTGGCATTCTTAAAGGAACCATGGCACCATGCCACATGACAATGCACACACTTAACTCAGATACTGGTGGCCAAGGCAAGGGAGTATTATGAAGTCTGCCCAGAGATTAAATGCATCCACTTTTAAATTTTGCCCCACGTGGGTCCTATACCAATAGAGGGAAGAACCATCCCTCTCTTCCTCATCGCTGAGCCACAAAGCCACTTCTTCCAGGATGCAGACACCCCAGCTGCTTCTATCTACACTACAGGTGAAAATCATACCCTCATTAGTCACCTAGAGGCTGCCTGGGAACCTCATCACCACTTAGAACACTGCGTCTGAATGAACAGATTTCTAGTTCTTAAAAGCCAAATTAGAAGTGATGATCTGAATCTTTCAAACAAAATTCAATTCATAACTTTAAAAGACTCATTCCTACAGCAAAAAACAACAACCAAAAAAAAAAAAAAAAAACCTGTCACTTTTTCTCCAGTGTCTTAAAATCCAGCATTAGAGCTGACCTAAACAGGACCTTGGTAGACCAACACACAGCTGGTGCAATCAGTATTCTAGGGACATGTCCAGAAGATATGCTGGTATTCCTATCCACAGGGTTACGGGCTCACAGGGGCTTGGTAGCATGTTCCAATCATACTGTTTGGAAAAACCACTGTCAAGAGTTGGGGGTGTGACTCAGTGTTAGGGCATTTGCCTAGTGTGCCTGAGGCCCTGCCTTGAATCCCCAGCATGGGGGGAAAATGGTCAAAATCAACTTCTCACTTTCAGGAAAGCCCTCAGACTGGGGCTCACCCCTGTTTATCATCCAGTGTTGTCTTCCAACAAACTCCTTCATTTAAGTTCACTCAGCCCTGTAATTAACTTCAATTTTGCTATTTAACTGACATCAAAACATCTAGGGCCATCAGGAAGCTTCCCTCCCGCCCAAAGATATCATTTTCTGAGGATTATTTGCATTTTTAAATTTGTAGATCCAATACACAGCCTTGTGCCCCAGATATAGTAGCCCTGTACTTCAATGAATAATGCCACAGAAAAGCAACTCAATGGAACTACTGCCTTCTGATTTCTAGCCACTGGAAGATAAATAAGAGGAAAATGGAATACAGTGTGCCAGAGAGGCCAAGACAAGTTCTGACTTTGTTGGTAGCTGCTTTTGAAGCTTTTGGCAAATTAAGCCTCCTCTGAGCCTCAGGGTCCTCTTTATAAACTGAGGCTGATAAAATCCACCACCCAGTATGATTGTGAAAAGTTAAATAACATGATTGGTATAAATCACCCACCACTCTACCTGGAATACTAGTAAATCTTAATTTCTTTCCTCTAGTCCCCTTCTCCCCTTGGGAGGCCCCAAGGTTCTGTTAAGTGAAATCAATTCTGAGCTATTGGAGCCAAACACAAAGAAATATGGAGGAAAACCCAGAGTCTCCTTGTTTACTCAGGAACCCTTGTCTCATTGATACCTCTGCATACCCAGGGGTCCACTGGAGCCATGTTTCACGGTTCCGTTGTGGAAGTCAGTCTCACATGGGGAATTACTTCCTATGGAAGCATTAGGCTTGCTACTCAGAAAAGTGGACTTAAGCCAGTATCTATCTTTGGCAACTGCTCCCCAAAAAGAAGACTCATTGAGGAGGTGAGTCGGCTGGGCTGACTTTCAACACAGCCAACCAAACGCAGCACCTGCCAGGCTTGTACAGGGTGCTATGACACTGGGTGACTCTGACGCACTCAGCTGTGCCACAGGGAGGCCTGCAGGAGTGTGAGCACACAGCTCCTGGGGGTGCAGCCAGTGTGCTCTACAAATGATTCAACCTAAAATAAACAAGAGCCTACTGTGAATTATGAAGCTGTAATTCCACCAAGGGGCTCCAGTGACGTCATAAACCACTAGAGCAAAGTTCATGTCACCAAAGGATCCCAGAGGGAGGAGAGGCCTATAACTCAGTAGTGGTTCAGACTGGCTCCAGGAGAGCCTTTCGCCTCTGGTTCGGGCCCCTTTTCATCTCTGCAAGGGCTGTCCTTTCTTGTTCTCTTCCTCTGAGCTTACTAAATCACCCTCCTCCTGCTTTTCTAAACAGAATACCTTTAAATCAGTCCAGTGGTCTATCGGTTAAGACAGGCCAACAAGCAGACCCTTTGGACAGCAGTCTGCAACTATACAGACCTCATTAGATGCTACCTGATATTGAATAGAAAATAATAAGTTTAGGACAAGAGCCCTGGAGCATACCTTAAAAGGTGATAACTAAAATATAACCTTAGTATGTGCCAACTTAAGAGAATAAATTCAATTGTCATTAAACAAGGTACATTTCCAAAAGCTATGGTTAAATTTCATTTACATCCATTTTATAAGTCCACATCTAGAAAAGAGGTAAATTAAAAATTGGCTGTATCAGACCACATAGAAAATAGGTAACCAAATTTCAAAATATTACAAAAATTGTGCTTTATCAACCATCTGAAAGCATGGAAGTAGTTTATAAAATCGAAAGTACTGTCCTTTAACTCATTCATGTGGTGTACTTTGATCTGAGAACTTACACTTAAAACTAAATTGCAAATACTAGGATCCTTGTGAGCGATTGCCACTTTTTCAATATATGATTTTTCTTCTAAGTGCTGAGACAGCCATTGCCTAACATCAGCCTTGGGATTTTTACATTTTTTCTTTGCAATGTGCTTAGGACACTGCCAGGCACTTGTAAAGGCTGGGCTGATGCTCTTTATTTCTCACTTATTGGCTCATATATTCATTTATTCAATAATTGTTAGCCACATTTAGTAGGAAAAACCCCATGACAAGTGCTCTGAGTTATAAATTGTCTGCCTCTCTGCCGTTGTTTTCAAAACTACATGCACTAAAGGCACAAGACCAACTCTTAGGGAGAGTAAAACAACAACAGAAGAACACACAAGACTTAGTTGACGTCATAGGAAATACTCATTCGATACCAATCGTTATGGAAGAGAGGTCTAGGTCAGTGTTTTCAAACTTTGAGGTACATAGAGATCACCTGGGATATTTGAAATGCACACATTTTGGAGATTCTGGTTTACTGGGTATGGATCGGGCCCTGGAATCTTCATTTTAAGATGCCTCCATTCATTCCAAAGAAGTGATTTGGGCCCCACTCTGAAGACATAGAGGATTAGGACACAAGCACATTAGGGAAGGTGCTCTGTTACTTCTCTGTATCTGAGTCATGAGAAATTAATTGCTTGTGGGAGCAATATAGACAGAAGAAAGTACTGAAGAAAACCAAGGCTGAAGACAGATTTCCCCAGATGAGGAAGGGCCCCTGCTCTCCCAAGGAGAGCAGTAACCCAGAGCTACCCACATCACCAAGCAGACCGTAAGAGCTAGAGCCAAGAAAATCAGCATTTTTAGGCAGCACACGCACTTTTCCACGTCAGAACTGCTTGTTCCCAACAGAGTTGTGTCTAACACCACTTAGCATGTTCAGGGCTGGCTGCCTGGATCCTAAATGGCCTCGTGGTCAGTCGCTTCCTTAGACACTAGAACACCAGCTTTGCAATAAACTGTCTCCAGTGCCTCACCCACAGGGACTGGTTTGCTCCACATGGACCACAGCTGTTAGCTAAGCCAATGTATTACCCAAGAATGCCAGGGAGACTTGATTGCTAACTGCTTGGTAAAAATAGGGTTCTGGATGCTTCATGGTATAGAAATGCAGTCTATATGACCTCGCATATCAGATTTCAAAATGATATGTTCAAAAACAAGTTACACATCAAACTGAGGACAGAATGTTTGTCTTATTCAACTGGTTAGGAAGTCTGAATTGGAAGAAGAATGGCAGCTGTATACGTAATTGTATCATTGAGGTACAAAATTAAGTAAACCCCACAGGAACCTCAGTGGAGTGGTGAGTTAGAGCTACGCTGGAGGTCTTAAACTACAGCGAGAAGGTAACGTGACCTATCAGGAAACTTACTGCTATGTCGGGCTGATGCTTGTGTCCTCAGCATGTATCATGTAGTTCCTACAAAATCCGGAAGCTAAATAGAAGGAAGGGATCAGTCTTCCTCAGGAGAGACTGCAGTGTTGGAACAGAAAAGGACCATGTCATCTGAAGCGCAAAAGCTGCAGGACTGTTTCACCCTGGACAGACAGAGGGTGGGGACCCTTCTCAGAAAGCTCCAGCCTTTGCTTGGCTCTCACTGTGGGGCCTTGAGGGCTTTGCTAAGAGTCACAAGGCACCAGCTTCTAACTGCAGATTAAAAACCGATGTCTAGCCGCTCTTCAGTGACACGCTGTGTGAGTGGGACCTAGCGCATGGGAATATTACAATTCCAGGAGCAGTATCAGCCTCCAGCAGTGTCTGAGAAACCACACTGACTGTCCATCCGAGCCTGGAAGGAGTGGTACTTGTCAGAGACGCCGGCTCAGTGGAGAATTAGAGAAAGGCAAGCGTCTACCTGACACTTTCAGTGGGAAGAGGAGAGGGTGGAGGGCTCAGTGTCCCTTGTCTCATTCCTCCCGTGAAACTGTGCAACAGATATTAATATGCCAGTTTATCCATGAGCACACTGATATGCAGAAAATTGTCTTAAATCAACTGGCAAATAAATGGTGGGGCCAGGGTGTCATACAGAATTCTCTGAACTCAGAGTGAAACACATGGAAACTCCTGATGTCCATAAATCAACAGTAAAGATTTTCCTCCTTTTAATTTTTAATATTTTTTGCATTGGGAATTGAATTCAGGGCCTCATTCATGCTAAGCACATGCTCTACCGCTTAACTACACTCCCAACCCCAAAGGTTTCTTGCTTTTTGAGAGTTTGGTATAACTCTAATGAAATGCATTCTTATATTTTTGATCTTTACTGATAATTTAATTTAGAAAATGCTCCATGGATCCCTGTGGTATATATATTTAGCTATTTAATATATATTTATCCCTTTATTCTTAGTCACATATATTTATCCCTTTATTTTTCAAATATTCAAATTTATTTTTCAAATATTCAAATTTTCCTGAACGCAACCTTTTCTTGGCCTACTGCATTCCCCTGGGGAAGACAGCCACAGCAATCATACGCCTTCTTTATAATGAGGAATGTGAGTCCGTTCAGTCTAAAAATACTTGCACAGCACAGCAAGGTGGCATGCTGGACTCCTCATCCTAACTCACACTGGTTAACTCACACTGGTCACTAGACAATAATGCATCGAAAAGAATCTGGTTGACCTCAAAAGTGGGGTGTGGTGCAGACAACTGAAATGGTACATGTCAATTCACAATAGCCCACTCAAAATCTCCAAGCTACAGTTTTCCTGACCGTAAGATGAAAATAACTATACTGACTTTTCCTACTTCTCAGAACTGGCTTTTTAAAACATAATGGTATTTGTTTACATTCTTAAAGTTTGTGAAGTAGTTTTATACACCTCACTCTATCTCTCATAATATTAATTAACACTTTATGACAAAGGAAGTTATCAGTTCACACAAGTAATTTCGGAAAGGAACTAACAAGCCAGCAGCTTTAGTATATTAATTGAGATAAAAAGATTGTACTTCAAGGCCTACCCCAACACAGGCTAAATTTCCTTGAAATTTCATGCTCAAGGTAGCTCTGAAACTTCAAACCAAAAACAAACAAACAAACAAAAAAAACCCAACTGTACAGAAAACAGATATTCTTGCCACCCTAAGAAAGAAAAATGTTCCAGAAAAGGGAGAGAAAGAGAGAAGATAAGAATTTAAATAGCGGCCCATATATTCTGAGTAAAAAACGATCATACTCAGAAAAATCTCTTCCTCCCTGAGGGCAGTTAAGAACAGACTGCTAGAGTCAAGTGTGCAGTGATATTATTTTCTGTTTCTCTTGTCAGAAGGGATTCGGTGTTTGAAATATGTCTAGCAAAACTGCAGATTTCAGTTCCATGATTAATGAACTAAATTACATTTTATTTCTTAAATGTGTTGTGGATTCACCCTGTGGTCTCCCCATGCGGAGGCCTGGAGCTGCTGAGCAGCGCATCTGGTTGCGGGCCAGCAGCTCTCCGGGTGGCTCTTTCTTTCCTTCCTTAGGAAGACGCAACGTGCAGAACTGCAGGAACGTTTATTGGGCAAGTGTGGTTTTAAACTCTCAGAAATGGTGGTTACTCTCTGTCTCCCTTCTCATGAGGAGATACATTAATTACTAACATAGAGAAGATGCATCTCATTCATTATTTTGTTCAAACTCAAATTTTGTTCAACATGATTTTATATCACCTGTTGATACTTTCCCTCAATAAAATATTGGTGTTCATCTGGCAAATATTCTAATGTCGACTTGCCTGAAAATGATTTTTTGATAAACTTCATAATAATAATTTATATCTTAGTCAGGCACACTTTTCCAGAGGCTGACACAGGAAGACTGCAAGTTCAAAGCCAGACTGAGTACCTTAGTGAGACCCTGTCTCAAAATAAAAAAATAAAAAGGGATAGGAATGTAGCTCAGTGGTAGAGCACTCCTGGGTTCAAATCCCCAGGACCCGACCAAATTATATCTTCCTTATAATCATCACTTTAATAAAGATTCATGTCTGGATAAAACACACAACCCTTATTTTTGTAAGTGCTTCTTTCTCTGTGAAAACACACGACCATGTCCTGGAACATGCCACTATCCCAACTGATCATCATAATCACCATTCTATAAAGCATAGAGAAATGAATGCTGTTTCCTCCTTTAAAAAAATGTGTTTTAAGATATTTAACAAAGGAAAATTCAAGATCCGGGGTCAATAATAATGAAAAAAATGTTCAGTCCCTTATGATATGTTCTCCCCCACTTTGTGGTCATTTTGAGAGCTCTTCCTTACCAAGCCATTTAAACACTCAGTTTTGTGAATTGAGGCCCTGTACGTGGGGTCCAGCACGCCCTTTAGGTATCACGCAGGCTTTTCCGATTTCAAAAGGAGACATGTGCTCATGTCTAGGAAAGCTCCCAGCTAGAACAAGCGGAAAAGAAAAAGAAACTGCTTCTCTGAAGGACGTCAGGGCTGGAAGAGCGTTCCCCCAGAACCTGGGAGGGCTGGAGCCGGCCATGATGCCTCAGCCCCGTCACCCTGGGAAACCTGTTTACCGTTGCTTGCTTGTTTGTTTAATTTTCCTGATGAGAACAAGTGAGTTATGTTTATGTCTTTTCTTAATTTGGGGGAAAAAACAATCTGAAAAATGACATTAATTTCTGATTAAAAAAATCAGTCATCATGAATGCTAATACAATAAAATTCAAAATTGCGTACAAAATTAAACATGAAAATGGCAACTGTATCTACTTCCAGGTAGGAACTACAGATGGCCTTTCTTTCTCATTAGAATTTTTGGGAATTTTGATGTAAAATAGTATCTTTTTCTAAAAATAAGCATATGTCACACTTTGGTATTACTCTGTAATTAAAAAGTGACTCTCAGCTAGACAGCAAAGATGGCAGAGCCACAGCACACAAGGCCATCACCTGTGAACTTATTTGCTGTGATGCACAGTGTGGAAGAGACCCTCCCCCACACGTTTCTAGTCTGAAGAAAATTCTTACGGCAAGTTAACCATCATAAAATATTTAGACACTGAATTTGTGTGAAGAAGACATGGAACTTGAGGAAATGTGGCTCTCTGCATGTGCTTCAAGTGCTGGCTAGGGCTCACACTTTGCCCATGGTCAGACTGACTGAGTACAGCACATCCAGCTCAGATTTTGATTGAGTTGGGCCTCTTTGCTTTAAAGTTATGGATCCGAGTCCTCTTTGAATGATGTGGCCTCCTTCTAAGTGTTTGGGAGAGCACTCATCTGTTTTCATGCTTATTCATAACTACACCACCTTCCAGCACTGTGAGGTCCTTTAAACTATAATGACATGACTGATGATGAGAAATTAAGTGAATGGGGTGAATGTTCTTACTCTCAGACAAACGTTTGTGGGAAAGCAATTTCCCTCACAGTTCTGGCCCATGCTCCTGCTTCTAGGGTACAGCCCAGCTCAGATTATCCTGGAAGGTATGTATTAACCACCATTTATGCTAAGAAGACAATATCTTCATTCAGTGGATTTGTTTCCTCCAGGGTTGCCTCATCTTGTTGACCCCCAATGTCAGTAAGAAAAAAAATTCACAAAGGAGGTTAAGAATTTTTCTTCATTTGTCCTGTAAGTCCCTTGAAACTCTTGCCCAGAAAGGGGAGATCACTGGAGGGCAGGAATCAGATTTGAAAATGGCTTGGGTGCTTAAGTTTCAGGTTCACACAAGAATCGGGGGCAATTACTATTCTTGGGGGGAAGGAGGGTTACCCTAACACCATGGCCTAAAACCAGGCTCCGGATGGCTCAGGGTCTCTGCAGCAGTTTGGCAGCCGGGTCTCCATCTGTCAGTCTGTCCCTTTTCCTTAAACATTTGCCCCTCTTTCCTTAAACAAGTTCAAATACACAAACCCCTCTATGGGGTCAAACCCTCTCTTTCCCCATGAAACCTGGGCACCCATTCTAGTAGCTACTGACTCCAGAGGGTCGGTAGTCTGTTCTACCTCCTGCTGCCCATCTGCTCAGGATGGAATCTTGATCACCCTCATTTCAAAGGAGGTGAGGACGGCAGCGGCCTACCAGCTCCCTCCATGTTTCTGTCAACATGTGTGTAACATAGATTCAGATAGTCCCCGAAGAGTTTCCCCACTATTTCTATTTCTCGTGTTTTGCTGCTTAATGTAAAGGAGTCTTTCAGCCTGTCTCTCCTGCCTGGGTCCAGGGGTTTTTAAGAGTGGGCAACATCCCAACCTCAATCTGGGGGGTTGCGCCCCCTATCGACGGGAGATGGCAAGAAGAAGCACATCTGGCTAGGCTGGTGGTTCCCCACACAAAGTCCCCTCAATTTGCAGGAAAAGGGCAGAGGTTGGGTGGGAGGGTTTGCATCTTTTCCTGGACAGGGACCGGGACAATTAAAACCAAAAAAATATACTTTGGGTTGTGTTTTAAAAGTTAAAATTCTTCATTGGATTAATTCCTCATGTACTTATTTCACATACACTCACTCCCCCCAACAAGGGAGCCCCCCGCAAAAAACTGCTCTTCAGTCCCCATGGCAAGCTTCATTCCTGCATCTGAGTTTGGGTGTTATTTCTTTCTTTGCCTGCTAAGAAAATTTCCAGTCACTTGCAAATAACTCCAGAAAGCAACCTAGATCTTTTTAACAATTTGGATAGTGGGGATTCAAATGAACATACATATTCCAAATTTATTCCTCATTTGACGCTGAGCTTGGTGGAACTGGTAACATAAAAATAAGTAAGCCCCAAAGTTCTCAGGAATTAGAGCTTCCTCATTCCGCAGTGCTGCAAAAGGGCTGGAGCATCCAGTACCGGAAGAACGTTCTACTTCTGTCTATGAGGACCACGGGGCTGCAGACTCCTTAAGACTCTGACTGTCCTGACTCTTCTGAGAAGTCACTTGTGCATGGAATTGATTTGTTTTGACATATTCTTTCTTTCATAAAACTTTCTTAACCATTTATACCTCTATTTCTCATCCCCCGTCCCCTGTGCTGGAGTGGCTATCAGCCCCGAAACTGGCTTCTCAGATATTTTTTCATTAGGAAATATCATTAATTCCAGAGCCAGTGAACTATAGTAATCTTTAAAGTCTTAAACCCATAATCAATAAGCCATAATTGTTTGTGTGACTACATCCTCCAGTTTGATGCATTAAATACAATTACTGCTAAGAAACTGCTAATAATCAGACCACAGTGGAAATGTCTTTCCAAGAGCTTCCACAGCTACAAAACAAACCTGCTGGCTGATAAACACCAAAGACCCATCCTTAGTCTTGTAGGCAGTGAGTGCATCTCCATTTTTCCTGGTTTAATAAGAAACGGTGTTTAGGGGGGGAAAGGCTGTGGCAGTTTGTTGATGTTTTATATTGTTGGAGAGTGTTGGTTTTTAATGGAGCATTGTTAGCCTGAATACCAAGATATTTGATTTTTCAAGAGTTCAAGTTCTCCTGGATACATAACAATGCTATTGATATATACTCCTCATTATCTTGTTTAAAGGGGAGCTAAAGAGCACCAAACTGTGGAAATCACTGTTGGGCTTCATCAAAGTAAAATACAGAATTGAACAAAGAGCGTGAGCCCATTCCAATTGTCATGCTGTGCACCTATAGGTAGCTTTGCAAATGTTTAGACACAAAATGGCCATAGGGAGTTTGCCCCTTATCCAAACCTTTTTTTTTTTTTTTAATGTCCTGAAATTAAACTAACAAAGACTTGGATAGAGGATGCTGAGCCCTGGCAGTGGTGTTACTTTGAAGGAGAATGCTCTATCTGCCACCACCACCCGCTGCAAACAACAAAAACAACAACAAAAAAACTCTTCTACCCTTGCAAAAAATTAATAAGCACAAGAGCACAAGCAAGCCTTATGTCCTTCTTTGTAAATACTCCCCTATTTTCAAAAAGTCGGTCCTTATAATGCTTCTGATGACTCCATCTCTTCTAAGGGGTTAAAAGAAAATGCATATTCCAAACGCGGTAGAAAGTGGGCACCTCCAGGGGCTGGAGACATATGGGGGTGGGGGGCGAGGGTGGAACCCGCACCGCATCCTGCAGTAAGACTTTTGCAACAACCGGGTTCGCTCTCCCCGGGCTAGGGATCTGCTTTGGTGAGGCCCAGCTAATAGAGCTAGCAGGTAAACAGGGTAAAGAAGGTTGTAAAATAAACATACTTTTTAAAATGAAAAATCAAAATGATCTAGAGATACTCGCAGTTGAAAATCTATAGCTGTCATTTAGTGCCAAAGGTGACTGCTGTCCCGGAGCAGGGGTCAAAACTAGCGGGTCTGGGTCGGTGAAATAGAAATGCACTGCTGCTTCTGATAAAAAGATCCATTTTGCAGAGGGCATGAGGGGGGTGACATCTTGTTGGTTTAGAGATGATTTACGCACTCGTGTTGTAAAATCTAAAATGACGCCCCTGGGAAGAGGAAGGAAGGAGAGCGGACTGGTTGGTGTGACACATCGCTACCTGCCTGAGGCCCCACACTCCGATGGAGTGCACCAGTATAAGGTCGGGAAACAAAACGCAAGATCGCAGGGCATCCAAGGCACGGAGAAAGGCTCCGAGCCGCGGAAAGGGTTTCACCGGCGAAATACACGGCGGGGACGGTGACCCATGGTCTGCAGAGCTGGAGATCTGCAGCCCCGGGGGCATTGGCAGCCTGGCGCCTTGGACTTTACTGGCCCATTTCCCTGACACCTCAAACTCCAAGTCTTCTGCCTGTGGCCCGAAAGCGGGCGAGAGTCACTGAACTATCCATTCATCCAACAGTTTAAGAGGAGGACACTCAGCCCCCTGCCCCTGCATGCAAAATTAACATTCACCACCGGCCTTCGCATCCGGCTTAGAGGGCTCAGTGACCGCCGTTGATTCTGGGTTTCACCTTCCTCCCCTCTAAACAGAAAAATTTCCTGGCTACCCTAAAGACGATCTATTTAATTGGCTCCCCTCTTGAATTAATTGAGAGCAGAATTCAAATTCAGAGTGTCAGCACCGGAGGTCCCAGGGTGGTGCCGCTTAAGACATTTCGGGCGCCATAACTATCGCGAATGCTGAGACACAGGGGGAACTGATATTATTTTGATACGAATTCAACCGGGGAGCGCCCCAGAAAATGTTCCCTCTCTCCTGGGCGTTCCTCGGGCGAGGAGGAGTTGGGGAAGCTGGGCCCGCTGGAGTGCGGCTGGTGGATTGCGAGGGTAGGCCTTCGCGCCGCGTTTGCACCTCTCCCTTTGTGACAAATCGATTTCCCGCGCCGCTGTGGTACATTTGCATCCCGCCAGGCCCGGGGCCCAGCTGCGCCCGGTACACACTTAGCGGCGGCTTGTGAGTGTGTGCGTGCGCGCGCGCGTGTCTAATTGACTTTCCGTCTACCTTTTTATGACTACATGTGTTTCCAACAAAAGGTCCTATTAGGACAATCTGGTTTCACTAATTTAGGGGTTGGGAACGTGGAAGGCAGGCGCTTTTTTTTTTTTTTTTTAACAGTTTGCAGAAGTTGAGATTAAGNCCATATCAGTCGGTGAGGATGGGGACGGGCACTTAAGCGTAGGCTTTTCTGGAGGGTTAGAGGCCAACAGATAGAGTTACTCAAACGTGACACCAGCTTCAGCAATGAAGCCCGCGATTCCTGGTGTCTCCCTCTTGTGCGGAATCATTCCGGACGGGGATCTCAGATTTACTTCTAAAGCACATTCCCTTTGCTTCGCTTGACTTTACCCAAATCAACCGGATTTCTAAGTCTCAAACCCATCAGCAGGTGGAGGCGAAAGAAGGGGACAGAGAGCAGCCGGAGGGACTGAGGGCGGGCGTACCCGCGCTGCTCGCGGCTTGCCAGGCCTTGGGTGCCCGCTCAGGGTGGGCAGCCTGCGCAGCGGCAGTGGGGCTCCTGCGCACCGGGCACTCCAACCTACCCGGGAGAAGCCTTCCCGACCCCACTCAGCAGCTTAACCCGCTGCTGTGCTCAGACAGAGCTGGCTTTCCAGGCTGCGCCCCAGCAGGACCCTTCCCGAGCCCAGTCCGTTCGCCCCGCCTGCCGGATGTCGTGGCAGCGGCGCTCGCCCGGGACTGAGGGCTTAAGGAAGTCCCTGGCGGTCAGAGTCCCTGCCCCAGACCGCAAGGCCTCCGAGCGTTCCCGGCCACGGAGCCTTTCCCCGACTGCCTCGGCTACGCCCTCCGCGGAGCCTCTTTTCCTCGCCCCTTGCGCCCTATATGCTGACCGGCCATTTCTCTGGCGGCTGCCACCACCTTTCCTAGAAAACCCGGACCTCCTTCCCCTGGTCATGGGCGCGCTCCCGCCTCCCTACCTGGGCCTCCGCCCTCGATCCCCGGCACACACTTCCCTGGGCTCGCGCCCCTCACTCACTGTCCTGCTGCGGGGTGTCGCTGCCACTGGTGAGTCCCGGCGACTCCAGCAGGCTCCTGCCCGCCTCGCCCACGCTTTCGTCCGCCTGGGCTGCGACCATGTCCCCGGCTTCCTCCAGGTCTAGCAGGTGACTGACGGAGAAGTTCTTTTTCGCCTGCAGGGTGTCGAGGTTGCCCGGGCTGTCCAAGCGGCCGCCCAGCGCCGGTTGCCGCTCCAGAACGTGCCCGTAGCTGGAGGTCATGGTCTCCCCCTCCAATCCCACCCACCCCCCTCTTCCCGCTCGAATCAACACCAAACGCTGTGGGCGAGAGGGGGAGGAGGAGCGAGTGGGAAGAAGGAGGGGGAGTGGAGAGAGAGAGAGAGAGAGAAAGAGAGAGAGAGAG
>NW_026000019.1:20548782-20575373 GCF_001458135.2 Marmota marmota marmota
TTTTTTTTTTTTTTTTTAACAGTTTGCAGAAGTTGAGATTAAGAAATAAAAGCGAGATGAACTGTCCTTCTAGGGGTAGGTCTGCGTCTTTTTATGACCGGTTCCTCTTTCCTCTCCCTGGTATCCCTGTTCTGCCATCACCCCCATTCACACACCGAACTTCCACCTTCACCACTGGATTCCTAGCGGTGTTAAAGAGCCCAGAAGTTATGAGAAGTATACTGGGTCAGGAGAATCAGCTAAAAGGGAAAATAAATCCTTCTATTGAAAGAAAAATAGAATGAATCTCAACATCAGGGGTGGAGCTGGGATGCTGATGGGGAGTGGGGTAGTTCAGGAGGAAGCACTCACTTTGGGCCCAGCTCAGTTCCTCTTCGCTACACTGGGACCACATTGTAATTTAAATTTTTGCAAAATTTAAGAAGCTAATATTGAAAGAGTAAGTTGAGGGCTGTTTGCTAATTTCCTCCAAACAGAAAATTTAGAAAGGACAGGGATAAGAACCGTTTCTGTAAGCTGGGAAAGTCAAAGTTATCTTTTCATTGTTCTCCATCTCTCCAATGGAAATTATCTTTTTCCACTCTGGAGGAGTCTCTCAGCTGGCTGTAAGAAACACCGGGCTCCTGATGCAATTTTTCAATCCCTCTGACTCCCAGTGTGCCTTGAAGCCAGGACTTCTGCTCTAGCACTCTTCTGCCCAGAGACTCCCCTCTGCTCTGTTTCACAGACCCATCCTCTGGTCCAGTGCAGGCTGGAGGACCAGTTCAACCCCACAGGTCTTGATTTCCAAGCAGCTTACAACTTCCTCTGCAACTCCTGGTGGGAGCCTGAGAACTAAGGGACAGTAACTCCACCATCATCCTTAGACTCTCCCATTATCATTTCCAAGGAGAGGAAGGAGGTGAGGAAAAGCAACAAACTATTTATTAGCATAGCCCCAAGGAGAGGAAGGAGGTAAGGAAAAGCAACAAACTATTTGTTAGCATAGCCCCAAACCCAGGTCTCTGGAAATAAGGCCTTCCACATATGTATATTTTCTCAGCCACTTTCTCATCTCCTTGCTCTGCATTCTGTGACTTCCTTCCCAAATTATTGACCATCCTCTGAATAAATCCTCTCCCTGGCTGGCCTCTGGAGTCTATTCTTTTCTGGGTCCTCTCCCCCAAGACCTCTTCACTCTTCATATGTAGGGGATAGGCTGTAGTATCTCCAGGGTAGATTCCCATAGTTTTGTACCCTTCTCCCAGAATAAATGGTCCCAACTGTGCCCACAACCCTAAAATGTCCCAGCAGATGCCACATGTGTGGTGTGGCCTTGGTGGCTCCAGGAGCCATTCACCAATCCCAGGCAGTCTCCCAGCCATCTCCTTTGACTTACAAATCATTCCTGGGTATTGTAGCCAGCTTTTACACCTAGCTTCCCTAGGTACCTACTAGAGTACCATAACAAACCCAGAGCTCCCTTCTCTTGGCATCCACTCAAAGAAGCCAAAACATAGGTACCTTCTGCATCCCTGCAGAATCTGATGTTCACCCGTGGCCTTGGCCCTGGGCTTGCAGAGGCCAGGGCCTTGGTCCTGCATTTCCCATCCTCCTGCCTTCTCTTGGGGCAAAGCAACAGTGACTTTTCTCTCCTGCTCCACCCTGGTCTACGCAGCAGTTTCTTTGCAGTCCTGTTTACTGTTGGGGGTCCAGCCTTCAGACCTCTGACAGTGTAAATGTTGTAATTAATAATTAGCCATTGCAGAGAGTAAGAATATTAGAATAAGAGCTGTGAGATTCCAACTACTATTCTTCTAGTGTTTACATGTTTTTTACATTTTCCCTGGTAAATGTTTTAAAATAATCATAGTATTTCACAGTGCATTTTGTTACTGCTAAAAGANAAGTTCAGAGAGAGTCAGAACGAGCGAGCGAGAGAGCAAGCATATTAGTCTGCTCAGTAGAGACAGCCTATTAAAAATGTAATAAAATAACAAGAGCGATAATAATGGGAGGCTCTCCCATGCTTTTCCTACGCACCGAATACAGATCCGGGACTAGAAGGCACCAAATCGATTCGTGGTTATCCCTGCGGTTAGGAATCTCGGGGCCAAAGGCAATAGAAAATTTAAAGATTTATTTAGTTGAAGGAAAGGACTCTAGAAGTATGTCAACCGTCCCCTCAATCCTGCCATTTTTGAAAACTTTTTGGTATGCCGAGATCGCTTCCTCTTGCGACGACACTAAGCCCAGAGGGTCCCACTGCCCAAATTCGGAGCTGACAGGAGCACGTCCGGGGCGAGCTGTACCGTTAGGCTACAGCGCTGCTCTGCGTCCGGCCAGGGTGCGGTCGGGGTTAGAGAGCGGGACGAAGGCACCCCCACCACGAAGGCACCTCCGCGGCCACGCACAAAGCTCTGTCGTCGTCTGCTGAGCCCTGAGAGAGGACAGAGAGGTGCTGAGCAGTTTTTTTTTTTTTTTCATGACCTGAATTTGGTAACAGCTTTAATAGTCTCATTAGAAATGAGTTACTATATGACTAGTAAGTGAAATATTGCATGCTTATTTATAGCGTTTCATGTTCTTTAACTACACACACACACACATACACACACACACACACACTCCTTACTCCCTTGATTGCTAGATTTTTTTCCCCTCCTATAGCCGAGAGGGTCGATTTAAGAGAAAGAAGAGTCCGAGTGTGTGTAAATGGTTTCTGGGCTCCAAACGGCATAGTTAGCCCAGAACTTCCAGCCCTGATCTGGGAAAAGAACATTTGATGCCATCAAAGGGCTGCAGATTGAAACCAGATGTGCTTGCCTAGGTTCTTTCCATGCATTTAATTAAGGAGCCAGGATGGAGGAGACTTTTTCATCATTAGTCCACCCTCTCCCCCTCCTCCTTCCACTCCCTCCCTCTCCTTGGGGGCCGCCTGTACCCCCGACCGGGAGCCCAGAGCCCCGCCAGCGCCGCGCAGTGCGCCGCGCAGGTCGCTCAGTCTCGGCAGAACCCGCTCTAGGCGATAAACATCTGTTGGCGTCCGGGCACCGCCAGTAGGACGCGCGTGGGGATGGGCCGGCGCAGAGCCGGGGCGCGCGTGCGTGTCCGGGTTGCCTTCTGCCGAGACTGCCAGCTCCGCCGCCTCCGAGAGAAGCCCTTTGCCGCGCGAGCTTCTGCCATCCACTGGGGTGGCAGCTACTGAACCTAGCGAATGCACCCCGCGCCCTGCCCTGTGTCCTCCGGGGAAAGGCAGAGGGGCCCTTCTCTCTCCCCCACCACGCCGCGGCGGTTTGTCCCCACGTCCCACGGCTAATCGGCCTTTCCGAGACCGGTGAAGCAGATTCTCGCTTCTCCCTCCTCTCATATTCTCTACACCCTTTACACAGTTGCATTTCTCTGCGACCCGGCACCGGCCGAACTGCCCTTTCAGACAAAGGTCTGGGTAAGGGGTCGGGACTTCTGGCATCCCGAAACAGGCTGTTTCCACCTAAGACCCAGCGACTTCCGTCAGTTGGGGGCACCTCGCCCTTTGAAGGGAGTTAACTTTGTCCCAGTGTGCAAGCGCATGGCTAGAGACCAAGGAAAAACGGGTCCTAGATGAGCACTTAGAAGCCATGGTCAGACGTCTCCACTTATTTTAGCCACTTTCTTCCAAAGGGATCAGGCGCGTTTTGAAAATCGCCTACTGTTAATACCAACCAATCGTACCAATACCAGCTAGGATGCTAACGGTTTCAACAAAAACATCTGGACATACTTGCTAAACATTTGTCGACTAAATATGTTTATATATGATTTTCTATGCGCAACATTTACCCAAAATGTCTCTCGGGCTGAAAATTCAAATGCAAACCAACTGCGTAAGGCTTCTCCAGCCCTGGCAGAGTAGCTCCAGCCTCAGCTCAAGAAGCCAGAGGCCGGGAACCCTCGCTCTAGCAAAGGGTGTGGCTTTTGAAGACTATGGGGGCACAGAATGTACTCCCAACGCTCTGAGTTGGAATTCAAGGGCAGAGTCTTAGCGTGCTCAGGGAAAGGGACAGGTTTGCAGCCACCCAGGAAGGAAAGGCAGGCGACAGGGTCCCCTCCCAACACTGGGTGTTTTCTGGGCATGCCAGGAAGGTTGCCGGAACTCAAAAGTTTCAAGGAACCCTTCACCACTCAAGAGAGGCTTCTCCTTGCGGACTACCCCCATATGTCTCAGCTATAGGGTCTAAGCTGCAGTGTCCTCCTGCCCCCACATCACCCAGCACTGGGAGTCCGGCAGCCCGGTGGGCTGCATTCGACACATCCGCTAGGAAGCAAATTCTCAAGGCAAGCAACACCCTCAAAATTGTCCCCCCCATCACCTGTTTTTATTTGGGGGGTGAGGTATTTGAGTGTGTGCTTTCTTTTCTTTTTCCTATGAACAATTAAAAATGTATTGGATCTGCACTGATTATGTTTATACACAACATTTGAAATTTGTTGAGATTCTGGATTGTAATTTAAAACTATCAGGACAATTCTACAGGGAAATTCAAAACAGTACATTTACCCAGTAAGGAACCAAAGGTGTATCAAATGCATTTACAGAATGGCGCCAGGCTGTCACTCTTCCCAGCACTCCCAGCTGCAGGCTGGGGAGATTCCTTCCAAAGCCCAAAGGTCACTGCGCCTATCCTTTCTACTTCCAGGCTTCAGTCAGTGCTCCTTAGAGGGGTGGACCAAAGTTCTCCAGGCTCAGGTTGCAGTTACCCAAGAGAGCCAAGTGCCTCCAGAATTAGAGAAGGAACATATGGCAGAAAGATGTCCGGAGAGGAGAAACTGTCTGACAGCACAGGCTCGTCTCCCAAGCAGGCAGCAGGCCTGGTCTGGGAACTTGGAAGGCCCTAGAGAAAAGTGGCCTGCCGCTGCCCCTGTAGTTCCTTAATCACTCCTTTGCTTTCCCTATGTAACTTCCTCTTAGGAATAGTTGGAAGGAAAACATTTCTAGCTTAAAATCTTTGAACATGTGTAGGCCTTCCTTCAGATTTAGCTTTGACTTCCACCCATCAATCAATATTTATTAAAGTTTGAAGCCCTGGATGATGTAACTAACCAGAACCCTCTTCCTCAGGACCCTTCCAGCTTCTGAGAGTGGCTTTCCAACCATTCCTTCTGGTCCCGCCCCCCCTTTAGAATGATTCCCTTTTGGGAATTCCTCTCCAGGTAAGTGGGAGTGAAGCTGGGACTAAGAAGAAGTTGCCAAGAAACCAGACAAAGGTAGGAAGGAGGTTGGATTCACAGCCTTGTGCCTTGGGTGGTCCTACCCAGAGGTTTGGTACTGATTACTGTCCAGGGCTTCCCTGGCACTAGAAGCTGGCAGAAGTCTGCCTCATCTGGCTAACAGAATGCCCCCACCCTCTGCTTCTCTTCTAACTAGAAGCCAGGAGCTGCACTCCCTGACATGTTAATAAGCAGACAGGTAATCACATATGACAGGCCACAGGTTACATGACACACAAAGAAGACGGTTTCCCCCCAATACAAACATGCTGTGGGGTGGAAACCCTCTCTTGCTCATGGTTAAGAATCTAGTAAATATTCATTAACAATGAAACAGGAAAGAGTGAAATGCAAGATGGATTCTGCAGGTGCCCATTTTTTAAATGTTTTTGAAGAGGAGACTTTAGGCCCGACTGCTCCTTTGCCCTTCCAATTCTGGTTCTTGTAATCATAAGTGACATTTTAGAAACATTCTTCCTGTTGGAAGAATGGCCAAATGTTTTCCACCCATGCCCATGGCCAAATGTTTTCCACCCATGCCCAACTCCATCCAATAGCCATATCACATTATTTTGAATTTTTTTTTCAATACTGAAAGCAAACAGGAATAATCACATTTCCAAGGAGTGAGTGGTAGTTCTATCACAGTATGGTAAGCCCAGCTAATTCAATTGGAACCTAATGCAGTTTCACTGCACCCATCTGCTCCTCTAACCACTGGACACTGGCTTTGTAAACACCATTGGGACAGCGTTAGCTAAAGGCCCCAGTGGCTGCATATTGGCAATGTAGTAAGTACTCCTTAGGCATTATTCCACTAAACACCTCTGCTGTAATAGACAGTGTCAAGCACTCTCTTTTCAAAATTCTCCTCCTGTACCTTATGCCCTTATTTCTTGAACCACTGCCTTTTGGCCTGCCTAGAGTAGATTTTCCCCTTTTAACTACTGATCTTCTCCAGAGTTCTGTCATCCTTACTGTCCATCACAATAAATAAGTTGTCTTTTTAGAAGATCTCATACATTTTCATGGGTTAACTAATGCTTGTTGTCAACATGTCTAAATTTTAAGTCCAAGGGTTGATTACCTATTTACTCTGTTGCCTTGGACAAAATGGAAAAGTTACCACTCTCAATTTACTCATTCAAATAAGACTAATCATGAAACCAACAACATATATTTATGCAAATTAAGTGAAAGTGCATGCAGTCCATTTAACCCAGTGTTTAGCATATAGCAATCCTTTAAAATTAAGACAGCTACCTTCTTGCTGGATATGCACATTTATTAAACCAACTTAAACTTAACCCCCCAAACTGACTAACCATCTTCTCCCCACTCTCCTCCTCATTCTTAGTAGAAAACCAAGGAATTATCCCAAATTCCTCCCTCTTAACACCACCTCCAGCTTATCCAGCTAATCACTGGAGTCTATCTATTTTTTTGTCTAGCTATCACACTGCCCCTGCAACAAAATGATCGACAAGTGCTTATGAAATTGGAACTGAAGATTAAGTAATACTGGAGCAGGTGAATCAACCATACTACACGTGAGTATAGAGGTATGACATTAGGTATGCTTATGTTATATAAGCACACATCAATTAGTGGTAAAAGGATGTTGCCAGATGCCCTCAGAAGAAGACTGAGTGTAGGTACCATACCTTCTCTGCCCAGAGGAAACCAAGCCTTACTCACCAGGTTAATTCAAATGTACCACAAATAGCTGTTGGGAGGATTAAGAAGGAAAATAAAGGGAAGTGCTTCATCATAGTCAGTACTCAACAGCTGTTAGTTCCCTTCCTCTGTTCTTTCCCTCATACTCAGGTGGTCCAGGTTATAGGTTCTTTTGGACTAGAAGAATATGTGGCTCAATTCTTAATAGTTCTGGAAAGGATTTTAGGAAAATCCTTTAAGGATGGGCATATGCAGGTAACTAAGAGGCTTAAAACTGGGAATGGTTCTAGGCAAGCAGCAGCACATAAAGCCACCAGGGAAACAATTTCTGATCCTTCAATCCCCTGCAGGAAGAGAGTTTATTCCTGGTGGGATTGTTGTGTCTTACTCTGGGAATTAAAGAATCTGCATGCTCTCTAGATTTTTGGCCCTATAGAAGACATCTGGGTAGAGATCCCAGGCTGGCATGTTAGAGATGAAGAAGGATATTTAGTAAGGACAGTAAAATCAATGTTATAGGGAGATATATTTTAACTTTGTATGTATCTATTAATGAGGCTTCCAAAAATAAACCTCGAGATCCCTAAGTTTTGGACCCTGGATCTCTGTTTATAGGCTCGGCAGAAGTAAGGTAGAATCTTACAAGACAATTACAAAATGCTTTAGGCCTGAGTAGGTTTGGCTGGTTGAACCCTGTGCGGTCTTGGGCTGACTTTACTGCTTATTTATGGCGTATCCAGTGGGTGAGCCACTCTGGATAACCTTCCTTGGCTTATTGCTCCCATAAATCTGGAGCCCAGCACAGGCTACTTCTCTACCTGCTTTCCTCCCCCAAATCCTGCCACAAATCTCTAATTTTCTAAGCAGACCCCTCCCCTCCTCTCTCTGTTCTCCACTTGTCCTAAAATGCTAGCTCATGAGTAAATAGCCAGGCTGGTTGAAGTTGCTTTTCTAATTACACCTGTTAGGTTAAGTACATATTTTTACCCTCCTTTTTTCCTGTTTTTCTTCTGTTAAATATACTTTCATCTGTCTTTTATCAAGTGTTGCCACACAATAAATAATGGTAACAAAATTTTGGAGACTTTTTTTCTTGTCTGCCTCAAAGGGAGGCACTGAGATAGTGCGAATGTCACCAAGTGTAAAAGGCAAAGTTGCCTTCAAGACCCTTTGTACTCTCATTACCTCCATTATCTTTTCCTACTATTTTTATCTTGCTATTTATCACCTCAAACAAGGATTTAAATAGTAGAGTTGAGAAACTTGATTTTTTAAAAAAAATGAAATAATATATTATTTTAAATATTCTGTAGATCACAAACCTACTACTTCTATGCTCTAAGTCACTATATACCTCTCTTGTGTGGTATGTGCCTTTGTATTTTAGGAATCCACTGCCCACTCTGCAGGAAAGCATAGGAACTGCCTCCCCCAGCACACACAAACTCACTGTAAACGAACTCACTGCAAATGAACTCACTGCCCACTTTATAAAAGTACAATGTGATTATGTACAGTACATATACTTACTAATTGTTACTACCATACTGGTTTTCATATCTAACATGTTGCACGCTTTTCATTCTTTCTTGGAGTATACACCTACTTATAAACAATAAAAAAGCTTACTGTAAGATGGTATGCTGTGCTAAACACACTGCCTCACACAGCTCATCTTGATCACATCACGAACCCACATCAAGTGATCTACCCCTGCCATCTAGATTTGTGTAAGTACGTGCATGGATGTTTGCACAATGATGAATCACCTAATGTTGCACATCTCAAAAGACATCCCTGTGCTTAAGCCACACAGAACTATATAGTAATAATTTTATTAAAAACAAATAGTCTGACTATACCAATACAAAGGCCTTAAGTGCTGTGCCACTATAGGCTGCTAGGAGAGTCAAAGAGAAGTGGAGAGCAAATAAATGAAAAGAACACTTCATGCAAGCAGTAGCAAAATGACATTAGCATCCCATAACATAGGCTTAAAAATAAAAAGCATGTTAGAGATGAAGAAGGATATTTAGTAAGGACAGTAAAATCAATGTTATAGGGAGATATATTTTAACTTTGTATCTATCAATGAGGCTTCCAAAAATAAACCTCAGAAATTGGCTAAACCAAGAGGAAAAATATACAATCATAAAGGATATTTAATATGCCTATCTCCATATCAGGCAAGAAAAGAAAAACAGAAATCTGTTAAAAAGATGAATATCTCGGGGCTGAGGTTGTGGCTCAGTGGTAGAGCACTTGCCTAGCATGAGTCATTGGGTTCGATTCTCAGCACCACATACAAATAAATAAAATAAAGGTCCAGTGACAACTAAAAAAAAAATATTAAAAAAAAAAGATGGATACCTGGAAAACACTTGACCCACCTGACAAACGCAGAACACTGAAGTCAATAGTGGCAGATTGTACGTTCTTCCAAACTCATAGGTGAACTTACCCACAATGTTAATGACCATAGGCTGAGTCATAAACAAGTTTCTAAAGTATTGACACTAGTCAATTAAGTCATTAAGCTAGAATTCAAATGGAATTAAGCTAAACATCAATTAAAAAAATGAATGCTTGGAAATTAAGCTGTTCAGTTCCATTAACCATTGGTCAACGGAAGAAATTAAGATGTAAATTAGAAACATTGTGAACTACATGACAGTGAAAATCCCATATATCCAACTTACAGAATGCAGTTAAGTGAGTACTTAATGAGGATTTTATAGTCTTGAGATATAGTAGGAGAAAAGGACTAAAAAACTGTGATCCAAATATCCATTTCAAAAAATCTCAAAATTCTGCAGATTGAACACTAAGAAAATGGAAGAAAGAAAACAATAAAGGGAAGAGTTGAAAATTAATATTGTAGGGGAAAAAGGTATAATGGAGAACATTTGTGAAGCTAAAAGTAGGTACTTCAAATAGACCAAGAGAAGCAATAAATTCTTAGAGAGTCTGAGAAAGAATAAGAGAAGAATGAATTACTGATATTGGACAACAAGGGAACATTGATATCAACCTGTAGATTATCCATATCTCTTTTCTCCTTGCTTGCTCCCTCCCTCCCTCCCTCCTTCCCCTTCTGGCAGGAGGGGAGAACCCAGGGCCTTGCTCCTCAAAGGGAAGTGCTCTCTGATTGCCCCAGTCCTCAAATAAATCCTTAGAGAGGATCATCAATGATTTTATTCTAATAAATTTGAAAATTCAGAAGAAATGTGCACATAAAAATTATCAAAATTAACACAAATAATTAAAACATATAAGTAATTTTTATATCTTTTCAAGAAATTGAATGTGTAATTTTCCCTACAAAAGACCCTCAAGCTCAGATGGCAGTAAGGGTCAATAATTCCAATGATTTAAAAAATAATAGTAACATTATAAAAACTCTGAGGAAGAATAAAGAAAGAGGAAATGCTTCTCAACTTAGTTTATGAGACCAATATAATCTTTACAACAGTATCAAAAGGAGACATTACAAAAAAATGAAATCACACAAAAATTGCAGACTAATTTTTACAAATAGACATGAAACTTCTAAACAAAATACTAGCAAATCTAATAAAATTATACAAAGCCTAATACTTAACACTCTAGTTGAGTTTATTTTAGGAATGCAAGGTTGATTAAATATTCAAAAATCAGCCAATGTGATTCACCACTTTGGAATGAAAGGGAAAAATTACATGTTAATCTCAAATGATGAAATAAAAGCATGATACAATTCTGCATTTATAAATGTATTGGAATTGTTGAGTGCATCATCCTTCATATCTTCTAACATCTCTTTGTTGTATTTTGAATGACTTCCTCAGATCTGTTTTCCAATTTATTTGCTATTTCTTTAGCAAGATCTGGTCTGCTGTTCCACCCATCTATGTAATCATTTTATTTTAATGACTATCAACATTAATTGACTTGTTCATACTCTCCTGTTTTTCCCTAATGTCTTCTATTATTTCTTTAATTTTTTAATACTTTGAATATATTTACTGTCTTTAAGATTGATTTATTATCATTCTTGAACATAAAAAAAATTTCCATTTGTGTATTCAATGACTTTTCTTCAAGGTAGCTTATTCATTTGTGATGTTTGTAATTTTTTATAAGGAATTATAAAAACAATTGCTAAAATGGCTTTTTTAAAAATCAAATTTGACCAAAATCTTGACAAAATAACATGGAAAATAAAAGCATGGAGTGAAATAATTCTAAGGCCTTTGTGAGGAAGATAAAGAAAATGGTTAATTTTAGACTTTCTTAAATTTAGTTAAATTAAGTTGTATGTTACAAATTTGAGGTTAACCACCAAAAGAATATAAATAGAACATATAATTTCAAATCCACAAGGGGAAAATAAAAAGTTAAGAAAATACAATACAATCAATAGGAAGAAGAAAATAAGAAAATGTGAGGGTACATAGTTAATATAAAACATTAAGCTAAGCATATCAGCACCCATAGTAGTACACACAGATCAAGCTCATTATCCATAGTTAGTCAGAAAAGATTTAAAGGGAAAAATCCAGCATTGTAATACCAATGAATGACATATTTAAACCAAAATCATAACTAAAGACAGAAAAACAGGGCAGCAGAACTATTAATAAGTACACAATTTAAATAACTGTTTTAGTCATAAGATAGAATACTATACAGCAGCTAAAAGTAAATGATTGTTCTACGTCAATATTTGTACATCTCTACACTGATTGATCTGTAGGACTATTAGCATAGTTTTTAAAAATAGCATTGAATAAAATGTGCACAAGTATATATCAGTATGGTAACATTTGTATGGTGATTTAAAAACACAAGGCAATACTGAATATTGTTCCTGGGTTTGTGTACTTGTAAAAGTTTAAAAATACAGAATTGCCAGGTTAACACCAAATTCATGATAGTGCTTGCCTTTATAGAAGGAAAGGGGAAAATAACAGGACAGGACAGAAAACAGAACAGAAAACAAAAATACTTCAACTTCATAATGTTTTATGTTTGCCAAAAAAGATAAGAGTGAAGAATATAATGATAAATACTTCACAAAGTAGTAATAATAAACAGTACCAAATACACCTATATTGTGCAAACAAACATGCACACTATCCCACCTTCAAATGTAACCAAAGCTGTACCCAGACAAATCTAATGCCTTCAATATGGTTTTAAATGCCTTACCAATGAACCAGGAAAAATGACAATCGACTCCCTAGGAGTAGCTGGAAATCAAAGCTGTCTTAGTCAGCTGTTTTCACTGCTGTGACTGAAAGACCTGCCCAGAACAACTGTCGAGAAGGAAGAGTTTATTTAGGGGCTCATGATTTCAGAGATCTGAGTCCATAGACAGCTGGCTCCATTCCTCGGGGCTCCAGGTGGGGCTGAACATCATGGTGAAGAGTATGGTACAGGGCAGCAGCTCCCATAAGGATCAGGAAGCAGAGACTCCTCTAACCAGATACAAAATACACACTCCAAAGGCACGCTCCCCATGCCCACTCCCCAATCATACCTACAGGCCTCCAGTTACCACCCAGTTAATCCCGTTGGGATTAGTTCACAGTTTGGGTCAAGCTGTCATAACCCAATTGTTTTTCCTCTGAACCTTCTTGCATTGTCTCACACAAGAGCTTTGGGGACACCTCACATCCAAACCATCACAAAAGCTAAGGAACACAAAGGAGCAGATGTATTAAAAACAGAATTTACAGAATTTAATACTACTACTAATAATAATTTAATAATTTGCAAAGGAGAGAATAAATAACTCTAAGAGTTAGCAACGGTTAAAATTCATTGACTTCTCTTACCTCAGCCAAATGCCATACTGTACTGCAGTTGTATGACCCTTTGGAGGGATTTAAATTTTGCATGATTTGTAATCCCCAAATCTTTGGTTTGTTTCATTTTTTTTTAAAGCCACTGACCTAATCTCTGCTCTCCACCTCTCAGCTGGAGACACTCTTGGTCTTGATGGGACCAAGCCTTGGAAAACTGGCCTGTCGCGGTGGAATTGGGGAACCTTTCTCTGGGATTTGGGATAGCGTCCTGCTTGCTTTCTCCACGGCATCACACTCACACAGTCATGCAAGGACAACCTCTGACACACAGAAGAGCCATCACTGCAGGTGCAAGATGCTTTCTTTCTTTTACAGAATAATATATTGTAGTTGGGCACAATACCTTTATTTATTTATTTTTAGGTGGTGCTGAGGATCGAACCCAGGGCCTCACAGGTGCTAGGCGAGCGCTCTACCACTGAGCCACAGCCCCAGCCCGCAAGATGCTTTCTTAATGAATATTGCCTCCTTGCTGGGAACCCAGAGACCTGCTGTGTTTGCCACTTTTTAGTTATTAGGCAATATCTGAGGGCACCCAAGGATTCTATTCCATACTTAACCTTCTCTGGAGCAGAAAGCAAGTGCTTTAACAGCTGTGTGTGTGTGTGTGTTTGTTTTCTTTGGGGGCAGACAGAGGCCAAAGAAACCACAAAAAAGTCTAAGTCACAGCTCTTCCTTCACTTATGTAAGGATTACAGAAGCAGGTGCGCCGTGTTTGTTTCTTCTGGGTGTGAAATAGGGGCCTCCAAATTTTCATATTAACAATTCATTTATATTTCATTCAGAAAACTGCATTGACCTAATCTCTGCTCACCACCCTGATTGGAAATGTCCTTCCTTGGCCTTGATGTCAGCCCAGTGAAACTGGAGAAATTAGAACACTTATATAGATTGGGGGCAGTGCGCATATTAGGGAAAATAGTATAGAGGCTCCTGAAAAAGTTAAAAGTATAACTATCATGTAACTCCCTCCCAGGATATATTCCAAGTATGTGAGATCAGTATGTCAAAGAGTTATCTGCATTCTCCTGCTATTTATAGCATTATTCACAATAGTTATGACATGGAATCAAACTAAGTGTCTATCGTTGATGAGTGGATAAAAACATACGGTATATACCTAGTGGAAGGTTACTACTGGAGACTAGGGCAGTGGAAAGATCTGGAATTTGTTGGTTGAAGGACACAAGATTTCAATGAATTAAGTTCATGGTAGCTATCACCATGGTGACTATAAGAAAAATATAATGTAGATTTGAAAATTGCTGAGAATAGATTTTAAGTTCACACCACTAAAAAAAAAAGTATGCGAAGTAATTCACATAATTTAACTTAGCTTGATTTAGTCATTCCACTGTGTGTGTGTGTACGTGTATGTGTGTGTACATATACATATACTCACATATATATAACATGTTGCACACCATAAATATATATTCTTTCTTGTCAGTTAAAAATAAATAAAATGAAACTGAAAAAATTCACAAGCAATCTCTATCGTCCTGTGGACAGAATGAAAGCTGTTGTCTTGGCTATGCTATAAAATTACTCTCAAAGGCACCCATGATGGACGCTCTGCCTTGCTATTTGATTCATATTAGCATGTGGACCTACTAAGTGAAGGGTCACAGCTGCATGGTATAGTTGAAGTCTATGGCAAACTGAAATCCTCGTTGGAAACATTCTGAATTCCTAGGAGCCAAAAAAGGTCCAACAGAAGGACTTCGGTGTCTTAGGGGTCATGGTATTCCTCTGAGCTCCTTATTTGTCATTATTTTCCTTGTTCCCTTGGGTTTCTGCAGTTTTATACTCAGCTCATTAGATGGGGGTCTAATCTACAGTAGGTTTTGCAGCAAAAAAGTATAAGATGCTGAAGATTTCCATGTTCTGTGTATATTAATTTCCTGAAGATGACAATTTCTGTTAAAAGAGACTTAGATAAACATTCTCTCAAACAATTTGAATGATAGGTTTGTTTTATCTTTGGTTTTAAAGAAGAGCATAAGGATCCAATAAAAGTGAAAATATATACAAATTTCCTATAAAAGAAATGTTGTAAACCCCACAGCCACCACCAAATCAATTTAATTTTAAGACCTCTGGCTCACAAGATGAAAACCATAGGCTTCAGTTGTTCTGAACTTCTCCATCCTGGGTCACACCACAGTTCTCAGCTCTTCCATAGGGTGAGGGTGGGGGGATGGGCATCTTGACTTGGCTCTTTCTGCCACATTCCTGACCTTTGGGATGTCTGCTGTGCACAAGGCCTATTCAGTACCAACAGGTTCCTTCTGCTCCTGTCATGTGCGTAGCATAGAATCCTTTCTTGCTGAGGCTGCCTGCTGAGGACTGCTCAGCCATTTCCTCTTGCAGGTTCCAGAACATTCTTGTAGCCCCTGAGAAGCAGGATGTAGGTCTCTTCCGTTCTAAGACTTCACAGATCTCTGACTTCTCTTTCCATTCCCCTAGCTCAAGGGGACAGCAATATAATGGAAATAATTTCCATTGTGTCCATATTGTCAAATGTTCTTTCTACCTCCTCAGCAAACTCCATAACCAATGAATTCTCCTAAATTTGGGCTTTTAGGAAACACTAGGCAGAACTTTGGTCTATTTTTGCTCATTTCCCTATCCTGTATTGTATTTCTGAGGTAATGAGAGAAGGACTAGAAGTCTTGGATGTGGAGAAGGTAAAAAATACAGAAAAAGATAAGTTAATATAAAAATAGAATTCCAGGCACACGATTGAGGTTCAAGTGGTCTCAAACCAGTTACACCTTCACGCATTGACTGACAGTCAACACCAGTGTTCATACCATCCACGAAGACACATCCAATCGAAACTTCTTCCTTATCTTGCTGGGTAGAAAAACTCAGTACAATCTGAGTTCATTAAAATGATCAACAGCTATTGTTGTTTTCTGATAACAGTATGAGCAAAATCACACTTCATTCAGACTCTGGCACCTCGGGGATTTCCCAGTGCTTCACTGCGACCCTGCTTTCTAGAATTTGTATGGAGTTTGTATATTGGTGATGTCCTTGTTGGAGCATTAGCAAAGACTAACCCAACAGAAAGCACTCTATTCTATTCAAACATCAGGATTTGTGGTAAAAAAGAAAAAACATATATTGAAAAATTGTAGTTGCTATCCAGAAAACTGTATGCCTTGGTCTGTGTTGTAGTTGCCTCATGAAAGATGTATTTATCAAAAATATTTTTTTTTAAGGAAGGACTCCAGCTTTCTTGGGATCACTTTCTTCCACACTTTTCCTCTCTCACAAAAAGCAGCCATTCCTGAGCTGCCCCATCATTTACCAGGAAAAAAAGTCATCCTGTGGAATTTAGCTTACCAGAATAAGAATTCTTTTAGACTTTTAAGCAGCTACTGATTTCAGAATTTCTGTTCTCACATCACGATGAATATAAGTAATGCTGCTAAAAGACAATACTTATCTGACACAGTGGGTACCAACACTCAACACAGATTATAGATGACACTGGGATATTATTTACCCATCTCTCCGCAACCATGTCATTTAGGCACAGTTGGACAAATAAATGGTCACTATTATCTTAGAGAACAAACTATTAGCAACTTCATGAGCATGGTTTATAATTTTTGATATCACAAACTAGATTTCTGGTTTCTAGCTCAGCATGTAGGGAACTTGGAAAATGTCAATCTTATCCTGAAAACAAGGAAAAAAAGATGAACAAAGTGAAAATCAGCAATTCTTCTTGTATCCATCAGAAAATTGGGGTCATGTGGAAAACCACTGCCCAAACTTGGAGAGGCAGGGATGACAGAGAATCACAAGTTAGCAGAGCCAAAGCGCAGGAATCAACTTCTACAAGAACCGGTACAAACACAGAAAGTTTTACACTATGACTGACAGATTGCTGAGGATCCTGTGGACAAGTTTGGGAGTTAAAAACCCCAGAGGGGCCCAGTCTTAAGGGAGCACCTATGCTTTAGTAAGTTTACCTCCAAGAGGCCTAGCAGGGTAGGGGAAAAATCTGGTAAAACTCTTCTGTTTCCAGCAGGAAAGGATAAAAGTTGCCATTTAAATTCACCCAGAGCATCAACAGGGCCTGCTCTAGAGAAATAATTTACCTGAGTCTAAACAGCTGTGATTTTTGCCAAAACCTAACTGACCTGGAGAAGGGAAATATCCGACTCCAGTCCCCTCTAGCATTTCTCACTCACCCAAGGCGGAAAAGCTTGAAAAGTACTTGGGAAACTTACAGCTCAAGAACATGCTCATTAAAACCCCAGACCTAACAACAGGACCATAGGAAAGTTCCTCTCTCCCCACACCTTACCATGGCATCAGTACAGTCCGCGGAGGACAACTAGGGAATGCAACCCACAGAATTACAGGTCTCAGACTCCATCTAAGAAGATACCTCTAGGGAAACAAAAAGACAACAGAGAGAACAGATACGAGGATACCAAAGGAAATTTTGACCCCTAATACCTACAGATACATCAAACATGAAGCACAGCCTAACTCCAAGTCTGAGGAACATAAAAATTTCACAAGATACCTATTTACCTATGTTTCATTATTCAGTATATTATGTTTTGATCTCAACAAAAAGTTGTAAAGTATACTAAAGGTCAGAAAACACAGTTTGAAGAGACAGAGCAAGCATCAAAACCAGACTCTCATCAGGGATGTTGAACTTATTAGACTGAAAATTTAAAACAACTATGACTAATATGCAGGAATCTGTAACGGAGAAAGATCTTTAATGCCTTTTCAGTGGATAACATGCAAGGACAGATAGGTGATTTAGGTGTAGGTGTGGATATTAAGAATCAAAAGGAGATTCTAGAAATCAAAAACACTAGCAAGAGTGGAGGATTCCTATGATTGGCTCTTCAAAAAAAAATGAGCACAACTGAAGAAATTGTTGTGAATTTGAAGAAATGTCAGTAGAACTTGTAAAATACATAGAGAAAAAGGAATGAAAAAGACAACAGAATATCCCAAAACCATGGACCTACTACAACATGTACAGCAAGTACATAATAGAATCGTAGAAAGAGAGTAGAAGAAGGGACAGAAGAAATATTTGAGGCAATCGTGACTGAGGATTTCTCACTCACCTAAGGGAGAAAAGCTTGAAAAGTACTTAGGAAACTCACAGCTCAAGAATATGCTCATTAATTAATGACAGATACCAAACCAAAGATCCAGAAAGTGCAGAGAATATCAAGAAAGATCAAAACCAAAATGTAGACCAGCGCATATAATATTCAAACTGGAGAAAATCAAAGATACAGAAGAAATCTTGAAAGAAACCAGACAGAGGGGAAAAATTCTACCTAAAGAAGAGCAAAAGTAAGAATTACACTGGACTTCCCAGAAACCATAACTAAGAGAAGAGTGAAGTGTATTTAATGGTTGGGGGAAAAACATTTTAGAATTCTTTTTTAGTTTATGTTTTATTGGTACATTGCAGTTTTACATAGTTATGGGGTTCATTTTTTCATACTCATAAATGGCTCCATTTCAATCCCCAGTATGTCCCCTTATCTCCCTCCTCCCTCCCCGATTGCCTTCCTCTACTTTCTTGACATTCCTCCTATTAATCTAGTTTTTAAAAATAGTATGAGATTATCCTTCAAAAGTAAAAGGAAATAAAGATTTTCTCAGACAAAAATTGGGGAAATTTGCAGTCAGCAGATCTGCTTTGCAAAAAAAAATATTAGAAGAAATTCTTCAGAAATAAGGAAAGTGATCTGTCAGAAATTTGAATCCTACCTGTATTCCTATTATAGATACAATATATGAAGGTAAACTATATAACAAAACATAGAGACTATTCAAAAGAAAAGTTTTATGTACATACTTAAATCACTAGACAGACTGTCAGCAGAGTCATGAATAGTGATGGCAAGGTTTTCCTTTGTTCAAAATATTATTCACCTATCAATAATATAGGGCATTCCTAACGATTTAATGACAGCATGACTTATTTATTCAACAAATAATTATTAAACATAACATACTATATGCCAGACAAGAATAACTACTACTTCTAAAATGAGTATACAATTTCATTAATATAGAGAAATGCTACCTTAACAATTAATTTTACAGGAAGATTACAGCACTTGAAGCAGTTGCTGTAAGTGGCATAGGCACAAAGTTAAGGGACACTTTCAAGGAAGCACCTGGCCGCATCTAGAGGTGTCAGGAAAGCTTCGGCAGAGAACACAGTGTTACAGCTGAGATCTAAACGGTAAGAGGAGTTTGCAAAGAGATGACAACAGTGTATGCGACTGTACGAAGAAGCATGGCAGGTACAGAGAATGCAAAGCGATTCAGCATCACTAGAATTCAGAAGGAGAAGAGTGGGAAATGACGCAGGACCAGTGAGCCATCAGATGGGAAAGGCCTTGCATGCCTGGCAACTGGACTGTTGTTCTGTGTGGACTTCCTTTTGTTTACCTATGGGCAAAGTGGATTCACTGAAGAATAGTGGGCTCTGAAAACAGAAGCACTGAGTGATATCAACGGTCACTGTCACCAAGCCTCTGTTCTAAACCATTTACCTAGGACAATGCATTGAAGCGCCACACTCACAGCAAGGCCAGTGTGATTAAGCTACTCATCTTAGGTCCTGCAGCTCGCTGGCAGTGCTGGGTAGGATGTGATGTAGACAGCTCGTGTTGACCCCTCTGATAGCTATGTGCAAGACAAAGGAGGTGGTGATAAACTAGGGCAATGGTCATGGCAATGGAGAAAAGGGATAGACAGTCCAAAAGTAGAACAGACAGACCAATGAACGATTGAGTGTGTTGGGGCTCATAGAAGAAGGTCTAAGAGGTCACTGAGGGTCCTCACTTGGGGAAATGGAGATGACGACTCCATTCCTAAAACACGGAGTGCTGCTGGGAAGGAGATGGTGTTGAAATTACTTTATCCACTCATCTATTCATTCACTCATCTCTTCAGTCAATAGTGACTGCCTTCCTGCATCAGGCAATCTATTAAGTGTGGATAGACAATGTTGAATAAATCAGACAAAGTTCTCATATAGCTTACTGTCTAAAATTAAATTCAATTTTCAGAAATGCTAGGGCATCCATAGGCCATCAAGGTACACATGTCTACCCACAGAGCAGAATATGAAGCTAGATAGTTGGCAGGAATCACAGATTCCCAAGGAGAAGAGAGTTTCAAAGAGAACAACTAATAGGATAAAATGCCTCTAAGAGGTATTTATAGCATGGGCCGATAGTGTCCCACTGGTGTTAGAGGAGGACTTAGGGACAAGCATGAATATGTCCTGGATATTGGTTCATTTGTACTGACTCTTCATCATTTCTATATTAAGAGTCTTCACAGGTATTCTGATGTTGATCAACAATAGGTCCTTGGGTCTTCATTATATAAGCTGCCAGATACTATTGGGCCAAAGGGTCTTGTTACGTTGGGCAACTTGATGAAGTGTACTTCCACAGTAATTTGTTCAAATAGGAAATCTTCAAAACATATCTGCTAGAGTCTTCTATTTAAAAATGTTTCTTCCTATTTCTCCTAACATATGATAATAGCCAAAAAGTATTGAAAGCAATATTTCTTCTTTGGATAGTTGACATATTGGGTTGAATTTTCATTCGTAGTAAATCCCAATAATCATCAACTTGGATATAATTCTTAATTAAAGATATGGTTGATTCAGTTTGTCCACTCTAAATAGCAGAATTTTGGCCTTCAGCATCAGTGTGTCATGCCTCTTGTCCAAGTATATTTTGACTTTCAGCAAAGCACAGAAAATATGGCCTGTCTCTGCTCTGCTGCATATGTGGCCTCAGCTGAAGACACTTAAATGGCTGGGTATGACTTGACAGCTGAGGGTCATAATCATTTGAGACTCCTTACATGTCTGGCAATTGGTCTAAGATAAATCAAAGGCAGGACTCAGCTGGGGCTGTCACCTAGAGCTCCTACATGTGACCATGTGACCTTCGCATATGGCTTGAGTTTCCTCACAGCATGGTGGCCTCAGGATAGCTGAACTTCTTACATGATGGTTCAGACACCATGAACAAGTATTCCAACAAACAAGGTGGAAACTGCATAGCCTAACCTCAGGGCCAGGGAGCATCACAAACTCACCTGAATCAAAAGGGGATGTAGAATCAACCTATTCATGGAAGCTCAACAAAGAATGTGTTTAGTAAACTTATCAGGGTTTTATGAGAATGAAATAAGAACAAAAATGATTAACTAAGGTTGACTCACTGTGTATTATGGTACAAGGATGGGATTGAACTTCAACTGGAAAGACTTGTGCTAGAGTTAGATTTCCAAAGATCAGATGTTATGCAAAAAGCATACTATCTGGATTTGTTCATTCATTCAAAAAATATCAAGAATACCATGGTGGAAAAAAAAGAGTTCTTGTTCTTATGAAGCTTAAACTCTTGTAGGCTGATGGAGAGTAAGGAAATAGATGCTAAAGAAGCAATAGAACACATGAGCATGATGGTTCAAGACACAGATGTACAACCAAAGGAAAATCAGGGAGGAACCCTGAGCATTTGATAGGAAGCTCCATGCTAGACCGCGGGACCTGGTTTACCACAATCATAGAACATGGGAAGCGAGCTACTTAAGATCTCAAAAATCTGTACACAGAGGGAAACAGGAGAGATGACACAGATTGAGTGCTTGACAACATTTTTAAGAAGCACAGAATGTAAAAGTATATATATATATAGCATTTAAGTTCAAATGTCAAACAAAAGATCGTATGTGAAGCTAAAGAAAGGAAATGGAGCCATGGGTCAGAAGCAATGTGTGTCAGCACAAACGGGAATAGGGTTGATAGGAAAGGTCAAGTGAAGGTGCTGTACTGCATTTTTGCTCTTCACCTGTGTATGGAGAATAGGGCTGATTCAAGAAATAGAGCTGGGGCTTGCCTTTACATACAGCAGTCCAGAAATTAAGCCACAGATGAGCTAAAAAGAAGTTATTTGCAAGGCAAATAATTGTCAAAGAATTGGTATCTAGAATATGTCAAAAAAAACTCCTTCAAGTTAATTTCAGGAAGTCAAACAACCCAGAGGAAAAATGGGCAAAGAACATGATCAGGAAAATCACAGAAAAGAAAATGAATCTCACTATAATCAAGGAAATTAAAAACAAAACAGTAAAATAAAATGTACAACAAAGACTAAAAATAATAGTAGTGCACCAATTTTAAAGGTATTATCTGCCTCCAAACACACATACAAGATAATTTCAGTGTTTACAGTGATTAAACTAGATACATATAACCCAACGTGGCTAACTGTTGGAAACTGTGCAAGGCTAAAAACAAATAAAAAAGAATGTAAAAATGAACCATTTAGGCAGAGTTTTAAAATGAACAAACAATTACTACATAATGATTTGGATACTTTCACATATAATAAAACATGAAAATAATGTGGTGGTACCCGCCTATAATCCCAGTGATTTGGGGTTAGAGGCCAGCCTCAGCAACTTAATGAGACCTGTCTCAAAATAAAACATAAAAAGGGCTGGAGAATGTGGCTTAGTGGTAAAGCACCCCTGGGTTCAGTCCCCAGTACCAAAAACAAACAATCAAACAAACCCACATCATTTCAGGTTACACTGTGCAGAAAGGGGAGGAAATTCAGTTGTGGGGGAGGAGAATCTCCTTTGCAGGCTTCCATGTTCCTGCTCTGTCTTCTTTCTGACAAAAAATTAGGTCTAACACAAAACAAAATCCTAAGGTGCTGAAATACAACCGGTGATCCTATACTACTTTCTATATGCTTGGAATATTTTGCAATAAATTCTTTTAAATATTAGAAACAAACATAAAAAACACACAGAACATTAACATTTAATCCTTCTTCATGGGGAACTGGGGAAGACACTTGTTCAGATCTGGCCAGGGGAGATGTGTCTATCCTATGTACTTTGGGTTGTGTTTTTCCTTTGGTAGACTTTTCCTGACCCTAGTGAAGTTCTTGTCCTGTATCTTATGTTTAAATGTGTACTTCCATGCCTCAGAATTGTAATACTACAGAAAGTACTTGGTTTCTCTCTTTTAAATATTTCAAAGTTCATACAGTAAATGCAGGATTTTTTTTTCTGATTTGCTTTTGTTTTTATCCAACTACACTCATAAGGAGATTCTGGAAGATACTGATTCTACAGCTTTTTTGTTTCATCTGAGTTTTCAATCTTAACTTTCTTCTGTATTGTGGGTGGAGATGGGTTTGTTATTCTTTAATTCTGGTGGGAAAAAATACCTCTAAATTTGGGTAAGATCTGAAAATGTCTCATTCATTGTGCAGAAATTATGGATTTCATATTTCATTTCCAAAATTATTTGAACATCTAACTCCTGCTGCTAAGCAGTATGCTAGGTTCTAAGTATGGGTCTACCACACAGCCATGTGGACCACAAGAGAACCCTGAGAAGTAAGTCCCTGGAGGATATCCTGAAAGAACACCCACCCTTACCTGACTCAACACCTTTGCAAAGGATAGGTTGTTGGCTAGGGGTCAGTTTTGCATCCGTTCAATGCTAAACCAGGACTAAAGGGCAGTTCATCCTTCCCCGTCCCATTCCTATGTTCATATTAGTAACAGTAATTTGGAAATGTCTTCCATTAAGTTTGCTCATGTTGTTACCACTCACGTTCAACTTCCTCTTGGTGACGCCATGATCATGCCCCGCACCCGTGCCTAGAGGAAGCGCAGGCAGTGGCAGGGCAGTCTGAGCCTGGCTTCCTGCCAGGCACGCTGGAGTGCACAGCTCACAACCACGTCCAGATCGTCAGTTCCCTGGCTGTCTAAGACACCACGTTGCCACACGACCTTTGCCAAGTCATTTCTTTCTGTTCTGCATAACATAAGGTTGTAATTATGATGATCTCCCTCTTCAACATGTGATAAGAAGCTATTCACAACAAAGCCTGTAAAAACCACACACATGATGAGAGAAGCAGATATTAAATGTCTTTTTAAAAATGTTCTAAATTGAATATTCACTTCCTCCCTGGCTCCACATGTCCTTAAAATTTATCTGTAAAGACCACAGTAGCAGGACAGCCTGATGAGGCCCTTCCGCTAAGGCTACCCACTAAACATCTTTTTCTGACCCCAAATATGGCCCAATTTTCAGCTGAATGATCTTTGTGTGGAGAGGGGTTATCTTTTCATTATTCTCTCATTAAACACATGGCCTTTCTTTTTATTTCCCCCAAGAAAACTGAGGTCACCTGGTTGATTTTTCAGTTGGCAATGCATTCTTGTTCAGTGCCAGACACATGGCGTGGTCTAGTAGCCGTCTCCACTTGGGTCTGGGATCGTATTCCCTCCAGTCACCAGTATATGTCCAAACACTTGTGAGTGCGCCGGAGGGCAGAAGGCTCAAAGAGGTGAGATCAGGCCAGGCTGGCACCCACTCTGTGGGACTCAGGGACAGAGTCATACTTCAAAGGGTGCGAGAGAATGATTGACAATGCACCAGGACAGCTCGTGGTAGGTGGAAGGACAAGGGGAGAAAAATAAGCTGCCTTGGTACGCTTTTTCAAGTTTCTGTTTTTCTTCCATCTGCAGACTCTTTCGGCGGCCTTCATATTTGGATGTGGACATTGAAGGATTGCTGACCAATGCCAGAGTCACAGGAATTGCCTGCTGTGCTTTTGATCTTCCCATATGACTGAATTTCCTGAATCATCGTGTTGCTGTGTGTGCACACATGTGCACACGTGAATCTTCTGGCACATCTCCCAGAAGTGCGAGCGCTGGGACAAAGGATCCATTGGTGCTTGCAGAATGTCATATTGATCGCTTTGGCCTCCTTGGCGCAGAGCCAGACCCTCCATCTCTCACTGCACAACGTGGCTGCCAAGTCCACGGGCTCGTCTCCTTGTGACAGCCCTTGGTGCTGCCTCCTGAAGAGCAGAGTGATTTTTCAGAAGCCTTAAAAACAGAACTTCACATTCTACCAACTATGGGCAGGAATTTGGTTCTTGTCCTTTAACCCTTACCGTCTGCGGTGCCTTCTAGATCTAGTTACATGATGCTCCCAGCGTTCAGTAGAGTGGGAAAGCCAGTGACACAGAATAATTCACTGTCTCCCTCTACGTTTTTGCACAGCTTTCTGTCTAGTATCAAACTTAGTCAAATCCATGATTTATGCTTCAAACTTAGTGATGCTCAAAGGGCAAATTTCATGAGAGGAAGAAATCTCTTAAGTTCTCAAACTGTACTTTGCATGCACGATGTTATCAAAATTATTAAAATAAATGATTCACGGAAGACCTATTGCCAGTGCTTCGCTTTAAAGTGACTCAGATCATCAGCTTACTCTAGAACACAGTATAAGCAGCATGATTATCTTCAGGCAGACATCTTTCAAATCAAGGACACGGCCACAAACTGCAGCCCTTGTGTCTGCTGTACCCAAAGGAGGGAACATCAGAATCTTTTCCCTTTTTTCAATACTGCGTCTAGGGCTTGACCCAAGCAGAAGGTGAGACAGGCTTCCTTCAACTCCTCCCTGGTCTCACTCCATTCTCACCTCACGGCCTTCTGCACACCTAAAACGTGTGGGCTGCTCTTCCTCAGAAGGCGGCCATCTGACTGGCCACCAAACACCTGAGCGGGAAATGAGTTCATGTACAACGTCCTCTTATCCTCCAGAGAAATTGCAGTTGCTCGCTTTTTATTTGAGGGAACACAGGAAAGAACACTCGTGACTGAGGCTCAGCAACCCCAGCATCTGTGAGCGGAACGCATGGGCACAGAGCTCCTGGTGCTGCTGCGGCTTTGAGTCCAACAGTGGGGTCTGCTCCTTGTTACGAAGGTGTGCTGTGCTTCGTTAGGAGTCGAATCAGCTGTTTTCATTATCCTCTGTTTTATTTGGCTTCTGAGAGATGCCCAGAGCAGGTCTCTAATTCAGGCCCAGATGAAATTTAATCTGAATTCCTAACATTCCAGTTGTAATGGGAAGAGCACATGCTTTGGAGTCAGTGGGACCTGGTGAGCCTCCTTGAGCTGTCACTTAACAGCTGTGCTGGGAAGCAACTTAACCTCTTCAGAGCCTCGGTTGCTCATCTGTGGGGGAAGGACAATACTGCTCAGCTCAGGGGCTGTCATGAGGCCAAGTGAGGCAGTGGGTATTACAGCCCCACACAGTGTGTGCAGCTGAGGCCTCAACAAAGCAGACTCCCTCCATCACGTGTCCTTGAATGTCAGCAGACCCAGCCGGCCCCATGGAGCTTGCTTCTTATTGACAAGTTATGCAATCTGAAAACTCAGCTGTGATATTTTTCAGAGACCATATTCCATGGCTATGATATCACCAGTGTCAAATTTAAACTTGTGATGATGGCACAGCTGTGCCCTCCTTGGGTGTCACACTCTTTGGAAGCAGGGCACTGTGACCGTGCTGGAGAAACTGCCATCTGTAGTATTCTTGGGGCACACAAGAGCCCTGGAATTTCCAGGCAGAGATGATCTTGTCTCATTTGTGTATTCTGAACAGCACCTCACTTTGTGAGTGACAAGCCATGTGGGCTGTGGTATTGCACACACTGTGATCTTATCCTGCACAAGTGCTCCCCATACTCTTTAGTATTGTGTTAATAGTATGTTTTGAAGCTCATGTTTTTGAACTCTGAGAAACTTAATGAACAAAAACTTTTGAGATGAGGGGTAAAATATGAGAGTGGGGATGTAGCTCAGTAGTAGAGCACTGCCTAGCATGCAAAAGGCCCTGGGTTCCATCCCTAGCACCACACACACACACCAAAAAAAAAAAAAAAAAAAAAAAAAAAAAAAAAA
>NW_026000019.1:20575383-20591847 GCF_001458135.2 Marmota marmota marmota
AAAAAAAAAAAAAAAAAGAGAGAGAGAGGGAGGGAGGAGGGAGAATGACATGGGTTGAATGATACACACAAGACAGTTGCTGACTCAATAGAATGACACTTTATTGTTGTTTTCAGAATAATAATATAAAATAGAAGCCTTGGAGTCCAGACGTTAATATTTGGACCCAGAAAATCGTTCTCTCTGTACACTCTTGAGGGGATACGGTGTTCATAGTTGTTACATGGTGTGTCTACCGCTGTCTAGTTAATCCCATGTATACCATCTAGGAAAACTAAAAGCAGGGCGTACTTAGGAATAGGGCTCGGGTTAACAGATGATAGCAGGGTGAACAGACTGTCAGAGACCAATCGAGGATTAAGTAGATTTGTAATTCAAAACTTATTTCCCCCCTTTCTGCCTTATTTTGAAATCATATGAATCATCTCAACTATTTCTTCAGTATTATAATATAGTGCATGGTTTATAAAACACAGAACAATTATTTCATTGTTTTCTTATAGAAGCACAGATATAGAGAAAAAAATAAAATCTACTGTTTTGAGCTCATTCTCAGACTCTGCCTTAGTAGACAAGGCTTTGCATTTAGATGGCTGTCACACTATGAAAATTTCAGATGAACAGGTTGGGGCAAAACTTCCTTTCTTCCTCATTAATCGGGATCCATGGTCCAGCTAATTATTTTTGGTGGAAAATTTGGACAGTTGAAATTTTGAAAATATTCTGGTCTTACAGAGAGCACCTAAGTGTACATTTAATTTACCTCTATTAAAATCAACTTCAGGGAATTTTATTTTAGTGCCCTCATGCTTCATCCTTCCTAATTTTCAATTGCCACATTGCAGATCCCTTTACTGAAGCACTGTTTATATTCACAGAGACCAGTGATCCATTAGTCTCTGCTAGTGACAAAGGGTTGTCTGTCTTCATTTCCTAAATGTGCCTTAAATGTCCCATATAAATCCTATGCTCTCCTTGGTAGCCTGGATGACCCAGAAGTAAGTAGAGGTCATGCCTGTGCCTCCAAGGAACTTGCCCAAGGAGAAAGCATGACAGTGGCCTTCCAAGACACAAAACATAGAAGTGTCCATCTGTAATACAAGAACCATCTACAGCATAAATCCTAACCTCTGACCCTACAGGATGAATTCCCCTTTCAGTCCTGTTTGGTTTGGCTCACACAGTATTTAAATCAACAATTTAGCAAATCACTAACATTCTGAAATGGAAAGATACCACATGAGATTCAGGATTTCTGTTTTGTCTCAAAAAAAAAATAAAAGTGGAGAAAGGTGGCAGCACAAGCTTCCCTCTCCAGGGGCCATCCATAGCTGGTGGAGTACCCTGGTTTTCCACAGTGTCTGTTGCTCTTCTGCTGTATGCTGTCAGTGGGAATAATTTCTATAGAACGTACTCAGGAGTTTCTAGGAAAGGGAAACCTGCATGTAGCTTGCTTTCTGTCTTCTTTCAATGTCACTCTACTGTTTGTTGAGCTACAGAGTTGCTAAGGCTGATAGATACACACTCACATGCCGGGAAACTGAGCTCCCCGGGACACCCAGCAGAGAAGCCCTACAGAGGGCTTTCCTCTGAGTGGTCAGGAGAGCCTGGAAATTAGACCAAGATCCCCAGGGTGGAGATTGGAAACCTGTGGATCCTCAAAAGAAGGTTCCCGGTCCTCATATAGCGTGGATCTCTAAGAGAAGTGTCACTGGTTCCACGGAGGCAACCTGGTCTTCTGAGCTTCAGGAACTGAGGAGGAGCAGATATGTCGAACTATCATTGTTCCTGGGACTGAGGGAGGAGAGCAGGGGCACGGGATGTTGGCATGGGCCCACGTCGAGTGTCACATGTTGCCTGTCCCTTTGTAAAGTCTCCTTCACCTCCCGCCTTCTCAGGGAAGTTCCATTACATGGTACTCCTGCTCTGTATTTCAAGTTGTGTGTGTATGGGGGGTAGAGTCACTTGAGATATGCTCATACTTAGACACTGATCTCTTGATGAAAATGATCTACTGAGGAAAGCCTGTGGCTCACATGAAGACAATCGCAATGCGCAGAACACATCACCTAGCTGAGAAAGAGGTCAAATGACAATTTAAAGAGATTTAAATACAGCCCAAAGGCACTTCCTGTGTCTAAAACCATAATTTCTGAACTCAACAATGCATTGATTTGATGGGCTGGATGGTTACTACTGAGACTTAGGGCAATAGCCCAGAATATCAAGTAAGAATAATATCAGAAAGCACAGCATAATATTTCAAAAATGTGGAAATCTATCCTCCCCCCACGTCACATACACACACACACATACACACACACACAAAAAAAAAAAAACCTTGAAATATAGATTCCCATGCATCAATAATGGAATTTTTTAGAAGAAGAAGAACTACAAAAAATAAAAACAAAATAATAGATTTTACTCAAGTTTAAATAAAGATATAACCTGAAATTAAAAGGACTAATGAGAAAAAAACTTAAAAGATTATGTTTTTGAAAAAGAAAAACAAAACAGTATTATTAAATCCTCTCAACAAACAATTCAAAAAGCCAGGTATACACACAATTCTAGTCCTCAAAGTAGGAAAGAAACAGTAAAAACACTGAAAAAGTAATGCCAAAATAATGGCCAAAACAATTTCAAATGTGATGAAAAGTATAAACTTACATATCTAAGGAGCTCAAAGAACCCAAAGAAACAAAAAATATGAAAAGAACTACACCAAGAACCATCAAACTTAAATTTCTTAAAAATATGAATAAAGAAAATTTATTTAAAATGGCCAAATAAGCTTGGTCTGATGGTGCATGCCTGTAGGTTCAGTGACTCGAGAAGCTATGGCAGGAGGACTGACTGCAAGTTAGAGACTGGCCTGGGCCACCCAGAAAACCCCTCTATCAAAATACGACATAGAAAGGGCTGGAGATGTGGCTCAGTGGTAGAGTGCTAGCCCTAGCGGAGCAGAGGCCTGGATTCAATCCACAGCAACACACACACACACAAACACACACACATGCACGCCAAACAAGACTCATTACATACAAAGGAAAAAGAGATGTTTTAATTTTTCTTTTCTTCTTTCTTTCTTTTTAAACTTTGAGACAGGGTCTTGCTAAGTCCCTGGGGCTGGCCTCAAGCTTCAGTCTCCTGCCTCGGCCTCCCCAGCACTGGCATTGCAGTGCATCAGAAGTAATGAAAGTGAGAAAACACTAGAGCAAATCTTTGAAGTGTTTTTTAAAAAGGAAAAACAAACTGCCAACCATAGAATCCTTTATTCAGTAAAAATATTTTTCAAAACCAAAAGTTCAATGAAGACATTTTCAGATATAAAAAAAAACTAAAAGAATTTGTCACACCAGGCCTGCACTTTAAGGAATTATTCCAGATGGACATTTGGATTCATATAAAAGAAGAAGAGCACCAGAAATGGCAATTATGTGGGTAAATATAAAGACATTTTGTGTAAAGGTAATTAACTTCTAGCTTTGGCCAAGTGTGGGATTTGGCAAACCCGCTCTCAAAAAGCAACCTAAAACTGGGGAAATTAACAGAAATGGTCATTTTTGGCTTCTGGAAACCAACCAAAGGCATGTAGCAATCAGAGAATGATTATTCTTGAAAAAGCTGAAGTTCAGTTGAGACTTTCAGAAGTTCAGTTGCTTCTGGCCTGGGGCTTGGCTCTTCCTGCTCCCCCACGTCTGCCAGCATGAGGCTCTGTGAGAGCCGGCACACAGTGAGTGGGAAGTAGCACTCTTTCCACCAGTGTGGAGGTCTGTGTGGTGCCCACTGCAGTGGTATTGTCATTATTAGTGACTTGTGGGAGGCCAGAGGGCAGAGGGGGGCCAACAGCTTGTCTCTTTTAGCCTGGGGCTCCACTTGTGGTTGGCACAAACTTATTCCTTGCTGAAACTGCACACACTCTAGTCAGACCGAAGAGAGGCCAATGATCCCTGCACCCCTGGCCGACGGGGAGGCTGTGCATGAGCTTAAGGAAGCTAGGAAAGGGCTGGTGAGAAGCAGAGCCCGAGAAAGACTTGGAAGGGGATGAATGTGCTCTCTTACCCGCAGATTCCTTATGGAGGTCAGGAGACCATGTCTTGAGATGCTTGAGCATTTCTTCTGGCTAACTGTTGGCTGGGGCTACACAGTGCAGGGGAGGTCACTAGGAGTTGTGGTTAGACATAAGGTGTCCCCCAAAAGCTCGTGTGTGAGACAATGTGAGAATCTTCAGAGGAAAATGATTAGATTATAAGAGGTATAACCTAATCAGAGGATTAATCCCGCAGATATGGATTAACTGGGAGTAATTGTGGGCAGGTAGAGTGTGGCTGAAGAAGAGGTAACTGGGGGTATGCCTTTGGGATTTATATTTGTCCTTGGTACATAGAGCATTCTCTCTGCTCTCCAACTGTCATGTCCTGAGCTGCCTTCCTTTGCCATACCCTTTGACGAGGAGTCCAGCCTCACCTTGGGCCCAGAGCTATGGAGCAGGCCAACCATGGACTGAATCTCTGAAACTCTGAACAAAATAAACTTTTCCTTCTCTTTATTGTTCTTGTCAGGTCTTTTGGTTACAGCAATGAAAAGGCTGACTAAAACAAGATGCAAATAGGAACTAAAACCAACAAACAAAAACTGAACTGGCCAGAGACATCTACGACTGCATTCCAAAGGGGAGTCAGATTTCACCATGTAGCTCAAGTGATTGACAAAAGAAAGACAACAATTTTTAGAATGGAAAATAACAGAATGCACAGTTGCTTCAATTACAAGATGTGCAAAGAGCTAACAGTGTTTCCTCTAAGGGTAGGAACAGGACAAGGAAGGATGTCCACTTTCATCACTCTTAGCAATCTTAGCAAGAGCAATGAGATAAGAAAAAGAAAGAAATTGGAAAGGAAAATTAAAATTATCCATGTTTGCAGGTGACATGATTTCCTCTACAGAAAAACCTAAATACTCCATTGAAAAGCCATTAGAACTGACAAATGAATTCAGTACAGTTTCAGAATACGAAATCAACATACAAAAAGAGTTCACTATATACTATTAATTAACTTGTTAAAAGTAAATTGAGCAAGCAATTCCATTCACAATTGCTAAAAAATAGAATATTTAGAAATAAATTTATCCAAGGAAGTAAAAGAGCTCTACAATGAAAATTATAAATCACTGATTAAAGAGATTGTAGAGGACACACACACACACACACACACACACACACACACACGAAAGACATATCCCATGTTCACGAATCAGAAGAATCAATATTGTTTAAATGACCATAGTACCCAAATTGATCTACAGATAAAATGTAATTCGTATCAAAATACCAATGACTTTTTCACAGAAATAGAAAAAACAATCCTAAAATTTATATGGAACCATAAAAGACTGAGAATAGCCAGAAAGCCTCAGGAGAGGAAAGCTAGGAAACATTAAAGAAAGAAGAGAGAAAACCTGGAAGACACCCTGTATTCATGAATATGCATAAACATTATTGTGACCTGTAGATTCAATGCCATGCCCCTTAAAATACCAATGACATTCTTCCGGAAGTAGGAAAGAATTCATGTGTGACCACAAATACCCTAAATAGCCAAAGAAATCTTGAGTAAAAAGAACAAAAACAGGAGACATCTCATTACACTATTTTTGAAGGTGTTAAAAAACAATAGTAATTAAAACAGCATGGTATGGGCATAAACAAGTAGACACAGGACAAAGAGAACAGAATGGAGATTCTAGAAGTAAGCACAAGCCTCTGTAGCCAGCTGATCTCCAACAAGGTTGCCACACACTCACACTGCAGAAAGGGCAGTCTCTTCAGAGAGCAGAGGCGTGAAACTAGACCCATAGCTCTCATTAGTTACAAAATTCAACCCAGCATAAATCCAAGACCCAACGTGAGACCTAAAACTGTGAAAGTACTCGAAGAGAACAGGTGGGACACTTTGAGACACTGAAACAGGCAAGGATATTTTGGTCAAGACCCCAAAATGACAGGCAACACAAGTAAAAAGAGAAGAATGAGATTCCTTCAAACTAAAAAGCTCCTGGACAGTGAAAGAAGCAAATGACAAAGTTAAGAAACAACTTACAGGATGGCAGGAAATATTGACAAAGGTGGATATCCAGAATCTATAAGAAATCAAACAGCAAAATAACAGCAATAATACGATTTTTAAAATTGGTGATAGACCTAAAGAGATGTTTCTATAAAACAAGCTATAAATAGACAACCAGTGTGTGAAAAAATCGCTCTCCATCACTAATCATCAGGACGATGCAGATCAAAACCAGGCTGAGTGGACTCCCCTGGGCCAGCGTTCACTGTGTCCAGCTCTGGCTCAGGGATCAAAACTGGCCCTGCTGATTTGTTTTCATACTTTGTGAGTGGGAATGGAATTTAAAACATTCTTACTTTCAAATGTTAAACTGGACTTCACACACACACACACACACACACACACACACAGTCTTACAGTCTTAGTGCCAGGGAGCCCAGGGCTTGGTACTCTTGGGTTACGAATAGCACCATGCTCCTTTTCAAGGCTGACTTCTCTGGCCCTTCCGACAAGCGTTACCATTCCTTCCCTGCCCCTGCAATCTGTCCACGGAGGGTGGTGAATGTGACAGATTTGTCTCCCTTCAGCACCCAGCAGCTCATGAAAACAAATAGCTAAGTTGAAGCTAACTGTAAATTGTTTTCTGAATCATGTAAATAAAATAATATGTGTTTTTATCCAAATGTAGTAAATACAGAAATTTGGTAAGGCTTCCAGCAACCTCTCTGTTTCCAAGATCCAAGTAAATGTCTTCCTGGGGATCATCTTACACTAACCTGAGTTAGTGATGCCCCACCTTCTCCCTGTGTTTTCCATCACTATAACAAAATACCTGAGATGATCAACTTACAAATAGAAAAGTTTTGTTTTGACTTGCAATTTTTGACATTCCAGACCATAGCTGCTTGGGACCTGGTGTGAGGCAGGACCTCTTACGACAGGAGCATGAAGCAGAGCAAAGCTGCTCACCTCAGGACCAGGAAGCAAGAGAGAGGGTGAGGAGGGGGCCCAGGTCCTGTAATCCCCTTCCAAGGGTATGGACCTAAAGACCTGCTCTAGGCCCTAATTCCCAATAGTGCCACTCTGGTGACCAAGCCTTTAACACCTTTGGGAGAATCAAGAGTCACACTATACTATCTTATAGTATCTTGCAAGCTATTTCAGTGTTGCAACATATGACTTTAGAGTTTTGTTTCTTGTTTTACCTGTGTTTCTACCTCTCGGTGTCCCCCCTACACAGTATTAAATCAGCTTCCTCTGGACACTTGCAGGTGTCTGCTGTCTTTCCAAGCTGTGCTGTCTCACCCACCGGAGGCTCTCTGGTTCTGGCCAGGACTGCCTTTCAGTCTTCTCTGTCTTTCCCTGGTTTGCTTGGTGTGGCTTCTCTGTCTGAGGGGGACTGACTGTGGGGCTATCCACAGAAGAGTCAGGAGTTTGGATAAGCCAGCCGTTTAAGCAGATTTTATGACCAGCCGTGCAATAAAATGCATTCAGGGGTCACCCGAGAAACTTTAATCAGCACCAGGGGTCACTGGATAGCACTTCTAGACAGGAGAGAAAGAAATGAGGAACAGAGATTCAAAGGGGAGGAAGAAGAGTTGGGGGCAGGGGAAAGGATCGAAGGTTCTCAAGTTATCAGGAATAACTTTAAAAAAATCAATGTGTTTTGCAATCAGAAATGGTAAAAAGAGCCATAATTGCCCAGCGGAAACTAGCGATCTGTGGCAAATTTAGACAAGAATGTTACCCAAAGACTTAATTTTTCCCTCCTTGTGCAGTTTTGCATGCAAGTTTGGCCTGATGACTGGTCTCAGGATGGATATCGGATATCTCACCCTGAAGGGAGAAACATTCGCACTAAATCCTTCTCCCCTGAAAGAAAGACAGAAAAAAATCTGCATCCAAAAATCAGAGCCTGGGCAGACAAATTGGCACCACCATCTTCACTCTCCAGCCTCTCTTTTTATTTTCTGTGAGAAATAAGACTGCAGACTCAGTCACATTCGCAAATACTTGGTAGTATTATGTTGCAAGCAACTGGGGGTGGAGGGAACCAGGAGAAGGTAATTCTTAAAAGCTTTCCCTCCACTCATGCAAACAAACTTTATGCTTCTCAATAAATCTCCTGTTTTGTAAGTGGCCATTAAAATAACAGATCATTTGATTAAAATTCTGTTTTCTTTTCACAACAGTCATTTGGAGTTTTGGGGACCTCCAAATGTGGTCTCAGCCATGATGTCATTAGCATTTTATTAATGCATTCAAAAGGTTAAAAGCTCTAACATTTTATAGGGCTTTTAAAAGCAAACATTTGATTGTCTCTTGCATAAACTGAGTCTGAACCCATTAAAATGTGACAACAACTTCAGAACTGACCCTGTTTAAGGGTAAAAAATTGATCAAGGATTTGCCACATTTTTAATTGCTTTTGAAACTGAACTGAGTCCAATATTTGGGAATGGAAAGAATTAAATCCAGTCCAACACCTTTCAATATAATTATGATATTTTTTAAATTAGGTATTTTTTTTATCCTTTTTTGCAGTTGAAGGATTCTTTATGGCACAAAAAGAGTTCATAGTTTGGAAGGTTTATTTCTCCCCTTCTGTTCCAGTCACAGTGCAGTCAGTTTGTCATTAAAAATAAAATGGAAAAAAATTCTTAAAAATATGATTCAGGTGTCCTGCCCTAAAAAATAAAATAAAAATTAAAAAAAAACAACTGCTCAGAGCAGGCAACTGCAACCCTTAGTTTGCCTTTGTTGTTTATTTGGAAGGAGAAGCATCAGGGTCTGTCTGTGCAGCCTTGGGGTATTGTTTTCAAATTTTTAGAACCAAAAAAGTTTTAACTGAGGCATTTTTGAATTGCATAACAAATCCACATTAAATAACAGACCCCATGCATGGGGTGTACACAGTCGCATGTTGTTTTGTTCTGTATGCTTCTGCTTCCCTCAGGTTGAGGTCGGACACACCATTCCACTGAATGATCATTTCACACCCAAGAGAAAAACCCTGCCACCCACCACCCCAAATTGACTCTCAGTGAAGCTGTGATGCTCTACTCTAATTGTTCCTATTTTTACATCACAGATCAAGAAGGGCTCCTACTCACCTTTACTGTTTGATTCATTCATTTCTCATTCTAATACATTCTGTTTCTTCAGGCTATTTTAGCTCTTTTATTTTTTTTATCCCTCACGAATGAACTACTGAGAAGCCATCTCCCTGAGCCGTTTGTTCTTAATTGCTTCTGTGTCCTGTGGCATTGGGGGAGCAGGGACATAACTAGCAGAAGCCGATCCGCAGATAAGCTTGCATAACACACACTTAATTATACAAACAAGCCTTTCTGGAGAAAGTCTTCTGACAATTACCTCCTGAAATAAATATACCTCAGTGACTGTCAATAGTAATAAAACCCACACAATCATTTCTTAAAGCTTTTACTGTTTGCCTGTAATTAGCATGCTGATGTGATTAAAGCTACATTTGACTTTTGATAAACCCCAGACTCCTATAGATAACATTTCCAGCAGTTCAAAGCTGCTTTCATTAGAAGCGATATTTATCTGATTTGTAACCAATCAATTGGAAATAAAACTTCCCTGTGGCATGCCTTAAAACAGCCAGCAGCAGCCCGGCTTCCTCAGGCCCCTCTTCCAAGCTGCGTCCTTGAATGGGATGGATTCCATATGGGGAGGAGGAGACGCAGGGGCTGGAGAGGTGGAGAGGACAGCTCTGGGAGCCTTTCAGACCTGCGCCTCATTTCTGCTCACTGCTGCTGGGAGGCGCGGAACTGCTGTAACCAATTTTCTTGAAAAATACACTTTCGTGTGGCAGCAGAAAAGCCTGAAAACTGGGGTTTGTTAAGGCCGTACTTGGAATGTTCACTCTGCTTCTATATTTTTAAAGTTTATGTTCCATTCTTTTATCAGACTCTTTTGATCTGCTTTTAACTTTGTCCCCCCCCCCCTGCCCTTTTTTTTTGCCCTTCCTCTAAGTCATTTCTCCGTTCTCATACCATTCCCAGGTTATAACGTCTTTCTCTTTCTTTCTTCTCTTTTCTGGATATTTTTAAAAGTTTATTTTCTACAATAACATTTTGCTTGCAATCACTTTAATTTGCCTTCTTCAAAATCATGAAACTCTGTTCATATTCTGACAAACAGATCTCCCAAGGTTTATCTGACCCAGCAGATACACGGTGATGCCGGACGGACGACTGAGCTGCTAACATTGTCACCATAATATCCCTCCGTCGTCACTGTAGGAACCCTGCATCTCACTTCTTATTTTCTATGTCATTCCACCACTGCACAAATACGTTTATTTCTGTTCCCAGTGGGAAAAAAAAAGAAGGGAAGCCGACCCACCTTCAGAATCACAGCACTCTTTCCTCCTGCTCGCCCTGCTCTTCAAACATTTCATATTTTCAGAAATGAAATAGAGGAAGGAAAATCTTTTCTACAACAGAACAGTGTTGACATGCCAACCTTAATGGATTTCTATCTATGCCTCATTAAAATCTGTCTTTAAATATGTGGTAAACATGTTCATAAATGCTCTATATGCCATACTTTCTAAATTGAGTAAAGTGAATAAACATTCACAAAATATTTTATTTCTATTAAAATTAAAACATGAAATCTATGTCTGCGAAGCCATTTACAGTAATCTGGACATGTTCAAAGCTTTCCTCTTTTATTTAATTATATGGTTTCTCAGTGCCCATTCCAACTGTTTTCTCAAGCACTGTAATTTACAATTTTATAGATGACCCCACACAATCCCAACCTTATTTAAAGACACACAATATGTCTTTGCACAGATCATCAAGTGCATTGCCTTGAAAATGCTGATTCTTATCTGAAAATGACCTCAATTATTTAATATCTTGAAAATGAATGCCACCTCATGTACATATGACCTTCAGGCAACAGCACTTAAAAATGAGAAAACAGGAGGAGGAATTATTCCTGAAAAATTAATGGCTGAAACACAAGGTTGGGTGTGATGAGGACATCCCCATAGGCCCAGGCTATGAACAGGATTCAGCAGGAGAACTCCGGGAATGCCAGGGAAAGGTCTGTAGGTGGAACACCACGTGGCTCTGGAAAGCAACTTTTATCAAACAGTTTAAACATTTTCTTTCCATTTATTTTACAAATCATTAAAACTCCATTTAAAAAAATCAACCATAATGTGTTTCTTCACTTTAAATGTAGCACATCATTTATACATTTTCTAATTAGTATAAGTTAAGGGAACTCCTTTGGCAAATACATTATGCTACAAAAACACAAAATATTTATTCTCATCATCTTGATTTCAAATGCATTAATTTAAGATTATTAATCACATACTCTTTGGATAAAAATTTCTGCTAAAAACATTAAGCACGGGCTGGGGTTGTGGCTCAGTGGTAGAGCGCTCGCCTAGCACATGTAAGGCCTTAGGTTCGATCCTCAGCACCTCATAAAAATAAAATAAAGATATTGTGTCCATCTACACTAAAAAATAAAATATTTAAAAAAATTAAGCATATTTTTAGGAATTAAAGCTAAAATTTTTTTTCTGCATATCGATTTTTACATTTCAGTATCTATATGATCACTAAAATAACATAGCAATTCAGAGAATTCTGGTTTGAACCATGCCTTTAAACTATACTCCACACATAACCAAAACCACAGAAACAATATTTCAAGTACTAGAAGGAAAAATGGTTCACAGATTTACAAAGAGAAATCATGTACTTTCCCAGGATTCTGCTTAAAGGCTTTATCTGGCTTATGGATGAGCATGGCTAAAATAATATATCAAATAGGTAGAGGGGGAATTCTGGCCTGCTTGGGTATTTTTGTTGATCTTCAGTGTGTGTTTCTGCATATAATGAAGATACAGAAGTGACTACGGCATCATGGGTGAGCTGCTTATTTTGTCTTTTCTGTCATTTACTTCTCTTGGACCAGCTATTGCATATAGAACTTTTTTCTTTTTTGGTTGGGGAGAACATATACTTACCAAGCCACTGCATATAGCCACTCAACAACAAATATCAGAATGAAAACTGAGAAGTGTGGCCAGCTATCTGGATTGTTTCCCTTTACAAAGCCAAAGCCCTGCGAGTCTGAAGCCAAGGTATTGGCCTAGTGTTTTCAGTTTTTATCCAGGTGTTAGGCATCATGCAGACACAGTCACAAGCTCTGCTCCCTCTCTGTTGAGGGGGCCTGGCATCCATAGAGGCAGGGCATTTCAAAAGTCCTTGGTGGAGCAGTTGCAAAGTGATTGAAGTGACATTCTCCAGGCTGCACGAATAAAGGGGGGAGGTTTGGACAATGTTTCTTGCAGGTAGCCAAACCTCATCATCCCAGTTTACATTTCTCTCTTCTAACCCTGACAAGACTTTCTCCTCCATCCATCTTTGCATTTGTGTGTATCAATTCCTTTATTTTGGGTTCCTGAAAAAACATAAATCTATATACAATGGGGGAGGGGGTTCGATCTTGCTTATAAGTCCTATGCAAATAAGCTAAAAATTCCTCCATCTCTTAAAAAAAAAAATCTGTCAGTTGAGCTAGAGGGAAAGACTCCTCACTTCAAGGGTTACAGGAACACAGCGGGGATCCCTACTTTACCATCATTCTTCCCCACAAAGCAGAATGTCCGTGAACTTGGGGCCATGTAGCCAGACACAGTCTGGTTTCTACTGCACCCTATGACTACAGATCAAATTCAAGTTTAAGTAACTCTCGATTTGTTAGAGGAATTAACTTTGCTTTTTTTCCCTCACTTGCTAATCTGAAGCATACATGAGTGTACTCTGAAATTAAGTGAACTTTCTGAAGTCTGACCACCAGCTAAAATCTACACTAGCTCCCCAAACCTCAAAGGTGTGTCCTGGCAGCGTGCTGCACTCCACATTACAGAATAGTATTCAAGATGCTCTTTGAATACTATTATATATATTAGTTCAAATATGTTCTCCATATATGTTCAAAACTTGTTTGCTTAAATTTAAATACATATCTTCTTGGCAGGTCTATATGTGGTTATATGACTAGTAGGATGATATTTTCCACTCTTCTACAACTTGAAACATTGTGACATACCCAGTTAAAAAAAAAAAAAGGCGTTTCAATAAAAGATAAAGGAGTCCTATAAATAAGGATCATAGTAACCTCTGCTCTCTGGGTTTCCCCCAAAAGAAATTCTTCAGAGAGTCAAAGGCTCCTCTGAAGGCAATCCTCCACACAAAATGGCAGCAGGCCTGCTCAAGGCTGTGGGAGCGCAGACTTGCAGAGCAGTGGGTCCAGGTAGCTGGCATTGGCATTCTCCAACACGTCTGGGAGCTGCTCCTTGGGTTCTGGGAGAAGGCCTGATGCAGGTGGACAGTGTGACATCCAGACACTGTCTACTCTGGTCTTGGCAACTTTTGCAAAGCCACTGTGGAGCTCTTAAGAAAAAACACCAAAAGAGATGTTTGAAAATGAAAGAGAGAAAAAGGAGGAGGAGAAAAAAAAAAAGAAAGAACAGGCACATCCAGCTCCAACAGAAGCCATGCCAAGAAGCGACTAACTCAAAACAGACTGAACAGAGAGAGAAATGAGGAGAGAATACAATGGTTTGGAGTCAGTCTGACAAAAGCACGAGAGAAAGATTCACATGGCTTCAGAGCGGGACTTGGCCTCTATCTCAGAGGTATTTTATTTTTAAAAATAAAAATTTTTACTTCTGGAAGAATGTTTAGCAATTTCTTAATAAAAAAGATGACTTGTTTTTCGTCTTTAAAATAGTGGATAGACCACCCCCATCTTCTCCACATTCCCCCAATTCTACCTCCTCTAATTTACTACAGTTTTAATGTGTGTGTGTGTGCGTGTGCGTGTGTGTGTGTGTGTGTGTGTGTGTAGTTCATTTCCTGGGGTGTCCAACCAAATAAAGTACTAAAACCCAAATGTCTGGGCTTACTGTCTTCCAACTAGTCTCCTAACAAATCCTTTTGAGGAGGTTGGGGACCACTGGATTTTTCTTTTTTTCCAGGCCATTGTAACAAAGGAAGAATAGCTGTTTCAAAACAAGGCGGATGCAAGAGGGCCAGTTTTGATTCTGCATTGCTTTGAGTAGGCTGGGCAGCCTAGGGCTGAGGGTTGAAAGTATTTGGCTTATTAGATCTAATCCACTGATGGTTTGTGTGGTAATGAATGTCTGAAATGCTTGTCTGTGATTAGGAATCTCTAACACTGTCCTCATGGGTTCTGCTGGACTTTCCTATTTGTCAAGGGAGGCTTAGCACTCTCCAGTCACCCTGAACTGTGCAATCTGGGACACCCAAAGAGAAAGTTCTCCATTGTGCTGCTAATTCCACTCTCACCTTTGACCAGGATCAGTGATTATGTATAATTTGTGCAAAGAGTTCTTCTGGAATGAGAAAACATAAAGGAAACACATTTTCCCCGCTGAGTGCTGGGGTTGAACCCAGGGCTTCATGCATGCTAGGCAAGTGTTCTGCCACTGAGCAGCCCCCAGCTCCAGGAATTTGTTTAAACTAAATTGAAAACCTTCCAGATAAGAAATACAAATGCAGTTTGAACTGGATCATTCCCCTCTTCCTTGTTATCAAAGCACTGGGAAGTTCGGCTTCTCTGAAAGCTAGGGCAACACCGAGGCCATTCTTGTTGGCCTTTTCCCTGCAGGCCACGGAGACCAGACTTGATGAAGCGCAGATCCTCAGCTGCCGGAGACTTCTGTTTTCTTCTGAGACAGACATGTTCCAAAGGCACCAGTGGTGACTACTCACAGGCCGACAGTGACGACTGTCCAGGGTGGCATTCAAGCATCTATTTCCTATGGGTCTCCCTTGACACTCCACTCCCCTGCCGGCCCCATCACCAGCCTTACTCAGGTTGTGCTGGGACAGACACAAGAGGAAGGTTGCCTCTAAGGCAGCCACCCTGCCCAAGAGTTCCCTGTGCCTCTGAGAGAAGTCTTATGAAATACCTGTTCTGCTTAATGTGTCCGCATTTCCAGGATGCTTCACATCAGCCCCTCCACAGGCTGAAACTTTCAGAGGTACTGCACCAAGTCCAAGAGACCAAGTCCCAGCGGATCATGATGTGGACAGCAGTGGTGATCTATAAGTGCAGCACAAATCCCTTTTAGGGGTAGAAAGTGGTGACTAGGAGACAAGGATTTTCACCACAGTCAAAAAATCAACCATTATGCTTGCTTTTCAGTGTTGATTGAAATACTCTATCAGTTTCTGCTACTGACTGGAGGCTCCAGATCAGTGAGGCCAAAGCCTGCCACTCCCACAGCTTTGCATCCACACACTAACCATGACATGCACTGAACGTGTGAGCCTTGGCTTCTTGAACCTCATTTCTTTACACCTCAAATGAACATCATATCCAGAGATTCTTAAGATAAAATCCAGAAAGTGCTTGGTCCATGGAAATAAAACATAACACTCAATGAAAGTTAGTTCTTTCCTCCACCCTATGAAGAAAATAAGACTAATTATTTTGCAGTGAAGCATTTTGGTTCAAATTGTCTTGAAGTCTAGTTACCAACTTTCCTTCACAAAGGACGATCGTGCTCTACCATTAACTAGGTCTATAGGATCACGATGGTCATGTTGAGAAAATGCTATAGGAGGCTGCCGCAGTCTGGCATAATGAATAATATCTTAAATGGCAAACATACTCTGAATTTACCTTTAGTGTCAAATATCCATAGGTAGTTTTCTGATGCTTGCAACATAGGTTGAGAGCTATAGATAAATTATTTCACTTATTTCTTCTAACAATTTTATGAAATATTTATTTCCATTTTGCAAATAGGAAATGGAGACCCCAAAATGGTAAAAATTTTTGCCACTACACAGATGGAAACCAGGGGCACAGATGCGGATGGCTAAGTCTGAGATTCAAATCCAGGTCTATTTGGTGAAACCGCAAGCTCTTAAATACTGTGTCCTGGATCTGATGCAGCTTGAACACAGCACAAAGCCACCATAGCATCACTGCAGATCACCACTAAAACCGTGCTCAGATGCTATCCTGACCATCACTGTGAAGGCAAAAGCAACAATTAACTACATGGAACAATAATGTTTATGATATAGGGTGAAAAAGAAAAGCTGCTAAATTACTCTCTAGGTTTCCTGGCCACTAGCTTGTTGCTAGTAATATTATCCAGGGTCATTAAATGTTATCTGTTGAAAAATTTTCATGGCAGACAAATTAGAACTACACTTGCTACATGTGACTTGAAATATCAAGAACCTGAAATGTGACTATTCTTCACTGAGATGTGCAAAACATACACTGGATTCCAGATAGCACAAAAAAAGAAAACATATATATATATATATATATATATATATAT
>NW_026000019.1:20591868-20595963 GCF_001458135.2 Marmota marmota marmota
TTTATTTTTTTTTTTTTTGGTACTGGGAATTGAACTCAGGGGCTCTCAACCACTGAGCCACATCACAGCCCTATTTTTTACTTTATTTAGAGACAGGGTCTCACTGAGTTGCTTAGTGCCTTGATTTTGCTGAAGCTGGCTTTGAACTCACGATCCTCCTGCCTCAGCCTCCCGAGCCTCTGGGATTACACCATTACATTTACATTTTTGCATTGTATTTCTGCTGGACCAGACTGATCTAGAATCTCAGAAGTTCAATGTGTTAAGTCCACCCCTTGCTCCAGGTTGTCTCAGAAGCAATAGAAGCAAATGCTTACTTAGCTTCTGTCCTATAGTGCTCTTGTCTGTTGACTTACAGGTTCTTTGTATGCATGGAGAGATTATATTTTGACATGTGGTGGGCGCTAAAGTGAATATCTCATAATCATTTAAGGTCTATGAGAACTAATTATTTACACCAGAAAATACTGCAGTTTATATTGTGGGTGAATGCAGGGCCTTACTTCTTAAAAAAAAAAAATCAGGCATTTGCCTTCAGTTTTACTGGGTGTGGGTGAGTGGGTAGGGAGAGGAGCAGAAGAGTGGGTGACCCACAGAGAGCTGCAGTGAACAGACGCTAGGGCCAGGGTTGCTCAAGCACCACCCTGAGCATCCACAGGAACATAAACGTCTTTCCAAACCCCTCACTAGCCATCAGAACACCACTGAACTATCCAGAGTCACCTACCATGTTGAAGACCTGAGTTGGCCCCCTGAGGCCTGTTTCTTAAGAAATCAAATGGTGTTGCATTCACCCCCAAACACACACACACACATACACACATGTATGCATGCACGCATGCACGCACACACACACTGGTGCACATACAGACACTCACACCTAGAAACAGCCTGTTCTGTCGCAGAGGAGGCTACAGCTGATTTCCATCTTGGAGGAAGAAACTGTTTCCGTCAGCCTGCCGGCCTGAGACTGCAGCTGAGCCATATTTAGCCTCTAAAGTTAGATGTTTTAGTGCCTGGCTCTTTTTAACTGGCATATGTTAAGAGCTTTGAATTAACAGGTGCATAAAAACTGTCAAAAAACACTTAAATCTCAAGACAGACTGTCAGTTGTATTAAAAAATATGGTGTTACATAACCACGCACTCTCAACACGTCCAGCATGTTACAGCTTGGAAAGTCTTTTCTCCCTTCAAGCAACGCAGCAGTGCTAATCCACACTGTGAAACAAAAGGCCACGTCCTCTCATGATGGAGGGATGGAGGACGGGGTCCTGTGTCTAAGGAGTAGGTGGCAGTCACCGGGCAGAATCCTGGAGGGAAGGTTTTCTCTCAGAACCAAATCTTTCTGTTTTGAGATCCCTGCTTATAAACCAAGGGAAAGGAACACTAGGGCCCTGGGAGGCACACTGGACACACTCCCTCTGAGGAGGATAACAAGTAATCGTTGATGTGGTGAAATCTATTAAAATTAGCACAGGAAATGCATTACCTAAAGCTGTGTGAAGTAGCTCAGCACAGTGAACAGGGCAGGTCTGCGCCAAGTCCTGGATGGTCACGTCTACTCCCACACACGGAGGGGGCCATCATCTGTGGTTTTGATAACAGCTCTGTGTCAGTAGTTCTATAACTGGGATGGGACATCTAGCATTAAAGCCTTTTCAATGAAATTGAGTTAAAATGTTGTATGACCTTGGCTGTTGTGCGGTGAGGTCTCAGACACAGCTCTGGGTCCTAACCTACCAAGGGCCCTGTGACCACAGCAGGAGCAATGACTTCCCAAGCCTCATTTATTTTTTGAATGATGATGTGGAGGCAGATGAGGGTAGGATAGGAGAAAAGAACCCAATATTCTTCTTTTTCCTAGAAAGCGTAAAACCTATGATTTATGAAATTCTACCTGAAATACGTGTCATTTCTAGATATTCCTATGTACAGTACTGAAGCACTATACTGACATTATGGAAAAGGTGATTTTTATTTTTCTTGTTTTCATGTCCTGACATTTAGATTTTTATTGTTATCTGGACTTTTTATTTGTTGTTTGTTTTGATGTGTGCTCTGGACCCAGAAGGCTGTGAGAATCAGGGTTTTCAAAGAAACACACTCTGAAATGGAGATGTGTGTCCTGAAGTTTCCTGGGGAATATGTTTGAGCACAGCTACAGGAGGGCCAAGAAAGCAGCCCTGGGCAGAGTGGCAGATTGAGCTGAAATACCCCAAAGGCCTCAGCAGATCCCGGGGGGCCTTCTACCCACACACCCTTTCCTCTCATCAAGGCGAGGGGACTTATCCTCACAACCACTGGCCTTTGGTTGCAGGTGCCCTTCAGGACGGCCACTCTCTTGCTAGGGGAGGGGTGATCAGTCCCGAGGGGGAACTGGGCAGCAGCAGTACCACACCTTCCACCAGGAAGCAAATGTAACATGGTTCTGAGGTTATTATTGTACCTTCCCTCTTTCTAGATGTACGACCTTGGACAAGATAATTATTGCCCTCTGAACCTATACTTTGCTCATTTCTAATTTAGAAATAAGAGAACCAGGTAAAGTTGTGAAGACTGAAGAAATAAGATTCATAGAACATTTAGCCGTGTCTGATGCAGAATGGGCTCTCTTTAAACCTTAGTTCTACCTTCCTCTCCTTTCAAATAATCACCCTTCTTTATGTCTAAGGGTGGTTTCAAAAGAAGAAAGAAGATGTAAGGGTATTAGATTGTCCCTGAGGTTGGTCCACAGATGAAATGTTCTCCTGTTGTGAATGTCTGCTCTGAAGGATGTTATCCTTATCTGAAAAGTACACACCAAACAGTGAGATCCCTCTCCACCACAAACCGCCTCAGTGGGTCTCCAACACTGCCCAGCTCTGCCATTACTAAGTATTTAATGTTAGTTATTGGGGAACCAACATCAGAGGTGTTCTCCAAAAGGCCACGTCCACCTTCTTCATGTGTAAATGTGACAGACTATTATTAAGTATCCTGCCAAATTTCTCTGATCTCGGTTTATTAAAATGAAGAGGACTTGGATGGGATAGAGGGGAGGCAGGCAGAAGCATCTAGTTATTTTGCCAAATCCATTTTTAAATATGAAACCAAGCCAAAAACAGTACGGACAGCACCAGTAAGCTGCAATCCCCCTGGGAGGTGCTGCTATGTGACCAGCTCCTATTGCTGTTATATACTACATTTACTGCTTATTATGTCGTACTTATTACCAATTGCTATTCTGGTAGTATCAGGAGATGTTAAAATATTGTTGTTTGTTCTTCATGAATGGCAACAAGCAGTCAGTTTCTATCAAGGGCATTAAAGAGAAAGGGCTTTGCCAAAAGGAACTGCATTCTAAGGGCAGGGTCTCAATGGAGGGAACTCCTCTCTGTGGGCTGGGCCTGGCAGCGCATCTGAGGTCCCTCTGCACATCAGATGGCCCAGGCTGCTCCTCCTGGTGCTCTTCTGCCTCTTCCTTTGCCCTCAGAGGTTTTCTTCTGGCACTTTGCCTTCTTAGCGTCAGCCAGTTTGACACAACTGTCACAACAGGCTGAAGAAGGCAAGCAGTGTCAGAAAACAAACCCCTATTGGTAAATATTTTGATTTTTTTAAAAGCTGAAAAACAATCATTATCTCAGAAGCTGAAGGGCCAAGTTCAGGAAGGAAATTCCTGAGAAGGCACCTGGCCCCGGCCCCCACAGTCTTCAGCTGGGAGATATTTTTATCTCTGGATGTGGAATAGGAAGATCTTTTTCTCCAAACATTAGAATGAAATAAAATCTTTACCATCTTCTTTAAAGTAGGAAAGGAGAAAATTACTAGAGCTCTAACCTCAGAGAACTTAAAACCATAACAATAAAACAAACTGAAAGACCCAAACAAAAACCACTTTTCATTCCTCCGTGTGAGCTAAACCATCCTATCCTTCAGGGTACATTGGTTTTTATTTTAGTTTGTTTACATTTTGGCATCCATTCTGCCTCTCTTTGAAAAAGTCTGAGGCGTTTTAAAGGTGGACATGAATTTTTCTAGGTTATTTATGTTAGAAGCTTTCATGGTGTCATCTTGATTGTTATATGAGACATCGGATATTTTCTTCCTCCCTCCC
>NW_026000019.1:20595988-20634243 GCF_001458135.2 Marmota marmota marmota
CTCCCTCCCTCCCTCCCTCCCTCCCTCCTCCCTCCCTCCCTCCCTCCCTTCCTTCCTTCCTTCCTTCCTTCCTTCCTTCCTTCCTTCCTTCCTGGGATTAGGTCCAAGAGTGATTAACCACTGAGGCACATCCCCAGCCTTTTATTTTTTGAGATAGGGTCTCACTGGGTTGCTTACAACCTCACTAAGTTGCTCAGGCTGACTTCCAACCTGCAATCCTCCTGCCTTAGCCTCCCTAGCTACTGGGATTACAGGTGTGTGCCCCTGTGCCTGGCTAGATACTTCTGTTTTCATCTTTAAAGTATGTAACAAACCCCTCAAAACATTATTCAATTAAAGCTGTTCATTTCTGTACTTTAGTTTAAAAAAAAAAAAAAAAAGACATGATCCAGAGCTTTGTAACTGATTCATACCTGAAACTTTCTTAAAAGTTCATGGATTGTATGTATGTAGCACAAATCTCTAGTAAACCAACTCTGCCAAATCATGGAGTTCTTGGTGGATTTCAAATGACCAGAAACTGGGGGAAGAGTGGGTGGAGATGTGAGGGGGCATCCCACTGCCATAAACGCCTCTGGAGAGCACCCTGGGGCCCTCACTGTTTTGCCACAGCCCACCAAGTGGCCTTTGCTAGGTGGGCAGACTCTGCTTTGTGGACACCAAGTCCTCTCCCCCAGACCTGGGTGTCTGTGCCATCCATTACTTACCGACTCGGAGAACATGCACAAGTGTGCAACAGAGTCCAGAATCTGACCTCCCTGCAGCCCTCAAGATGACAGGATCCCCCAGCCAGGAAGCAAACATCCACAGAGGGCGAGGGAAGCAGGTGTGCATGACCCTGGTGGACATCCTCTTCTTCCTCACCCCTGGGCCACTCTGAGGCTCATGCATGCGCACATGTGTGTGTATGTGTGTGTGTGTGTGTGTGTGTGTGTGTGTGTATGCATGCACTGCTGGGGATGGAACCCAGGGCCTTGTACAGCCAGGCAAGTGCTCTGCCACAGAGCCATATGCCCAGCCCAAACATCATTTATCTTTTTTCCTTTTAAAATTTATTTTTTATTATTTAGAGGATACTTTACTTGTTTCTGTAAATCAAACCCACATCGATAAGGCCTTACATATTTAATATGGCGCGTTAGCCCTGTACAAATGGGAAAAACTCAGTCGAGCGTTTCTAGGCCTGCGTGGTGGTTGACTTCGGCACTATGCACTGGGACGTTTTTCCAAACCAAGCCTTCTTCACACCAGAGCCTATCCACAGCTGCTCCTACTGGATGCACCCCTACATGCCCAGCAAGCACCCTGTGGTCATGCGAAGCAGTAGCCAGTGGGACACTGCTGCCACTCCTGTCACCGCCCCCCACTCCCTTCTTCCTCTCTGAGCTGCCTTCCTGAGGAGCACCAGCAGCTCTTTCCTCAGGACCCATTTTCCTAGACAGCCTGAATCAGACAGAGGGAAGCATGAGTCCTCAGAGAAACTGGCCTTTTTAACCATCTGCATGAAGTAGTTTGAATCTTCAAAAAAAGGACGTGCCAATAAGCACTCCCCTGAGTAACGAGAAGTGCAAGAGGCCCCCTTTAAGATGCTGGTCATGGCACAAATATGCACCCTCAGGACAGAAGGCCAGAGGTCCCCCTAGTTCCTCAGAGCACTCCTCTGCAGGCCACGGTGGCAACTCCAGCAGCAGGAAGTAACCCGGCCTTGGCGGCTGCAGTGGAGACTCTCCACATCTTCAGAGGAAAACCTCCAAAGAGAGATGTTAGGAGGGGCATGAGGGTGGTGCCAGTGGCAGAGAGAACATGTTCAGAGGAACCTGAGAGGCAGTTTTTTATGGTTTGGATCTTAAATGTCCCCCAAAGGCCATGTGTGAAGGCTCAGTCACCAGCCGTGCACTATTGGGAGGGGGGGGACATTTGGGGAGTGGGGCCTCCTGTAAGGAAGTTAGGTCACTTGAAGGGCACATTGGGACCCTGGCTCCTCCTCTCCCATTTTCACTTCCCAGTCATCATGAGGTGAACAGGTGTCCTCTGTCGTGTACCTCTGCCATGATGTGCCTGCAGAGGCCCCAGAACAACAGGACCCAGCAACCATGGATTGAAATCTCTGAATCCTTGAGCCAAAATAAGTGTCTCCTTCTTAACTTTATGTTGATTATCTCATGTATTTTGTCATATCAATGAAAGCTGACTAAAATACGACTTTTAAAAGTTCTAAAAACTAGTTGGAAATTTGGAAGAGGAAAGGATTGAGGGGAGGGTTACCAACTCTGAAAAACAAATTGAACCAAAGCCAACTTTTATCACTCAGCTGTTGTTGAGTTAGAATGACTGACTTTCAGTACCTAGTCAGGAAATGAAATCAATACGTCAAAGAGATAGCTGCACTCCTGTCTTCACTACATTAGCCATGATACAGAATTAACTTAAGTGTCTACCAATCAATTGGTGAGGAAAATGTGGCACATATACACAATGGAAAACTAGTGAGCCTTAGAAAAGAAGGAAATTCTATTATTTGCAATAACATGGATGAACCTGGGGTCACTATGTCAAGAACAAGGTAGACACAGAAAGACAAATGCCACATGAGCTAAGTTATGGGCGGAACCTATAAAAAGCTAAACTCATAGAGGCAGAGAGTAGATGGTTCTTACCAGAGGCTGGAATGATGTTAGCCAGTTAGATGGGAAAAATAAGTTAGAAAATTTATTATATAACATGGTGACTACAGTTAACAACAATGTATTGAATCCTTAAAAATTGATAACAGATTGTCAGTGTTCTTACCACAAAATATGATAAGGATGCACAAATTGCTTAGCTAGATTCAGTCATTCCACGCTGTACACTTAATCAAAACATTATGTTTAACATGATAAAGGTCTACAATTTTTATCAATTAAAAATTAAATAAACAGATCAGGCATGGTAGTGCATACCTGCAATTCCAACAACTGGGGAGGCTGAGGCAGGAGGGTGCAAGTTTAAGTTCCACTTCAGCTACAGAGCAAGACCCTGACTTAAAGCAAAACCAAAAAGGGCTGGGGATGTAACTCAGTGGTGTAACGTGTGTTTAGCACATGCAAGGCCCTGGGTTCAATGCCCAGCACCAAAATAACAACAACAACAATAATAAAAGTTAGTTTCAATAAAAATTATGCATAGCTTTGCTGTATCACAGGGCTTTCCTTCCTCCTCCTCCCTGATATGATTATCCCATCTTTATCACTACACAATCATGAAGAAGAACAATAAGATCAAAATTCAAGGCTTAATAGCAAACAAATGAAGATCTACCACAGACTGGTAGGAGCCCCTGAAAAGATGAAACCAGAATCTGTTGAACCAAGAAGATTGGCACAGTTTAAAGAGTAAGAGGAGGAGGAAGATGAGCCATGCCCCTGTGGGACAGAAAAGTGGACAGGCAGGGGCCAGGTGATAGCTGATGGGAACTTCTGGACATCAAATGAAACCTGGGACTTCCTTTCCTTCTCCAAGAAAGGCTCGTTCAGGGCCACCACCACCCTTGCCTTCTTGCTAACCCCTGCAATGTCCTGTGCCCTGCGCTCTGCCCCTCTGCCCTCTAGATCCCTTCATTCTCTTTTAGGCTGAGAACAAGTGTGTGTGCATTTTTTAAATTATTTATATTTTAAAAAATCTTCATTGCTTTCTCCTTTTCTGGTTGGAAAAAAATGCAAATAGGAAAAAAAAATGAGAATGAGGAATAGAGAGGCCATTAGACCTGCCCGTAATCACAGGGGCCTCGTTAGAATTGATTTATGTTTGGCCAATTTAGAAATGTTTTTACTAAAACAATCCAGTCCTAATTTTAAGAGCTGTGTAATCTTTCACCCTCAATCTGACTGAAATTACTAACGTGATTTAAACTCTGTAAGGCACACATTGCCCAAGGCCAGGATTTAGAGGGAGAGTCAAGTTTGCAGTCTTTTACAAAATAGACTTTCGCACCCCTGTTCTCCAGTTACCAAACCTTTTCCAACTTGTCTGGACCTTCCGGGGCTGGTGCATAAATCAGGAGAAATGTGGGTGGAAATGCTTCCTTCTCTTCAAAGCCACATGTACCCACCTCCGTGGAGCCCTGGAAATCCATAATGGTGCATGTGGTCTCCATTAGGCCAAAGGAGGCCTGTCTTGACTGTGCCCGGCTGCCGGGCTGCTGTGTGACGTCACAGCCTCTCCTACATGCTGGAGAAGCCCCTGGGTCCAAATCAAGAGGGGGGTCATCCAGGCAGATCCCTTTTCTATTCCAAGAGACAGCAGGAAGACACTGCTCATTTGGCAGACTGGCCTGGTCTCTGAAGGACAGAGTCTTAGACTTCTGACTTTAAATACCACTATCCTTCAGGGATTTCACTGCAGCCTGAGCCAGAGAGGCCTGGGAACAGGACACGCAGCCTTGAGGCCGCAGCACTCTCTTGTCTTTGGAGTTCTATGATGCTCAGCATGCTGGCGTGGGTGGACAAGGTTTGTGGAGTTCCAGCTCCTTGTTTTTCCTGAAATTATTCTTATTTTTCCTCTAATGCTGCTTTCATCAGTGTGAGTAGCACTGAGTTTCACAGGCAAATGGATTAACGGCCAAGATAAGTGGACTTTTATATGCCACAGGGTGTTTTCTAATAAATAGGAAGATCATCACAACTACTCACAATGAATGTACCAAGAGATGTCTGCATAAGCCCTGTCCTCCAAAGAATTAGAGGTTATTGGAATAAAAATAATTAATGATAATAATAAGATAAAAGAGAGCCAATATTTACTGAGCATTAATTATTAATTAATTCAGCCAATAAGTGTTCAGTGAACAGCTACTCTGTACTAGGCTGTTCTCTAAGAGCCAAAGATAAAGCAGCAAACATAAAGCTGAGGCTGGTTTACTTTGCAGTGTAAAGGACTAGGCATCTTGTGTATGTTACCTTATTTGATGCTCCCAAGAACTCTCCAAACTGGATAACATTATTCCCAGTTTACACCTGAGAAAACTAAACCCCGGAGAGGTTAAATCACCTTAGTTTATTAGAGAAAGAGCCTGGATTACAAACAGTAAGTCTGTCTGACTTCAATGCCTACATTTTCCACCACATGGCAAGGCCTTTAAAGACTAAGGGACACACCACAGGGAAGGCCTGGAACAAACACCAGTGAGAAGACTGCGAAGGGGGAAGGATGGTAAAAGGCAGGGAGGTGGGGGGGCGGGGAGGCTGCAGGTGGAGGCTCAGATCAGAGTCGGAAGGTTAGAGTTGGGATGATATGGGAGGGAATCAGCACAGGAGGTGTGGAGACAGATGTGCTTGTGGCCCGTCCAGGGACCTTGAGCAGAAGTGGCTTAAAGAGAAGAATGATTCTCACAGGAAGACAGAGCCAAAGAGGAAGGGCTGGATAAAGTCCAGTGCCTTGAACTTATAAATACAGTGTCTGTACTTTTCTGGGGGCAGTGGAGGGTGCAAAGGGACTGAGACATGACAGCAGGTGTGCTCCTGCTGGGACTGCCCTTTGAGGTCTACCTTTCAACACTGTCCTGTCCTTACCTGTGAAACACAGGAGAATCACAGATAGTGTTTAGATGACTTCAGGACTCACCAACTCATAAAACCTCTGTTAACTACTGGAAAAAGACCACCATATGTTAGGTTTTACCCCCAGATATATATTTTTAATAGCCACGCAGATTCTTCTTTGAGTACTCTTGGTGTTCATATAACTGGATACATGAATATTAAGCTAATAAAACTGGTCAAAGAATGTGAGAAATTTATCTACTGCATGAAGTCATTGTTTCGTGTTTGTCTGAAGCTCCCAGTGGACTCTGAATACCAGATTTTTGTTCCTTTCTGCTTTCCACATTGCTCTTTCCCATGAGGAGATTCTTTTGATATCAGCATGGGGTGTATGGAATTCTTTGGGGGTGAAAGGTGTACTTTCTATTACAGTAACTTTTTATTTAACCAGTTCCCTTCCATACAAAAGCTGCAATTGATGTAATAAAATTTGAAAGAGGCACACCAGGTCTGTGTTTCAATTTTCCTCTGGTGGGGTAAAGTTGCTGAGCAAATTTGTTGAGCAGCTGGAATTATTAAGGTCACACTAACGTTGAAAAACCAAGGTCCTGACATCAACATACCCAAAGACCTAGATAATTTGAGGCTGCCTTCAATTTGGAAATCCATTTCTCTGGGATTTTGTATCTCCTTCTCCTTTTCCCACAGTGCTTTTGGCTTTCCTCTTCATATAATGAATCCAATTCCATGTGGATTTAAAATTTTTGCCTGCTATAATGCAAACAGTTCCAATGGTCCAAACTTAATGTCAAGTCCACCAAGTATTATTTGCTCAGTCTGTTCAGGGGGGAAAAAATCCCTTTTTTCTGCCCAGATCTTGTGTAATGGCATGAATTCTCCTAGTTATTTGGCTAAGAAAATCTATCCCAAGGTACACTGACTCTAGGATGGAGGAGAATTCATTATACATTCCCTGCTGAAATAGTGACCTGCAAATAATGATGGGGAAATCAACCTTGATCGCTGTTGCTTTCCCTTTAGTCTAATTTTCTTCTGAACTTTAGACTGTAACTTGTTTTTTGGCTAGATAGCCCCAGGACATGCTGGAGTCTGACAGGGAGTGCTGAGACCTGGATTTTCACACCATGAAGCTGGTAACAGTTTTGACTTCAATGCCTTGAAAAGTAGGTGATTTCAATTGCCCTGTTTCCTTTCAGGGGAAAATGCTTTCTTTGCACCTAAACAATCTTCCGGTGCTTTTGACTGACAAGCATATTGTTATGATTATGACTGGACTTCTTGACTCCTACAGGGATAACATTTAAAACAGCCTGAGACTGGCACAAATCAAAATATTCATCAACTTAAACTATGTCAGCTAAACTGGAAAAGCCAAAATTGTAGTGTTTTATATCATGTCAGGAGTCCAGGAACACTGCAAAATGCTTAACTCTTTCCCTCCCTGGAGAAAATGGAGCACTGCTTATTTGGATATTTTTTCAAAATTAGACTATCATATAAATGCCTTTTCTTTCTCTTTGTATAATAACCATTGCTTGGATTTATAGGTTCAATTACCTTTTTCTTCTTTTCTGTTCATCAATTCATTGATTATTCGACGTACACTTTTGGATGCCAAGTGTGTGCAGGGCATTGTGTGTGCCTTGTGGGAAGAGGAGAGGACTTCTTGGACACAATTTGCTGGTGGTCTGTAAGGAGGAGACATATGCACACATTTCTATAAATGAGCAGTACAGGTACTGGGTGGTAGGAATTCAAGATGCCAGGATGGCTCAATGCAGGGAAGTCACCTCCCCCTCTGGAGAGGGCGATTGTACACCTAAGAGGTTGTCCCGAGCCTCTTTCTTTTTCAAGACTTTTCCTTCTTGCATTCATAGTGTGTGCACCACAGACAGTATCAGAGGGGTCCTGTCCTTCCCTGCAGGCTCTCCTTCAGCTCCTGTTGAGTGACCATTGACCATACTGGCCTTTCAGAAGGCCTTCCACTAGAGTTCTGCTACCAAGCAAGAGATTTCAGTCTCAGTGTGGTCAAAAAGGAAGTGAAATCCACAGAGAGGGTGAGCCAAGTCAATGGAGGTGAAGAGCAGGTGGGTTCTGAGGGCAGTTCAGGTCTTCAGTGCATCCTCTGACTCTGGCCACCCAGCCTTCTCGGAGCACCTGCGTTTCATTTTCTCTGGGGGAAAGGATAGCAGAAATGAGTTGATTTCTGTGACTCGCATCCCAAAGAAACCTTCAAATGCAGGAGGCTGTGGAGGAAGGAGAGGATCATCTCCATTCAAAAGAGAATGGGAAGGAGAAGAGAGGCCTTAAGAAGTAGGCAAACATTTTGATGATTAACCAGTGTGTTTTCCCCATGATTTCCTGTTACCCTTGACCCTCCCCCCACTGGGCAGCTAGACCATGAGTCACTCCTTGCCTCAAGGGAGGGTTGTCACAGCAGAACCAGAGAACAAAAGAGACAAATTCTTGGCTTTGGAGTTTAAAAAGCTGAGCTTCAGGCTTCAGACAAAAAAGATTTGGAAGAATATCTGATCCATTTGAGCCAATTTTTTTCCTGCCCACGTAGATAAAAATTCCCCTGGCTGGGATACAAGAGACAATTCCAAAGCAAAGCCAGAGGGTTTGATGCTGCTGAGTCCGGGAAGGGGCTCCTGCACTCTTCTGCCCCCCACCACTGATCCCTGGGGAGAGTGTGGGCTTTCAGGGTCTGAGAACCAGGAGGCTTGCACCATTTCCTAGTTAGAATCCAAAATATGGCAAACCTCAGTGAGATCTCTTAGACTTTACATTGCACCAGAGCAGAAGAGTCTGGAGTTGCCTCAGAGAAATTTCCATGGTCCTAGAGAGGTCAGGGAGGGGAGCCTAATATTCTCTGTAACCCTCACAGAGATACAGCTTTAGGGATCTGGACTGATTTGAAAAACTTGAAGCAAACATGTGCGCGCGCGCGCACACACACACACACACACACACACACACACACACTTATACACACACACCCCACAGACACATACTCACAGCCCGGGCAGGCCTCAAACTTTCAGTCCTCCTCCCTCAGCCATTAGCTGCTGTAACAGATGTACACCACACTTATATCTCTGAGAGATGTGCAGATATGGTCAGGAGGGAGCCAGATTCTGTCCAGTCTACAAGAGGGCAATGAAGATACAGTACCCTTGGATTGAGGACCCTCAGCAGGGGTATGTACGTAGCTCACGACAGGCCAGCCTGGACCAAGAACCAGACCCTGTGGCACACAAAGGACTCTGCCATTCTACAAAAGCAGCTCTGCTCCCCTTTCTGAGCTCGCTGGACTTATACCTCTCCCATTTGCACAAAATGTTTCTCTGAATAGTTCTGTTCTCTGGGGAGAAGTTATCTACCAACTTCAGAGTTTCTCCAAGAACGGAGTAACGATCGTTGGGGCTCAGAAAATGACACCTCAAAAGACTGGTGCTTCCACATGCTGAGACCCAGAAGCTGCCTCTTCCCCTGAGCTTTCCGTGTCCCACCCCACCTCCCAGCACAGGGAGGGGCTTTCCGTAGAGTTTCCTTATCTACTTGACCAGATCTACCCAAAGAGGAACAGGGTCACCTTTAGTCTTTTTCTGAAATTTCAGACTAGAGAAGTCGGCTCATTGCAGGGAGGAAAACTGAAAGTCGTATACCACACCTAGAGCCCACAAAGAACCTTGTCCCAGCTATTGCTTGTTCTTCTGGGTCCATTTGTCTCCCCTAAACAGAATTTACTACACCTCTAAAATTTCCCCACCCCCTCTGCCCTAGGAAGAGTACCTAAGCTTCAATTCTCTGACCTCCTCTGAATCATACAGTATCTTCCGTGTTTGACATGTTAATAAATTTTTGCTTTTTCCTGTTACTCTGCCTACTGCCAGTTTATTTCATGCACTATAATGTTCAAAGCTGAACTTCCCTACACTCTTCTTTAGATCTTTTCATAAGAGGGGCTAGGTTCTGTAGAAGTCAGTTTGCCCAGATTTCTGTTCAGGATGAAGACTTCCCTGTTCCATGGGAAAGATTAAGGACCATGAAAAACCTTGCCCTCAGTTCTATCCAGATTTTTTAACTAATTTCTGAAGCCATCAGACTCAGAGGAATCCAGCAATAAGACACCTGCTTCTATCTGCAGGGCTTTTCAGCGCCTCCTTCAGAGTTTGGGTATTTCTCACTCCACCCTGTGGCCACTGGGAATCTCAGCTCTCATCTTGGTTAAAGACCTGCCACCATAGCTTGGGGTTCAGCTGTCACTAGCTTGAGGAGCCCCACTGTCTTCTGCCAGCAGCCTAGGGTAGGGAAGGGATAGATCAGACAGAAAGACTTAAGATGTTTCTGAATCTATGCGACACTGAGGCCATGTCTTATAATAACTTCTAAGGGGAACATGGGATATAAATCAGCCAACATATGGAAAATGTGGTTGCTTCAGCTATTTTTCAATTATAAAATCCAAGTCTAAGCAACTAACCAAAATTCTACCAAACTGTAGTTCCCCAGTTTTGCTTAGCTGAGTAAATGAGACGGCCAATTCTGTGGAGTTTTTAATTAAGCAAAAGCTCTGGTATGAATATACAGCTTCAAAATGCTGGACAGACAGCACTACTGGCCACTGTGCTTGCACATAGCAGCACTGTCCAGCAATGGAACACACCCATGAAATGATTCTCCTAACTATTCATCTCCTCTTCCTTGAAACAGCAGCGACACTACACCTTACAAGGTCATTATTTCACTCCTCATACAAATCTTTGGCCTAGTGATTTATCTGAGGCATGCTAGAACCACTCAGAAACATTATCCCTGTCACATCTCACTGCTTAATTATGTCTCTATTTTAGGCTTCTAGAGTCATTGGACTTGGAAAGCCCTCTCTCATGTGTGATCTTTGAACAAGACTCCATGTTGAGTTATGCTTGAACTTAAATGGTTCCATTTCTAACCTGTTCTGACTTAGACAGCAGTTATGGTTTCTTGGTTCAACAACACATGGAATAATCATGAGTTCTGAGCTTTATGCTCATCTCCATATAAGGTACTATCAATTCTTTGCAGGAGGGTCTACTTTTTTCCCAACACTTGATAGGGTTTGGATTGATGAATCCCAGTGAGTCCTCTATTTTAAATTGATAACATGCACATAACTTTGTTTTTCTAATTCACTCTTGCTCTGGTAACTATACTTTTAAACTCTGTACATGTTGTCCATCATGAATTTTTTGGTTTTATTTTGGTTATACTTATATTGTTCCCCAGTGCTAAAAGTTAACTTAAAAAATATGGCTGTCATAGACACCTCCATATATTGCCAAACAACTAGACAGAATATTTAAAATTAGGAGTGTTGGAAAAATTAGGGAGTTCTGGAGAGATATCCACATTTAGCTTTCCAAACACTTATTTCGCTTATCATTATTAAAGCATTTCCTCCATTGGCCTTTTGTGAGTCTAAATCTTATTCCCTCAATTAGACTATAAGCTGCTTAAGGACAAAGGCCAGATCACATACCTCTTAAACATCACCACCATGTAAAGTAGCTACACGAAGTTGTCTGATCAACTGTATAGAGATGACACTGCAGCATTTTTAAGACAGCTGTTTGATATTAGAAGCTTGCAAAAGTAGCCTAACATTGAAGGCAGACTGGAGAATAGTGTTCTGCTTCATCCCTCCAGAGAGCAGTTCAAGTCAGGTCCCGAGTAGACCTATGTTGAGAAGAGATATAATTACCCGGGTCCAGAGTGGCCTCAGGTCTTGTCTGGCAGACTGAGTTATATCTATCAGAGCCTTTTAAAATGCTTACTTGGCTCCTTATAAAAACAAACCCCAAAACATCATTTATAAAGGTCATGGGAATGGCCTGGGCCAGAATAACTAGAATCCGTTTTGTGCCAACACCACAGAAGAGGTTGTGGCTGAATTCTTAGGTAAGCTCCTCAAGCCTATATTGCTAATTCCAAAGAATGAGACATTTATAGCTGAGCTGTACTCTGTAATTCAAATGCCAATCCAGCAATAAAATAAGATCATGGAATTCCAATCAGAGATTTTTATCATCTGACGTGGAAACCACTACACCCTCAGTGATACAAAGATTGACCACCACCTGCAAGTGCTGGAATTCAGCATAATTATATAGAGGTGAAAATTTTGAGGAAAAAAAAAAAAAACTATTTCATTGCAATGAGAACCACGTTTTCAAACATTTGCCTTCTCTGAAATGACTAATTTTAATAAGTAGTGAATCAAGGTTTAAGAGCCCTATATCCTGAAATTCAAGTTGAACCAAATAAAATTTGCTTCAAGATAATAAGTGAAAACTACTACAATTTGGAAAAGACTTTTAAAGAGCACAAGTGAGATCCCCAAAGTAGTTTGATCCTCAATTACTCATCACAAAGCTCAGAACTCTAACAGTCTTCTACTTCAGCTAATTGAGAAGTTTTAACATAAGAAGGACAGCTCTACAAAGTGTCCCAATAAACACACAGCATTAATTCTGGACCAATAATTTCCTTTACAGAAATTACCAGTTACTGTGTACTTGTGAATCTATATAGCAAAGTCTTCCAATGTATTTTAAAAGATGTACATATCAGGATTATCCTGAGAAAGCCAGTGCATATGGTCCTCTTATCAAGGAGCCCCCAGCTCTCATTCATTTGCTCTGTTCCTTCCACACATGGGATACAGCTGCCTTTGTATAAAACTGATGCAATATAGTTTTGTCACTTATATCATCACCTGAACACTCAGATACCACCCCAGGAAAGCCAAGCAAGATAACGTTTTTAATTTTTTTTTGTATAGTCATATTTGAAAAGCATTACACACACACACACACACACACACGCACGCACACCACACACACCCTGAATGGGTTATAAAGCAAGACTGTCAAGCAGAAGGATGTGCTGCACATCACCAGGTGATGTATGTAATAAATACATGAGTAGTACAGAACTTTACTGGCACTTTAAAATGAGCCAGCTGGCCAATCAGCCACTGTCAAACTTCTGGCCCTTAAATTCCTCATAGTAAAATAAGATGATCAGAAGATCAGATTCATTTCTTTCATGATTCTCACTTCTCCATTCAGCTTATAAGTAGTCAGCCTGAAAATTAACAGTGCATATAGCCATATTTAAACAATATTATAGAACTTTATTTGTTAATAAATTTTCTCATACAAAATTGAATAACTATATCTACCTACCTCAAGGAAATCCAAAATGCATAACTGACACACACTTCCTCAAACAGTTATCTCTTTGAAACTTGTGTTTTTAGGTAAATAAAAAGCCACATTATAAATATATCAGACTGCTTTATTCCTTAGAAAAATAAAAGTGTCTTGGGCAATGAAGTTTCAATTTTTGTGTATGTTATCCATAAATAAAACCAACTCCTATATAAATTCATCTATTGAGAGAGGTCAGTAATGAAAATTATACTATTAACTAAATTATATGCAAGTACAAAGATCATCCATACTACCAAAAGATCATATCCTCAATCAAACCCACTTAAAAATGACATTATATTCTTTCTTATCTTTTTATAATAGTTCCTTTTTTTAAAGACTTAAAATGCAATTATTTTTATTTTCTGGAATTTCTGATAAATAGATCATCATTTAATGTAATAGTCACAGATTTCAGGACGAAACTACAATATGTTTATACACCACCTTCACATATAGCACAATGAATGTAGTGGTCAAGTATTAATTAACTAACTATATTAAAGTAATAAAATGATTTATGCCAGGATAATTTATGTCCAACATACAAAACACACATTTACAAGAAACTTTAGAAAGAAAATATATCAATTTTTTTTTGAAAATCAGGAGTAGCAATAAGATTTTCTGTATTATTTTCAGCCTTATGTTAGAAATGTTTTTCTAAATTAAACTGATCAATTTGTCATTTAAAAAGAGCATACATTAAAAATAAAGTTACACATACAAAGAATTTTTATATACACACGTATATAAAATAACCAACAAAACCAACAAACAAATATTAAAATGGTAAACTAAAACCATTTAAAGGCAAATTAAAAGTAAAAGTAATGTTGCCTGAAGCTGTTTGGTTCTTTATATAAAACTACTACATTATAGCATAAACTATACTATACCTTATACTATGTAGTTTGGTGTATAAACTACTATTTCCAAGTTGTATTTTGCAACTCTAGTAAGATCCATTTATATAATTCAACCTGATCTTCCTCTATCGACACAGTAATTTTTGTGTCTTTTAATTGATTACATAAAACAAGACTTCCATTTTCAACACTTCTCCCAGGAGAAGTTAAACAAGTGGGATTAGGTAGTGAGTGTCATTTTTATTTTACTTTCTGTATTTGCTTGGTCTAAAATTACTCTAACCATGTATTTTTTCTTCCACCTTTTCTTCTTTATGTGGTGCTGGAACTCGAGCCAAGGGTCTCATGTTCTTCATCCTTTAAGTCACTTATTTTAACCCAGTAATAATGGTTAAAAGAATAGTGGACTGAAATAGGGTGAAATATGTCCCTTGAGGAGCTGGCCTTGTGGCTCAGTGGTAGTGTGTTTGCCTACATGTGTGAGGCACTGAGTTCAATTCTCAGCACCACATATAAATAAATAAAAGAAAGGTTCATTGACAAGTGAAAAATATTAAAAAAAAATGCCCCCTGATATAAAATTATCATCATTTGGAACTCTAGAATAGCCAAACATGTTAACCTACTTAAAACTAATCACATATTCAAAAACTAAGTTTTAAAGAGGCTCTTTCTAGAGACAGGCTGTAATCTACAACAGAGAGTACACTTCACTGAACATGATATTAGCTGAAAAGAACACTGGCACTTCCACTGGCCATAGCAGCTGACATGTCATTAACTCCTTCGTTGGGGCAGTCTGGACTCACACAGGGGATCCTGCTGGAACTTCCACACTGTTCGCCTACCTCTATGGAAGCAGACTGTTCTTGTGGTTTTCTGTCCTCTTTTACAAACTGTAATGTCGCACTCTCCTCAGCAGACTGACATGGTCTTTCTCCAAAAGCCACTCGTTTCCCTGCTTCTGCTTCCTGTTCCCGGAGCAGTCTTTCCACCTCCACCTCAAGTTCCAAGGTCTCCTCATCAGCTTGCACATCTAGCTGCTGCATCAGCTCCTCCAACTTTTTGGCCTTCCGGAGCTCATTTTGCTGTATGATTGTACAAAGGTGCTCGGTGAGTTGCTCTTTTATCTCAGTCTTTCGCTGCAGATCTAGCTTTGCTGTAATATACTCAGCTTCAGCCCTGTCAAATCGCTTCCTGTCAGGACAGGGACAAAGATTGAGCCATTAGTTTTCCATTGAAGAAGATATTTTTTAAAAGGCCAGAAACAATAAACTCCAAAATTGGGCAAGGCATGTATGATGAAGATGGATATTAACACTTCACAGATACCTGTCTACATGTTAGATGAACTGAGGAATGGATGCAGAAACTTTCACAACATTCTTTAACAACACCCTTCTGTGCTCTCTTCTTCTTTCCGAAGCTGTGCTTGAATGAGGGCAGGCTTAGACTGTTAATTCAGTGGTGTGCAAGCTCTGAAATGTGTGTCTGTGGGGGTGGGGGAGGTGGAGAGCTCTGACTTGTAGCTTTGCCAGTATGTATCTACCACTCCCGCCAATTTTAATCTACCAATGTGATATCACTAAATATGGATTTGGGAAGAGATGAACAAAATCTGCTCTTATGAACTAGCACAAGCTAGCTCCAGCACAGAACTGGTTATAATTTATAAGAAATAAAACAAGAGTTGGAGAAAGCAGAAAATCTGTATCTCTTAATTAATGAATTATAAAAGGTAGAAAACAATTTGATGGAGGATATGGATGGTGGTTGGGAGGTAAACATATGTAATACAGAGTGCACCCAACAAAATACTAGGTGAGGGCAAGAAGAAAAAACCTGTAGAAAAGAAAACAAGGCAGGTTTAAGCAGGATCTCTCACACTTGGCACTATTGGCCATTGAGCATCTTGTAAAGGGCAAGACTGTCCCCAGGGAAGAATCCCTGGGTTGAGCTGTTCTCTCTCCTCACTCGGCAGCAAGACTACTATCACACTCTTTGGCATTCACACTTATGTACACCCTACAGATGGGCAGTGCCAGTCTTACACGAGGTAGGGTAGTTCAAGCAGGGAAGCCAGTCACCCTGAAATAGTCTTTTATTTTTTTTTTGCAACACAACGGTAAAAAAGAAAAGTCACATCTTTGTTCACTGTCTTTTGCTTTTTCTACATAACGTATAAAATGTATTACTCTTCTTTTTCCAATAAGGAAAGAGGTTTCCTCCTCTCTTCGAAAAAAAGAGATTGATTCCCAATTAGTTCTTCAAATAACTGCCACTAGCACTAGTGAAGACCATTTTGGCTTTCCAGTCATGGCTGCCCACTTACATTAACTCAATGTAAGGAGTACTTTTTAGTGAAAGAGTCATAGCAAAAACCAGTTATGTCTCCTAGTGTACGATTCTCTGTCTTGGAAGGACATATAGTGAGAATCATAAAGGCTTTGATTTTAGAAGTCCAGGGTTTGAAACTTTCTTCTGCCACTGACTGTGTGTCACTTGCTTTGGTCTTTGGATACAAAGAATAGTTATCCAAACTAATATGGGGGGGAAAAATGAATTTTATTGTAGAATACAAGAGGCAATTTCACAAGCAAATCCTAAGAATCAAAGGCTTCTTACTCTCCTCAGAGCTTAGAAGCCACACCATTTCTCTCACTAGAGCTCTCCTATCACACTCCACTCAATCTGTCGGTGATCCTGTTCTGTAAATGCCAGGAGAACCTGGGTTGGCCTCATTCATCTCAGTTTAGAGTTCTTAACGTTCGTGGCCACGAGCCACTGTCTGGCCTATGGATTAATATGTTGGAGCCAGCAGCCCATCTTTGTTCTAATCAGAGGAGCTCCAAGCTCAGCATCTGCAGTGAAAAGCAGTCAGATTCCTGTGGAAGGGGCTGGGCAGGAGGCACATAGGGACTGACAGCTCCAGCACAGCGACTCTGGGCAGTTCCCTGGTGAATCCTGGTCTATCTGCAGAGCAGTGATGGAATGAAGTATCTCACAGGAATGATTGAAAATTCAATAGCACAAATAGGCCAAGCATCTAGCCCAGTGCCCAAGAAACAGAGCCTCCTTCACAGCACCAGAATTGAAAAGCATCATTATTGTACTAGTAAACATGTATCTAAAATTAAGATTGTGGAAAATTTAGGAACCCAGTATTTACACTTTAAATTCTTATTTATATAATGTTCACTTATCATATTTCTTTTTTTTTTACTATTAAAACATGAGAGAATCATTTGTGTTTCAGTACCCCATGAGTTAAAAGAACTGTTCTAAAGGAGCTCTGTTGAACACCTGGGTCCCTTATTTCCATATTTTATAACATATCCTGTTTATAAATGTCATCAAGGCAAGAGCCAGCCCTGACAACATTCTCCATAGAGAACTGCCCTTTCTCCCACTCAAACTTCCCTTCTCTGAGTCTGTGGTCTCCCTCAGCCTAAGTCAGTTAGCAGAGATTTACAGACTGGGTTCATGAATACTGAATTGAAATTAACATTTGCAAACAGGTCCCTAGGCTTCCAGTAATCTTTCACTGGAAGATAAATCACTAAACATTTTGTATTTTTTATATATATATTTGAAGTCCTCCTACTCAGAGACATGCATATATATTCTTGTACAGAATGATTTATATTCAGAATATTGATTAGTTTCACAAACTACACTACCAGCCTGAGGGTCAGGTGAATAAGATCAAATCAGAGTATGATGCCATACTTTGGAATAAAATAATAAGAGCATTATACACAACACAGTAAGACATACTGCACTGGAAATGTAATTATAGAATTGTTATTTTAAAGGGATATTGAGAGATTTAATAAATGTTATTTAAAGGATTCTAGAAACTGTCCTTCGGTTTTGGTTTCTCTGAAATTTTTAAAGAAATTATTAACCCTTGGTATATTTAGGTTTCACTATACACTTTTATTTTCTCAGTTTCTGTTTTGAGAAGTTTTAACTCTTTGTATGCATTAACCCAGGACTTTTAGAAAGTATTTTAAAAAACAAAGAAAATTCACTTAAAAAAATAGATTAAAATGAATTGTAATTTGATAGAGCTTTCCTATCACACTCCACTCACTTAAGGTGCATCATGAAATTAAAGATACATTTTTCCTATATCTTGACACATTCTTCCATCTCATCACCCTAGGAATTGTTTCATCATTACTTACTGATTATTCCCATTTATGTTAAAAAGTAAACAATGAGAAAACGAGAATGGTGGAATGATCTAAAAAGACGATGCAATAATGAAATAAATTTATCACTGCTTGATTTTCTAATTGTGTTGTTCAAAGTACTATGTCACCTCAAAAAGGTGTAAGAGAAGACTGGAAACACCATCTTTACATACTGCTCTTAGTTTTCATTGAAGACAGTTGAGAGTTAATAGTTCCTCATTTTCTATGCATGTTGGCAAACAGACATTTGACAGAAGAAAACATTTTGCTATTAGACAAATCAAAAGATGAATATTGCGGTGGGCTAACACAGCTTACCATCAAAACACCTCCTAATCCATGGAACTTTTGAATGTTACCTCATACAAAAATTACCTTATAGGAGAAAAGATGTGATCAAGTTAAGTATTTGGGGAGTAGTTAATCTTGAAATTGTCCAGTTGGGCTTTAAAAGCAATCACAGGTATCCTTTGAAATGAGAAAATAGAGAAGTTTTGAGAGAGAGGAAGAAGCAATGTGATCCTAGAGGCACAGAACGGAGTAGCGTGGCCACGGACAAGAAACATCTGAAGCCACCAGAAGTTGGCACAGGAAGGAAGGAAGGAGCACAGTGCTCTGAGGAAACTTGGCCGGCCACCACCTTGTCTGCAAGTGTCCAGACTCCAAGAAAGCACAGGAAGAAGCATCTCATGTTTTAAGCCTTACAGTCTGTGGTAATTTGCTATGACAGTCCTAAGAAACTAACACAAATGCAGACACACTCTTTAGAGTGGACGTAGTAAAACTGATATTTAAGTGAGATCTCAAACTATGAGTCTTTAGAAAAACCCATCCTGCGTGAATTTCCTCAAACTCAAGAATCCACGAAAGAAAAACATAGTTTTAAGGACAAAAATGAAACATGATATCCTCATACAATTAACAACTTCAATAGGAAGAACTGTCAATATTTTACAAGCCTGGGGTTGTCCTGTGCTACGAAAAGAATTTTCTCCTCTTTTCAGTTCGTAAATCAAATTTTATTTGATACAAAGAAGTTTACTACAATCACGTTTTTATAAAGTTGCCTTCTACAATCCCTTTTTTATCTGACTTCTATGAATTACTCATAAAATGATTTTAAAATATTTCCCTCTTGTGTGCATGTGTGTACACACAGGGGTGTCCTTTAAGCCTAGATGATCAACAGGGGTAATCATCGTACACTCAGGTTCAACAACACACTCTGGATGCCGTCGGCTCCATGTTCTAGGTGGTCTGCATGGCACTGGGGCAGCCCTGCCCCACAGCTGTGCACAGCAGCAACAGCAGCTCTCAGGTCCGTGGCAAAGTGCTGGTCTTCTCAGAGGTGAGGTATCCTAAGGTTGCTTCACACTAGTCAATTTTAAAGCAAATTCTGGCTTATTTACTGAGAACCTTTGAGGACATAGCACTGATCCAGGAGTAGAAAATTTAAGATATCATTTTTATTAAAAAAAAAAGAAAAAGTTAAGGAAATCTCCCACAGAAATCAACAACCTGAGGATTACCTTCCAGTAGAAATCTGGACCATTATCTTATAGTACCAACCTATAACTTCCCTGTAACCACAAATGCAAACTTACAAAACACTGCATAATATCATCACTAACAACCAACCCTGAATCCAGTCGCAGTTTTCTGATGCTTTTCTCTGACTTCACCAAGAGCTGAGGCTTTTAAGAACAGTTTCACACTGCATCCATTAACACACCGCCACATCAACACCACGAGGAACTGATATCTTTAGCTCATTAGAGATGTAAAAATACGTTAAAAGTTCATTAAGGATATTTATATATTATGGGATGTTTTCTCCTTTAACTAGTAATTCTACTGTCACTATGGTTCTCTGAAGGTCAAAACTGACATTTCTTATATACTATTCGGTATGAAAAGGTGTCCTTCTCCATTCACCAGTAGGACAGAATTAGTTTTTGTTGAGATACTCAGCAATGGACCTTATACTATGAATTATTCAGATAAAAGGCTGAAAAGGCATAAAAAAGGTTCTCTGGCAAACTCATATTACAGAGAATAAAAGATGCTAAAAATCAAGGCTTAGTTTAATCTTAAAATCCTGGTTACTTCCTCAATGGCCTTATTAATAGGAATCTGGAACCTCTGCTTATCAGCTACTGATGGCATTAATTTAAGCTATTAATTAATAAAGGCTAACCATTATGTCTAATAGCATATGGTCAAATAACAATTACAAAATCACAAGGACAACCACAAACCTCTTTCTTAAACACTAAACAGTGAATTAAAAACCATAATCAAGCATTTCCACTTTATTAAATTGTTACATAAACATTCTGATGTTGTGGTTTACCCTGGACTAATGAGGCATTCCGATTGATTTCTAGTGTTACAGAGAAAATGCAGAACCAAGTCATTAACACAGCATTCCCTTGTGAGAAAAGACAAACCAGGATGATTAAAGAAATGTTGAAGAGACTGAAAAACCCTGAAATTGGACTTTTTTTTTTTTGCCCTTTTATCTGTTTGCAAAGTCCATGTAATTCTTTACATGTGTTAGTTCATTTTAAAAATACTCCATGATGATTTTTGCCTCTTTATAAAAATGCCAATAGTTGAAGCCAAGGAAACAAAATAATCAAACCATTTTGTACATATAATTTTAAAACATAAGAAATGAACTTTAAAGATTCTAAGAAAGAATGGTATTTTCTTAAAATAGTCACAAGCTTATAAGAAATAAACTAGATCTTCTGGCTTTGAAGAAAACTAAGAGAATCAGGCTGTAACCCCACAAAGGCCATTATCAAATGATCACAAATCTTAATGGCAAAGAACACAGATTTGGTGTTACAGAGTTAACAGTTTGGGGACAAGCCATTCAGATGTTTACTTTGCTAGATCCTAAAAGATTAACAAGGGTCCCAAACATTAAATAGTTGGAGGTATAAAAGAAAAACTAAATGCAAAGAAAAATACAGGAAACTCTTTAACAGGGACACAACAAGGTAAGCTGGTAAAGCAGAAGACAGGAAGATGTCACAGAAGAAGACACACTCAATTAGCACAAAAGAGAACAAACATTACTTACTAGGGTTGAAAAGAGACTTAAATGATGATATGCTTAAGAGCTATGGGCCTGGCTAGTGATAAACAGGAACTATACCAGAACCCTAGATCAAGGTTCAGATTCCCTCACTCACTGTGCATATGAATAGTCCAGGCTGGCCTGATCAATCCGGTTCCTGAGGATTCCAATGTCAGCAGACACCATGTCATCCAAAGCCTGTAACTCCTTCTGGATCCGCTTTAATTTCATGGTCTCTGCCTGAGTTCTTTTAGATCTAGAAAATCAGGAACATGAGTGGGTAAAAAAAAGTTTTAAAAAGATGTATCCACACATAATGTAAGGAAAAAACAAAATACTGAATATATAATTATAGTTATGATTTTTTAAATTGAAAAAAGTCAGAATTTAAATAAATGTTATTAATATTTTCATATTATCTCTAAACCACATTTGTTTTTTTCTGCTTATTCTTCCAAATTTTCTATAAGCACATGCTACTTCATAAACAAGGAAAAACAAAAATATATAAAAGAACAGATCTGTATTCCCTTTAATTGAAGCATCCAACACAGCTTTTTAAAATTCTAGTATTAAATTCCTCTACTTATTAAGCCCATTTCCATTTGAGTCTTACCTGACATGAAGAATATATGCCTGTATTAAACATTTCTTTAAAAGTCTGAAAACATTTATTTGTTTTTAACTGTCGTAAGCCCCATTTCTCTACTTTTCTTGCTTTGATTTTTTTGTTCTCTAGGTTTAATTACAGGTCCTCAAAATTATTTGTGGGGCTCAAAACCAAAATACTCTTTTATTTCCTTGTCTACCTCACTAGTTTTATTTTCCCAGATGTGGGATAACTATAAAATCTTAACTGAGCAACAAATATACTACTTATAGTAATTTCAAAATAAAAATTATGTTTTTAAGAGTTCTATTCTTTTGAGAAAACAGGTAAAATTAGAGCATTTAAAAATATTTCACATTTATATAAAAATATATATAAAAGAATTTAAGCTGTAGATGAATTTCCAATCTATTTTAATGCACCTGTGTTAACTTTGCTGAAATATTTGCAAAACTGAAAAGTTCCACTTCATCATCTCTCAGTTCCTGCACCACCCCAGGCATACACTTTAGAAACAGAGTAGCAAATACAAACCCAAACTTTTAATCCTGATTCACTGATTTCAAAATCTCACACATTCTCAATGTAGAAGAAAACCCTACATGAGACTATTGCATGGCAACTTACATTCCCGATTCCACTGCACCATGCGTTTATCCTTACATTCTACCCACCACAGTTCACTTAACCAGTATGACTTTTACATCAAATACTTCATAATCCATTTATTAACAATCCAACCATGATGCATTATTCTTTACAATTCTATCAGCATCAGTGTTCTCCATCTTAAATCAGAAATACTGAGAGAAGTCTGAGCCTGTGAATCTTGTAAAAGCCCCAGTAAACAGTCTCCCCACCAGATGCAGCAGTGTACACCCTGTACTCTCAGCCACTCAGGAGGCAGAGGCAGAAGGACAGCAAGCAAGTTCAAGCCCAGTCTCAGCAATTTAACCCAGTACCCAGAAAACAACCCCTGCCAAAAAAATCCACAACCCCCTGCCTCTCTTTCCAAGCCCTTCTGTAATTCTTTATTTCTACACAATTCTCTGGCTTATCCTTTTCCTTTCTCAGAGAAGTGAGAAGTCATTCTACACTTTTTCTAAATGGAAGCCTATGACAATGCTTTTTGAAAATAACCACTTGTGGGGAAAAAGAGGGCATTTCTCTTTCACACATTGTTCTTTTTCTTGAAACATACTTAAGTCAGTGAGCTGCATATCTCCCATGCTTCATGAAAGAAGGAGGTGCACCAGCAGAAGAAAAATGTCATTTTAAAATGCATACATCCCTCTAGCTGATCAAGTTCTGAATCACCCTTAAATGCAACCTGCTTTGTTTCACCTCTTCCCTGGCCCCTGTATCTATCTATCTATATATATTCCAGCCTCAAGTAATAATAGTTTTGTCAGACTTTTTCAGAAGTCTGAAAAGAAAATGCCATCGAATACTTGTTTGCATTAAGTTCACAATGTTCTTAACCCCTGCTTTATTTCCTAAGGCCACAGGAAATTAGTAACTAAAAACATTGCCATTTGAGGCTGGTACTGTATAGCAAATTATGTGTTTTATTTATCTGTTTTATTTTATTTTGTAGTACTAGAGACTAAATTCAGGGCTTTGTGCATTCTAGACAACTGCTCTACCACTCAGCTACATACATCCTCAGCCCCTTTTTAAAAAAAATATTTAATTTTGAGACAAGGTATCCCTAAATTGTGTAGGGTGGCCTCCAACCTGCAATCCTCCTGCCTCAGACTCCAGAGTCACTAGGATTACAGGTGTGAGCCAACTTAGCAGAGTAATTAAGAAGGGACCACTGACAAACTAACATTGGGAGGTGCTAGAAAAATCTCATGCAGTGCTCATTACGGTTATCTTGTATCAACAATAGAAGGCTAAATTAAAAGGTAAATTAAGAGAAATATCCATAGGAAACACAACTAAGATTGGTTGCAGCGTTAAGTCCTTATGCAGAATAACCTTTCTCCTATACAGGTCAGATAATTAAGGTTTCTTCACATCAAAATTAAAACCTGCTTTCATTGCACTTTTGCATACACTGATAGCTATTGACTGCTTCCCTGATGAATGTGTAGATGGTTACAACTGAAAGCAGATGCTAGTCCTTAGCTTTAATATTACTGCATTTATAAATTCATTATGATACATGCTTAAAAAGCCTCCCTTAATGAATTAGAACTGGAACTTCAATATCATTTATGAAATGTAACTTGTTTAACTATCATTAAAAGTAAAGGTTGTAGAGAAAATGCCAGTTTATTAGAATGGGCATGGGAAAACATAAAACACAGCAAAACTGACAGTAGGTTAAACAAGCTCTCCTGGTTCAAGAGCCTCACCTTTCTGCAATTGCTTTAGCCAAAAGAGCTTTCTTACGTTTATTTTTTTCTTCCATTAGTCGTTGTTCTTGTTGAAGGATTTCCCAACGAGATTTTTCTTGCCTAGAGAGCAAGAGCAAAAAAAAGGTATAAAGATAAGATTATGAAAGAGACTTCTGCCCTATTCCACACCTCACCAGTCTGTTTCCTATGTATAAAATTTAATCAGGCAGATTACATATATTCTTTCAAAAGTCCTCTTAAAAGAAACCCATCTGCAGCTCATTATTCTACTCTAGAAGGAACAAAGACTATGATCTGAAGGAAGTAAAAAGGGTTACATAAATTGGACCTTTGAAATCCATTATATGTATATAATCTAGGATCCCACAAACTGGAAGCCAGAATACTGTAGCACTTTTTTAAAGAGCACAAAGAAATGTGTGTAAGTTAATTATGTATTATATGCAAAATTGAGATCAAATAAATCATTCTGTAGCTGAGGTCATGTCATACCTTTTAGAATATTCTATAATGAAAAGTTCCCACCAGTTTAACATTCTTAAGACAACAGCCAATGTTTATTTCACATATTTTCTTCCAATTTGCTCACTTTTTTCCAACTCTTTAAACATTTTAAAATAGAGTAATATAAAGCCAAATGGAATTGGGCTAAAAAAAGTCTTCAAATATCTAAAAATATGTATTGTCTTCCAAACAGATCAATTCTGAAAGAAATATATTAAAATTTACCATAAAGTCATGAATTTGATGTCAAATCAAATTAAGCAACAGCAAACCTATTTATTCCAATTATTGTAATCTCTTACCACCATTACTTCCAAATTCTCTACTTGCAAACCTGGTCACCACTTCCAAATGGATACCTCTTCACTTCATCCCTCCAGCTCTGCCTTAGTGCTGGCACGGGTCATCCCACATTTTCTCTACCATAGATCTCCTCACCAGGTGCCTAGTTCCAGCTCACCTGGCACTGTCCCCCAAATGGTCTGCAAATGCAATAACACCCAGTATTTCTCTAATCATAACTTTGATCAGATCACTTCTCCCTCTGAGGCCTTAGAACAAGGCTGTGTCAGCAAACTCACTAGACATGCTGCCTCTCTCTCTCATTTTTTTTTAAGAGAGAGAGAGAATTTTTAATATTTATTTTTTAGTTTTCGGCGGACACAACATCTTTATTTGTATGTGGTGCTGAGGATCAAACCCAGGCCGCATGCATGCCAGGTGAGCACGCTACCGCTTGAACCACATCCCCAGCCCCATGCTGCCTCTCTTTCCGAGCCCTTCTGTAATTCTTTATTTCCACACAATTCTCTGGCTTATCCTTTTCCTTTCTCAGAGAAGTGAGAAGTCACTTTAGAGCATTCTACAGGATACAGCTTTCCTTTCCCCTGCGTATAACCTCCGAATTTTTCCTTTTCACTAATGGCTCCTCAGATTACTTGTCTTCTTTAAAAATATGAATATATTCAGTGTTTTTAAAAATAGAATAATTTTCCTAATAACGCCCAATCTAAATTGTCCAGCTTAATTTAAACTTACACCCCCCACCCCCAATTATTTCAGGCTTTTGTTGGTAAACTAAACACTCTTTCAATGTTGGTTTCATAATCCATGTGATCTTATATCTCTTGCCTAAATTCTTAGTTATAAATCCCTGATGGGCATTAAACATTTAAACTCACGTATAGAATCTGGATCACCAAGGATCAGAAAAACACACAAAATATTTTGAAAAAAAAAAAAAAAAAAAAAAAACTCAAAAAACTACAACAAAAGTCATCATTTTTCCCTTATTGCTATTTAATGAATTCACAAGACACAGAATGGCAATTTCCACAAATTATGTATGCTGTTTCTAGTACAACCACATTAAGTAAATAAAGAAAAGAAATCTAGTGGTGCAATTGAATTATATAATTAGTCCCTCAGTTTCCTACACTCTCTCACTGGCCCACCTCTTCATGTCTCTTCATAAATACTCCTTTCTGAAACAATGGAGATGTCATCTAGAAAGTGAAAAGTGAGTTCAACTTGGGAAGTGGTACAATACCCACAAGAACTACTTTTGGTGAGTATAAAGGTCACAGACTTTGGATATAGACATATTTGTGTATCTGAACTCTATTACTAGCTGTTTATTAGCTTTAGGAAGAGGACACCTGTTCTGAGTACCAGATAAAGTGAAAATAATAAACATACATTGTAGGGCTAGCCTGAAGACTGAATGATATAAAAGAAAATGCCTAAAAATAATTCGCTCATACTATGTTTAGCTGGTAGCTACTTTTCCAAGCTTCCTGATAACATTTCAAGGCTTGAATATAAGACAGAGAAAATGTTAAAACCAACCAACCAACCAACCAACTTTCCTCAAATTACAAAGTGGGAGGGGGAAGTAAAATGAGAAGTCTCATAGACTTACTAACAATTCCACTTTCTTTTTCTCCAATTTGCAATCAGGCTTTGGAGGTAGGACCTCAACATTTTTGTGACCATCATGGGAATTCTCAAGTCCTGGTTCCCTTGATTGACTTTTAATACCCTGTGGTTTTCCATCACCAACAGGAGAGGAGAGTGTAAGAGGACTAGGAAGAGTAGGGGAAGAAGAATGTGGTTCTTGAGTGTTAAGTCTCTGTTTTGGTGCAGAAAGCAGCTGCTCTGGAGGTAACGAGGCTGATCCATCTTGAAGTCCGAGTCTCTGGCTTAGCTCTAGAAGGGCTTTTTCTCGCTGAAATTGTTGTCGAGTTTTCTTCCCAGGGAGACGGCGCTGTGGTTCAAATGGATCTATGTAAAGGGGGATGAAAAAAATTAACTTGTATGAGCAAAGAATAATTATAATTTCTTTAAGAAAATAAAACACTGATATTAAACTTTGACAAAAATTCTAGAGATCCTTCTACCTGATTCTCCAAGTCCAGAAAGTCAGCCATTTTTCTGTAAAGTTCAATAGTTCAAACACCATATTGCTGATATTTAACAAAAACCCAGCTCTCAATTTATCTTAACAGAAAATCCATTTGTTTGAGAGTGGGCCTTGGAACACAAAGCAAGTTTTCTTTCTTTCTTTTTTTTTTGTTGCCTGGATGCAAATTTTTTTATTTTAATGATTTTATATTTATTTTTAAATATATTAGTCAAATTACACAGTTTTTCATGATTTCATGGTTATCACTGCTTTTCTTTTTAAATCTGATTTGATATCTGCCTATAAGAATTCTGATCTAGGTAAACAAATAAATTCTCTGTCTTGTCCTGACTCTGATTTATGGTTCTCTCTGTTCTCCTGAAATAAATTGGTCATCAGTTTGCAAACAGATTCCCTTCTTTACTTTTCTAACAGGTTTAGGGGCAATTTTATACACAGGTGGACACTTTTAATAAATATAATTGACTAAAGTCTCATAATTCTAGGAATTAGAAATTAATAATAAATTCTATTGTTTTATTTTATCTTGCAAAACAACTGAAGGTTGTATCTCCCAAAGTCTAGCCAGGCTCTAATTAATGCATTCAAACTAATTTTAATAGTAGCTTTAACAAAGCAGTAGAGAAATATAAAATAATTGGAGGAATTTTTTTTCTAAGCATAAACTGAATAATATTTCTATTATATTTTTTGGACTGTCTATGCCAATCTTAACCTCTTAGGGCAGACAAATGGAGAATACGACTTACATTCATACTATATTTAATAAGATCTATATAATATTTTCAATAAAATGCTTGGAAAATGAAAGTATGAGTCCTTATAAATGAACAACTCAAGTAGGTCTTTTAAATTCCACATATTGGCTTTTGAAGCAACAGACTCCTGTTATTTAAGTTTCCCAAAGAGGAATTAAAAGTTCTGAAGTCACAGCCCAGTTTTGCTTACAGACCAGCTCTGTCAGGCAAACCATTTTATCATTCAATATCTCAGTTTCTTCATCTGTCAATCAATTGAAAATTATTTGCTTTATTTAACTCATGGAGTTAATGGAAGAATTAAACAAGGTATGTTAAAAGATAATTTCAAAGACAGAAGCACTATGCAGGGTATGGTAGCACACACCTTTAATTCTAATTACCTAGAAGGTTGAGGCAGGAGGATCACAAGTTTGAGGTCAGCCTGGGCAATTTAGCGAGACCCTATCTCAAAATAAAAAATAAAAGGGGCTGGAGGTACAACTCAGTAGTCAAGTACTCCTGGCCTCAATTCTCAGTACCACAAACAAAATAAAAAATCACAACTCTTCAAGGATAGACATATTCCTTCTCTTCTGGAACACACAAGAAAACTATTTCCTATGCCCCAAATCATATAACTTAGTTTATTAAATGAAATGTAAATAGGAATAACACATGTCATTCACTGGTGAAAGCATTTAACTGCCAGTGTTCACTTTTCCATCTTCTTTTCCTCCTGCCATTGTGAACTCCTTTATGACAACACCAAATGATGGTGTGGAATGACTACATGTAGCAGAGTCACCTGGCAACCTATGTTAGACATAATACTGGAGTGAAAAATAAATTTTTATTATTTTAAGGTTACTTGTTATGTCAGCTTAATTTGACTTACACAGATTGCACAATTACCATACCTTTGAAATTCCCTGGGTATTCACTCCTTCCTAATCACATTCCTTCTCTTGCATCCCCACCAACTTGAACTTGGTATTTCTTTGACTTTCTGTATTCCTAAAGGAATATATCTGTTTTAAGTGATTTTGATTTTATAAAAATTATCATAATATATATATATATATATATATATATATATATATGCCTCCAACTTGCTCCTTCTCTTCACTTTTCAAATGCTTCTTTCTTTGAAATTATCTTTTAATTAGAGCACAACTTATTTATCTCTTCCCCCGTTAATGAATACTTCAGTTGCTTTTAACTCTTTAATATTATAAATAAGAATAATGACCAAGTTCCTCAATGTACATTCAGGCATTTCTAGGGTATATTGTCCTCACTTTTGCTATCGACCAATTCTATATTCCTAGATTGTTTAATTATATTTTTAAGGCTGGAGAACAGCTGGGAGGGCCCTTAACATTAAAGATCCAATTCTTAGAGTTTTACAAACGAGAAATACAAGGCGAAAGGACTTAAGAGGCAGTCCTGGGGTCGTTATGCCAATCTCATGTTTGTGCATGGGTATACAAAGTTAGCATCTTTGTCCTCAAGGTAGTTATAGTGTAGTGACCTGGGGTCTATGCCCTCACATTTCACTACCATATCATGGACCTTGAAATTTAGGTCTTTACCACCTTATACCAATCCCAAAGCACAGTGATAATTCAAAGTATAGTTTTAGTTAACAACTATTTTGTTTAATTAGGGCTCCTACATTAATTAAATCTTCTTTGCCCTGGGAAATTCACCTCTGCTAACACATTAATCACTGTGAAAGATTCCCAAACTCCACCCAATCCCTAGTTCCACAGCCAACTTTTGGACAAAATCTACATTCGAATAGTTTTATGGTCTTTCTCATTAGGCTATAAGCTCTTTGAAGGCAGGAATGGGATGCTTTGCTTATTTTTGTATCTCTAGTGCAAAAAGTGATACTTGGAACTTGGAATTCAGACCAGAAGCATGGGTACTTGTACTCTACATCTGGATATGTGACTGCCCGTTGAAAACACATCCATGTGTGACTGGATGATGAAATAATTTGAGTACATCAAGCTAGATAGAGTCAGTTAACCACTCACTGTGGCACAACTTTTCTGCTACAGTTTTTAAAGGCCTCTGGAACAGTCAAAATTTCCCGATTTATATAACCTACATTATCCTTATCTTATTAATTTACTTCCTTTTGCATTCGTCAGTCCTGGATTATTCTCACATCTTTGCTTAAAGTGTACAGGCTATTGAGTCACATCCAATTTTCCCACAAACTAATAAAGGGCTTAGCAAGACTTATTTAACTGCTCCCCAAATAAATTATGGTACCAAGAGTGGCCCGAACTTCTCACAAAAGTGGTGTGCACTACCAGGATCACTATACAGACCTTTATGAAAATTCAATCACAAGCAAAGCACAGTTTACATCACTAAGAGTTCCCCACCAAGTCACTGGAAGCTTAATTCCTTCATCAAAATACATTTAAAAATAATATGCTTACTCATAAAGCCAAGCCAGAGGGAGAAGTACACGATTCTAGCTGACCCGAGTTGGTATGGTTACGTGTGTGAATAGACACAAATTTCTGTGTGAAGGTAAGCGCGCGCGTGCACGCGCACACACACACACACACACACACACACACACAGGGCTTCACATCTAACTTCTCAAAAACCCTTCCGATTGCTGTCAAGAACTGGAAAGTGCGAGACCCCCTGGCACCCGAAGCGCAGGCCATCCTGCAGACTACTCTCACAGGAACCCGGGCTCTGGCACCTGTCGGGCTCTAGGGTCAGGGTCAGGGTCAGGGTCAGGGTCAGGGTCCCCTTCTCCCCGCTCCGCCGTCGGCGTGAACGCGCCCGGCCAACCATGTGCAGGTGCCCCCCACCTTCCTCTCCGCGGACCCCCGCTCCCTACCGGAGGCAGCCAGACTGCGGGCTCGCCTCCGCTCCCAGGCCGCAGTCGGTCGTTCGGACCCATCATTAGTTCTTAAAATAAGGTTATTAGAAAAGAGCAGGACTGGCCCCTCCCTCTGTCTGGCTTCCTGTCTTGCTAGGCGATGGCTCTGCTTCAAGCACACCTGCTACTGTGACGCCATCTGCCAGAAGATCCTCACCTGAGCCAAACTGAGGACAGTGCTGTGTTCTGAACCTCCAAAACCGAGTGCTAAGCGAATCTCTTCTTTTCTTTACCAAATATCCAACCTTGAGTATTTTGTTACAGCCATGGAAAATGAACAGATGTTTTATGAGTCATTTGTGTGACTTTTTTTTTTTTTAAAGAGAGAGACAGAGAGAGAGAGAGAGAGAGAGAGAGAGAGAGAGAGAGGTGTGTGACTTCTTTGAAGAAATGTCCATTCAGATTCTTTGCCCATTTTTNCCCCGCAGGCTGCAGCTCTGGCCGTCAGTCCTCCCCGCGCACGGCCGAGGGGGGGCCGCCGGGCGACACTTCCCGAGCGTCCTCTGCGGCCCGGCTCGAGTTCTGTCTTAAACACCACCCCACCCCCCCGGGCCTCCTGTCCCCAACTCTGGGGGCGTTTAGGAGGTGGAAAGATGCGCGTGTCGTCGTGGTACTCCTAGGTCAGGGCGAGTTCAGGGAGCTGAGTTGTTCTAGTTTTAGATTTCTCTCTTGGCTGTTTTGTATCTAAGAAAGAAATAGCAAAACCTTATCTGGGTTCATCTTTGAAAGTCCGAGGTGTTACTTTGGGTTTAGTATGTTAACAGTGTGTTTTGAAAAATTGAAATAGAGGAGCAGGTGGACAATAGGACATCACACCCAGAGAAAAAAGTGGAATGAGTACTTCAGGTTTAGAAGATTGATCAGAAGGGGAAAGACGTTTGGGGTCTCTATAGTCTTTTGGGGGAGTTGCCAAAGATGCTTATTTTAAATGTGGATTCATTTTTCAATACATTGAAAAAGTAAAATGCCATCCAGAAGGAATGGAGCGTACAGTTTCATCCAGTTTTTGAATATAGAGGAAATACAGTACATTAAAGGCATAGATTAGCTCCAGAATAGTAAATGGGAATCAGTGGCATTCTAGCAGTTAATTCCGTTTCCCATTTGCTGACATCAGCCATCTAGTTCATCTAACAACAATGTTAAACTAACTTGTGAGCTCATGTTGAACTTTATACATAAATTTTCTTTGGTTCGCTCTGGATGAATTTCAAGTTATCCGTAATCTTAATAGAGATGGTAATTGTGGTATTTTAAAAGGTTTTGCATTGGCCCTGAATGAGAACTGAAGCATGAGCAAGATATAGTAAAAGATAGTAAAATCCATCTGTATAAAATTATGATTTCCAGTTGCAATGTTCTAAATCTCATGTTTGTTGTTTCTGTTGGCTCTCCCTCATGGTGACTGGTTTTTTCAATTGATATATAATATTTTAGTGGGGGCTTATCTTCAAAGAATATTCTGTGGGAGTTTTCTGTACCCGGGTGGAAAGAGTGTCTCTACATTTGCTTTTGCTGGGCCATAGATGACTCGATTGTGTTAAACTAGATTTAAGATAATTTTTTTTCAGCTTACTGTATAAATTTGGATCCTACCTTCAAATATACAGGCTTCAGGTGTCAGGGTTTTTGTTTGTTTTTTGTATTAGCACAAACACATTTATTTACTAACCAAAGGGATGGTCTTAGTTAAACCAACACTTTGAAATAGTTCCCTGTAAAATGTTTGTGATAGAGAAATTGAATGTAGTAATAATAATAATAATAATAAAAGCAGTCTGGAGATTTGTTCATTGAACTGAGCCTCTTCATTCTTGCAGCTAATTCCTGTCCAAAGTGGTGATGGAATTTTTATTCTACTTTCTCATAACCCACCTACAGATGACATTACTCATGGCACACTCCACCACTAACTTCACATCTTTAAATTGTCTTGTTACTGCGCTTTCCTGCCCATTCCTGATGCTGAACCACCTATCTACAAAGCTACAGACCATCTGAGTTTTTCTGCCATCAGCTGTCGTTTCTTCAAGCTTCTCTCCCAGGGTATAAGGAAAACTGTTGTTTTCAAAGTGCTTTCAGTTTTTATGTTGATCTTCGGCCTTCAAAGGTGATGACACAATCTGGTTTGGCCTTTGTGCCTGTTTTCTGCTTAGTCAGTCCCATTCCTGGTTTCTTCATGTAGCCATCAAAGCCTTTGCAGGCCCCATCTTCCTTCCAGCTGCTAGAATGGTGGTCATGGTGGGCACTGGTGGGCTGGTGTATACGGTGAGGGGAACAGGTCGGATGTGGGCAGCATGCTGTCCAAGGTTTTTTTAAGTCACAGACAGACTTTCCTACTACTTTTCCAGAGTATTAGGCCGAATTTTCCTAATTCTCAAATGCTCTATTTTTTTTCCAGTTCTTCAAATTTTGTCTTCAAATATGTGTGGGAGTCCCAATATTGGGGACCTATAATACCTAGGACCCCTCTTTCTCATCTCTTATGCTTTCGTTTAAGTCCAGTCATTTATTTTTTACTTAAATAAAGCATGTATTACTGAGCATTTTTGTGTGTATGGAAAGGGGACCATCTGTGACAACTGAGACTATAATATTGCCTCCAGTTGATTCTCCACTAGGGCAGCTAGAGGAATCTTTTAAAAATAAAAATCCAAACATACTTTATATACAAAGAAAGATATGAAAAATTGTGTTTTATATGTGCAATAAGATGGTGATGCATTCCACTGTCATGTATTTAAAAAATAAAAGCAATTAAAAGAAGAAAAATAAAAATCCAATAGTGTCTATAGTCATTAAAACTATAAAATGACTCCTTATCACACTGGATAAAATGTCAGTGCCTACATAATCCCAACCTAATGGACTTTTGCTTAACTTTTATATTAGGCTCTCTTTCCCTTCACTCCACACTCCCTAAATTCCAAATTGACTCTCCTTTGGGTTTTAGAATTTGCCAGATCTCCTTCCCCTGCCCACCCTCAACCTCTTATTGCCCATCCAGGGCTATCCCAGTGCTTACCTCCAACCCCTGCCCATTGAACCCAGGGGTGCTTAACCACATCCTACCCTTCCTATTTTTTATTTTGAGACAGATTCTCACTAAGTTGCTGAGACTGGCCTCTAACTAACCATCCTCCTACCTCAACCTCCTGACCTGTTGGGATCACAGGCAGGTAACACCATGCAAGGCTCCAATGCTGTTCCCTAAACTACGATGTTTCCCTTGTCTGAGTGGTTCCTCTTGTATCTCAGGTTCTGACCTCAGTGTCCACATAGATTTTTATGATTGTCCTATAAGAGTGGCACCCCCATTTTCTTAGCACTAATTACAATTTCTAAATTATTGGTATTCGTTGACTTTTGGGGCGGGGGATGGCTGTTACTTCTTTATTGGCCGAGAGTTTGTGCCACTTCAGGGATTGGAGGTGATGGTTCGCGCCATTCAGTGTGCCATGGACCTGAGCTCCCGGAAGAGAAGCGCTCTGGGCGCCATCTTTACCAAAATTCCTCCCTCCCTTTTTTGTTTTGGTTTGGGGACACCGTACTCCATCTGGCTACTTCCTGCTGAATAGGGGCGTCCTTTAGAGGGAGGGAGGGAGGTCAGTTGGTTGGAGAAGGAGGCCAGGAGGCCCCATATCCATGTGTTGAAGGCATGGATTTCCTCCAGGGAGAAGTCCATGAACGTGCCCTGCAGCTATGAAAAGAAACAGCATTAATTTCTGGCATGTCATCCAGTCTGTAGGGCTGGTAGAAAAAGGCCTATGCCCAGGAAAAGGCAGGTTAGAACATACAAAGCTGAAAACCAAGGGCTTATTTCTTTGGCATGGTGGGGTAGACAGAGATGGCCCTTCGGTGGAGTTGTCATTCGGTATCTTCATCTTTCAGCACTTGGTGGAGGTTTCTTGGGATGAGTGGACGTGAGTGTCGTCCGGCTTGTTGGCAAGTAGCTGGTAATCTCTGAGGAGGAAAGGTAAATCTGGGCAGTTGTGGGGGTCCTGCCAGGTTGGGAGCTGTGGTGGGATTGTCCTCTGGAGGGCATGCCGCCGGTTCTAACCAATCCGCAGGCCAGTGGTGGATGTCAGGCAGGCGATCAGAGGAGTGGACTGCGACAGGAAATGTTGGGCTCCGAGTTTGGGAATGGGATTCCCCCTTGAGGGAGGGGGATCCCCATCCTGGTTTCAGCACCAATGTAGGAACGGCGGAAAAATCTCTAAACTCAACAAGCCGAAACAACCGTTTACCTGTCCAGATTTTATTAGCAGGAACGTAGCGGCCAGTTGCAGAAGAGAAGGGGGGAGAGAGAGAGAGGGAAGAGGGGGAGAGAAGGAGAGGGGAGAGACAGAGAGGGGAGAGGGGAGAGAGAGAGCGGAGAGGGGGAGAGAGCTCGTTGACTTTTTATGTCTTATTTTCCCTGTTAGATAATATCTCCTCAAGATTAGAACAGCATCTTTTATTTACCCAGAGTAAAATATATTTGACATTAAATAAGCACTGAATAAAATATTGACAGAATAAATCCTTCTGAGCCAACTATTAACTTGAAACACTGCCACATGTAATGTATTTTTAGATTCCTTTCTAGTGTGAATTTTTATGATGGTGAATAATATTAACCATGTTTATTATTATGTTAGGTCTTATATATCTTCTGTCAGCTTTCTCCCTAAGTATTTCATGATGTGATGTTGATATAAGTATTAATATTTTATAATGTTTACTTTTGGTTATTTTGTGTACACACACACACACACACACACCACAAAATGCATATGCTGGAACTTAATCCCTATATGATATAATAAGAGATGGGGTCTTTAGGAACTGACCAGATCACAAGAGCTTTGGAACCTCCGGAATGGGATCTGTGCCATTATAAACAGGTTTTAGGGAGCCTGCTTGCCTCTTCTATGAGGTGCTCCAACAAGAAAGCACCTTCTAAGAAGCAGAGAGCAGCCCTCACCAGACACCAAATCCACCGGTGCCTAGATCTTCAACTTCCCAGCCTCTAGAACTGTGAATGATAATTTTCTGTGCATAAATTACCAAATACAGGATTTTTTTGTTATAGCACCAAATGTACTAAGACAACATGGAAATAAAATTGGCTTTATTTGTTGATCTTATATCCTGCAACCATGATAAACACACTTATTAGTTATGAAGCATTTTCAGAGGGTAAATATCATTGGATTTTCTACAGAGAAAATCATGTTTTGCAAATAAACAGTTTTACTTCTGTCCAATCTGCCTTTTATTGCCTTTCTTGCCTTATTGCACTGGCTAGACCCATCAGTATAATACTGAATAAAAGTGGGATCAAACACTGTTGGCCTCTGGTCTTAAGGGAAAATCATGCAGTCTTTCATCATTTAATATGACGTTAACTTTAGTTTTCTTGTAATGTCCTTTACCAGGTTGATATAATTAATTTCTGTTCCTATTTTGCAGAGACCTTTGATCAGAATGTATAATGTATTTTGTTGCATACTTTTTCTGTTTCAGAGTATTAATATGGTTAGTTGAATTGATTGACTCTTCGTTGTTATACCAGTCTTATATTCCTGGGATAAACTCCACTCAGACATGTTTAATTATCCTTTAAAAAAATTTTAATAGTTGTAGATGGACAGCATGCCTTTGTTTAGTTTTTTACGCAATGTTAAGGATATATCATTGCACTTGGTTGGCTAAAATTTTGTTTAGACTTTTGCATATTTTTACAAGGAACATTGGTCTGTAATTTTATTGTTTGTAATGTCTTTGATTTTGAGATCAGGATAATACTCTGACAGATGAGTTGAAAAATGGTCTCTCTCTTCAATCTTCTGGAAGACTTGTGTGCCATGAACAGTCATTTTTCTTCTTATATACTTGGTATAATTTACGAGCCATCTGGAGCCATCTGAAGTTTCCTTTGTGTGAAAGTTTTTAACTTCAAATTCAATTTCTTTAATAGTTATAGATATTCATATGCTCAATTTCTTCTTGGCTGACTTTTGTTTGTTCTTCTCTCTTTAAGATTTTTTCTTGATGCATATTAATTATACATTATGGTGACTTTCACTGTAGTATTGAGTGGTGAGGATGAAGAGGCCCCAGGGATGCACCCTTCCAGGGACACCCCAGTGACCCAGCTCTTCAGCCACACCCCATCTTCCTAAGGTTACCACCAAGTCAGTCCATTAAAACTAGGATGGACTGATTAGGTTACAGCTCTCACAATTATTTTCCCTCTGAATATTCCTGCTTCAACATGGGGAGCTTCAGGGAAATACCACATATCAAAACCATAACAAGGCTTTTCTAATTTACATTCTCACCAAAACTGTACAGAGTTCCCTTCCCCCACATCCTTGTCAGCATGTGGTGTTATGTGCACTGATGCCCCACACCCTTGTCAGCATGTAGTGTTTTGTGCACTGATGATGGCATTTCTCATTGGAGTGAGATGTAATCTAAATGTAGTTTTGATCTGCATTTCTCTGATTGCTAGAGATGTTGAACATCTTTTTGTATAATAGTGTACTTCTTCTTTTGAGAAGTTTCTATTTAGTTCATTTGCCCATTTAGGGAATAGGTTATTGTTTTTTGTGTTGGAGTTTTTGAGGTCTTTATGCATTCTGGATATTAATTATTTGTCAGACGAGTAGCTGGCAAAGATTTTTCTCCCATTCTGTAGGCCCCTTCTGCATGCTGTTGTTTTCCTTTGCTCTGCAGAAGCCTTTTAGTTTGGTGCCATCCCATTTACTGCTTCGTGGTAGTATTTCCTGAGCTATAACGGTTGAGAGTTTTCTGGTCCGCTTCCTGGGTCTTTGATCCATTTTGAGTAGACTTTTGTGCAGGGTGAGAGATAAGGGAATAAGTTTCAATCTTTTATGTATGGATATCCAGTTTTCCCAGCACCATTTGTTAAAGAAGCTGTCTTTTCTCCAACATAAGTATTTGGCAGCTTTGTTAAAATCAAATGGCTGTAGTTGTGCGGGCTTGTCTGTGTCTTCTACTCTGTTCCCTTGGTATATGGCTATTTTTATGCTAGTACCAAGCTAAGCTCCCTTCTCCCTCAGCACTGGAAATTAAACCCAGGAGCACTCTGCCACTGAGTCACATCCTCAGCCCGTTTATCTTGAGGCAGGTCTCACTGCCGCAGTCTGGCTGGGCACAATCAGGAGCCACTTGTCAAAAGAAACTAACTTTATTTTTAGAACCACACACGCCAAACAAAACAGCCTCTCAGGAAAAACCCTCAGAGCCTCAACTGCCACCACCAGCTTTCCACAAGCCTCTCTCTCCCACAACAGCTTCTCTCCACCTCCCACAATCCTCCTGCTCTTGAGGCCAATTGGCTGGGTCACGTGGGCGGAGCCAAAAAAGTCCCCCAATGAGCAGCTCCGTGGTCTGAAAGGGCAGGGAAACAGCCCAATGAGCATCACCGCAGAGGAGCCAATCAGCTAGATGTTGCTGGGGCCGAGGAGCCAATCAGCTAGATGTTGCTGGGGCCGCTGTGAGCCAATCATCAGCCGGCAGCTGGAAGTTTGCTGGCAGCTGGAAGTTTGCAGGGGCCCCTTCGGCTGTGGCTCTCAACATCTCCCCCTCTCTGTTTAAACAACAAGCATGTGGCTTAGGGACCGTGCCTGCCTTAGGTTGTCCAATAGTACATATGGTCCTTAGGTTGGTACCATTGCAATTGGATCTTACCGGTCACTGACTACCGGTCCAGTATACAGCCACACCCCAT
>NW_026000019.1:20642854-20702245 GCF_001458135.2 Marmota marmota marmota
TATATATATATATATATATATATATATATATATTTAAAAAACTCTCTCTCTCTTTCTTTAAAAAAAAAAAAAGAATTTTTGTCTGTCCGTGAGTGCATCACTATGAGGTACAATAAGAGGTGTGGGAAAGGATTTTTGTTGACTGCTACATTACAGTAACTAGAGCAAGCCTGAGATGGTGGATTAATATTATTGGATGGATGGATGGATGGATGGGTGAATCAAGCCATACTAAAGGCCACCTGGAAAAGCCAAAGGAGACTGAGCAGGCAAAATAAGCAGCAGACGATATATTCAGCATGAAGTACACATATAGCACATAGGCAATTGAGTCTTGAAGTTGATATTTTGGCTATGGGATATGTTTTCTACTTACATTATTTTGACTTCAGAATTTACATACACAGTAAGGAAATCATACAGACTTTAAGAAGATGTTGGAAAACTGAATTTCCCCTTTCTTTTCTATATGGTATCTTCACTGAAATATTTTAAATGTTTTCCAATGAAGAAGTAATTCCTTTTAATTGCATGAGTATTTCAGGCATTTTTAAAAAATGAGAACACATAAAAACATTAACTAGAACTGCTGGGCAAAATAACTCTCCTGTTTAACAGTTTCCATCAGTCTTCAGTTTAATTACAGGTTATTCTGCCAGATTTCTCCAGAAAAAATTGACTGAATGAAGTCATTTCATTGGATATTTACAAACACTAGACTTGTAAAGGGGGACATCTGTCAATTCCCCCTTGGCTTGAAAATGATGGAGGCTGACCTGGCAGTGCACAACTGCTATTCTGGGATCCACATATTTTGATACTCATTAACACAGTAAGGAAAGAGAGGAAGGTAAAACTTGACTTTTACACTTAGCCTTAGTTTTGTAATTTTTTTTGCAGTGAAATATGTGAGACTACAAACCTGATTTGGTCTAAGATACAAAGGGATTGGATAATGATTTTTGTGTGTGGTTTTTAGAATATCTTAACATTAAGAATAGTCTGGGAGGAATCTACAAAGCTTTGGGTATCTGTAGTCAAAGCTTAAGTATTGGTGTATCAAGCATGATAAAAATGAATTACCAGGGTCAGTTTGTTAATGTGATCTATTTTGTGTTCTGTAATAACTATTTTGTGTTTTGTTTTGGATTAAGTAATAATATTTGATTTTGAAGGCATAATCTCAAATGGAAAGCAGACAAGATGAAGATTAGACTGGGATTTATTTTATCTCGGGCAGCCTACAGGAAATTCCAGAAGACAAGATCAATATAAATGAAGTTTTTAAAGAATTGAAGTGGAATGCCAAATTGTGGTCCTGTAGATCCAAGTTTAAAAATGTCAATCCCTATTACTTCGAAAAAAATTGATGCAGAAACTTCAGATGGTCTTTGCAAAGAATTCCAACTGTGGTAAAACTTACAATGTGATGCATTCAGAGTGTTTATTCATAGTTTAAAATATGTGGAGTTTTCAATCACAACTTATAAATTTGGTGAAAACCCAATTTCCTCTTATGTGGTAGCTGCAGATTTTGCGGGAGAGCAGGGCTTATATAGCTTTGTGAGCCCTTAGGAAGGAAAAATAAAAATACAAACTTACAGGGACTTGAAAGACTCAACAGGTGAGAGGCCCTAAGGCTTGATCAATCTTGATCAGCTTCAGATCAATCTACTTCAGGTTCATTTAATTTCATTTGTTTAGAATGAAACGATTCATTATAATCAAAGTGGTGTACACCTGTAATCTATGTGACTTGAGGATGAGACAGGAAGATCTCAAGTTTGAGGTCAGCCTGGGCAATTTAGACCTTCAGTAATTTGGGATGCAGCTCATGGTAGAGTGCTCCTGGGTTCAATCCCTAGTACCAAAAAAAAAAAAAAAAACAACAAAAACAAAAGCCCAGGCTGATCCATTCATTCCACTGTTCATTTATTGAGTGAAGCCCTATAAAAGGCACTGTGGATGTGGCTTTGAGTTTGAAGGCCCTGTGCAGAAGGAATAAGGCATTCCTATCCACTCTGAATGTGGAGATAGTGTGCACCGACCTGCTTATTGCACTCAATAGACTTCCTCATGTTAATAGTTCTTAGAGGTCTGACTACTAGGAAACATACACCACACACATAGAATTCAACTTCACTCATTCCAGTTTTTAGGCTTTTTAAAAAATGTGTGCAACATGTAGTAACATCACCGGGAAGACATTTGGGGAAAAGATCATTCAGCCTCCTTGATTCTTTGCTGTGCTCAGGTTTTCCCTCTGGCCAAGTGGGAACTCACATTCTTCTTACAGGTATGCTGAATGCAATTAATGTTCTAGACACACTTGTACTCTTTGGGCAGTTCTGATTAAATGATGCCACCAATTGAGCACAAATGGGCAGTGGAGTGTGAATAGCTGCTTACCTGGGATGGAGAGGCTGACCCTTCACAACCCAGGTTTGTTCTTCACGACTCCTGGGAGACTCTCCCTTAAGCATCTTTCCACTTCTTATCTGGGTTCTCTGCTCTGGCAATGTTGCCTCCTATGCTGGTTTGTAGAGGTTAGGTATGAAGACCACCCAGGCAGCCTGTGTGGCTGTTGGAGACTCAAGCAAGAGTAAGATTTTACCCCTTCTTCAAAGTATTTCAGGATGTAGAGGCCTGAAAGGAGTCCTCTCGCAAAGTATGGCTTGGAATTTAAACTTAATGCCAAAGTCACCACACCTTTTTTAGAATAATTACCACTTAACCAAACATTTCTGAGTTCCTTATAAAATGGCCCCCACAGTCACTTAACCATTTTAGTAGTTCTTCTCTGAACTTGGTCCAAGTTTTCCATGATTCTGGTTAACAAGGTGCTCTGCAGGGAATGTAGTGTCCAGGTGCATGACCCTGCCAGGGCATTTGGTGTGGTGGGGGGAGCAAGAGTAAGATGACAACCATCCAACATCCCTCAGGCTCTCGTAAACGCATGGCAGCTTTCCAACCAGGAAAGTGGTGCTCACAGTAAACCAGTAGGCAGGCAGTCGGGAACAGCCCTGCCCTGGGTTTAGGTGGAGGAGAAGCCAGGGGCCACTGGCTTGGCAGCAGCAGAGAGGAAGTGAGTGAATGCTAAGAAATCTTTCACTTTTTAAATGTTATAAATCTCCTGAACACAAGAAATCCTTCTAAAGCAAGGCTGAGAAGGTCTAACCAGGGATGGATGGTTAGGAAAGACAGGTCTAATCCGAAAGCTTCCTGGGCTCTGTCCTTTTCCGTTATTTACATATTCCTATAAATGCCATCACTAAAGTGTTGCTTCATTTTCCTAGTTTCTGGTGGTCCTGAAAGGGAATCTGATGAAAAGTCACTTGAAACTGACTTTCTCAGGATAAGCAAATGAGTAAACTAAGGAGTCAGGATTATACTCACGGTACATTTGGCTTCAAGCCTTGGACTTTTCCCTTAGCCAAACAAACAAGCAATAAAACCAAAATGTGCCCATTACCATATCCTGTTTCTAACACCGGTTCAGGAAATTAGGTGCAAACACCTATTGTGAATTTCTGATTGTTTAATTTAGTTACTGTATCATTTGTGTCCATGTATTTATTTTTAAATTTTGTAGTCACTGCCCCTGCCTTTTTGGATAACTCTTTTCATAACAAAAGATCAAATTCCACAGACATCAGCATCTGGCACTTAGGAAAACGTAAGTTATGTCAGTTTGTTGGGGGTTCTGGAATACTCTAACTGGGATTCCAGGAAAGGATTGTTAAGATTTAAGTATAAAAGACAATAATAAATATCTGAAAAAATAAGATCTTCTTATTTCTTGATATTTGGGACGTTAAAACCAATTTTTAACAATTTGATTCCAAGGAAAATTAAATATGTATATAATGGACCACCCTAAAATATACATAAGTAAGTTACTTAAGCATGGAGCTACAAAATCGTCATGACCACTAATGTTTGAACCATATTTTCAAACACATAATACTGCTATAAAACAAAATGAGGTAAGGAGAACCATACCAGAAGAAATGCAAGAGTTAATACAACTATGCATATTATTGAGGCTTTTTAAAGATACTGTTTATAATCATGAGAGTTTAAGATTTCAACTGAAATACTATTATTTCTCACAACCTAGACCTGGTGTGCTGCTGGGATTCTCAACTGAGCACTACTGACATGTATCTTGAGCTGCTGGCCAGAATCTGGCTCTTGTTTCAATCTCCTTTCTCTACCATTATTTTTCCCTGACTATCTCGGGATGATTGTTTAAGAAATCTATAATTGAGTGAGGATTTAGGAGGAGGTAGAATACTAATATCAAACACAGAATTATTCTTTCTTTCTCTGGTCTACGACTCTTTGTGTCAGCCCTATCTAACTTTGGAGGCTGAGTTTGGAAATCAGAATCCCTTTTGAACACAGCTGGACTCTCAGGTAGTTTGGTCTTTGGGGACTGATATACCTAAAATAACTTTGAATAGTTAAATCTGACCACGTGTGAAATGGCAGTTGCCTTTTAATTTTAATGGAATATTTTAGAGCATTTTTATGGAAAAGCTGTTAAAGTTTTTTTTTCTTCACTACCTTAATGAAAAGGGAAAATGTGTTGCTGTAGCTGTTATTTTTTATAATAAATTTAAAGCAGTTCCTGCAAATCTTAACAAGTAAAATCAAATATTTAATGCTTTTGGCAAAATGCCTTTATAAAATTTACAGAACAAAATAAAATATCCTGGATTTAGACTTTTTTTTGAATAAAGCAGACTGAATTTCTTAAGAGTTTCTTATATCATGTATCAATATTTCCAAGTTAATTTGCTGTGTGCAAACATCAAACCTCATCATTACCATTATAGTTATTGTTGCAACTACAGATTTGTGCTCAGATTTTTAGATGGAACAAAAAGCTGGATTCACAAGTATGAATATTGTAGATGGAAACATATATATCTTTGACATGCAAATTAGGATATTCTAGGATATCTGCTCTTGATATAAGGTATAATTATAAAAGACTTTGTGGGCACTCTAATTCTGGGTCTGCACAAGGCTAATTTTTTTGGACTATTGGCAGTGATATGCTGTAACATTTAATAAAAGGTCCACAGAAAGAAAACAACATCCTGGATTTGCCAATTTCCACAGTGTAAATGTGAAATGCAGAGTTAAGAAGGATGCATACAGTTCTCTCTTACCAGCTGATGCCAACCAGCTCCATCAGATCATTGAAGTTTGTGCTCTTAATCAATACACTCTAAGCCACAAGTTTATTTTTTAAAAGAAGCCTACTAATTAGAGTACTTAGTGAATAATTTTGAATATTTTATAGTGCTTTATGGTAATTGAATGTGGATAAAGTCATTGATATTAAACTGTCATTGACATTCAGATGGATGGATAGTTTGACAGGGTCAGCATTTTAAGGTTGGAGCAATTCTGGGTCAGATAATCTTTGGATTGCATTTACAAGATGGAGATTACATAGTAATGTGGCTATTACTTTAGTTACACCTTTAGTTAACACAAATCGTCTGTCAAGAAACTATAAATTTGTTTATATTGCTCCCTACACCAGAAGGAATTTAGGTGCCTATATACACACACACATGTACATACACACATACAGAGATTTGTAATCTATATGCAGGGAAGTAAGGAAATCTAACCTAAGGTTAAAAAAAAAGTGTAGGAAAAATAAAATGGAACAGAAAATGAGGAAAGCACACACCAGCCTTGATTCAAGATCTGAACTCCTTCCTTGAGCTCTGTCACGACCTTTGTTCTGAATCTTTTCAGAGCCATGGCTGAGGGGGAAATGATTGGCTATGTCTGTATATTAAAAATACAGCAAAAACAGGGCACTTGGAAGAAGCCGGGGAGGAGTTTCATGAGAATGGTAATGATTTTATTATCAAATTCATTAAAGAGTATGGTCAACAAATTCAGAAAACAACGTGTTTCACTTTGGTGGTGGTGGGACTTGGGCCTCTACCCCTGAGCTATACCCCAGCCCTTGCTTTTTGTTTGTTTTTAATAGCACTGATTGAGTAACAAGATTTGATGTCCAGATTGGCCAAACCAGGCAGCCCCATTATGTAGCCTCAGTTCTACCAGCTTTACCTAATGCCAAAAGACTGATGGATACTTCTGGGCCGCAGCTTAAGTCATACTTTTCGTCTGGGAAATAATTCCTACATTTTAATCTGAAAGGATTTCAAGAAAGATTCTGAAAGAAAGAACTTCCTTGATTAAAATTATAAAGCACTTATAATTAACAAGGTATTAGCATGTAACACAGAACATGCTCAAATTGGATAATTGAGAATTTATAGAAGGGACTGTTTACAAAGATGTGAGCTGTGTTAATGGAATTAACAAGGCATGATGGCCACAGCCAGAGGCCAGGACCACCAAGGCCTGAAGGGACCAAGGGAAGGAGAGGTAACCAGAACACAAAAGATTATGGCTGTTGGTACTTGTAGCAAAAGGCACCCTGACAGTTGTGTTCCTCTAAAAGAGTCAGTCACTGCTGTCCTAGGGCCTGACAGGGAGGGAGCCGGGGGCTAAACACCCTTCCTGTTCCCCCTCCCAGCCTTCATCTCCTGCTGGTGACCCCCACGAATTTGACTGCCTTTCTTATGGTTTTGTATACCCACCAGTGATGTAAAAGAGCTTCCACATCTTTGTGAGCAGGCAGTTATTACCATTTTTTTAAATGGTGGACATTAAAGGGGTCTGTGTAGCGGCAGCTCATTGTGATTTTAATTCACATTTCCTACTGACATCTGGTGTTTGGTGCCTTTTCATGAGCTTATGTACCATTGATATCACTTCTTTGATGAAATGTCTAATCTTTTAGTCCATTTTTGAAGCCGGAGTGTATATTTGCTCACTATTGACTTTTGGGGATTCTTTTTCACTTCAGACACATACAAAATTTTGACCATCTCTCTTTGAGTGAACTTGCAAAAGTCCTTGTCTTTGCCTCAGGATGCTGTCAGCCTCATACGCTGCGTTGAGAAGGTTTCTTCTGTTTAGATGCTGGTTTTGGAATAATTACCTTCTTTCGCATTTTGAGGTAAATGTTTAGTTCATTTATCTTTCATCATAAATAACTTCATATAAGGCCATATTTTCCCCTTGAAGTTGAAAATATTCATTAAATTTGTATGTGGAGTATTTTCACTGTCGTTCATTTTAAAGTATGTCTCTGTGATCTCTATCTTGCAGAGAAAGATTCTGTTTTTATTCTTTATTGTCATTATTTTATTTACTATCCATTGGAACATGCACCTCTTTTTTGGTAAATGTTCCAGGCCTTTTTAGTCAAGTCTATTATTCTAATCTTCTGTAAACCATATATATATGTGCATATATATATATATATATATATTTTTTTTTTTTTATCTCTTTTTGATTTCTAAAAGAGGTATGTGGATTTCCATTATGATGATGGGTTTATCATTTGTTCTTGCCTTTTTAAAAGGATGATTTATTTAACTAGTATGCTTGGTGCATAAACTTCATAGTTATTATATTTTCTAAGTAGATTTTGTAGTACAAAATCATAACTTTTTCCCAGTGAGTGCTTTTTTCATGAATTTTTAAAATTATAGCACTAATATCAATGTGACTAATTAAAAAAGAATTTAGCAGGTATGTATTAGTTTTCTGTCACTGTGACAAAATTCTGGAGAAAATGAACTTAAAAGGAGGAAAGGTTTATTTTGGCTCATGATTTCAGAGGTTTCAGTCCGTGGTCAGTTGGGTCCACTGGCTTTTGGATGTATGTTAAGGCTACATCCTGGCAGGGAGCCTGTGGGGTGTGTGTGTGTGTGTGTGCAGAAACACAGTTGTACCTAAAACCCCCACTGGGTTTGAATTTTCTTTTCCATATCTTCCTTTTCTCCTTCCTCCCTCCCTCCTCCCTCTCTTTCTTCTTTATTAGTTTAATAAACACTTTTGTAATCAACAAATAAATAAAGTCACTCCTCCTTCAGGGCAGTGATTGTCCCACTGTTCTTCCTCCTGACTGAGTATAGCTCTTCTCCAGTTTTCCATGGTTAGTGTAGTTAACATCACACTCTTTGGTGAGTTGTGGCATTTATAACTGATGGAGTCCAAGGCAGTTCACCCCAATGTGGCATCCAGGTGTATGGAATGTTTTGAGCTAAAGGAAGTTGAGAAACAGCAGTTACAGAAATAACTTTCTGACTTTTCCTGAAGCAAATTTCTAAGACTCTCATGTGAGAAGTAGTTCCCCTAAACCCAGAGGAAAGGAAGATTCTATGTTCAAGACAGAGGGACTCCAGAAGACTGCAGATGGACAGGCCTTGTTGATTTTCCCCGTCTGCCCATACATTTTGTCCTGTCACACTTTTCTAAACTCTCCACTCTTCATCAGACTTACCATAGAAATGCTTCCACTTTGGGGGGCTTCATTCCCCGTGAGAGCTACTATGTCACATACAGCTTATATTAAGTAGATTTGTGTTAATCTGCACATTGTTAAAGTGACCCCAATTGAGAATTTAAGAAAATTAAAGGAAAAATGTTTTCCCTCTTCTATGTAACTGTAGTTTGTTTGGTTGTTGATTGAAAATAATCTGCTATAGACTTGGTGAAGGCACATGCATGTTGCACCTGTCTGGTTGTACTCTTTGGCCTGATATGCAGAAAGTTCCTGGGTTGGAGCCTTATCATTAACGGAGCCAGGGTGAGTCACACTTGCAGAGACTCCCCAAAATAGAATTATGTACATTATGTTTTTCCACATTTAAAAGGTCCAGATGATTTGACATTGATATAAAGATTTAGAGGTATTTTGGTTTGCACCAAACTCGTTATTACATAAATTCACAGATTTAAGACATGGCCCCTGATTATATTTTTAGTTTATTAAATAAAAATTTTTGCTTCTTTATTTGAATTTTATTGTAAAATTAACTTCTGCTGGAAATTATTTTATAATTATGCCAGAACTTCTTAAATGATAGAGAAGAATAATTCTATTTGAGAAAAAGATAGAGACTTGAAAGATCTTTCTCATTCCCCCCAGTCTTAAGCATAAAATTAAAAAATCTAAAAATCCTAGTACCATCTCAAATTATATTTAAACAAGAGTGTCAAGAGCTGGCTCCCCAGATGTCACTGACACCATCTGTCGGTAAAGGAGAGTTGAGTTTATTGACTACTCTTGGAAGGGAGTAAGCACCGCATCACAAGATTTTGGCCCTGTCTGGGAGGGGGAGGTAATGGCAGAATTCATTGCAGATTGGAAGTTTGGTTTGAACCTGCCCTTTCAGTGTAGGAACTGGATTAGGATTGTGGAGGAGTCAAAATACAACCATCTAGGATTAGAAGACAGAGCAAGGGGAAGATTTTGAGGCAAAGGAATGAAAGAATCCAAGGCATAACCCCCGGTACTTTCCATGGAAGAATTGGTGGGTCTTTTGGGAAATTCCTGTAATGAATAATCAAATTGTTTTAGTCAGCATTTTCCCCCTGCTGCTATGACCCAAAGACCTGACAAGAACAACACAGAGGGGGAAACGTTTATTTGGGTCTCAGTCCATAGATGGCCAAGGTGAGGCAGGACATCATGGTGACAGGGTGAGAGGAAGGAAGCTGGGAACATGGCACCCAGAAGGGAGAGAGAGAAAGAGAAAGTGAGCGCACACACGTTCCACTCTCCAGGGACAAAATACATACCCCAAAGGCAGGCCCCCAGTGACCACCTCCTCCAGCCACACCCTGCCCACCTACTCTACCACCCAGTTAATCCCTGAGGGGGCTTCAATTCACGGACTGGGTTAAGGCTCTCTCAAGTCAACATATCACCTCTAAACCTTCTTGCATGTCTCACACATGAGCATTTGGGGGACATCTAATATTCAAACCTATTCTTTGCTTGTCAAGCCAGTGGGAAGAGAGAAAAAGAAATGCTGATAAGACAGAAAAGTAAAATTCCATGAATGTAGGCAGTAAGGCAGGGCTTCCTTCTCAGTGCTGAGGCTGAGTGTGGGTAGAGGGCTTGGGTTCTTGAGAGTTATCTGGATTGTGTGACCCTGCACCTGCTCTGCCATCAGATCTCACTGGGATCCTCCTAATTTTCTTCTACTCCTTGTTAGAAAGTTCTAGAATAAAATTTCACCTGAAGTGGGAATTCTGATAGTATAAATGGCATGTTCTAAAGTCTCTGGATCATGATGCGAAGCTCTGGGAGACCAAAGATGTAAGAGCCAGGTCCTCCACTTCCCAGCATGGACAGAGGCAAGACATGTGGGCTCCCTGTCCCCAGCATTATGGCTGTAAGTGGAACTTTCATTGTAGGGAAAAGGCGCAGGGCTGAGTCATGACAACTCTGTTTCCAGAGTGACTGGGGAGCCATCAGAACAGAATTAAAAATGAATGCTCTCCAAGGCTCATCTCAGCCTGTTCAGACTGCTGCACAGAATACCAGGCACTAGATGTTTAAGAGCATTTATTTCTCACAGCTCTGAGGCTGGAAGCTCAAGATCAGGGTGCAAGCATGACTGGATTTTGGTGAGGGCTCTCTACCGTGTTTGAAGAAAGCAATCTTCTTATATCCTCCATGTCAGAGAGAATGAGAGAGAACAGAGGAGGAGGGAGGGAGGGAAAGGGGGAGAGAGCTCTCTGCTGCCTGGTGTTATAGGGGCACTAACCCAACATGAGCTGCCACTGCCCAAGGCCCCATCACAGTGGGGTTAGGGTTTCAGCATATGAATTTTGGGGACAGAAACATTCAGCCTATAGCAGTTGGCTGTAAATTCATTTTCATCTGGCCTCCAGCCAGGCCCTACAACAGCTAGCATGATGCAAGTAAGATGAATTAGTGTCTCTTGGGAAAACACATATATCTGCCCTTTTCCTCCTGCTCCAGACTCATTCCACTTTCCCTCCTCCAAATAGAAGATCTGAATTTCCATTTGTTAGAATTTGTACATCTGCTCATGTTTATTATTGTGGATCTCAAAAGGGACATGATAACCAAAGTTATCAAGCAAAGGTAAAATCATTCTATGTCTGTTTACTGAACTGTGTATGTGTGTGTATGTGAGTGTGATTATATGTATGTATATACACATACATACATAGTATATACACATACATAGTATATACACATACATGCATATACATTTGTCTATGTGAGTATATGTATATGTACACATGCACACACATGCAAGCACTTCAAATAATTTCTTTATCAGTGATTTCTCTTGCTGTCAGAAAGGTCAGAGCAAGATAAGTCCTTTCCTGTTCTGTGTCTTGAAGCAACTTTCATGTCAATGACCCACCTAAGCTCTGTCACCAGACAACTATTACTGGCAAACTGGCCTCAACGTTTCAAGGTTGGAGAGCCTCAGCCAATGCCGGAGGATGGGACAGAACCGAGGCGCCAAGCAGTGTCCTCAGGCTGCTAATTTGCTGGATACATAGAGCCCTGTCTTGTACCCGCCCCTAGGTTGTGGGTGAGTGGAACCCATTAACATTTAAAAATATTTGCAGAAATCAGAGGGGGAAGGTATTTCTGGAGGGCTAGTACTTGGTGCACTTTCATGCGTGCCAGAGTTTGCTGGCACGGCTCAGTCTTTGATAGAGAACATCTGGGGGGGCTGCTGCTGCAGCACAGAGACGTGGCGGAGGGCAGGAACAAAGGGGGCTTGTGAGAAAGCGTTCCAGTGGGGAGCTGCTCTGTGAACCAGCCTTACTTAGTGCCGGCCACGCTCGGCTCACTGGTGGCTAGGGCAGGAATCGGCGGGTTTGCCTCCCGTTGCCCTGGTGACGAGTGCCGGCATCTGACCGAGTGCCAACACAGGGTGGGCTGGTGGAGCTGCAGGGCCCTGTTGCCCCTGCTGGACAGACAAGTGTGAGGGCCAGGATCAAACCAGGGAGTGCCACCGGGCACCCGGGGCTGCTCCTCCTCCGCAGCTTCATTGCTGGGGACACAGAACTGCATGTGCGTCATGTTCATGGACACAGATTCATCACGGCCTCCTCCACGGCCAGCCCTACTCATGCTCCTGGAAACAAGATAAAATGGGTGCCCCATCAAGAGTGGGCACATCTCATACACAGAGTTGCTGTTATTAGCTGAAGGTTAATAAATCTGTTGGATGTCTTTCATTTATGGGTAGAATTTATGTTGGATTCTGATTTATGTCTGCCTCACCTTACCTGCTCGCATCTACGTGGGAGGACGACCCTTGTCTGGGCAGTCACTAAATCATACCCTTGCTGATACAGGATGGGAACCTCTGCAGCTCTTCATGAGCTGGTGACTGTGCACTTGGCTAGTCTGCGTGCCCCATCACTGGTCCTCTACGTGGATAACTGGACACGGTGTGTCCCATCACTGTTCCACAGAAGATGTGTTTTCCGTGTCCCCTGCTGCTCTTCCCTTTGCTCCCCAGCTGGCTGCTTCCTTTCTGACTCAGCTCCACAAAGCTGGCCCCTCTTTTTTGTTGGGGAGGGTATCGGGGATTGAACTCAGGGGACACTCGACCACTGTGCCACATCCCAGCCCTATGTTGTATTTTATTTAGAGACAGGGTCTCACTGAGTTGCTTAGTTGTGTTAGGGTTTACATTGGCTGATAGTACTCTCACTCTTGTGATCCTCCTGCCTCAGCCTCCAGAGCTGGAGGGATTACAGGCGAATCCACCGCAGCCAGCTAGCCCCTCATTTTTAATATTGCTAAGAGCTCTCTTCTCTGGGGATCCAATGAAGAACCCAGACATTAACACACTCACCAGAGAATTAACCCTCCACAGAATTCTGGAGGGTCGAGGTCCAGCGGAGGTAGTACCAAGTGCATAGGCATGCCAAGCCGTGTGACCTTCAGACTCCATTCATCTGACATTTATCAAGCATCACTGGGTCATGGGCTCCCGGGACATGAGGCTCAACAAGACCATCTCTGCTTTCCAGTTCTAGGAGCCCCAGATGATTCACTGAATATTTCCAACAGCAGAAGCTGACTCGGTGGAGGCCTGGTAGGTGCCTGTATTTCATTAAACTGCCTTGATGACTCTGATCACTTCTACTTTTAATTGGCTCTTACTATTTCACAGTGCACGTGTACTTCTAAGCTTATATTACTGAGATTGCTTGTCCTGCCATTCTAAAGCTGCTAGTAAAATGATAAAGATACCCTGAGGCTTTGAGTTTTCAGTGCTCTGGTATCTGTGAGCTGTGTGTGCACGTGCATTCTAAAATAGACCAATCAAAGTGATTTTTTTGTCCGCACTGATTCTTTTTTTGTTTTGTTTTGTTTTTACTGTTAGCCCCTATTTTGTTTAGAATTTGAGTTTACTTCAGCTTTGGGTTAGGGTTTACATTAGCTGATAGTACTCTCACATTCCTAAATGCTTTTTAATATTTTAAGGCCTTTCTGCTTACATTTTTTTCTAAGACTTTTTCTTATCCTTTCCCTCTTTCTCCCAATCAGTAAACCAAATACATCTGAATGCCAAATTTACGGTCAGCTCCTCCAAGAAAAATAGTTTATTAAACTAAAATCACTGGAGGTTACTTCAGACTTTATCAAAGATTCTTTCTAAAAAGAATAATTATAATAAACTGTAAGCCTGAGAAATAATAGATATCTGTGCTAACTAGAAATAAAGCCTCAAATTCATCCTGTAAACAATTGTCTTGACCAATTTTTAGTCTGAAGAAAGCTAGGGTACCTCTTTTTATAGGGAAAAAAAGAATACATTCACACACCAAAGTTTGCATTTGTCCTGGAATAACTATATACTTGTTAGTCTTAACTGTAACACAGGCGACAGGCTCTATTTCCTTTAAAGGTTAACATATTTTTATGAGATGATTGCTCCTTGAACAAATATCATCCCCTACATCAGAGTGGCATTGTTTTGGGCACAGTAGGTACTTAAATGTTAAGCAGAACTTACATTTCTAAAATAAAAACATCTTAAGGAACGGGGAAATGGAATATTAGTCTTAGTCATGCCTGCAGATATAGAAATTGACATCAAAGCCAGAGGCAGTGATGCACATCTGTAATCAGAGTGACTTGGGAGGTTGAAGCAGGAAGACTGCAAGTCTGAGGCCAGCCTTGGCAATTTAAAGAGACCCTGTCTCAAAATAAAGTAAAATAAACTGGGGATGTAACTCACTGGCAAAGCACCCCTGGGTTTAATACTCAGTACCATAAAAACAAAAGAAAATGAACAACAACAAAAAAGTAAAATAAGAATTTAAAAAAATTGACATCAAAATCCTACAAAGAATCTCAAATTTATCCAGCCTATGTTGTCTGAAAGCAATGCAATAGGTATATGTTTGTTTCCTCTCATCTCAAAAGTTTTTGGGTTCTTTTGTTATGTGGAATGCTAGAAATGATTCTAAAAATCACAATTAAATTCAAGAATGCTCTGAAACCACTATACTGAAGAAATAATTAAGTCTAGACTATTAGACTTTCTTCACCAAAGCTAACCATCATCAAATTAATTCTCCATTCAAGAGTAGTGTTAGAGAGTGGGTTCATATCATAATCTAGTGTCCCTCCAAGCTCAAATGTGAGACAATGCAAGAACATCTGAGGTGGAATGATTAGGTTATGAGAAGTTGTGACCTAGTCAGTGGATTAATCCATCCATCTGAATCACCAGTTGGTCACTATAGGCAGTGTAGATCTATACTAACTGCTTTCTTCCACCATGCCCTTCTGTCAGGATGTTCTGCCTCACCTGGGTCCAGAGCTGTGGAGTCAGCTGACCATGGACTGAACCTCTGACACTGTGAGAAAAATAAACTTTTCCTCCTCTACATTGTTTTTGTCAGGTATTTTGGTCAAAATAACAACAACAACAACAACAACAAACTGACTAAAAGAAACACTGATGCCAGAGTGGGGTCATTTCTGGTTGTGACTAACCTGGCCACATTGTTCATGAGCATTTAGAGCTGGTTTGCAGGAATTTTGAAGGTTTAAAGTTGCAAGCTGACATAGCTCTAGAATGTGTAAGCAGGGTGTAATGGGAAATTCTGGTGGAGTTCAGAAGATCAGAATGCTGATTGGATTGGGGCCAGTAAAGACTGCCGCTCATGAGGTTTCAGAGGAGGAAGTCTCTACTGGGATTTGGCCTAGAGGGTCATTCATGTTACACTCTGGCAGAGAAGTTGTCTGCATTTTGCCCATGTCCTTTCTATGAAGATGAATTTAAAGATAATGGACTAATAAATCTGGTGGGGGAAATTTCAAGACAGCACAGCATTCAGGCAATGGCATGGATACTGCTAATAGCTTTTATCCAAGCTTACTGTGATTATCAGGAGCAGAAAGCAGAGCATAAAGATTTGGAAAACTAGCAATCTAGCCAAAAAGGAGCAAATAAAACTAAGGCCAAGAAAGGTATGGTTATTAAAGAGATCATAGCCGCCAAAGAGATATTAAGTACTTTACAAAGAGACAATAGGAAAGACGAGGGCATCTTGGGTATTGATAATTCCATACCCATCTCAGGCTCAAGGGTATAAACATAGAAGTTTCACTGAGAAGAAACCAATGGGGCTTGTACACAGGGGTCCAGGGCATTGTTTCACCATATTCAGCTACCCAGGCACTCAGGGGCTCCTGGATTTATAGCCCCAGGAGGCTTGGCTACTGCTTGAGATGGTGGCAGACTTTGGTGGCAAACATGTAGTACAGGTTCTGCGGGAATACGGGATGCTGGAGTTAGGGGGTCCTGGAGGCTTCAACTAAGATTTCAAAAGAAGGCCTCGGGGGCAGGCAAAGTGTAACAAGGTGGAGGTCCCTGTGAGCTGTCCCTGACAGGGTAATGTATGAAGAAGCGAGAAGGAAGCGGAAGCTACAGTGGAGACTCCCAAGAGTAAGAGAGAGCAGTAATGTGGAAGGTATGCTGAGAAAAGCTGCAGGAATTGAGCAGAAATAAGGGAAGAGAGAGCCATATGAGCTGCAGTCAGCAAGCCATAGGGTAGAGCTACAAGCACTTTAGAGAAAACATCGCAATGCTGTGTGACCCAGATGTGGGACATGAAGCTACAGGATTTGTTTGTCCATCTGGATTTCAGTCTTCCTTTGGTCCCACCACTTCTTTCCATACCCCTCTTCTTCCCTTTTGGAATGGAAATCTTTACTCTGTGCCTTTATATATTGGATATATGTAACTTGCTTTTGACCTTTACAGGTGAAAACATCCATGAGTTTGCCTTGAGTCTCAGATGAAAGTTTGCACTTGGACTTTTAGACAACGCTAAAATGTTAAGACTATGGGATTCTTGGAAATGGAGTAAAAGTATTCTGTATTATGAAATGGGCATGAGCTTCTGGGGGCAGAAAGTTTTATTTTTGATTTATCAAAATAAACTCATGTGTGAGACAATGCAATGTCATTCAGAGGTAAAATGTGTAGGTAAGCAGAATTATATCCTAATCAGTAGATTAATCCACTGAATTGGATTAGCCAGCTGATAACTCTAGGCAGATGGGATGTGGCTGGAGGAAGAGGTCACTGGGGGCATGCCTTTGGGATGCTTGGTAAGCGGAGTTCTCTCTGCCTCTGGTTGCCATATCCTAAGCTGCTTTCCTCTATTATGCTCTTCTGCTGTGTTCTGCCTCACTTGGGGCCCAGAGCAATGGAGTTGGTTGACCTGATACCGTGAGCCAAAATAAACTTTTCCTCTTCTTTGATGTTTTTGTCAGATCTTTTGGTTATGGTGGCATTAAAGCTGACTAAAAGAGTATTCAATCACTAAATAACACCTAATGTCTATTTCCTTTCTTCATCTACTAGAAAAATTGAGAGCTGAGCATGCATAAAGCAAACACATCCATTGGTCAATCTTAAAAGGCTATGGCTCTTTCAATAACCCACAGCCACCTGCATGACTTTAAAAAGATCTTCTGAATTTAATGTAAGGAAATACTGCCAATGAAGCACCTCAGGATTTAATTCTACCTCATTTTGTTGTTGTCTGGTCATATGCTGTCCATTGGCATAAAGCATCTGCATATAGAAAAGGAGTGTGGACTTATCAGTGGTAATTGAGGGGAAGATGGCCACAGCTTCTGCAGATGATCCAAAGGCTCTATTCTCCATGACTGGTTCCACACCTTCGTCTCCGTCCATCTCCGGATGAACATAGCTGTCTTTTCCGGCACTTTATCTGCAGAATGGAGATCAAATGGTTTCAGTCTGTCAGTCCCAGCCTTGGTACATACACAGTGGGGCTTTAGCAATTGCAGCAAGCACTGTCTTTATGTATTTTTATGCAAGGAGATGTCACAGGCTCCCTGAGCTGCAGAGGCATATCTTACACCTCTCTACAAGCAACCTCCACTGCTATCAGAAATACTGAACCCCGTTTACCATGCACATGGCTTCTAGCCCATCCTTAGTTGAACTGTTTTATCAACTACATCCTGAAACTAGCAAAATCCAAAGCCCTGTCACAACCCACTAACGATCACCCACAATGTGACAATGATGTGAGGCAATTGCTTATTTATCGTACAATTTAAAAGTGCAATGGTCCTTTGGATGTAAACTCAAGTATCAGCTGATAATTGTGACAGTATTACTTTGTAACTTATAACCATGATCTGTCATTAACAAACTTCCCTAAATCATTCATGAATTTGGTGGCAGGTGAGAAACCGAGATGGCTTTTCAGGGCTGTGTACACCTCTTGAGCTGCTCATTATTACCCGAGAAAGGTGACTTTTTTCTTTTGGTGAAATATCATTTCAATTAAAAAACTGAATATTAATGAGAAGCCATATTTAAGAAATGAGATCGAAGACATACCAAGGGGATACCCAAATAATACAGAGACATTAAAATACAACGGGAGGCATCGGATTTCTTATTGGAAGGCAGTCAGATTCTCAGTATAAACAAAACAAAAACACTCTGTCCTTGCTGCAAAATTGACAGATCAGTACGAGATTGACTTAAGTGGATGGCAAAAAGAAAGAAGGGTAGCATGTTGACAACTGTAAGAGCAATCACTTGTTTTCGCATTTTCACTTTTGAAATGAATGTAGAATTAGAAGTTCTGTAATGAAGCAAATCCTTATTCAGGGTTCTGACTCATCCAGCTCAAAGTTGCCTTCAGAGTCACTGCGATGAGCCTCTGGTGGAGCCACTTGAGCTAGTATTCCAGCGTTTGGGATCTGATTTGTTTGCTCCATTTACCAATGGGAGATGTCAGGCTTCCACTCCTCTCCTTCCTGAGCATGCTGATGGGGGACTATGGTGTCCCTGGGGAGGCTTAAGCAGTTCGCCAGCTGGTGGGCTTCCTAGGTCTTCCTCAACCTGTTATAGACTCTGCTCTTCTTTGGTAGAGAAGAAATCTCATATTTCTCTGGAAATTATTTTATTCCCTGCCTGCAAAAAAGGAAGATCCAAGATGGGCAATGGAGAGGGGAAAGATCTTTGCTGCATTTGTTTTCTGCTTCCTGGGTTTCTCAACCAGTCAAGATGATATTAGAAAAAGGTTTTTTTTTTTCTTTGCTTTTGGAAAAATTTTTATTGTTTATCTTTCTGAATTAAAAAAATATACTATTAAACATGGTTCATTCATATTAGAACCTAAGCACTCTTAGGTTCTATTGTCCTTTCTAGGTATGGAACTTGTCTTTAAAAAATAAAATAGCATTGTTTCTCAGATATTTAAAATAAACTAAACTGAGGGAGGATGTTTGTAGTCCTTTTAGGATAAAAATATTGATTTGGCTATAAAACATTAATTTTGATACCTTAAAATTATAATGTAGTTTATAACTATTAACCGGCTTTGGGAGCTAGCAGCAGCAGGTGACTTCAGGGGATAGGGGAAAAGCCACTGTACCACTGTCCCTTTATAGCCAAGTACAACCCAAGGGCTCCTGGGGGGTCTTGATGCTATCTTTCATTGATCACCAGCAACTATCACTCTGGAGGCTTCTGTTCCTTCAATTATTTTTGCTTTCTTTTTTAGGATGTGATAAATCCCACCAACTGGGCCACATATCCATCTATTAGATGACCCTGTGGCAGATACAGATTAAGCCTGAGTTGAGAATACGATCAAGAACTCCCAGGATTTGGTTATCATCTCTCACTCCTTGGAAAAACTGAACTCTGTTAGATTTAGATTTAAACCCACCTTCCTTGTGCCCCTGCCTTTCCAGCCAAGAAAGTCACTTAACAAGGTCAAGACTGGTCAGGCAGTACAGACTGTCCTGCTGGACAATGCAATGGGAGAATGCCAATGTGGGTCAGTACCTCCTGTCTCAGCAAGATTGCCTCTTGCATACTTCTTTTTTTCTTTTAAGTGCCTTTGATAGGATTGGTGCATGAGTCTACTAGCAAGTACTGTACTCAAGTGTTTTGTTAAATCCTGACAACTAATTGTTTTAAATTCTTCACAAGGAAAATAATTTTCTATTGGCTATTAAAATTAATGCTTTCTTAGGAGCCTGGATGGCAGTCCTGTTTTCAGGAGCTGGTCAGAGAAGGAGGTAGGAGAATAGGTCATTGTAAGACACCTGGCTCAGGCCAGCTACTGACGCCCCCTTGAATCTGTTAACACCTATTTTTGTTTTCTTTAATTGATTAACTTCTTCGTTGCCAGATGACAGCACATCTTGACCTCTTTTACCCACAGAGTTCTTGGGATCACCTCCAATTATTACTGGAATCAACTTCTTTGTGTAGTCTTGAACTTGGTTTATATGGCTAAAGTCCTCAATTCACTTAGAGAAACAGATGCTTCCCTAATGTACCTTCTCACCAGCAGTGTATGGGGCTCCTTTTCCCCTGCATCTTCACCAGCATTCATTGTTATTTATATTCTTGATGATTATCATTTTGGGTACAGTCCATCAAAAAACTAAAACTGGAGCTACTATCTGACACAGCTATAATTAGAATAAAATCAGCCCACTCTAGCTATGCATGTGACTCCACCATGTTTATTGCAGGACAAGTCACAGTAGCCAAGTTAAGGAACCAGCCTAGGTGCCCAGCAACTGATGATGGATAAAGAAAACGTGGCATATATACTCAACAGAGTTTTAATCAGCCTTGAAGGAGAATGAAATTATGTCAATTTCAGGAAAGTGGGTGAAACTGGAAAACATCATGCTAAGTGAAATAAGCCAGATAAAGACAAATGTCACATGTTTTTTTCTCCTATGTGGAAGTTAGGAGGGAAAAGGGGACAGAAAAGGAGGATTCTCACTAAAGTAGAAGGGAGACCTTTAGGATAGAGGAAGGAGATGGAGGAAGCCAGAAGGTCATAGGGAAGTATTTGGGGGTGAAATTGATTAAATTATGTTATAGGTGTATGCAAATGTGCCACAATGAAATCTGCTATTCTGTATAATTGATATGCCCCAATTAAAAAAAATAAAGAATGTTTGAAATATGGTTTCTGGACTTCTCACACCCTCTTGTAATGAGAGTACAATGCTGCTCTCTGCTTAATGTACATAACCTTGTGTAAAACCTTGGTCACATCTCTGATCCCCTAGAGTGGTGATCTGCTCGCTCTTGTTGTATACCAGGCAATGAGTCATATGTGCCCCTTGATCTTCATGGCAGCCCACTGGGATAGTCCATGTTATCCACACGTTCCAGGTTACATGCAGCCTTTAGAAGGAATACCTGATCCTTTATCTTAGAACATTCTATGGATCCTCATTGAACTACTGCTTCTGCAGCCAATCAATTTACTTGACCTACCTCATCTGAACTTTTGATAAAGAATAATCACGTACCACCTCAGACAACATGCAGGTCATTTGTCAATGCTCCCATTCTTCTGGTCTCCTCTTATCACCCTAGTCTAGAGAATATTGCTGAGCAAGTCCCTGTTGTGGTGTGTTCAAACTATGTGAAGGTCTTCTTTTATCTTGTAGAGGCAATTTTTCCTCTTATTACGGCTTTTCCTGTAAGCAAAATAGGAATAAGTTTTCCCTAAACTTAAATATTCAGGGAGCTGCTAATAGATGCTAAAATATTGCTCTTGTACTGAGTTAGCAAAGTGCTCCGGAGACAGCAGTCTGACGCACCACAATATTTGTGTCAGAATCAACCAGAGCATTGCTGCCACAGGCATGGAATGATGCCCGTGTGTCTGGGACCATTTTTCTATCTTTGCAAATTAAAAGCTGTTAGCTGTCAAGAATTTAAGAACCCAAGGCCTCGATGACAGCAGTGATGTTCTGTATATTAGAATACACGGTCTGGAGTTTCTCCAGTGAGGCAGACCTCATCTGAGGACCAAACTCATGTCTCAGGTACCTTATTTCCTTTTAATAGGACCATTTCCCCTGGTAGGATCTGGCCCTGGAACTTTTAAAATTAACTCATCTTGCTCTGCTCTACAGCTCAGAGGTGAAGCCAAGTCTGGCATTTTGGATCAGTTTCTTATTCTGACAGTGCTGGCACCAGCATGGTTGAATTTCACAAGACATACCTCTGAAATTCAGCCACTTCTAAAATGAAGGAGCATATAATTTTTACATGCTGAGTGATGAATATCCTTTGAAAAGATGCAAAAGAATAAGTGTTAGCATTAGACATTTGATGTCCTGGTTAACAATAAAATATTTAAGAAGATGAGAAGACAAATAGAAATAATATATTTTAAAGACCAACCTTTTATGAATTCAAATACCTATTCTTCCACTTAAAACCAGACAAGTGTAACAAGTTTGGGTTGTATCTACAGAGTAAATTCTATTTTTAGAAAATTCATATGCCAAGCTTAAGCTGAACTATAATTTCACTAAGGTATTTAATTAATGAGTCAGTATATACATACCAATATTATTTTGAAGTAGATTTCAATTTCATTGAATTATTTACCAGATCATCTGAGTAGTCCTGTATATTTTTAGATTTGATTTATTTAGTCTACTGATACAAAAAAAAATAGTTTCAATAGGATTTTCCTTCTGAAACAGGGAACTAAAGAAAACAAATTTCAAAATAGTTAGAAATTATTTGCTTATTTCCAAAGTCTGAAATTGTGATAATTTTTTCCGATCCAGCTCTATATCACTAAATTTTTACTAGATGCAATCAGCACATCTAAGACTGTGCTGCAGATGGGTATCGTTCCCTTGAAGAGGACATTTATTGTTCTGACAACATAATGTAGCCCTCTCGGAGGCAGCTTTGCCGGATCATTCTGAGTTAATATGAAAGAAGTACTTCAGTCTACGTCATTGGTATTTATATCGTGTCTCCCTAGTCCCTGGGAAAGACACAGAGCTAAGACCCACCTCCAACTTCCAAAAAGAGATAACTTCTGATAGGAATACTTGATTTTTGATAGAGCTGCTTGCCTTTTACAATGATCATACATCCCATGTCTTCATTTTATTCTAATAACTATAAAACAGACAAAATGAGAAAACTGGGCACAGAAAGTTTGTAGAGTCTAGTTAATATACAATAACTAGTTGGCGAAGGAACCAGGACTAGATCCAGTCTTTAAGTCCCTAAACCAGAGGGTGTGAAGATCTAAAGGGTGGTCTCTCACCCTGGTCTATAAGCCTTCAATCAAGCACTAGCTGTCTCTGGTGCCTCTGTTTCCCAGGTGTGTAATAGTGCGGTTGGGATAAATGATCCTCATTTTTTTCTGCTTCTGAAGTTCTAAATTAAGGAAATGTGACAACCCAGAAGAAAGATCATGCTGTTATAACATAGTTTTCTTAACTTTTTCTTCCAGGGTTAATACTCTGCTTCTTTCTATAGATCCAGATAGAACCAAGTTTTGTTTTGCTTTAGATGTCTCTTTCATCCTCTCTTCCTAAATCACAGTTTTCGCTGTCTTCTTGAACACTTTACTGCTGTGGTTCCGATTTGGGGGATCTCTTTTACAAACGTATACTTGGCTTCTTTGATCATGGTAAAGCTCTTTGCATTAGAAAACTCCAGGTCTCTGCAGTAAAGGCAGAACTTGCCTCCAGGGAACCGTTCTGAGGATTTAATGCCACTTCCACACCACAGTCAGTATGTCATTAGGAACACCCTGTGGTACAGACCACAGAGTGGTGGGTACTAGAGGTGCATGGAGTTAAGACTATGGAAATCAGGTCCACTCTCAAATCGGCTGTCTCTCTCTGGCACACTGATGGCAGGTTACTGGCCACCATCCCTTTCCAGCACTTCCCTTCTCCTGGGGAGGACTGTGTCCAGACCCTCACACACACCACTGTCAGCCTCACTGTCATGGAGGGACATTCCATCCTGGACACACAGCCACTGCCTGCCTCATTGGCGGTTGCAAGGATTTATGTTGGATGGAAGAAACTTAAAGTTTAATGGTTTCTTCCAATGACTCAAACTTTATTGAGTGCCCAGAAACATTACTCAGGAATAGCTGTGCTTCCTCTTGAAAGGCCATAGTTCTCACAATGCCTATTAAAAGCCGAGCAACAATTACAAATCAATCGTTTACTGAATATCTCAAATAACTCCCAGTATGATGTTTGACTACCATAATACCTGTGAATTTGATTCGCTGTTGCCCTGTTAATATTGGATGATTTCCTGTGTGATGAACAGCTAGAGTTTTAATTTTAAATTCTCTAATTGAGTTTTCTTTAAGCAAGAGAGCAAGGTGGTCTGTGGCTGCCTTAAAGCCAGACAAGTCTTTTTTTTCTCATACAATAAATGTACAGGAAGGTATGTGTTTCCATGAGAGACTAATTCCATTCACATTAAAAGCAAATTGCAGGACATTCGCCAATTTCTATTATGAACTTGAGAAGTCCAGGAAATTTCTCTGCTGCCGCCTAGACTGTATTTACTCCCTATCCTAAAATTTTGTTACTAGACAAGTGTCTGCAGCATTTAAGTCAGTTAAATTAACCATGTCTGGCATTTAAAATTCCTTCAGCTACACTCATATTTACATACACTGAGTGCTTTATTTATTAATTCTCAGAGGCAGTCAGTGTAGTGAAAAGACACTGAAGCCACGTGTCCAGGTATGGTAAGTGGTAATAGGACATATGTGATGTGGTGGGGTGTGTGTGTGCGCGCGCATGTGTGTGTGTGCATGCATGTGTGTATGTGTGTGCGTGCGTGCATGTGTGTGTGTGTGTGTGTGTGTGTGCTTGCACATAGGTAGAGGGAGCAAAACCTTATAAAACCCTACTAAAAATGCTGCATATTGAATGGGTTGAGAGTCCAGTCTAGCCAGGACGTATGCTCAGTGAGAAGACACTGGGGCCACATGGAGTTCTCGGGCTCCTTCTGAAAGACTCTCTGATGAGTCTGGTTGAGTCTGACAGTCACCTCATGACTCAGGATGGAGCCATCCCTTTGTGAAACCTTCCCTGACATTTCCAAACTCCGGGCAGAACTAACAGCTTTCTTTTCTGTGCTTGTAGTATTTTATATACTGGTGATAATTAATATAATGATTGTTTATAAATCTATCTCTTCAATAGACTGGGACTTACTTGAGAGTAGCAATTCTGTTTGATACTTTTTAATAGAGGCAGGGTAACACCTGAGAAGGAACCCGAGCTTCAAAGCCAGAGCTGGTTTCAAATCAATCTCACTAAGGTGCGCTGTGTTGCCCTGAACAAAGTCCTCAAAGCTCAGTTGCCACAGGTATAAAATGGGGATATGTAGTGCCTAATTCCACAGGGGTTTTTCCATAAATACAAAAAGACTCTCAAGTATTTTATTTCATTCTATCTTACTTAAAGCCCAGTGCCTACCAGAACCACAAGAAACACTGAATATTTTCATGTTCTTTGGTCTTGAATATCCTGTCAACCTGGAGTCCATCCTTCCTCTTCCAAAGGAAGTAGGCACCTTCTCAGTGATGGTGTTCTGATGGGGCCTGGGATGCCCTGGTGACAGCTGGACTCTGTCACTGAGGTTGTGCACACAGACCACAGTTACTGAGCTGTTCAGGGGGCTGCAAAGAAAGTACTCTTCATGAGGAGAGTTGCTTCAGATGACCTCAGGCACTCAGCAGATAGATTTTGAGTACCTGATATTTGCCTTCCAACTGTGCCAGATGCTGTGGAGATTAGAAACCAGTATCTGGAAAAGATGTTAAAATTAAATAAATGAATAAATCGTGATGAAATGAAAAGTGTTATGAAGGAAAGAAATAAGACCCGAGACCCTCAGTTCCTTTCCAAGTCTCACCTAGGTGACTCAATATTCAAATTTCCAGCAAATGGAATTTTTTTTTAAAAGAGAGAGAGAGAGAATTTTAATATTTATTTTTTAGTTTTCGGCGGACATAACATCTTTGTTTGTATGTGGTGCTGAGGATTGAACCCGGGCCGCACGCATGCCAGGCAAGCCCGCTACTGCTTGAGCCACATCCCCAGCCCCAGCAAATGGAAATTTCAAGGTCCTTTTGTCTAATCTACTGATTTAATCTTCTGTTCCATTTCTTTCTAATGGGTCTGTCTAGCCAGGTTCTCCTGGTGGCACATCAGTGTCCCTTTGTCCATGCAATTATCATTCCCCACACTGCAGCATTCAAGATGCGTTCCATCTCCCTGAGCCTCGTTTCTACACTTTAAAATGAGCCAGTAACATTAAATAAGTGATCTTTATAATTTTTTAGCCCCAGAACTTTTTGATTCCTTTAATCCCTCCAATGAAGAAGGAGGCCAGATTGTGCTTCCTACATTTTTATGTCTAAATTTTATTTTCTGTGTTCGGTTGTCATTATTTACTCTTTTGAGCTTTGTCTATTTTCAGAAAAACAAAGAGAAGAAGATGGAATGTAGGGCATGCATTGCATGGAAAGTGAAATGTTTGAAAAGGCTTTGAAGTGTTGAATGGGAACATCGTTCTAAGAACATTCCAGAGACTGAATGGGCGGCGGATGTGCAGATGGTATTACTAAGCATCCTCAAGCAGAGAACATAGCCTGTGTGCACAGATCGATACGCCACATGCTTCTGTACACTGGATGTACCAGGAAGTTGTCAGCAGTTGTTATCTCTGTATGTATTGCCTCTAAGGGGAAGAATCCAATTGCCCACATTACACACCCTAGATGTCTCAGTTTAGTGTTACCAAGAGAATGCTTCCATAAGCACAAATCAAACATAAAATCTGTGGGCCTGTGCAGGAGTTGTGAGGAGGCAAAGAGAAAGATCCCCTAGCAGTTTAGTTCTTTTAGAATCTCCTTAATTCTGATACCAGGCAGTCTACAAACTATAATAATCCGGTGTGTTCCATATCACCCCACGACATTCTAGAATGAGGGCGAATCCCTTACCCCAGTCAACACTACTGATAAAGAACAGCAAAGAGTCTGAGTATGGGCATGAGTCAGGCAGCCATTGCAGCATTACAGAGAGGTGTTATTTCTCAGAGATAAGGGAACAAAGAAGGCTTAATATCCGGCTCCGCCAGGGCAGGAAATTGCCTACTTCCTGAGCCAGTGTGGTGGAGGCTGTGGGATGGGAGCCAGATACTAGAGGGAGGAGGCCGGTGAGTGCTGGAGACTTCAGGATTTTATTGTAGGGCACATGGACTTTGTATTAGAATGTCAAAAACTCATTTTGCCTTTAACACAGAAAGATGCTTGGCAAAGAATTAATGACCCTAAAGCATTCTTATAAATGTCAGGGATGGCCATTAATTTTCACAGATAATCATTCGTTCTCAGACATCTGTGCTTTCCATTCCTGGACTCCTCCCACCCCAGCTGTGGTATGTGCCAACATTTTAATTTTAAAGACTATCAATTATCCTGTTAATTCTAAACTCCATTATAAAAGTGTAAAGTACCATGCTGACCTGACATCCTTAGTCCTAATCACACACACGTGTTTTCATAGACCTCTCTCCAGCCCCACTGACACTAACAAACTAGTTTGCAAAGCTCTTAAACCCCACCCCCACCTCCACGTGTTGGCTTTTCCTCATTTGATGTTTGAGACATCAAACTAGATGTCTCATAGGTTTGGGTTTTAAAGAACAGTGGCAGAAATTCCATCAAGCACAAGGCTCGTAATGGGAATGAGAAATCTTTGGGAGCTATCTGAGTTTAAGTCTCTGCACCTCTGACTATCAGGCATGTTACACTGGGAACATTTTCTAATTGCCTCAAGCTGTTTTCAACATTTGTAACTAGAATGGACCCCCACTGTAGGGTTGTGACAGAATTAAGTGACATCAGGTGTTAAAGTGTATGGCAGAGTGTATTTAGTGGCTGCTCCTTTTATCTCCCCCTCTTCCTCCAGTGTTACGTGAACTTAACAGATTTTACTATTTTTTAATAAAAAAAGAACCCAAGTTCAGATGGATGTGCTGGAGAACAGAGGAGAAAGATCCATTCACAGAAGAGCTAGAGATGGGTAAACTTTGACAAGTGAAAAGTGGGGATGGAAGACATTCTCCATAGGGAAGAAGGTAACCCAAAGGCAGTGGCTGTTGCAGAAAGGTGCGTGTGGGGGTGATGGACGTGAGCCTCGTGGAGTAGAAATATGACCCTAATCATTCACTCTGTCTACTGGCTTCTACTCAAATGTTTGGGTGCCATACACAATGTTCTTGTTAAACATATATCTTTTCCTTTTAACATATGTCGTGGAGATCATCCCATATCTACACATAAAAATCATTCTTTACTACTCTTAATATAGCATTGTATGTATTCATTATAATTTATATAAGCAGTACTCTACTGATGCATAATTGGGTGGAGACTGACTATATTTCAATTCTACAAATAGGTGGCATTTTGCTCTTGTAAGTAAGATTGTGTATACGTGTACATAAATTTTAACATGAATGAGTAAATCTGTAGAATATATTCCTGAAATGTGGAATTACTGGTTTTAAGGGCTTGTACATTTTGAATTTGAAAAAAATTAATTTTAAATTGACAAACAATATATGTTCATATTTATAGGGTATGTTGGAATTCAATATATGTATACAATGTGTAATGACCAAATCAGGTTAATCAGCATTTCCATCCTCATACATGTATGATTTCTATGAGTTGAGAACACTCTGACTCTTGTAGTTATTTTAATGTATATAATATGTTACTGTAGACTACCCTAGTGTGCTGCAGATCACTAGAACCAATTCCTCCTATCTAACTGTATTTTGGCACCCATTACTCATCCTCTCTCAATACCCTTCCTTCTTCCCTGACTCTTGTGACCACTACTCTACTCTGTCTTACTTTGCCACCAGCCTTTATAGCTCCCAGAAATGAGTGAGAGTGTGTGGTATTTGTCTTTCTGTGCCCATCTTCCTTAACAGCTGACATCCTCCAGTTCCACCTATGTGGTCACAAATGACAAGATTGTATTTTTTCATAGCTGAATCCTATTCCAACATGTACATACACCACATTTTCTTTATTCATTCATCCACAGATGAACACGTGGTCTGGTTCCATATCTTGGCCACTGTAAATAATGCTACAATAAACCTGGGACTGCACATATCTTTTTGATATAATTTTGTTTCCCTTGGATGTACACCCACCCAGTAGTGCGGTTTCTAGTTCTATTTTTTTTGGAGGAAAATTCATATTGTTTTCAATAATGGCTAATTTACATTTCCACCAACAGTGTGCAAAAAGAGTTCCCCTTTGTCTGAATCCTTGTCGACATTTGCTATTGTGTCTTTTTGGTAATACCCATTCTAACAGGGGTGACATGATATCTCAGTTTGGTTTTGATTTGCATTTCCCTCCTGACTAATGATATTGAGCATTTCCCCCCATATACTTGTCGGCCATTTGCATTTCTTCTTGTGAGAAATGGCTATTCAGATCATCTTCCCAGGTTTAATTGGATTATTTTTTCAATGTTGATTTTTTGAGCTCCTTATATATTCTGGTTAGTAATCCCTTATCGGATGAACACTTTGCAAATATTATCTCCCATTCTGCGGGTTATCTCTTCACTGTTAATTGTTTCCTTAGCCATGCATAAGCATCTTAGTTTGATATAATCCTATTTGTCTGATTTTGCTTTTATTTCTTGTGCTTGTGGGAAATCATATTTTTAAAAAGTATATGTATACCAAAGTCCTTGAATTTCTATTTGTAGAAAATTTTCCTATGAGTACATTTAAATATATGTATTTACAAAGGTACTTATGCCAATATTTGTTTATGATATCAAGAGTTTAAAGCAATCTAAATGTCTAATAACATGGGCCTGCCTGGTTAAGTAAGTTATGGCATTGTAATGGAATAATACAAACCCCATCAAAGGGTTAAGGTATATATGTGTAAGGACAAGAGAACCCTCTCTCTCTCCTCTGTTAAGGTTTGACATTTGGGTCTGAGAAAAAAAATTGACAATAGACAAATTAAAAGGAGGAAAGGCATGTAAACTCAAGGGGAATACCCAGAACTCATCAGGGAGGTTTAGAAGCTTATGTTTCCTTTCTTCATAGGGAACAAGGAGGTGGAAGCTGTAAAAAATTTTAAAGGAAGAGTAAATGATTTTTAGTGGAGATGAATGACCCTAAGAACAGAAAATAGCCCAGGAAAAGATTCATCTGGGTTCTGAGTGTGACATTACCTCTAGTTTTCCTCCGGTAAATTAATCTTTGCTATTTGATGAGAATTATAGGGAAAGGGCTCAAGACAACTGCATGTCTTCTGGAGAAACTTCCCCTACTTAGATAAAGAGGCTTTAGAGAAAATCTTTCCTTGTCCTTCAGGAGGAAGAAGGAGGTAAGGGATCGTGGCAGGGTACAGGGGAATGGAAGAGAGCATGGGGTTGCAGAAGGGAGGATAGAGACCATGGGGGGTGCAGAAGGGATGGGAGTGATCATTGGAGCTGCAGAGGGAGGTTAGGGACCATGGAGGGTGCAGAAGCCATGGTAGAGACCATAGGTGGGGGCAGGAGGGATGGAAGAGACCGTGGGGGCTGCAGCAGAGAGGTCAGAGACTTTGGGAGGCCGAAGGTCAGGGAGCCCTCAGCTGTAAGGCTGCCTCTTTAGTTTAAAGTACTCAGCGTGTCAAAATACCACACTCTGGCAAATCATTTTCTGAACCCCAGAATATGGAATTCACTCTGAAATACATTTTCATGTCTAAAAACCAAGGAAGGGCATGCTATAGAATATACTACAATCTAGTGTTCAAAAAGAGTAAGAATATATTATGTATATGTGTATATATGCAGTTTACACACAGACTCAGATGAGCACATGTATGCGCACCTGTTTGTGAACATAGTTTACTTCTGTAAGTATAACTAGGAACTGTTGAGAGTGATTTCTTCCAGGGAGGAGAACTGGATGTGCAGAGAGAATGCTTACCTACTATCTGTAGCATTTCTGTGCTTATTAAATTTGGTGTCATTTATATTCCTTATTCAAAAATTATTTTAAGAAGATAAAATAAAGATATTTTTTCAAACATAAAATATCAGAAATTTTACTTCTGTAACACTTTTGTTGAAAGAACTACTAAAAATATATTCCAGCAAGAAAAATATTTCATTAACCTAGTAAATATTACTGCATTCGAGGCATTATTTTTAGTACTCTGAACACCTGATCTAATTTAATCTTCACAATAACTCGATGAGGTAGGCACAATTACTATCCACATTTTATAACTGAAGAAATGGAAATTTAGAAGTGAAATAGTTTGCTCAAGGCCATACAATTGTGGAACCTGTATTCTCAAGATACTGTCTCCCTTTTCAGATGTTAATATAGCTGAGAAAAGCTAAGTAAACTCTTTGACTTCTCTTGCCTTTAGTTGTTCACCTTTGGAATATACTGATTTTGGGGAGTCACAGAGCTGAGCATTGTATTATTAGTCACCCACAAGCTTTGCTGAAGATAAAACATCAAACTTGTGGGCTCTGATGATACGGTTCTAGGGACTTGAACGCCACTTTTGTCAGTAGCACTGACTCTTCATTTGGACCTGAGGAATGATTAAAGCAGGTGAAAAAACCTGGCGTCTCTGCGCTCATACTGCATCTGTCTCCCTTGCTACCTTAACCTTTGGGTCAAACTGTTTCTGCTCAACTCTTCAGATAGTCATTTAGGGAATGTCTGTCCAGAACTGGTGGTACAACAATTTACCCCTAACTGACCTGCTCATTCAAGCCTGAAGATACTAAGACAGAAGTAACTAAGATATTTTCAAGATATTCAGGGGCATGATGAGCAACAGAATACCCACCAACAGGGTATTTCAGTATTTCACAAAATCCCTTTCCATACCACTGGAGAGGTATGAAGAAGTTCCCAACTATCAGTCCCATTATAACCTTTACCTAAGGACAGAAGGAGTTGAAACTTAGGCTGAGCTAAGATGGTTACTTAGGACAGTAGAACACCATCTTCTTTCTCATCAGCCAGTTTGTTACTTAGTAAAGCTCTTTCTCTGTCACCACTATACATCTCCACTGATTTGTCATGCAGGGAGCAGACTGAGCCTTTGCATGGTGATATTAAGAGTGGAACGTAGCCAGTGGAACGTAGCCTGTGGTCTGAGCAACTGGCAGGCTGAGGCAGGAGGATTTTCAAGTTTGAGGCCAGCCTCAGCAATCTAGTGAGACCCTGTCTCAAAGTAAAAAGATAAAATGGGTTAAGGATGTAGCTCATTTGTATAGCATCCCTGTGTTCGATTCCCAGTTCAAAAAACAACATTAAACAAACACACAAACAAAAAGCAAAGATATCATCTTATTGTTTTCTTCGGCAATAAAGTAACTACTGTCTTACCTTCTCCTCCCTTCCTTGTAGCAAAATATAAACAGGGTAAAAAATGGGATGGGTAATAGCTAATATAATAAAGTCTATGTAGTAAAAGCAAACAAAGAAATGGGATGTACCTCAAGGATGAAGAAAGAATAAAAGGATGAAACTCGTGATAAATATGTAAAACAAAATAAGGATGTAAAAAGTATGCTCTCTCTATAATATAGACACACAAAACACTTTAAAATACTAACATACAAGCTAATTTACTGCAGGTAAGCATGGACCCCTAATCATCTATTTTTTGTGAACTTATATTAAGAATGTGCTTAATCAATCCTGTGTGTTTTTCACAGATGTAGGCTATTTGCCATTCTTTTCATCTCCTGGATGAAAGAGAATCCTTGCTATTTTTAAAGCCCATGTTTATATAAATTCTCCCTTCCCCACCTTTCTCAAGGAGCTGTTCCTTTTTCCTGGCTACTTCTTTACATTTTGATTTTACTATAAAATATTCACCAGACTCTAAAGTGTAATGGTAGAAGTTTTTCCCCTCGAGGGTAAAATAATGTGTTCTACTTAGTTTAATTGTGTGTGTGTGTGTGATGCGAGAATTAAATTGTCTATGCTTTAAGGAAAGCATCTTCAATAATGCCTAAGTTCTTCCTTTGGCTGTGACAACTTAAATGTCTGGAATCAAAAGCAAGAAGCAGTTGGGGAATCCAAACCTATTTGGACAACTTTGAGTGAATTAAAGGAGGCACTGTACCTTGGGAGATTCCAAGACGAGTGAGGAAGGGTCCTTGCCTAAAGAGCTCCTGAGTATCAGGCAAGTCCGGTTCACTGAGGACTCAGGAATTTTACATGTAAGGGCAGCAAACTGGAAAATGGAATGTTGACCATGTTGCAATTAATCTGAACTCATGGCCAGAAAATGAGCAACTGTCCCCAAAGAAATCTGGTGACAATTCATAACTTTTGTTTCTGTCTCTGTCAGATATCTTCCCAAAATACGAAGAACTCTTGAGACAATTAAGAAGAAGCAGATATAAGGAATCTGTGAGCCCTCCTTCTATTTGACTAAAGGCAAGACACAGAGTTACAAAGATGACTGGTATAATTTTCCATCTCTGTCAAGGAGAATAAGCGTTAACCACTGGAGCCAACTTTAGGCCTTCATGGGCGTGGTGATGATACCATAGCAATCTACATTAACAAGATTTACTAATGAAACTTTGTCATGTTTTCAGCCCCAGAGACTCACAGTTGTTTTCCTGTGTCTGGTCACTTCTTAAGACATTTACTATTCTTTGTTGAAGATGCTGTATAGTTGGAATTCAGCGCCACCAACTTCAGAAGTTCAGAAGGGAGTTCTTCATTCCCCTCCCCTTTGCCCTTCTGCCCCTTCGTAATCCCTTGGCTGAAGAGAAAGCATACACAGGCAGTTATGCTTTTACTGTGAAATCTTTTTTTAGATTCACAGATCCCAGAATATCTGATGGTCTTTTAATACCCTTCCTTACTCTTTGTTTACTGGACATAGGAGGGTGACGTTTACTGCGACGTTCTGCCTAGAGAAGAAGAAAAGGGAGACATACCCCACAGACATCAAGACCCCACCAGCCTGTATTCTCCTTGCCCACTGTCTCACTGGGCCTGCCTCCCTTCCCATAAAAGCCTTTTGTGTACTGTTCCCCTCAAGTTAGAGGTTTGAGGTAAATTTCCCCGAGTCTTCTCAAGATTTCAGGCCCTTAAATAAACCTGATTCCTTCCTACCAACTCTCATATGTTGAATATTGGTCTCTTTGAGTGACAGGAATTCTGGACTTTGGACTGCTGTAATAAATTTTGGTGAGCCAGCTAGGAGCAGACTCTCTGGGCAGCCCAGCTCTGTCAGTTTATACCCAAACAAGTGGCGATCACCCGAGAAGAGGCAGCCGCTCATGGCAAGGTGACCCTGTGATTGGGATTCTGGGGACATCCTAACAATTTCAGAAAAGTCTCTTGAAGAATTCCCTCTTCTCTCTGGCTCATGGCCTCAGCTACTTACAAATGCTTTGCTGGTGCAGGAAAATGATCTTTGGTCTTTTGGGTACTGAAAGGCTTCACTCTTGGTAATTCAAAACAAGGATCCTCTATCTCTGCTATTTGGGGCTTGACTAGCCATCTGGACCTTGCTTAGGTCATTTGTGGTACCTGCTAGTATGAAAGAAGTTATCTCCACCATTGGGGCTTGACTAGCCATCTGGACCTTGCTCATTTTGCAGCACTGGTTGGTATGACATAAGATATTGAATATAAAAATTCTCAGTATCTCCTTTGCTGGAAATTTATTTGAAGAATTCATTTGGTTTGCTTCCCCGCCCCTTCTTATAACACTTTTATTTCTAGATTGGGCACCTCAGTTTCTATACCATCTAAGTCCTCTGAGCAATATACTAGTTGAGTGGATAGGCTTCAGCTACAATCTTATGACTAAAAAGAAGTTGGCATTCTATTGTAACAGCACATGGCCAGGAGTGTGCCAGATTTTGGTTAAAGGTGACCACTTAATAAATCTCTACAATTGGAACTGTTTTGTCAAAGGTCAGGTAAATGGGATGGAATCTCTTATGAAGGCCCTTCATGGTCTTCCATAATGCAGATTCTAACCATGAAGGAACTAGGTTGGTGGTTCCTGGAGGAGGGGAAGAAATTATCCCTTCTCAGATAGTAAAACAGGAGAAAAAGGAAAAATAAAGGAATTAATCTTTTAAATACTTTATCTGTCCCAGTTGATGTAGAAACCATGAAACCATCAGGTCCCACAGATTTGGATATCTTATTATTTCAGAACTCTTCTCCATAGTCTTTTGTCATTTACCTGCCACTACTTCAGTATCTAACTGGGTCTCTTCGCAATTTGTGTCTCTTACCTCTAATCATTGCAGCGTTTCCATCTTTTGCTGTAGAAATTCCATGAGTACCTGATCAAAGATGCTGAAGAGAAGAGGCACTTGTTTCTTCCAACCCTTGAATGTGGAGCTGTCAGCCAGAGCCTCCCAGGACACGCAGTGGCCTCCCTCAGAGGGGACATGCTTCATTCCTGGATCAGAAGGTTCTTTATTGGCTTATCGGGGTGACACACGTAAGGGGTGATCACCCAGTGTGTGAAGGCCCCTCACGTTCATTCCATAGACTCGCAAGGTAAACCTGGGACAAAGTGAGAAAACCACCTAGAGGCTCATGAGAGCAGAGGAGCTAGTCTCATGAGCAGCACATAAGCTGATCCCAAACACAAGCCCTCGCAGTCACACGGAAGGTCACGATTTAGGGGAGTTGAGGAGCCCCTACTGTGCTGGGAAACAGAAGTTTAAGAAAGGAAAAAGGGAGAGAAATCAGCAGTGGGCACTCTAGCTGGATTTGTGTTTGATAATAACGATGCCTCAGCTTACAAGTACACAGGAAAACGGAAATTTTACCAAGGATGACTTGGCTTTAGGTTCCCCTCAGTGGGGAGTAGTTCATATTCCTTAATCGGTTTTCCTCCACACTAAACTAGAGGTTTGGGGCAATAAAACAAAAGGATAAAAAAATGTCTATATGAACACTTCTGACTGGCTGTATCTAAATTCCGACACAATTAAAAGTATTTTAAGATCTAGAGCAGCCTCTTTATAAAATGATTGAAACTTGTGATGAATTAAAATAGAAATGGAAAACTTTAGAAAGCTCAAGGAGGTTTTTCCACATTGGGCATAGAAGATGTTCTGCGCCACACATTTAGGTGAAAAGGACTTGTTAACTAGGTGAGATTCCAAAGTCTGACTTTCAGACATTTAGTTGGCCACTTAAAAGCTCCTTGTAAAAGGGATTCCCATTGGTAAGTGTGTCTCCCTCCCTGCTGAGCAAAAATAGGGAAAGACTAACTTAGATCTGCATAAAAGTCACTCTTCAGTGAATTCTTTTTTTTCAAACCAGGCCTTTACTAACACCCTTCTTTTCATAGTATATAGGTTAAGTTCCTCATCTTGCAGATGTAAATTTTCTACCTTACCTCAACAAGGAGTCCCACCTTTAGCAATGAGAATCTAGGATTGAGAATTGCTTAGGCCAGTAAAGGAGATGATCAAATCAGTAGTATAAAGGAAAAAAAATTTAAAACACTGGAAAATGATGAATCTAAGGAAAAGTTACAGAATCTTTGCTTTCTGTACTTTTGTGTGTGTGTGTGTATTGTATGATATGTCTACATATATGATTATGTTTATATGCTGTTTAAACAGTAACTAACTGACTTGAAAACACATGAGTGTCCATAAATTAAAAATGGGAACCCAGGCCAGGTATGGTGGGTGTTTTGGTCTAGAACTAACTTTGGGACTTTCAGAGGGCCTCTGGAAATCCAAAAGCACATTAGACCTATATTTATATACACACATTATTATCACATGTGCCAAAGTTGTATGAGATCCCTGGGAATCTGATCTTTCAGTGTATGTTAACCATGACTATTCTGCATCTTTTGTCACCCACAGTCTTCTCTTACATACAGTTTTCTGACAGAAACTAAGCCAATTTTATAAACGAATAAGTTTCTTTTTCAAAATATTTTGTGATATATGGAATTGTAAAAAAAAAATCATATTTCTTGGTTGTGCCAACTGAGTTTGGTGTGTTCTTGTTAATTTTGTCTTGTATTTTCCTTGTCAAACTTTATAACTATTGCCTGTCAAAATTCTGCAGAAGTACAACTCCTAACAAAATAACCTGGCCCAATGTTCTAAGATGCTCATCATCGCCTATGGAACAGACAGGATTAAAGTCAACAATGGATTCAGACAACCTTAGCCTGAGTACCTCTTCTTTTAAACTTCTGTGCTGCTCAAATGTGGCTAAAAGGGTCCTGACACCACACCTACTTGTCTATTTCTTCTCCTCTGATGTAGGGTCAACCCGGGTGGGACAGGTCCATCCTTGCAATGAGGAACAATCAAAATTGAACCACAGGACGACTGGTCAGTGATGTCCTCAAAGAAAATCATTCAGAGAAGGGGTGGGGAGGACAGAAGTTGTCAGAATCAAAACAGATCCCTCGTGGCAGTCCTAAAAGTAATTAGGGCCAGGAAGGTATGAAGAATGGGTTCTGACACATTGCTCCCTGACACCGAGAGCGAAGGTCCTTCCACCAGGCATCTCTGCACAGAAGGCAGGGCTACAGCTTTGACCAGGGCCCTCTATTTAGGGAAAACCCAAATACATTTTTTTCAGAGCTCTGTGTCTAAGGAGCAATTTGGGTGGAGAGGGAATCCCTGTGTGATTTATTTAGCCAATACCTTCTCTTTTGTGTTCAACTTAATAGTTTGTAGTGGTACTTCTACATTTAGGCTTGAACACCTGGCTCCTCTTATTTACATGCTTTAGCCAATGTTTAAAAGCTCATCCCCTGCGCATGCGCTAGTTTACCATTCAGCCGGGGAATCTGCAAATGTTTCCAAATGAGTGCTCCCGGGGATGGAACCCGGGGCCTCAAACATGCCAGAGCACACACTCTACCACTAAGCTGCACCCAGCCCCAATGTTTCATATAGTAAAGATACATGGGTGAGAATTTCCCTCTCTCTCTCTCTCTCTTTGCATTGCAGCAGTTTACTAGCTTCATCTTCTGTTATTTATTCATCAAACCTGAGTTGAATATGTTTTGTTCAATCAAAGCTGCTTTCTATAACACACCTTTGTAGATTTAGTTCGACTTTTCTACTAGACAACTGATACATCTGGTGTGGCTGTTAGGTCGGTGCTGTCTATTTTAGATGAATACATTCATTCTTTTCCTTCTTCCTTAGGCTTGATCTTAGTCCTTACATCAGAGATAGGTAAAAGAGGTGAGTGAATGAATGAGACATATGGAAATACTGGGAGAAGCATCAGTGTTATCTGAAAGCACAGTGAAACTGTTTCAATCTTATGACTACTAGATATCTGTCTCTTTAAGACATCAATACCCTTGTCAAACTTACTTTTTTTTTTAAAGAGAGAGAAAGAGAGAGAGAGAGAGAGAATTTTTTAATATTTATTTTTTAGTTTTTGGCAGACACATCTTTGTTTGTATGTGGTGCTGAGGATCGAACCCGGGCCGCATGCATGCCAGGCAAGCACGCTACTGCTTGAGCCACATCCCCAGCCCATCAAACTTACTTTTTTAATCCACATTTTTTCTTCAAATTAGATTGTAAACATTTATCAGTGTTTATGCCTTATATTTTTTATTCCATATGATTTATTTAGTCATGTGGCAGTTTTTAAGTCTAAGTGGGAAAGTGGCTCTTTCTGGGATTCTAGTTACAGTAGTTACAAATAACAAATTCAAAACACGTGATTAGTGGAGCTAAGTCACATGCACATTTTACTCATAAATTCCAACCATACAGCCACACCATCGTAAGGTGAAGAATGCTTTGGGTAGGGTGGAAGGTTTTACCCCCACTCCCCTCAGTGAGCCAGGCAGAGTGTGAATGGGGACATGGGACCCTGCCCTTGCTTCAGATGGTCTTGATTCCAGGGTGCCCCTCCTGCATCATCTTACTTCTCGCATCCAGAGCCAACACAGACAGAGCATAGTGCCACCATAAAAAGACATTTCCAGTTAGCTGGATATTCTTAAATCTTAACATTAAACCCTCCAGTTAACTAGGAGCATTTATGTGCCCTCTTGTTTGACTATCACAAATAATTTTCTCATTGAAGTGTAACTTAACCAGGGCCTTCTGCAATAGCAGGAAGTGTCTCCCTGGGACCTTATTAAATGCCTTCCACAGCTGCCAACTTTTCTCTTACAGATTTTCATGAAGTAGGATCACAGTCGAGTTAAAGTGACCGGCACAAAAAACAATGGGCACTGTATCTTAACCCACGAAGGGTGTGCAGTGAGTCCTGCACAGTGTGTCATGGAGAAGGCCGAGTGTCTAGAAATTCATAGGGAGATAAATGGATGGAGGCAAACCCTATGGCCAACAGGAATAGCACAGACAAAGACTCCAATGTTCACAATTATAGAAAACAAAATACTTATTATAGCTTAAAACCCGAGTGTATGCTGAGGATAAAGGAGAGTGGAAAGAAGCTTATATTACAAAGAAAACCAGAAGGCTATTCTAAGAAATTTGGACTTGAACTTTTTGTTACAAAAAGCCATCATTTGATTTGGTTCTCATATATCCCTTGTGAGAAACGTGGGTTTGGTAATTTTGGATTCTGCACACACACCAGAGGTGGGACTTAGCTCAGAGGTCCACAATTAAATCCAAGGCCCTTTAACTCCATTGCAGTGTTCTTCACTGGTGGGTGCAAAACCATTTCTTGTATCTACAGGTAAAACTGCTCTTGTTATTTAATCCCTCTTGCTCTGGTAGTGATCTCTCACCCCTATCTTATTGGATAGTCTAAACTCTGACAATGAATTTGGACCTTTCCTTTATCTGGAGTTTCAAGACGGCGGCAAAAGCAGACAGTTGGAATGTAGAATTACTGGGCTGTGAAATATCTGTGGAAAATGCAAAACACCCTGCACTTAACACGATGCCAGAGCTGATTAGTGCAGTTTATTGCTAAGCCCCCAGGGACACCTGGGGCTTTTACCTCCAGTCTAGAACCTCTGGCCAGAGGGAAGGTGTGATGCCATGTTAGTTCCGCACTCTTTCTATTAGAGCTTTCTCAAAGCTGCCGACACCAGATGTGTTACAAACGAACGTTAATTCTGCCCCAGCATCTGGATCGCATGTACAACGAGGGGCGAGATTTATGCCCTGCTGAAGCATTCTCCGGTTTTTAGCACAGAAGTGATTGAACTCCAGATGTTAACAAGATGCAGAGACCTTTTAGCATGATTAAAAACATGATTTCTTGTTTTGCTCATGACAAAAACCATTGGATTAACTTATTAGAAGTGGAGCTGCCGTCCTGCTCATTGGAAGCTGTGTCTGCCTTAGCTATTGGAGCTTGTCGTCAGAGATGTTATTAAGAACTAGCGACCCGCCGGCTCCTGAAACCACCAAGTCAGGGCCCCTCAAAAAACCAGGGCTACACGGGCAGGAATGCTCTGAGACCTGGGGATGATTCAGGTGAGAATGAAGTGAACACAAGTGTCTGTATGAGTTAATTAAAAGAACATGCTGCCTTTCAGTAGTCCATTGTTATGGAGAGACATGGAACCTCAGGGCTCACAGCTAGAGTGGTTCTTCAAGGACCATCTGATCCTCTGTCCTTCCTGGGTCCTTCCCTTCCTCCACCTCCCAGGGATAAGGAAATATCTCCTTCTAGAGTTGGGGGACTGAGAGCTAAAAGATGCAGTGTTTTGATACAGTTCTCGAAACAAGCAAAGGCAGTTCAAAACCAGCCTCAGCAACTTAGTGAGGCCCTAAGCAACTTAGCAAGACCCTGTCTCAAAATAAAGAATAAAAAGAGCTGGGGATGTGGCTCCATGCTTAAGTTCCCTGGGGTTCAATCCCCGGTTCCAAAAATAGCAACAAACAAAAAAGGAAATAGTAAGCTCTTGGAATCCAACTCTGCTTTTTTTAACATACAGGTTTTTCTCAACAATTATACACATCTCACCAATAATTGACTTTTTCCATAGCTGGAATACATCTCAGATTCAGTGTAAACATTGAGTCAGTTTGTTTTTGAGCAACTGTTAAATTCGTAGTGCACATGGCAATCAATAGCATCTCAGGATCAAGGAAATAGTTTGATTTCTTTAGACATAAACTAAGAAGTAGTCATCAGAAACTGCCATAATCTGGCAAGCAGCATTGTCCTGTTGGGCCCGAGGAGATACTCACTTGTGGTGTTCTCAGTCCATGCAGTCAGAGTAAAGAAGGAACCAATATATTTCATTTTCATATAAAACTTTAAAATAGAAATACAATCATACTAAGTGTTGTTCATCATTCATGATTTTTGCCTCCTGTTTCCAATGTACCTTTCAAGAACTTGCGTCCTTAATACCTGAATGCGTTATGATTTCTAAGACCTCAAATCTTCATTCATCTTCAATATCTTTGTTATTTGTTCAGTTCTAGAGCTTGCTATGGTAAAATTTACTTTCTTCCTATATTTCTTGGTGTGGCTCAGGAAAAAAATATATATTTATAATGTGTGTAAGTAAAAAGAGCAAACTCGGTATAGTCATGAGACTGGATCATTCTTTACCACTGCATCTGGGGTAAGAATCCTTCTTGTAAAACTTGTCTGTACGCTGCTCTACCATGGGAAGGGATCTCGCTTATGCGGTAGAACTCAGCACATTTCCCATTTCCCCCAAAGAATCCACTCACACATTGTAGATTTAACTAAAGATTTTGTGGGGGAGAAGGGAGGGCGTTTAGGTGTTGAGTTTTCATAAAAAACATACAGCAAATAATTTAAATACAACTCTTAGCTAACAGTCTGAATAGCTCCAATAGAGCTGTTTGCTTTGATTCCTTCTTCTCAAATACAAGGCCCAGCCTTTCCTTATCTTTCCTTTGTTCCCTTGTGATGTCTTGAAGTTCACTGATCTTTTCTTCTGTCAAGTCTAGTCCGCCGTTATTCCCATCTAGTGAGGTTCTGGAGATGAACTTTATAAATCTAATTTGATTCTCCTTTATGGTTTCGCCTTATTTTATTCTTACGGTCATGCTCGACTGCAAATTCATGATCATATTCATGAAGCTTAACATCCTCATCTGCTGATCCCACCCTCTCTATTATTTCTCTGTGTAACCATGGTCTCTTCTGCCCTGTTTTTATTCTGATACTTACTTTCTCCACTAAATCAATTGTCATATTTTGTAGATTAATTTCCAAGAAATCCCTCAAAAAATTCCCCATACTTTGTTTCATTTTCATTCCTGTGAACACCAACATATTCCCAGCCTTTGTTCCTCTATTCAAAACATCACCAATAGCCACTGACGAGTCTCCTTACCTTCATTCCCTTTTCAAACCACCTGCAGGAGGTTGAGACATAAGGATTGCAAGTTCGAGGCCAGCCTCAGCAATTTAGCAAGACCCTGTCTCAAAATAAAATAAAGAGCTGGAGATAGGGCTCAGTGGTTAAGTGCCTTGAGTTCAATCCCTGGTACATAAACAAATAAATAAAAAAATAAAGATACATTCTTACCAAAACTATCTATCTAGAAATCCCCACTGTCTCCAGGATAAAACAGTGACTTCTTCAACATATTTTAAATCCCATGTATCTATTATAATAATTGAAATAATCATGTCTGATCTCAGATACAACTTCCTTTTAATTTGCTCTCCGTGACTATTCCAGTTTTTACTAAATACACGAAGGAATTGCTACAGCAGTCTTTTAAGAAGTCTTTTGGTAATTTATCATACTGTATCTTGATTCATCCTTTTGTAACCATGTGCCTTTTATGTTTTATCCTCCAACTAATTTCCTAAGGGTGAAATTCACATACTTTATCATACTAATACCTAGTGGCTAATAAACATCTCTTCATTGGTTAAAAAAATGGGATTTAAGGCTATATTTCTTCAAATATTTTGGTTTTGCTTTTTGAGAGATGTTGGTAGTAGTAAGAGATAACCCTGTTTCCTGACATGTGTCAACCATGTCTGGTGTGCTTTCCTTAGAACACTGTCTTGAGTCCTCAGAGCCATTCTGCAGGGTTGGGCTAGATGCCCCCACTGGAGCAGCTGTGGGATCTTCGTACAGCAGTTCAATGAATGATGGTCAGAGCCAGGTCTCTCACTCCTTCGTCTGTGTTCTTTCTATCCTACTCTCCTTTCTGGCCTCTTAGACTTTCTTATTTTAGCTAAAGATTTTTAGGTCTCCATGCAACCACCGTAGTAATGACACTGACTATGTTCACTACTTGCTCTAAAACTGACCACACTCTTCATTCTCTGTGGGCAAAATAAGGTTCTAGCAGATCCTAAAAGACCTCTTTCTTTTAGGCCCTTCTTTACCTCACCACCTCCCATCCTCCTGTCCCCTCTTTCAATCTGGTCTTTTGCACAAAGTAAGAAATGCAATGTATCCTTGGATTGTTTTTAAATTGTTCCAAATATCTCTCGGGTTGACTCACTGTTAAACCCCATGGAAACCCTAGTTTGTTTGGCTAAACTCAGGACTAGGATTTGGGGAATTATGATAATTATGGCTCATCTTATGATCCTGGGCCAACTATTTTATTTTTCTTTGCTTTAGTTGCTCCATCAGCAAAAGGTAAAAATCTGTTGTATGGAAACAGAAGGTCAATTGCAGAGGGCAGAGAAAGTTGCGTGCAGTCTGTGAGCAAGAGGCTGTATATAAAAGCTAAGAATAGCCATCTCAACAGCCACAGGGGAGTTGGGCTTTTACATCTTCCCCCCAGGGGCTCCAGCAGTGAATACACTTCCCAGCTCCCCTTTCTACGCCAAGTCACATAGCACATTTTAAAATGCTGAAACAGATATTTTAGTACCTCAATAGTATTCATGATGCTGCTGATGAAAATGGCAGTTACCATTTGCTGAGACTTCACAGGGTACCAGAATCTGGGATTTCTTATTAAATTCAAATTTTGTGAAAATTCTGGGTGCATGGTGTTGATTCTTCTCTTCTTATCTCCCTTGTGCTGAGAAACAAAGACAACGAGGGCTGCACCAGGAAAGGTGGTTCCCTTGAAGTCAGAGAGCTGGTGCCGGGCAGAACCCGCCCTCCAGGCTCTGCCCCTGGGTGCTGTGCCACTCCTGGCCTGGGCACAGCAGCGAGGAGTAGTGTAGAGCTGCTCTTGATCTCCGTGACAGCTCGCTTCACTCTGTAATCACTGACTCGACTCGTTGGCTGACATTTTAAGAGTGTGCAGGTTCGAGGATGACTGCAGCTCTTCGCCGGCCCACATTTGGGTTCAGGCCTAAGATCCTGTGCTCCCTTTGCTCTTTCCTTTGGTGATTTCTTGTGCTGTGACCTGAATGTTCACGCAGTTTGAATGTAGGTTTATTCTCTTTGAAACTCATGTTGAAATTTGATTTGTCATTTTGGCTGTGTTGGGAGGTGGGCCTTCAAGAGGCGAGTAGATCAGCAACAGGAGTTAATGCCTTTCCCATGAAAACTGGGTTCCTTCTTCTGAGAGCTACTTACCATAAAGTGAGGCCATCCTCGATGCTTGTCTCTTCCACACATGCCTGCCGCCCTTTCAATTTCCTACCATGTTCTTACATAGCACAAGGCCTCTCCAGAAGCTGAGCAGATGCCACCACAGTGCTCTTAGGACCTCCCAGCTCTAGAGCTATGAAGTAAACTTTTTAATTTAATGTTTCACATTCTCAGGGAATCTGTTATAGCAACAGAAAACAGACTGAGACAAATAAATGCACTTCCTGAAGTTCATACGTAGGAAACTTAATTTCCAAAGCAACAGTGTTAAAAGGTGGGAAATTTAAAAGGCGATTGGATCATGAAGGCTCTACCCTTATGAATGGATGGACGTCATTCTCTCAGAAGGGGGTAGATTAGCATGAGACATGGGTTTATTATAGAAGCTTCCCCTCTTGCTCTCTCTCTTGTGTATGCTGTTTCACCATATGCAGCTGCCTCTGCATTTTAGAAGCAAGCACAAGGCCCTCGCCAGATGTGGCCCCTAGATTTTGTAATTCCAGCCTCTGGAAACATGACCTGAATAAACTTCTATAGTGTATGATTCACCAAACATGTGATATTTTGTTATAAAAGTGCAAAACAGACTCTTTTCCATCTTCCCTCCTTCCCCACTCTTCTTCTTTTCTCTCTCATAACCTCCCTTCCTCTTTCCCTCTCTCTTTTTATTTAATGGCTTTGGACCTCAACACTAATAGAAGAAGAATTTATTAAATTGCTGTTTACTTATCCCCCAAGTCTCTGTTACATCGCAGCGATGTTTTGGGGCAATGTCCAGGACAAACTTCTGGCTTTCCTTACATGTCATCTAATTTATTATTCTTTAATGGTGCTGGGATGGACCCAGGGCCCTGTGCATGCCAGGCCAGCATTCTACCACTGAGCACACCCCCAGTTCCATCTGATCTAATTTCAGATAATAGCAGTAATAGCTTCTATTTATTGGGCAATTGGATTTCAGAACTTTTCTTTAGCCAGTTCTTCCCATTTCATTGGTATCAATGATGAGTTCAAGGCCTCCTTGTAATACAACAGGGCATGGACTTTGTTCTTCCTGGAGCATCTCACCTCATCCCTTGGCTGTCATGACCCACAGAATTGATGCAGCTGCACACAGGGTAACCCCCGGAAGGCACAGAGGCTCCTCATGCACCAGTCAGCCTCCTGCCTGGCTGAGCTCTCCAGGTTCCCACCCTTATCAGATCCTGCCGACCTACCCACTCACTCCACAACAAGCACTGGACGTCGGAGTGAACCAAACACGTAAGATTCCCTAAGTTCCTGGGTCTAATCCAGCACATGTATTCTAGTCACATTCAATGATTTTTATGTACTTCTCAGATTGGATGGGATTTCTCTGTGGGCACCAGACTGGGAATTTGGTAACGAAATTCAGACTATAATTTTAGGTTATTCTCCAGATACTTTTAATATGTTCCTCTTTGCTTGCTGGTAAATTTAAATGTATTTCCTCTTGGAATTCCTTGGCCCACCTGTGTGTTTTCTTTTGCCTAGTCTTCTTCAACAACCCCAGCATCTCTTCAATCCTTCCTCCCACCTCCATGCTTTAACGTTCACAAGCACCCTGGAAGGTGCCATTTAATAATGAGAAAATTAAAACTTAAAGAGGTTACATCATTTTCTGAAAGTCACCCACCCAGGAAGCGGTCGATCTGGGGTTTTAATTTAGACTTATCTGACTCAACAGTTGTATTGTCAACCAAAACTTGATTCTTGAACTCTTTGAAAAGCTTATTCTACACATACACCATTGGGCAGGGCATCACATGGTATTTTGGTTACTTTTCCGAGCCTGTGCCTCCTGGCTATAACCCTGAGAACGACAAAGTGCAGATCATCCCTGGTCCTACTCTCAGCGCGTGATGGTTCTGATCTTTGGGCCGTCGTCTAGTGTTTCCGACGTCATTCAGCTCTGAAGGAAAGCCCGCCTTTTATTAGGAGGTCACTTAGTCTCCTGCTCAAACCTGCCTACTTCTCTTTTAGAAACAGAGCTGAGAATTTTAAATGATTTTATACAATTATCCTGGACTAAGGTGCCCAAGGGTTCCTTTTTTGCACTTATGTGAACTGTCCAAACTGCCAGTGTCTCTGGGTCCTATCACACAAACCTTCTCCCCAAGAGAAAGCACATGACCTTTTGTCACAGCTGTTTTGAACCTGCATGTTTTTTTAAAACTGCCTGAGTGGATGGTAGCGGGATGAGAGCCATCTATGGAAGCAGACTAGGTCATTTTCAGAGAAACACGTGGAATCAAAGCGTGTAAGAAACCTGCGTGGTTAGGAAGCGTGAGACTCAAGTTCAACTGCAGAATGACGAAAAAAAAGAACAACGTGGCAGGATAAAAAGGGACTATGCGAGATTTGGGGTGCCTATGTCACCTGGGTGACATTAGCTAATTTTTCTGGGCCTGAGTTCCATGATTTATGAAATTAGCAATGTTACACTAGACAGTGAATATACATCAGAATTGCCCTGGAGGTTTTTAACAACAGATTTGCAGTCTTTGCTCAAAGATACCGGTTTAGAAGCTCTGCTGGAACTAGGAATCTCAGCATCTTAATCAGTTGTCCAGGTGGCTGCACTGCAGACTGCGTTGAAAAAGCCAGTGTGGGGACCACTCACTGATCTAACATTCCATGCTTCTGTGAACTTCCATGTGACCACCACGGGGCGGGGTGAGGGGGAGCACCCCAGCTGCAAGCCCTCTCCCCGCAGGCTCACGCTACAGCCAGCAGTGTCCTTGGAGTCCAGTTCAAAGCTGAAGAGAGTGAACCAGGGAGCTGGGAACCACTGGTGGAGAGTCTGGCCTGAAGGAAGTGAAGTGGTTCAGCCAGAATGTACTGACGCACAACCAGGAAACCACAAGACTGTGAGAACCTTCCCAAGCCTGAGTCCTGGGATCAAAGAGGTACGGGAAAGGCGCTGCCAGGAGCCCTTCTGCTCCTTCACCCCTGAGCCTCCAGGGCTCTGTGTCAACTCCCTCCACAGGTCCTGTCACCGAGGAGCCATGTCTAGAAATCATCCTGAGTGATCCCATTTTACTGCTCTACTCTCGGTGACACATCTGGTGGGTGGGAGTGATCTGCTGTCTCTTTTCCTTAGTTTTTTCTTTTGGCAGAGGTTGCCATCTGATTATTTACTCTGGCTTTTCAGAAGTCATAGATTTCTGGATTTCTGGTTTTGCCAACTGGCTATTGTTTGGTTATGTGCAAACACCAAATCCCCAAACTCCTACCATTGCCCAGATCACCTGACTCACATGTCTATCAATAGCCTGGACTTGAACAGGAAAGAAAACTGGCCGTTCTTGCATTTCCTGCATCCCAGTTTAACCCTTCTCCCAGGCTGGCCTCCTTTATTTCCCCATTACAGATATAGGCTGTGTTTAGGTGCAAGGTCACAATAATTTTGTTCCTATGAATTCTCTTTCCTTGGCCAGAATAACTTCCCTATTGCCAGGCAATCACCAATCAACCATCACAGGGCAGATCCAGTTATGGCTGAGACTAGCAGGGTAATTGACCAGGTCGTGAGAGCCGAATGACAGTGACATGGGACGCACCGTGGAGCACCTCAAACTGATTGCTTAGAAATGGGGCATCTTTCCTGATAAGACAACAATAATTCTGAACTGTCAATCCCATCCTGGATATAGACTCCTGTGTACAGGAAAATGAAGCAAGCATGTGATGATTTTTGCCTTTTTTTTTTTTTTTTTTGGCTTTCTGACTTGCCTTGCATGTTTCAATTTTCAAGTTTTAATTTTGTAACCCCACTAGATGATCCGTTAATGTTGCCCATGTGTAATAAAATCCATGATCCCAACCTATTTCTTTTTTCTTTTTTGGTACTGGGGATTGAACTCGGGGGCACTGGAACACTTGAGCCACATCCCCAGCCTTGTTTTGAATTTTATTTAGAGACAGGGTCTCACTGAGTTACTCAGTGCCTTGCTGTTGCTGAGGGTGTCTTTGAACTCGCGATCCTCCTGCCTCAGCCCGGTTCCAACCTATTTGTTATCAAACTCTCAGTAAGTATGAGGTAAGGAATAGTTTTTTTGAGAAACATCCTGAGTCTTGGCTTGGGTTTCATCTGTTTTAGGAAACATGAAAAATTCACACACCCTCTGCAAAGATGTCAGAGGTCAAGATTTGGGAGACCCTGCATACAGACTAGCAGTGACTATCAAGTATGCTCTGAATTCTTTCTCCCCCAGGACTTTTCTGTGAAGTAGGAACTTTGCAGATATATTGTGCTGTAGGCACATTTTGGAATATGTCTTTTTTAGGAAGTGCTGTCTTTGTACTCTGCTGACACCAATGTCTGAAAATAAAACCTTTTCTCTCCTCCACTTTTTGGCTTAGCTTATCCTACCCAAATACACTTCAAAAGACTTTATAAAAAGAATGTTTCAAAAATGTAATATTTCCATCTGTTATTTCAATAATACATGCTTTGGGACTCTCTTTATGAACCATTTTCCTTTCTTTGCTCCCATTTCGATGTATAAATATTTGACTCTAAATCCCCAAGGAACAGTCAGCCAATCAGGTTGCTGAGCTGTGAACATTCCTAACCCTACAATTTTGTCTGTAGCAGGCGCTCCTGCCGTGGGCCTAAGGCTAAGGGATTACAGCACTGCAGTCCCTGACCCTTTCTTCTCAAGGTTTCTCTGCACTGGTGGGAAGGAAGCGGTTTTAATTTTGATAAAATAAACTTTATTTTGTAACATTATTATTTGTTTTTCTTTCTCCTTTCAACACTTCATAATAGACGTGTCTGGTAATTTGAAGTTGGCCTCCCTGGTTTAAGAGCCCCTAGGCCACCCCATATTCTTACAGCTTTTTTAAAGAAGTAGCCACACAGAATTTGGTCCTGTCTGTGTTTCATGAGCTGAACCAAGCTGGTAGTGACCCTTAGGAAAATATCCAAGGGTGCATTCATAAGGGGTGGCAACAGAAGATGCGTGAAGGCTGTCATGTCACACATTTCATGTGCAAAAGTCTGTTACTTTTCTGCTAGGCTTTCCTCCTCAGACCTTTATTTCAGCAATTTTTGAAGAAATTGAATTTAAAGTTACAACATGAATTTCGTGGGAACTCCATTTCTGACATAAACTTGAAATATGTTTCTAGGAATGAAAGATTTTTATGGATGAAATCTAATATATTTTGAATCAAACCCAAAGAGATCTTTTGCAGTGTGTGAAGAATAAAGTAAAAATTCCATTAATAAAATTTTATGGCTGGATGGTTATGGAAAAATCTTTTCCAGGATAAAAATATTTTCCTGTTACTTCTTACATTAAAAAAATATAAAGTTATAGATATTCCCTTAAAACTAAGCCTAGTTATTAGAATGTAAATAGCCATATTTTTTTTAAAAAGACAATAGGACAAAAATGTTTCAGAACTTTAAAATGTATATAATTTTATCTAAGAAGTTATACTTTTAGAAGTCTACTTGGAAATACAACCTGAAAAGCTAGATAAATATAAAAAATCATTTGATGGCATTGGAGAGTTATAAGGCAACCAGAAACTGAGAATTCAAGATTCTTAAAAAGATGAGCCAGCCGGTGGTGGTACATACCTGTAATCCCAGAAACTTGGGAGACTGAGGCAGGAGGATGGCAAGTTCAAGGCTAGTCTTAGCAAGTTAGTGACACCCTGTCTCAAAATCAAAAAATAAAAATGGATGTAGCAGACATTTGGTGCTGCTTTTCCCATCAAGATATTTCCCAATTTCAAAGAAGCCAAGATATAGAGAAATCATCTCAGGGAACGTTATAGCAGTCCTAAGGGAAAAGGGGACAGAAATGAGATGTTTAAGTTTGTGAAGGTGTTATGGAACTGGCAGACAGCCAGGACGTGCAGTTGGGACTCCTCATGGGCTACACTTTAGGAGTAAGAGTGAACAGAATTATCCCTTTCAGTCAATGAAGCAAATCGTCATGCCTGTTTAATCCCTGATCATTCTAGGATAATAGTTCATCAAAAGCAAAGTAAATATTCTGTAGAGGAAAACTTCAAGGTATCTCTAAAATATTTTATACACCACATTAACATTTAAACAATACTGCCAGACATCCCAGGAGGCAAAAATAATGATCAAAATGAAGAATATTTTTAAGAAAAAAAATGAAACAGATATATAAAAGAAACATTCATTAGAATTGTCAGTCATGGACTTTTAAATAACTATGACTACTATTTTAAATAAAATAGAGGGCAAGGAGAAGAGTGTTGGCTGATAACTAGAATGTATACAAATTATAGAAGAAAAAGTACAATAACTGAATTTTAAAAAATCAGTATGTGAGTTTAAGAGCCAATTAGACAGAGTCAAAGACAGAATGTGTGAACTGGAAGACAAGTCAGTAAAGATAAGTTAGAAATAACTAAAAATAATGAAAATATGAGTAACTAACAAAAAGACAAACAGAAACCAAGCAGTAAAACGGCAGTTTTTAATTCCAACAGTACCAGTAACTGTGTTAAGTATAAATGGACTAACTATTCCATTTTGAAGGCCAAAATCATCACACTTGTACTAAAACACACACATGCAATTGTATGCTACTTATAAGAGATATACTTTAATTGTACATACAAAAGATGAGAAGTAAAAAGGGCGTAAAGTCATATACCATGCAAAGAACCTGAATAAAGCTGGTGTAGCTTTATTTTATCTATATATATATTAACCTCAAAGAAGACTGTGAGAAGAATTACATCAGTCCAGAGACACATTCTGTAATGACACCGAGGAGTTGTAATGATTCTAAATTACTGTATATCTTACAACATACCTGAACAGGAAGCAGAATCACACAGAACTAAAAGAAAAAAAAATAAATTTGTCCACAGATACATTTGGAGAATTTATCATATTTCTTTCAATATTTGATAGAACAAGAAACCAAAGTTTATAAATTTAAGCAACACAATAAATGCAACCTGAAAGACCTATAAATACCACCTGATTTTTAATGCATCTGAGGCAATGTTTCATGACTCTCAAAATTAGAGCACTTGTGAGGTGTTTCCCACAGGTTTTCTCTTGGAAATGTCATGCTGTTAATTCTAAATACAGAATAAGCTTTTTTTAAGCTGCCCTGACTGAATTGCTAGATTTTTTGGTAAAACATACTCACTGAGGCCCATAGCTTTCCACAGTCTGCAGCTAACAGGATACTCTCTAGTGTGACGATTTAGCTCGTATCCCTCAGATTGAATTCTGTGTTTATCAATAGCAAGTTTTTGTTTTTTTAAAAAAACTTTATCAGTTATACTCTTCATTCATTTACATGATTTAATTAAACAGTATATTTGTTAGATTTCTGTCACTATAAAATGCCTGAGGTGATCAACTTATTAAGAAGAAAGGTTTATTATGGCTCACAGTGTTCAGAGGTTTCAATCCATGTTTCCTGGTCCATCACTTTGAGGCCTGTGGGATGGCAACACAGAAGGAGCATGAGTTAGAGGAGGACTGATGCTCTTGTGGCCCGGGAGTAAGACAGCAAGTACGAGGAGCTGCTTGGGGTCCTGAAATGACCTCGACATCTCTCACCAGGAACCTTCTTACAGGCTCCCGCACTGTCCAGCAGGGCCCCCCAGGGACCACACTTCTACCTAGCACATAGCCTTCGACAGACATTCTGAATAAGAAGTGTAACCATATAAAATGATAAAAGGTATCCTGGAGAAATCTATAATTTCTATGACAGCTTTACAAAAACTTGGAAAAAAAGATGATTGTTGAATAGAAAAGAGTCAAAGTATTTATATTATTTATTTTCAAAGTATTTGAAAATAAATAATATAAATCTAAAATTCTTCATGTGAGTTGCTTCAAGATATCTCTAATTTCTTTCTCCAACTGAAAGAATCTATGGAGTGAAAATCTTAGATAAATATGTGTGGTTTGTGGATATGGTTAATATGAGAGAAATGTGGGTACTCCGATCAGTGGCTGGTCATTCAAAATAAACCTTGGCTTTCTGTCAAAATATTGGCAAATGAATGAAGTTTAATATTTTAACCTAAACTAAATGTATTTATTAGTAGAACTGCCATTTAGAAGGCCACAGGACAGGTCCTTAAACAAGGGAAATTTATTTTCTCATGATTCTAGAGGCTAGAAGTTCAAGATGTCCAGGTATTGGCAAGGTTGAAGCCCCTCTCCTTGGTTTGCACACGGCTATCTTCTCATTGTGTGTACACATGGCCTTCCTTCTGTGTGTACTTGTATCCTAATGTCTTCTTGTAAGAACAGAAGTTGTATCAGATTAGGACCCACCCCAATGACCTCATTTGAAAGACCCTATCTCTGAATGCAGCCACAATCTGAGGTACTAGGGGCCAGGACTTCAACATCTGAATTTGAGGGGGGACATAATTCAGTTTATATCAATGCATTAAGTATTATTTTTATGATTCCATGCCTTTACCAACTTTCTGACTAGCCATCTCATTATATCATATATGAACACATAGGATTTAATAGAGTTGGCTCTGCCGCCCAAATATCAGTTCTGCCACTCAGTAACTATATGCCCTTGGGAAAATTAGAAAGCCTCCCTGTGCCTATGTTTCCTTACAGTTGAGAATAATAATAGTACTTACTTTATCCAGTTATTAGAATTAAAAGAGCAAATATATGTAATGCATCTAGAATGGTGCCTGGCATGTAGTGAGCACTTAACCAATGTTGTATATGATTACATGTCTCAAATATGTCAATCACAAATATTTTAAAGTCTCTGCTCACAGTGTGAGCCCAAAGTGAGATCCACAATCTGATGGTTTATGGAGATGGTCTATGTGATCTCTGCAAGTTTCTGCATGGGCTGATCTGTGTGCAGGCTTTCACTTGGAAGGCAGAGAGAGGAGTCAGGTAGTAGAGTAGAACTCTAGGTGGACAACATGGCCGGGGTAATGGCATGATGTCTTCCTTTCCACTGGGTTGCTTGAACTGGCTTTTAGCCTTTTTGTAGAGAGTATTATAGACCAAAACTGTGACAAAGGGTCTGTTTCCTAAAAAGATTTGTGGGGACTCGAGGCACAAGCAGAACTGCTATGGAGCTTGTAATAAAACACAATCCAGAATAGGAAGGAATTCTCTCTTCCCTTCATCTTACGTTCTAGTGTTCTGGAGACGAAAATGTCCACTGCCATTCGGCTTTGCCTGGTAGGGTGGGACCCTTGCAGGTCAGGCAACTGAGGATGCCTTGACCAGGGGGCTGTCAAAGAGATACGTGAGACTTCCTTGCACATGTCAAAGCCTCTCTTGGGATTTTGTAGAGGAACTGGGAGAAATTGTGAGATTTAATTTACAATTATGGGCAGAAATAGACAAGTTCTTGACAATTTGAGTTGTTAAATGTTGGTTACTTTATTTATAGTTTCTGTCATTTGTGATACAAGATGAAACTTTTTCTATAAGGTTCCTAGTGGCCCCAGGACAATTTGTTTTTACCACCATATAATGAAAAAATGTGACCTCATGGATTTTGGCAAGTGTTGGCTTAAAATGAGTGTGTGTGTATGTGGGTGAGTGTGTGTGTGTGGGGGGGGTGAGTGTATGTGTGCATGTGTGTGTGTGTGTGTGTGTGTGTAGTTTTTTAAAAAAAAATTTTTGTAGTTGTAGATGGACAGAATGCCTTTATTTTGTTAATTTTTTTTTAATGTGGTGCTGAGGATCGAACCCAGTGCCTCACTCATGCTGGGCAAGTGCTCTGCCCCTGAGCTGCAGCCCCAGGCCCTGTGTGTGTAGTTTTGAAGTAGATGTTGTGTCATGTGGTCCAGGTTGTACCTCTCCATCGCTTTCTTCCCCTTTGAGTTTAAAGGCTAATAATTTCCCTGGTCCCCAGTAATGCTGCCAGTTGGAAGTTGGTCAGCCCTTTCTTGATTTCTCTCATCTGGTATCACACCACATTTCCAGGGCAGACTCTGTCTAGGAACTTAAGGATCCGACAGTCTTACCCCAGCCTGAACATGGACCCTGTGAAAGAATGTTTTAATATGAGAAGTACTGCTGAGTTCAGGTGAGTCCTTTGACAGCACCTGAGTCCAACTGAGAATGTCAAATGTCCTCCTATGACAGAATGGATAAATAAATTTTCTTCCATGTGTATAACAGAATATTAAATAATAATGGCAGTAATAAAGCTATAGTTTCATGTATCATCATGTGTTATGTATGGTTTGGATATCAGATGTCCCCCAAAAGTTGGTCATAGCAACACAAAGCTGAAAAACCAAGAAGTGTTTGTTGCTATTACCAACCTGACTGTGTGGTTGGAAGAATTTGGTTTGCAGGAGGAGTTTGGGAAAATTTGCAAATTCAGGACAAAAGACGTTAGAATATTGTAAGCAGAGATCAATGGGTGATTCTAGTGGGAGAATCCTCAGAAGACCTAATGCTGACAGGACTGGGGACAGCAAAGACTGGATTCATGAGGTCTCACAGGGAGAGGAGCACTCTACTGGAAACTGGACGAGAAGCCATTAATGTTACATTCTAACAAAGAAGCTGTCTACATTTTTCTCATGTCCTGATGCTTTTTGTGAGGTTGAATTTAAAGGTGATGGTCTAATTAATCTGGCGAAGGACATGTCAAGGCAACACAGCATTCAGGATGTAACAAGAATATTGTTGGCAGCTTTTAGCCAAGTTTACTGTGATAATCAGGAGCAGAAAGCAGAGTGGAAAGATGTAAATAAATAGCAATCTGGCCAGAGACGTGCAAGTAAAACTGGGGCCAAAGAAGTTGTAGTTGTTGTAGAGATTACAGCTACTAAGGAAATGCTAAGTATTTTACATAGAGACCACAGGAAAGATGGTTTAAGGACATTTCAGGAATTGGCAAGACCACATCCATCATAGGCTCAAAAGTAAAAATTCCACTGAGAAGATACAATGGGGGCACCCTGCTTGCATGGGGGGAGGGGGCAAGGAAGTTGTTTCACTGTGCTCAGCTGCCCAGGCACTCATGGGTCACAGCCACAATCCCAGGAAATTTAGTCATTTCCAAGGTGATGGCAGACCTTGGCATTGTCCATGTGGTGCTGGTTTGGCAAAAATGCAAAATGCAGGAGTTAGGGCATCATGGAGGCTTCCACGGAAATTGCAAAAGAAGGCCTAGGAGGGCAAAGCGGAGCAGGGTCAGAATGGCGCATGCAGAACCTGAGAGGGTGATGGATGAAGATGCCAAAAGGAAGCCAAAGTTGTAGTGGAAACCCCAGGGTTAAGAAATTCCAATAATGTGGAACATCTGCTGAGGAAAGCTGCAGAACTGAGCTAACAGAGAAGCCAGCAAGGGTGCCACAGCAAGGCCACAGGGAAGGAGACTCACTAGCCCGTTGGAGAGAACATCACAATGCCATGTCACCAGATGATGGACGTGGAGCTATAGGACTTGTTTGTCCAGCTGGATTCTGATCTTGCTTTGGTCCCACCTCTTCCTTCTATGCTCCTATTTCTCCTTTGTGGGATGGAAATATTTACTCTGTGCTATTATATATTGGGTAAATGAAACTTGCTTTTGATCTTTATAGAGGCTTAACAGCCAAGACTTTGCCTTGAGTCTGATGAGATTTTGGTGTTGGACTTTGGGCAGTGCTGGAATGGTTTAATACTTTTAGAAATGGACTATTGTATTTTATATTGTGAGATGGGTATGAATGTTTTTTTTGGAGACTGGGGTGGAATGTTGTGGTTTAGATATAAGGTGTTCCCTAAAAGCTCATGTGTCAGAGCTGTGACCTAACCAGTGGATTAATCCATTTGAGGGATTAATAATTTGAATGGACTAGGGGGTGGTAATTGCAGGCAGGCAGGGTGTGCCTGGAGGAAATAGGTCATTTGGGGTTATATTATTCCTGCTCCTTGCACTCTAGCTCTCTGGCTGTCGTGAACTATGCAGGTTTCTTCTACCATGTCCTTCTACCATGATGATCTGCCCCACATTGGGCCCAGAGCTATCGAGTTGGTTGACCATGGACTGAACCTCTGAAATCCCAAGCCAAATAACCTTGTTCTTGTCAGGTATATTGGCTACAGTAACACAAAGCTAATACACTATGATTGAATCTCACAAAATATGATGTTGAATGAAAGAAGCAAGACTCAAAAGGGTATATATTTAATAAGGATATAAATTCACAAACAGGCCAAAATTATAGTTGGTAATTTGTAAGAGACTGAGCTGCTTGCTGCTTTACATGCCTTTTTTTTTTTTTTTTGGTCATTTTATGAAGCACAGGAAACTCTTGGATTTAAAGGCTCAGGTGCGATTTTGAATATATATTGCCCATTCCGAAAAACTCATAATAAATTTAATCATCACAACTATAAACTAGATCTTAAAAGTAGCACTAAGAACCAATGATGAAGGTTAAAATGAAGAATTATGACTATCCAGAAATATCATGATTAATATATATATTACATGTATGTATGAATATAATACAATGAAACCCACTACTTGGTATAACTAATATGAACTAATAAAAAAATAAAAAAATCCAGAAAGTAGGCAAAGATATTTGCAACACATATTTCTAAGGATTCATTTTCAGAATAAAAGCACTTTTAAAAACAAAAAGGCAGACAACTTAATTAAAAATAGGCAAAGACTTGAACAAGGACATCAAAAAAGAGAAGATTCAAATGGTAAATAAGCATACAAAAATGTGCTCAAAATCAACAAGTTCTTCAGGGAAATACAACTGAAACTGGGTATGAACCTACTACCCAGCCACCAGAACGTGTTGGCAAGGATGTGAGCAAATGGGACTTTTATCCAGCACTGTAGGAATGTATACTGCTATATAAATTTAGAAACTGTTTGATACTATTTATTAAAAATGAACATATATATTCCTTATGACTGGGGCAGGGAGTGTAGCTCAGTGGCAGAGTTAGCTTGCAGGAGGCCCTGGACTCAATCCTCAGCACCACCAAAAAAATAGAGTAAGATTTCCTTATTACCTCTGACACAACAGTTCTACTCTTAGGTATATCCCAACAGAGGTACCTATGTTTGGTAACTAAGAGAGTTGATAGTAGAATTGTTTGTGACAATCAAAATTGAAAATAAGCCAAATGTCCATCAATAGCAGAATGGATAAACAAATTGTGTTCTACACATATAATGGAGTACTAAATAATCACAACATTAATCAAACTATTAGACCACACTGGCGTGTATCAACATGCATAACTCTCACTCAGTACATGCCGAGTGAAAGACACAGGACATAAACAGGTATATACTGAACAGAAACAGCAATGTAAGAACAAGCCAAAATGATCCGTGATGGTGTAAGTCAGAATCCTTGCTATGTTGACTGGGGAGGGGCCGAATGAAGGAAGGGCTCCTTGGGATTCTGATGACTTCCTGTGCCTGATGGGATCCTCATAACATGGGCACATTCACTTGGAGAAGATTAAGTTGTGCAACTACGACTCACATATACTTCAATAAAGGAAGTGGGGAGATGCACTGCTGAGAGTTTTGTTCATATTATGGAAAAACTCCTTTTTTTCTGTGAAGGAATGAGAAAGAGGGTCAGAAATAGTTCATTTCAGTTCAACTTCCTTACAAGGGATTTTTGGTAATTTGGAGGTTATTTCATGGAAATTTAAGATGCTTTAAAACCAAAGCTTAAGGATTATAACCCTTTTCAATCTTTCTATGATTAGTAATCAGTCATAACTTCTGATACTTGAATACTTTTCTTAAATGGTACATTCCTTTTGTTGATCTTGACTGATAAAGAAAAATGTGGCCATTTACACGCTGTGCATTGTAGCCTATGATTTACAGCACTGGCGAGGCCCAAGGGTGGGTCACTGTTTGATAAATAGAGTGGTTATTCAATACCACATCTGTCTCCCGGCTCACAGATCCAGGAGGCAAAGATGCCAGGAGTGGGTAGACATTCAGCTTTCTTAGAAACTAGTTAAGTCAAAAGGTCTGAACAGAACCCTTTTCAGATGGAAAACTCTGGGTTACTGTGATAATGAAGGAAAGCTGTGGGAAAGACCTCTGGTCGTGGACGCCGGGGGAGGGAAGGCTGAAGCCAACGTGATCCACTCCTGGGAGGCCCACTCAGATAAGACGGGTCCACATAGGCAATCTCCGGCCCCCTTCACTTTGAACACATGTCTACAAGCTGGGAAACCATCTCAGCTGACACACTGCTGTGGAATGACAGACTTGGAGCAAGAGATTCTCTCTAAGAAGGCACAAGAAGAATTAACAGACAATACAGTAGCTCTCTACCACAGCCCAGGTACTGGCCAAAGTGCAGTCATCTCCAGGGGAATGCAAGACACAATTCCTTAATTGTTGTTCCTGGAATATGCCTGGAAACCAACATAGTTAGACGTCTGCTGTTTTCACAGAGAAATTACAACTACGCACCCAAAGATGTCAATGTTCACGGCCATGGTCTTCAACCAGTTTGGCATGATCTTTGTCTTTGCAAAATAGATATTGCAAACAGAACTCTCTTAATGTTTTGTGAAGCAATTTATATTTTCTTTAGAACTTGAGCCACTTTTCTTTAACAGTACTGGTGATTGAACCCAAAGTCTCATGTGTGCTAAGCCAGCACTCTGCCACCCAGCCACATCCCCAGCCTTTTTCTTTACTTTATATTTTATTTGTTTTTATTTTATTTCAAGGCAGGGTCTTACTGAGTTTGCACACTAGATCCTCCTGCCTCAGTGTCCCAAGTCACTGGGATTGCAGGCATTTTGTTATCTTTTAATGTGACAGTGACAACAAATTCCTTTAGGAAATCAGAACAACAACATCATCAAAAAAAAAGCCTGTCCTTTGGATCTATCTTTAGATCTATCTCCAGCCAACGTGGAATTGGTGTGACAGTTCAAAAGGAACACTATCTCTGTGATACTTGTTTCCTTAGTACTCTTCATGCAATCTGCGTGTCAGTTCTGTAGGACTTCCAGAACCTTCTAGGTAACAAGTTATATTTCTGTCTGCAACCATCCTATCAATTTTGTTACCCACTGTTAACCATTGTAGCCTGTGATTTGCAGCACTGAGATGGATCACAGTTTGATGAATAGAGTGGTTATTCATACCACATCTGCTAACCACTGTTAACAAAATTCCCATCTTCTTTCTCAGGGGTCTTGATTCAAGGGTTCCAGGACATCTTAGAGACTTGCATGGCCACAGAACCCAGGGATATGGATACGGCATCCAGGAAGGGAGCACCCTGCCGCAGTCTGGCTGGGCACAAAATCACGAGCCACTCAAGCAGGAACAAAGTTTATTTTTTGAAACTGCCGCCAATGTCCGGTACCGCCCGGGCAGATTTTTTCCACCCACGCGGCCTCCTCCCGGACCCGCAGAGAGAGCTCCTCCCCCGGAACTCCCTCCTACTGTACTTCCCCAACCAATGGGAACTCTCCAGGAGTCCCGTAGCCGGCCTAGGTGAACAGCAGGAGTCCAATATCCATATGAATGCAAATCTTAACATAATCATATCATCTCAATGGCTAGCTGG
>NW_026000019.1:20705435-20724470 GCF_001458135.2 Marmota marmota marmota
TAGTTGTATCCATTTTCTCTTTCTCAGGGCCGAACAACTTCAAACCTTGAGCCAACCATTTTTCCCAGTTTGCCTGAGAAAATTCTAGGGATAGGCAGCTTGAAACAAAAACAAGATAAATCAAAACGAGAACACATTGTTTTTTGAAATGGTCACCCATTTTGTTGCCTTCCCTCAGGGGCGAGCAATTTTACTCACCTCCAAGCTTCAGGCGTTCCCCGTGCGGGCCGCCAGTTGCCGCAGTCTGGCTGGGCACAAAATCACGAGCCACTCAAGCAGGAACAAAGTTTATTTTTTGAAACTGCCGCCAATGTCCGGTACCGCCCGGGCAGATTTTTTCCACCCACGCGGCCAGCACCCAATGCTCCAGCCTGGCCCAAGGAGAGCCAGGAAAGCTTACCTGAGCCCGCCATAGGATTCCCTTCTAATTTGACCTCTCACCTGCCTGCCCTCCCTCCTCCCTCCCTCCCTTTCTTCCCCAATTTGAACTCTTCCTCATATTCCAACAACACATGCCACCATGTCCTTGGACTGGCAACTTTTTTGTTCCTCCTTTCATATCACAAGTTTTGTCCCCTGGCTCTAGGGTACAGAAGTGGGCAGCTCAGGTCTCCCCAGTCAGAACGTTTCATCTCATTAGTTACAGGGAGTGGATCACAGATGAGCATGTGACCTAAGAAATGTCCTTCACAACCCTGGCTTGGGAATAATACAAGCTGAGGCTTCCCAGACAAGAGAAAATGAAGCTGGGGCTGCTTGCAGATAGTGCAGCAAACATGTTTGCTGAATGCAGCCAAGTGAAGACAACTGTCCCATGGAGTGTCACAGAGAGTCTTGTGGCTTTAAGTTTCCAGCTAACAGACCTGACCCTCTAAATTTTTTAATCTCTCTTTCAGTTCTGTGAATTGAAGAAATATGCTCCAGTGCTTTGTGGATGAAGGAATTCCCTTTCTGCACAAGCCAGTTGAGCTGATGTCTGTCTGTGGCAACTGAAGAAGTCCTGAGGAACATAATAATCTAATCAAGAGTAACAGGAAGGTCAACAGTGTCAGTTTACCCTAGTTTGGAGCAATTATTTCCAGCATCTCATCCAATATCTTTGTATGAACTCTTGGCAATTGGACATTAAATACCTGCTAGGAATATTGTAATCATTTCTAAATAGTCTCAGCTTCCCATAGAGTACTTCTCCAAGGAAGCACTTCCCAATATTCAATATGCTTTCAGAGCTAGAGGGTTTTTTTAATATCAATTGTGACAAGGTATCTTATGGCTTTGATTGATACAAAGAAAATAGTCATTACATCTGCTGTGGTCTAAGTACTGTGTTATGCAGGAGAAATTTAATGAGGTCAAAATAATCTCAGACCTCAAGCTGTTAATAGCTAGGAATGTATTTTTTCTATAAAAAGAATTTTGTATATTGTATTCATTGCTACTTAAAGAAATAATGGTTGATACATACTGAGTAAATTGGGAACAAAGACGCAACAGTGGGCATGGGTGCTGAACATGGGAGAGGTTGGATCTGAGCAGGTACTGAGCAGGTACTGAAGGACTGATGGGCTCAGGTTGTGCGGAGGAGCAGGACAGACTTTCTGGGAAGAATGTGGTCCATGTGCCTGTGAAGAAGCTGACACACATCCCACCCCGTTGTCCACTGCTCCTATTTGTCTCCTTTCTGACCACCCATCCTAGTTGAATTTCTTGATGGATTTTGATCTGAAAGTGACAGAGGGAGATAGCCATTCCATCTGGAGCATCCTTGACATGTGGTCCCCTGAAAGCACTTCCTACATTCCTATTCTGTGGCATCCATGGACTTCCCTTCTGATCATTCATCAAAGTGAGAGGCCATCTGCTGTGTGCTCGGTTGGCTCCAGGAATGAAATCAAGGCATATGCTGTGTGGCTCCATGCCAGCTTCCCCTTCCTCACAGCTGCCTGTCCCTTTGAACAGCCCATGGGGCATAACTTATGTCTCACCTTAACACAAGGTACATGACCCCTTTGCTTCCAGTCCTATTTCACTTTGAAAAATACCTGCACCTCCTGCTGTTCAGGTGTTATTTTAGAAATCCTCACCATACACTAAACCACTAGTGGTTTACATTTCTTTGGCAATCACCCATTTTACCAATGAAAGGTTTTAATGGAAATTCAACATTTCAATCAATTCTTGTATTACAGGAAGAATAACAGTTTTTCAACTGTATCCCCGTCCCTTTGAAGTGCATTATTGACTTTTGCTAACTAATCTACTTTATATCCTTGGGATCTTCATCTCATAGAAGTTAGGAAGCTAGAAACAAACTTTGAAACTAGAGTATAAAACGAATGAAACTTGTCCTGGTGAATGGGAATGAAATGACCGAAATAGAAAGTTGCCAACGGCAACTGTGTGTATGTGAGGGACAAGTGCCTTTCACTCCCAGAGAATCAGGGAAAGACCTGTAGATGCTTAAGAGGAAGAGATTTTTATATATGTGTAGGAAAAAAAAAATCACTATTCCAAGATTTCCTGTGTGCTGAGTAATGTAAAATTAGACAAGTGTTTAACCATTCTTCTTCTCACTTTACTAATATATAGATTGTCAATAACAAATACTTAGATGAAAGAGTTTTTATTAGGGCTAAATATTAATCATGGTGCCTACCTTGTATGTGTTAGGAGCTCAATACTATCACTGGGCCTAGTGTAGAGCAGGCACTCAGTGACCATCTCGTTGGAATGGATGAAGGGAGGAAGGAGTGAATGAAGGCCGCACAGAGCCTCATGTTGCCTGTTGGTCAGTTCACTGCGGTGCCTCTATGTTCCTACGAAGATATTGCACACCTAATGGAATTTCCATCATGATAGATTGAGAGTTCTGTGCTGAGTTTGATGTGAAAAGTTTATGAAACGTAGAAAGCTGGGCTATGGACAAACTTAATCAACAGCAAAGTGGCACAGGTAACGTCCCTAAGACCTTTGTGAGCTGAGGTAATCATTTTTTAGAATTTTAAACAAAAGTTAAGTTCCTGAGAGAAATCGAGGAATAAAAATCACAGGTTTAATTAAAGTTCAATTTTAGGCAGTGGAAAATGAAGGTAAGCAGGATTAAAAAAGGTAGCACATTCCAATAGCTTTACTGAGTCGTAATTAACACTCTAAATTGCATGCACTTCAGTGTATAACCTGACAGGTTTTGACACATGTATATGTGCAGGAAACCTCCAATATCATTAAGAGAGTGGACATGTCCATCATCCGCAAGTGTCCTCATAACTCCCCTGCAATCTCCTCCTCCCTCTCTGCTTTCCTTCGTAACCACTGATCTTTTCCCAGGACAGTGTTGTCTTCTACAGTTTCATATTAATAGAATTACTCAGCACATGCTCCTCTTAGGATTTTGCTTCTCTCATTCAGCATGACCACTTTGAGATACACTTGTTGTATTTATTGAGACTCATTTCTTTTTATTCTGAGCATTATTCCCGTCAGGCTCTAACATAGATTTTCTGTCAATTCACCAATGATGGCCATTTAGATTGTTCCCTGGCTTTGACTATTATAAACAGCTGTTATAAGTATTACTGTACAACTCTCTGTATGGACATATGCTTTTATTTCAAAAGGAGGAGGACGATGCCTTGATAATATAGTGGATAGATTGTAATTTTTTTTTTTTTTGGTACCAGGGTTTGAACCTAAGGGTGCTTAACCACCAAGCCACATCCCAGCTCTACTATTTATTTGTTTATTTTTCATTTTGAGACAAGGTCTCACTATGTCACTAAGTTGCTGAAGCTGGCTTTGAACCTGATATCCTCCTGCCTCAGCCTCATGAGTCACTTGGATTGCAAGCATGCACCATCATGCCTAGATAAATGTTTAATTTTTTTCTTTTTTTTCTTTGTGGTGCTGGTCATCAAACCCAGGGTGGAGGTTTAATTTTTAAAGAAGCTGCCCAACTTCCTGCTAAAATGGTTGCCCCAGTTTGCATTTCCACCATCAATTTCAGCTTCTATACCTTCGTACCAATGTTCTGTATGGCCAGTCAGAGTAACGTGTACTAGTCATTAAAACAGGTGTGTAGGGATATGGCTTTATTTTGTATTTCCTAATGACTAATGATATTGAGCATCTTTTCATGTCCTTATTCCACATAAAGGTATCTTCAGTGAAGTGTCTCTTTAACTGTTTTCTCATTTTTTATTGAGTTGTTTGTTTTCTTATTATTGAGTTTTGAGTGTTCCTTTTGGATTCTGGATACCCATTCCCTATGAGATTTATGACTTCCAAATTTTTCCCAGTCTGTGAGTTGTCTTTTCATGTTCTTTACAGTATCTTTCAAAGAGCAGAAATACTTCATTTCCATGAAATATGGTTTATCATTTGGGGGGCTTGTTTTATGGATCATGCTTTTGGTATTCTAATAAATCTTTGTCTATCTCAAAATTACAAAGATGGCTCTAATTTTTTCCTTCAGTAAGTCCTGAAGTTTTAGAACCTCTGCAGGCCTGTGATTCTTTTGAGTTTATGCAGATGGCTCAGGTGTCAGTCTCAGTCACGTTCTGCATTTGGAAGTCCGGCTCCTCTGGCTACAGCAGCTGATCACATCCTTCTCTAGAGAACTGCCTGAGCCTCTGCGTGGAGAGCCAGCTGTCCGTCGGTGTGTGCATCTTAACTTTGGACCCCATCCTAGAACCAGGCAGTAGGTTGAGAGGTATTCTTTCCTCTTCCGTTTTCTGGAAGAGATGGTACAGAATAAGTGTGGTTTCCTTTATAACTTGATAGAATTCACCAGATCAAAAACTTAAGTGATAACAAACTTCCAGACCTTGCTCCAAAAGAAACAGGTCATCTGAACAACCTCAGCCTTTGCCAGTAACAAAACACTGAATTCATAGTTAAAAATCTTCACAAAGATGATGATTCGTGGGTAGAGGTAATTTTTTCACATTTCTTGTACTTGGAATTAAAAGACCTTTTTGGATCTTTGGGTTTCGCCGTCAAAAAGTTTTACAAATACTCATTATGTCTTCAAGCACTTTTTCTGTGCCCCTCCCCCTTCTTTTGGACACATCTGATGAAGCTGCACCCCAGCCACTGAGGCCCCCTGTCCCTGGTCCCTTCCCCTCTGCACTCCACCCTGGCTGCCTCGACTGCTTTGTCTTCCACGGCGCGCGCGGCTGTCCTCTGCGAGCTCCTGTCTGCTCTTACGCCCTCCAATGCATTTTTCACCTCAGACATTTTTGTTTTCATCACTAGAAGTTCGATTTTGTTTTTAAGATTTTCTTTCATGCTTCTACACAACTTTTTGAACATATGGAATACAGTTACAATAGCTGTTTTTATGGCTTCGTCAGCTAATTCAGACATCTGTGTCCGTCCTGCCTTGGTTTCAGTAGATTGCTTCTCTCCTCGTTCAGGATCGCGTTTTTTCCTGCCTGGAAGCACGCTTGGTAACATTTGGTTGGATGCCAGGCATTGTTGGATTTTACTTTTTTGGGAACTAGATATTTTCATATTTCTATAAATATTCTTGAGCTTTTTAGAGCTACATCTAGGGCTGCCGCTGTTACTTAGGGACAGTGGGGTATTTTTGTTTATCACTTTTAAAAAATCTGTTAGATGGTAGCAGAATACTATTTGATCTAATGCTAATTATTCCATACTTCACACAACAGAGACAGACCCTCCTGAGTGTTCCCCCTAATGCATCCTAAATGAAGTTTCCCAGTGGTAATAGGAACACATCGCCTGACAGGCCCTTTGTGATTGCCAGGATTTGCTACCACTGAGCTTTTTTAGGTAGTTCTTTTACTAGCTTTGACAGTTTCTTTACCTGAGGCACTAATCATAGTGTTCTGCTAAAGACTCCAGAGGACACTCTGCAAGTCCCTGAGCTCTTTCTCTGCTCTCTTGAGGTTAGTGTTGCACTCACCTTGTCCAGTTTCTCTGAGACCATTGTTCTCTGTTGCCTAGTATCCAGTATCTTTAAAAAAAAATCATTGTTTCCATGTATTTTGCCTACAAGCTTTGGGTGTCCTATAAGGGAGGATAACATTGTCTCTGTTCTTCCACCTAAGTAGGAAATGCAAGCTTGGGACAGATGATATTTAAAAGCAACAAAGCAGATGCTGAGGGGGTTTGAGTAGTCCATAATGACTCTGAGCTTTACCTTCTAGCATATATAGCAGGTTTGACACCATCCCTTAAACACAGGCTCACTAAGCAGCAAAGCAAGTGATTCTTACTTACTACCCTCTTCCCCTGTGAAGACTGAACAGAGAAGCGAAATTTGTAAAGAAGTGCTGGGAAAACTGAAGGAACCTCTCCCTCCCAAACAAAATGAGCCAGGCCACTACTACTTTAGTTTTTGTAGTTTCTACAGAATATCCATAATCTGATATTATGGAGTAAAACCTACATCTGAATTATATCAGGGGAACAGACCAAAACCAGATAAGAACACATCAAGGAAAGAAAATTGCACACCAATATCCCAGATGGACTTAGATGCAAAAGTACTTACCAAAATATTGGCAAACCATATACAACAACTAAGAAGACTGTACACCACGTCCAAGTTGATTTTATTCCAGAGATGCAAGAATGGTTTAATATATGCAAATCAATAAATATAATTCATCACATAAGTAGAAGTGAGGACAAAAATCATTTAGTCATCGCAACAGATGTGGAGACGGCCTCTGACACAATTCAGCACACATTCATGATAAAAACACCGAAGAAACTAGGGACAGAAGTAACCTACCTCAACATCATAAAGGCTGTATATGAAAAACCCAAACAAGTCTTATAGTAAATGGGAAAAAAAAACTAAACATTTTCTATAAAATCTGGACAAGATAAGGATGTCCACTCTCACCACTCCTATTTAATACAGTGCTAGAAATTCTAAATAGAGCAATTAATCAAGAGAAGGAAATAAAAAGGAGAAAAATAGGAAAGGAAGAAATCAAATTATCACTGTTTGCAGATAATATGATCCTATACCTAGAAGATCCAAAAAAAAACTCTACCAAAAGGCTGCTAGAATTAATAAACAAATTAGGCAAAGTAGCAGGTTACAATATCAGCATACAAAAATCAACAGCTTTCCTATATTCCAACAATGAATCTGCTGAGAAAGAAGGCAGGAAAACAATTCCATTTTCAATAGCCTCAAAAAGAATACAATACCTAGGAATTAGTCTAATCAAGGAGGTGAAAGACCTGTACAATGAAAACTATAGAACACTGAAGAAAGAAATTGAAGAAGACCTCAGAAGATGAAAAAACCTCCCATGTTCATGGATAGGCAGAATCAACATTGTAATATTGTTAAAATGGCCATAATACCAAAAGCAATATTCAGATTCAATGCAATCCCCATCAAAACACCAATGACATTCTTCACAGCCAGAATATTTGCCCAGAGCTGGATGTCCTAAGACAACTTCCACAGATAAAGCGACATCTTGGTAATTGTGTATTCTCCCAAACTCTTCAAAGATATAAAGGTGAGTCTGGATACTAAACACACTGCTTATGTCCTTTATTTTAGGGAACTGTTTCATTTTCTGCAATCATGCTCCTGTTATTGAGAGAAACCCACATTTAGAAATGATGCTTGTCTAGTTTCTAAGTACCTTCGAGTCTTTTCTGAGGGTAATGTCCATCTCAAGGCTACTGCACAGGGCTGAGACCTTCTGTGGACAGGCAGTGTGCTTCACACCTAGTCTGCTGGTTCTCTTCTCTATCTGACTTCCTTTTCCTGCTCCTTGATGAAGCAGTTCCCAGCAAGTTTTGTTGGTAAACTTGTCATTCTCTGTCTTGGCGGGTCCCTTCTGATATTTATACATGAAATGAAGAGCTGAAAGGTTGGATGCTATCTGAACTTAAAAAAAAATTAAAGGTAAAGACTGTATCATTTTTTAGGCGTAAAGAGCAAAATTCAGTAGGCTGTCTTTATTACTTGCTATCTGTGCTTGTGGGTTCTCAATGAATTTTAAACATTCATTTAAACCTCTCTGGTTCTCTCCTGGTAAGTGGGAACAGCCCTGACCACACCACAGCCAACTTAAATGTTACTCATAGTAAGCAGGGGCTCTCACAGTTTTCACCAGGCAGCTCACCTCCCAGTGAGAATTCCAGAGGAAGCTCATATGCTCAGTGATTTCCACCACCCTTGAGTCACTAGAATGACCATGGTCCCTTTACAGAAAAAGACTTGGTAGAGCTCTGTCACCCTTAGGCAGATATCTTAGAGACTGAATTTCTCACTTTTAAGGTAATTACCAAAGGAGTATTACCATAGTTATTGGACTTTAGGTGAGCTATTTCTGTGGAAAACTCTTTCAATGTATTTCCTATAGTTAAACATTTCATTTGCATTTGATATTCTTATACTCCTGTGAAATGGGTGTGGGTGATTCCACATATACACATATATGTATTATACATATATACATATATATATATATATATATGTCTGTGTACACACACACACTTTTTTTTAAGTTCTCTCCCTTCCAAGATGGCAAACTCATTACATGAGCACAGTTCTGAGACCAGCTTGGTTATTCTGAGCAACAGTAATTTTTGACCACATCCTTCCATTTGGTCAATGCAAAGGGCCTTCATCCTTTATGTGTGGAGCATCTGTTCTCCCTTTAATTGCTTCCTTCAGCTTGGGTTGGTCCCCATGTTTTCTTCCATCCCTCTACCACCATCTCACAGATTTGCCTGTATTCACTGCAGAGGGGTGGGATAAAAATGGCACAGATCACCTGAAGGGAACCAAATTCAAAATCTATGGGAGACACTGCTTAGGATGCTAAGATGTAAAATTAGATCTACATACTAAGAAGTGATTTTTTTCAAGGATGTCATTTTTTAAACGACAATTAATGTGCTCACCACCTAAACAGATTTATAATAGCCTATTAGATGTTAAGAGAATGGGTGAGTGTCGCGAGCCATCCATGGGCAGTGTGTGTGAGCTATGCTCATTTGAGCATATGAGGGGACTGGCCTGATATTACTGCCTAACTGGGCTGTGTGACATATGTGTGCCTTTTCTCTTGCTCTGCCTTTGATCCCACACAGCACCTGAGATGGGTGTGGCTTTCCAAAATGTCAATCTGCTGGCCACAAGACATCACCAAGCAAGACTCCACCCTTCGAACTTTCTGGAATGTCTTTTCCCCCAAAATAGAAGGTTTTGGGTGTTCTCGCTCTCTTGCTCCTTCTAGCACTGGGGCTGACCATTGCGGTCACCGGGCCATCCTGCCTTAGAAACTCATGTTCGTATGCTGCGTGGTTTCTTTGCCATTTTCTTAGGACTGTTAGTCCTAAGTGCACTATGGAAGAATCATCTGAAAGGCAAGGAATCTTCCACATAGGGGCTCCCTGGCAAGTTTCATCAATTACTTAGTCATGTTTCTCATGTCCTAAAATATGAAGAACAGTTTTTATTCTGTATTTGTGTGCTTTTTCCCTTAAAACTATCCTCAGCTACATTACTGCATGGCCACAGCCAACTAGTAGGTATTTATAGTACATTGTTAACAAAGTCACATGTATTTATCTTTATTTTTAGTTGAATTCTCATTAATTCTTTTTTTAGTGGTAGTTGCAAACATGATATTTGCTTCCTGTTGCCATTTTAACAAATTACCACAAGCATAGCACAGATTTATTATCTTACAGTTCTGGAGGCCAGAAGTTTGGAACCAGCTTAATTGGGCTAAAGTCAGGGTGCCAACAGGCTTGGTTTCCACCTTCTATAGGCCTCTCTGTCCCTAGTTTCATAGCCATCTCGCTATGTCTTTGAAGTCAGCAGCAGAGTGACTTCACTCTTCATCTCTATGACCTCACCTCTGTCCCTCCGACCTCCCTCCTTCCTCCTAGAAGCAGCCCTGGGATTACACTAGGCCTATTTGGATAACCCAGGATAATTTCTCCACCTCAAGAGATTAACTTAACCACACCTGCAAAGTCTCTTGCCATGCAGAGTAACATTTACAGGCTCCAGGGGCCGGGATGTGGACATCTGGAGGGGCCACGGTTCAGCCTTCCACACACCAGTGTTGTAGAAAAGGCCTATTCACTCAAGATTGTGCTTCCTCATGTCTATATTTTTCATGTCACTCTAAATTTCTCCCACATGACCTTATCCTTTGGCCTCTAAGTGGGTCACAGAATCAACTCTACAGAATCTACTCCCAAAAGCAGATCTCACAGTACCATTTGTTGGCTGACCTTGCTTACTGTTTCATTTGCACGTGGCTTTGCAGATTATTAGACATACTTGCATCTACTCTGTTCCTCAACCCTGCAAAGTAAGACAAACCTGCTTGCACCCCAGGGCCTTTGTTCTCACTGTCACTTTTATCATAATTTTTTTCTACCACTTTGCATGACTCACTTTTTCACTTTCTTCAGGCATGACACAAATTAACTTCTCAACAAAGACTTTTTAGGTAAGAAAGTTAAGGAAGGCTATCTTGCCTAAAACTGCACCCCTTCCTCCATACCAAGAAGTTTTTATCTTTCTATTCTCTTTTTTTCTTCTCCTTGGCATGTACTATGATTATCACCTATCATATACGATAATGTAAATGTAAATAAAAATACCAGTGACCCTCACTCAATCAGATGGGTTCAAGTGCACTGGTGCTGCATAGCAGCTTTTAGTTGACGACGGCTGTTTACACAGCACTGGCTAGCAGGAGTCGCACACATTCCATGTGAACCTGGTTCTGAGTTCGTCGTTTTCTCTTTTGCGAGATTTAATCTGATGTTGTTCATCCTGGGCCCAAAGATACAGAACCCACTGCCAGCGTTGCCAGTGAGATGCTAGGTTGAGCAACTAACCTGGAAATGAAATTAGAAGTGACTTAAGGAGGACAAAGGTGAAAAACAACTGCTCACCCAGGCAGGAGTATCCCATTCAGCATCACTGTGATCTCAGGAGGAGGAGCCCAGGACAGAGGCTCTGAAGGATCTGTGACATTGAAGGCCACAGGACCAGCGAGAACCCAAGGAAGACCTGTGTCCGATGTGGAGAATCTTCCAACCATCTGGAGTGAAGAGCAGACAGAGAAGCCAGCACAAGGCACCCTGCTCCCCACACGTCGTCACTCCACGTGGGGCCCTTTGGTTTCACCTCTTCCCAGGTCCCTGCCACTCAGTTACTGCAAAGCCAACCTGAGACAAGACGCAAAAATGCTCAGTAAGTACCTCCTGAAGATGGAGATCACTAAAAATGTCATAAGTGACGAACATGTTCACACCCAGGAAGAGTCAAAAAAAAATTCTTCGTATAATGAAGCCTCTATTTGTAGATGATTAAATTTTCCTACCTGATGTACCACTTTTAATTTTTATTTTACAGGGGTTTTTTTCTGAATCAGGAGCCAAGCAAGGTTCACATATTAAATTTAGTGCCCATGTTTTATCTCTCTTTTAAACTGTGGCCTTTTCCGTATTCTCTTTTTTTCTTGCCATTTATTCATCAAAGAAACTTAGCATTTTGCCCCCTTGAATTTTCTGTCTTCTTTATAAAATTTTAAATGATGAAGGCTTAGAAGAGAGTCTTGCAGAAGAGATCAGGAAAAGAGCTAACTTAGGATCAAGTTTTCCCCCTTCATCTTTGTCTCTAAGGGAACCCCTCTTGTAGCAGATGGTTTCTTCATTTCCAAGGTCATCAAAATCAGTGCCGACTCCCGAGACCTGAATGGTTAACACCATTTGCAGATCCAAAATCTAGGACAATATCCAGGTAAAGGAGTAGAGTATGAAATTATATATATGTCACATATGGATGTGTACACAGAGACACGTATACATATATTTGTAGGTCATGTGTACATAAAAATAGGCATATATATACATATTATTTATAAATGTGTTTAACTATATAAATGAAAAGTTTGCTTTAATTTTTCTTATGAATTTTTCTCAGCCAATAAATGAAATCTTTGACTTAGCCTATCTTTCTGCTAGAAGACAAGACAGAAACAAGCAAATCCACACATCCCAAACATTTTTTCCTGTAAAAGGGGCTTCCTTCAACTCTAAACGTCAATTGATGCATGGTGTTCCCTTTGAGAGGTGGTGGGTAATATGTTCCATGATTCAGCCCTCGTGTCTGGTGGTTTGATGGCAATCTTTGGCATTCCTTGGACTATAGATACATCATCCCAGGATCTTCCCCTTCACATGACATTCTGCCACTGTGTGTCTTCCTTTGTCCAAATTCTCCCTGTGTATGAGGATACAAGTCATATTGGATTAGGGCCCATTCTAATGACTTCATTATTTGCAAAAACCCTATGTTAGTCAACACTGCATCATAATAACCAAAATGCCGACAAGGACAAGTTAGAGGAGGAAAGATTTATTTTGAGTTCAGAGGCCCAGTCGATGGTTGGCCAGCTCCAAGGCACAAACATCATGGCTGGGAAGTAGAGAAAGAGGCAGAAGGGGACAGGAGCAAGGTCCCCAAGGCCACACACCCTCAGTGACTACCTGTAGTTTTCACCATCTCCCGGTAGTCCATTCAAACTATTAATCCGTTGTCTAGACTAATCCACTGCCTGAGGCCAGAGCCGAGATTCAAACCTTCACCTCTGAGCACTGCTGCATTGCCTGACACGTGAGATTTGGGGAGACAGTCCATAGCCAAACCATAACAGAGCCTATTTCCAAATAAAGTCTGACTCACAGGCACCAAGAGCTAGAACATCAACATCTTTTTGAAAAAAAAAAATTCAGCTCACAAATGTCTGCTTTTCTGATTCCATTTCTGGCCACTTTTTGCTCTAGAATGCTGGTCTTCATTCTGTTCCTCTCCAGGTCAGTGGCACCCTCTCCTCAGGGATTTCATACTTTGTCTTCTTTATTACAGGAAAGATCTTAACCTCTCTACTAAGAGAGAGAGAGAGAGAGAGAGAGAGAGAGAATTTTTTAATGTTTACTTTTTAGTTTTCGGTGGACACAACATCTTTATTTTATTTTATGTGGTGCTGAGGATCGAACCAAGCACCCCGCGCATGCCAGGCGAGCACGCTACCATTTGAGCCACATCCCCAGCCCAATGAGCTTCTTATTTAGATCTGAGAGGCAAGTCAGAGTCTGGCCTGACGCCCCTCTCAGCTTAGAGCCTGTTTATTTCTACATAACCCTTAGAGTTATCAAATCCATCTTGCTCTTTTAGGTTTTTACCTCTCCTATCTGCAATGGGGGCTCCAAGAGCACAAGATCCCACCTTCCTATTTAATGATGTCCCCCCAGCATCTGAAACATCATGTGTTATACGGCGCAGGCTCCCTGGGAGGCACTGTGTTGTATCACATTATATTGTGTTGTTGGTTGCATTAGATTAAATGCAGTCAGAAGGTATAAAGACAAGCATTTGAAGGTATATTACCAGACAGCATTAAAAATTTACCAAGAAAACAGGCAAAATGAGATCATTCTCTACTACCTTTTTTTCTTTTTAACATATGGAAACATCACTAGCCTCTCTTCTCCCAGGATTCAAAATACATGTTCACATGCCATTTTTCTTTTTCTTTTTACCTCCACTGGCCTCCCTACTTAAAACCACAACTCCCCACTCAAGGCAGCACTTCCATGTATGTCTTCCTTGTTATGTCATTCCACAACACTAGTGACCTCCTGAAAGACTCCATGGGACACTTAATCATGCTGTATTTTTTAATTGCTTTTCTCCTTCCCAAAAGAGACATTTGTCAATTTATTCATTGAAATGGTCTAAGAATGTAGAACAATGCATGGTACTTTGTAGGTGCTCAATTTAATACATGTCAATGTCTAAATGGAAAGTGGACCTTGCCCTCTCTGTTTCCAAACTGTTTACCTGAAAACGAGGGCAATAGAAAGAATAATGTTTTTAAAAGAAAATATGTAAGAGTGTTCCAGATTAGAAAAGAAGGAGAACTAGAATAATGAGTGTGCAGATTGTCCAACATGGCAATGTTTATTGGCCCTCACAGATTATAGCTCCCACTGGGCTGGGTGGATCCTGCAGGGACCCTGCTGTTCTGGACTCCAGGCCTCATGTTCCCCTCCACTAGCACTGGGGTCTCGTCACTCTTTAGGCTGGTTAAGTGGCTAGTAGCCACAGCATGGCCTCTGGTCAGGTACAGTGCATTTCCTTTTTCTACAGAATTTATTTTTTCCATATCAACATGAAAGGCCTCCCAATAATCCAGACCCACCTTTGTCTTAATGGAGTCTGAAGTTCGCTCCTCTGTTTATGATGTGTAACAATTGAAGTGGGAGATATAAAGTTTGCAGCTATTATGTAATCAAAAACATTTGTGTGTTCCCAAGGAGGAGCGAGGAGGCAAGAAGGGAATGGGGAGGCATGGAGGAGGGAAAAAGAAAACCACCCAGAGTTGGAAGTTTGGAGCCTGTACCGTGAGCAGGAAGTTGAAACTCATCCAGCTGTCACATAAACACAAAAGGAAAATGCTTTATGTGCTCAGTCATTATTAAGTGTTCTGCATGTCTATTTCCCATGTTGTTTGCCAATATATATTGGTTTTCAAATGCTAGCATTTTAAGAGCAGTAGAAATATTTGCTTTTAAGATAAAAATTGTTTCTTTTTTGAAGGCCATAAAAACAAAAGTCCATGTGGTAAAAGAGAAAAAAAAGGTGATCCTCACCTCCAAGCATTCTTTACTGAAACCAAAGAGGCGTCTCCTGCTCTCAACTTCACAAGGCACCTTCCAACGAAGGCCATGCCAGCACGGCAAGCCGTTCCCACACTTACACTTCAGGAACAGGCTCCCATGTCCATTGGTGGTGTGGCGGTGGACAGCACTTCAAAGACAGAGGACTGCACCTCGGGTTGCCCCAACATGGCTTTCCTGTCGAGAAGTCCAGCTGAGCCAAGCCAGAGGATGGAAATTGGGGGAAGTGGAAGGCTTTGTGGACATTTTTCTCTTTTGGTTTTTCTGAATAGAGAAACCACAATTATAATTGAGTCACTGAATTTATAAATCTTAGCTCTGTGGAATGTTCAGCCTAGAAAATACTGAAGGAAGCCAGGACTCAAGTGTCTGTTACAGATGAGAAAACCAAAGAGACTTGCTGTCCCTTCCCTAGGTTCCCAGGTGTATTCAGTGACTGAGCCAAGCTCACACCTACCTGTAGGGTTGTTTGAAAATGAGCAGGGATTGCAGACCTTGATTGTGATGTGGCCCCTTTTCCGCTTTGGTCATCTAACCAGTGTTTCTCTGCTGTCCTTTAAAATCTTCCAGGAGTGCTTTCCTGCCTCTGGAGGGGAAGCTCACATACCACTCTCTGGTCCATTGACTCCATTTCTATAAAAGACCATCTTGAGAACATGTCTCGTACTCCCCAAGTCTACATAAACATAAAATCTGATCCCCAGTGAACAGGAATGTTTGTGGTGGACTCTGAAAGGGCAGCAGAGTTCTAATGGCGCTTTCCCAGGAAAGAGGAGTTCCCAAGTTCCTCTTGATGATGCCCATGTTCCCAGAACGAAGGCTTTGCTTTCTTCACCCTCCTGTCTTTGCATGCACGTTTATCCTGCCTCCAGCTGGGCCCAGCTCTCTCTTCTGGTCATTTCTGCCTTAGCTCCCCTGCCCTGCACCTGTTAGCTTCCGATCAAAACTGCTCTCCAAGAATCCTAAGTAATCTCGGCACACACTGTCATCTGTCTCTGCTCTTGGTGTCTGATTGACACATTTTCATTTATCCAGTCTCCAGTGCCCAGACCCTGTTAAGTTCCTCTGAGCTTTACTTCTGTCTACTAACACATCCTGAGTTCTCGACCCTGTTTTCTTCTATTACATTGGAGATAAATACATGCAAACTTGCATGTCCATCAACTTTATTCCTATAATTCTTGAACATATGCATGTAGTTTTAAAGAGGAATAGCATAAATACTTGTGTGCACACTATCACATTTAAGAGAAGGAATAACATTCACGTTATTGGAGTTTGGGGGCTCCTCCTGACTGCAGCTGCCTCCTATTCCTTCCAAGTATTTATTATTCCACCGCCTTTCTTTGTAACTCTCTCACGTTTGCATGTACTTCTACTGTGATTTGGGTAAATGTCCCCCAAGTGTAGATATTAAAAGTTCATTTCTCACAGTGCTGCTATGCAGAGGTCAATCTTAGCATGCAGGGCCTGGGGGAGGTCCTTAGATCACTGGAGTGCCCTCTGAGGGGACTGTAGGACCCCATCCCCTCCTTTTTCTGTTTTCTGGCTCGACATGTGAGCAGTTTTCCCCACCATAAACTCTCTGCCACTGCCATCTGGCACTCCCAACACAGGCCCAAAGTAACGGGTCCACCCAGTCTTGGACTGGAGTATCTAGAACTTGGAGATAAATAAACCCTTTCTCTTGTAAGTTAATTATTTCAGATATTTTCTTATGGTACTGAAAATATAACTAATACAGCCCCTCAGAGACATTTATTCTTGCTTTTGTTGAGGTCTGCAAACATGGTGTTGTATATACATAGCTCCTACGAGGCTGTAGTCAGGAGTGTTTTCACTATGACTGGGGAAGGTGCTTATTTCCTAAAATGGTCATACCGATTTGGAATCGCACGAACCACAGTGTCATCAACACCAGGTTTTGTTCAAATTTTTTTTAACAAATTATTCAATTGTTTTCTCTCTCTCTCTCTCTCTCTGTGTGTGTGTGTGTAATATTTTATCTTATTTATGGTGTCATGCACTTCTGTAGTTACTAATGAAAGTGACCACTTTCAAATATGCATGCAGGCTGTTTCTGTTTCTTCCTCTGATACATAAAAATATCTTTTCATGAATTTGCCTGTTTTTCAAAGATGAAGTTGTTCATTTCCTTGTTCATTTGCAGGAGTTTTCTGCATACTCTAGATCCCAAGGTCTTTGCTCAGAATGTATCATAATATTCTCTGCCAGTTTACAACTTGTCCTTTTATTTTTTAATGTCTTTGTTGTTCAAAAGTTCCCTATTTTTCTTCTCTTAAGGAATGAACTCCAGGCAGTGAACTTTCCTCTTAGTACTGCCTTCATAGTGTCCCAGAGATTTCAATATGTTGTACCTGTGTTCTCATTTACCTCTAAGAATTTTTTAATCTTCTCCTCGATGTCTTTTGCAACCCATTGATCATTCAGTAGCATATTATTTAGTCTCCAAGTGATGGAGTACTTTTTATTTTATCACTGATTTATAATTTCATTCCATTGTGATCTGGTAGAATGCAGGTAGTATCTCTATTTTTCTGTATTTGTTAAGAGTTGCTTTGTGGTATATTATATGTCTATTTTAGAGAAGGATCCATGTGCTGCTGAGAAGGAAGCATATTCGCTCATTGAAGGATAAAATATTCTATATATGTCAGTTAAGTTTAAGTTATTGGTTGTATTATTGAGTTCTATAGTTTCTTTGTTCAGCTTTTGTTTGGAAGATCTATCCAGTGGTGAAAGAGGTGTGTTAAAATCACCCAGAATTATTGTGTTGTGGTCTATTTGACTCTTGAACTTGAGAAGAGTTTGTTTGATGCTTTTGATATGTTTTTGTATTCAATTTGCCAGAAGTTTATTGAGAATTTTTGTATCTGTGTTCATTAGAGATGTTGGTCTGAAGTATTCTTTCTTTGATGTGTCTTTGCCTGGTTTTGGAATCAGGGTGATATTGGCCTCAAAGAATGAGTTTAGAAGTGCTCCCTTTTTCTATTTTATGAAATAATTTGAAGAGTATAGGTGTTAGTTCTTCTTTATAGGTCTTGTAGAACTCAGATGTGTATCCATCTGGTCCTGGGCTTTTCTTGGTTGGTAGGCTTCTGATGGCATCTTCTATTTCAATACTTGAAATTGATCTGTTTAAATTGTGTATATCGTCCTGATTCAATTTGGGCAAACCATATGACTCTAGAAATTTGTCAAAGTCTTTGATATTCTCTATTTTACTGGAGTACAAGTTTTCAAAATAATTTCTAATTACCTTCAGTATTTCTATAGTGTCTATTGTGATATTTCCTTTTTCATCACGTATGTTATTAATTTGAGTTTTCTCTCTCCTTCTCTTTATTAGCATGGCTAAAGGTCTGTGAATTTTATTTATTGATTTGAAGAACAACCTTTTTGTTTTGTCAATTTTTTCAATTGTTTCTTTTGTCTCAATTTCATTAATTTCAGCTCTGATTTTAATTATTTCCTTATTCTACTGCTTTTTGTGTTGATTTGTTCTTCTTTTTCTGGGGCTTTAAGATGTAATAGCACAAGGATTAAAATCAAGAATCAATAAATGGGACGAATTCAAACTAAAAAGCGTCTTCTCAGCAAAAGAAACAATCTGTGAGGTAAATAGAGAGCCTATATCTTGGGAGCAAATTTTTACCCCTCACACATCAGACAGAGCACTAATCTCTAGGGTATATAAAGAACTCAAAAAGCTAAACACCAAAAAACCAAATAACCCCAATCTGAACAAACACCTCTCAGAAGATTATATACAATCAATCAGCAAATATATGAAAAAGTGTTCAATATCTCTAGCAATTAGAGAATGCAAATCAAAACTACTCTAAGATTTCATCTCACTCCAGTCAGAATGGCAGCTATTAAGAACACAAACAACAGTAAGTGTTGGCGAGGATGTGGAGAGAAAGGTACACTCATACATTCTGATGGGACTACAAATTGATGCAGCCAATATGGAAAGCAGTATGGAGATTCCTTGGAAAGTGGGAATGGAACCACCATTTGACCCAGCTATTAAAAAGACCCAAAGCACTTAAAAAGAGCATACTACAGGGTCGCAGCCACATCGATGTTTATAGCAGCACAATAGCTAACCTCTGGAACCAACTCAGATGCCCCTCAGTAGATGAATGGATAAAGAAAATGTGGTATATATATACACAATGGAATATTGCTCAGAAATAAGAGAGGATCTAAAATCATGGCATTTTCAGGTAAATGAAAGTTGGAGAATATAATGCTAAGTAAAATTAGCCAATTCCCCCCCCCCCCCCCCCC
>NW_026000019.1:20728751-20731772 GCF_001458135.2 Marmota marmota marmota
CCCCGCAAAAAAAAAAACAAATGCCAAATGTCGTCTCTGATATGAGGAGGCTGATTCATAGTGGGGTTGGGAGGGGAGCATGGAAGGAATAGACTAACTTTAGGGTAAAGGGGTGGGAGGGGAAGCGGGGGCATAGGTGTAAAAAAGATGGTGGAATGAGATGGGTATCATTACCCAAAGTACATGTATGAAGACACAAATGGTGTGAATATACTTTATATATAAGCAGAAAAAAAATAATAAGAAAGAAAGAATGACTCAGCTACATTTGCACCACAAAACAAAACTGGGCATTTTTCTTCTTTTTCTCCTCTCTGAACAAGTTTTGCATAACACTAAAATTTTCTGTTTTTTGAATGTTTTATAGAATTTACTTGTGAAATGTCTTTACCTGATGCTTTATTTGTGGAGAGATTTTAACTGTGGTTTCAATTTCTTTAATTATAAAAGATGATTCAGGATTTATATTTCTTATAATTTTTTCAGTTAGGTTACTGATCTTTAAATAACATATGCCTCTCATCTAATTCCTCAATTTATTGGCATATAATTTTAAATAATAATTCTCTAGTTGTCTTTTTTTAAAAAACTAAAATGCTTCTTTAATTATACTCTCTTTTTTATTCTTTTTGTTGTTGTTGTTGAGGGGGGGGGTTACTGGGGATTGAACTCAGGGGCACTCAACTATTGAGCCACATCCCAGTCCTATTTTGTATTTTGTATTTTTATTTTAGAGACAAGGTCTCACTGAGTTGTTTCGTACCTTGCTAAAATGCTGAGGATGGCTTTGAACTCACAATCCTCCTGTCTCCACCTCCCAAGCCACTGGGATTATGCCACCACGCCTGGCCTCCCTTTTCAATTCTTAATTTGACTTATTTATGAATTCTACTTTTTTTCCTTTAATTAATCTTGCCAAAAGTCAATCGACATTATTACGCTTGTAGAAGACCCTATTCTTTCTTGGCTTTCTCTTTTATGCTGGTTTATTCTGTGAGGTTGAAGGGACAGTGACAGGGTCCGCCCCATCCCTTCCTTGAGTTAGCAGGGATTGGCTACTGGCCATCTGGGCTGATGGGGCCCTGAGTTCAGAGGGTGGCCTGTGGTTCAGGACTCTGCACAGCCTCAGAGGGAGAGGCTGCACAAGACTCGCCTGTGTCCCTGACAATCCCAACCTCACTTGCACAATCTGATATGGGGATTTCCCCCCTTGTTTACTTAAAAAAATACACAATGGTGAATTTCCAGATATGCATTTCCTCATCTGTGTGAGAGAGATGATTTTCCGTTGATGACATACTTTGAGAGGGTGCAGTAGTAGTGAGGGAAAGCAGGAGAGAGAATCCCTGAGGGTGGCATGGCTCCTTGAAGTCAATCTTCTTGACTAGGAAGTTAAACTGAAAAGCCAGAAGTGGAAGAAATGTTGGCAGTCACTTACAGCTTCTGTGACAGTGCACGGTTCTTTACAAAGGATCTTAATAGAAAGTCAATTAAGAACATAAGTCAGCTTCATGAACAAAACCTCATCGGACCTTCCAGCAGTCCGATGTCAGTCTGTTGGGCAGGATGCGAGAAAGCGAGGGATGGGGAAGGGTGCACGTCCTTTCCTGGGGAGGGAAGCCATCAGCTGGCTGAAGACAGCCTTAATGACGAAGCAGCAGCTAAGAGGTTTTCAAACTTTTTCTTGAACTTCTGTGATGTATGGAGTGTTGTGCATGGATGTGGGGATGAGCTGGAGCAGGGGCCTTCTGACAGTCAGGGCCTCCTGTTCCCTGCGAGGCCTTCCTTTCGCAGGCCCGAGATGTGGCATTCATTTTTACCTCATCACTCTGGTGAGGCACTTTCCAGCATATGCTGTTGAATCTGTTAAGTGGAGGCATATCTTTATTTCTAAACCCATGAAAGCTGGTATTAAAGAGAAAATAAATACACTTCAGGAAAGATAACATTTTTCACAACAGATGTGAGAGCAAAGGAACTGCTGACATGTTTATTAGCAATGGATAAACTGAATGTTTCAGTTTGGCCCAGCCCCCAGAAAATGCAGATGTGTATCCAGATGCAAACCCCCAGAGTCCACACAAGAAAATTTGTATTGGACATTTTACAAGCTCTCTGGCACTTCCTGCTCCACAAGAAGTACCCCTGAGAGCCACCTATCTCATGATGTTCTGGCAGTTTTTTCCATGCTCTAGTAAGAGCCAAGACAGGCAGAGGGCCATAATACCAAAAAAAAAAAAAAAGAAGAAAGAAAGAAAGAGGCAGAGGGATAGAAGGACAGAAGGAGAAAGGAGAAGAAAGAAAAGACAAAACAGAAATGAGAAGTTTACTGAACTACTTTTGACCTTCAAACTTGCATTTAAAAAGTGGACCTGGTTTAGAATTTGGAATCCCTGGGTCATCTTTCTGCCCCTAGGTTATTTTCACTAGTCATGAATAAACTGAGCATTCCTTCACTCTTGCAAACATTTATTTAAATACGTAAGGCTTCAGTTTAAGTCCCGGATTATCTTTTCCTTGGAGGGAAAGCACTAAAGTATAAGCAAATCTCAGAATATATTACATATATATATATATATATATATGAATTGACACAGTTCATATCAGGCTCAATATGCTAATCTATGTTGCTAGTAATATTTATTTAGAATCAAAAATACATTGGGAGAGTCCCAAAACTAAGAACTTAACATTTTGTCTATTCTGGGGATGTATGAATGAGTCAATTAAATTATTGATTTAAAGCTTCTTCCTATTTCATCAGTAAGTTTTTTTAAAAATGACAACATTAATTGCTATCACTATTCAAACACACGTCTAATACTGTTTTATGGTTTCACATGATTGCGGTAACACATTTGATCACTTGCTACACACAATGCTACGTTTTGTATATTTTATTTTAAATTCTTTCAAAAGCTTCTGAAAGTCAAACTCAGAAACTATAACATCCATTTTACAGATGATGGAAGGCCTAAAAAACTCCTATGACTTTCAGTACAATTCTTTTTTTTTTTTTAA
>NW_026000019.1:20736521-20944574 GCF_001458135.2 Marmota marmota marmota
GTGGCGGCTCCGCTCCACCCCCTCTCCAATTGGGGTCACGCGGTCACCACGCTGGCGAGCCGCTGGGCCTGCTCCGGGCGCTGGCGGCGGCCCGGCTCCTCCCCTCTGGCTCGTCGACAAATTGAGGAGACTCGGGTGTCTGTGCCTCACCCCCCCTACCAGGAGACCAACTGTTTCTGTCGCCGCTGGAATTGATGAAGTTCTCTCCTCCGCCGCTTTCTGATGACATCAGATCTCTGCCATGTTGGTATCCTATGCGAATGGCAGCATTTCGTTCCCCTTGCCGGGCAACCAAAGCAACGGGTGAGTCCTGAGCGGCCCTCAGCAGGACCCAGACCGAGAAGCAGTTTCCGCGGGCTCCTAGCCCCGGGCCAGGGAAGTTCCGGGAGCCGCTCAGTACAATTCTTAAAAGTAAGTTTAACTATGGGAAAAACTGCTTTGAGTTTTTTGATTGTTTTTGCTTGAAGGTTGCAATGGCATTTAATTCATAGATCTAACAAAATCATATGCTGATTTGCTGAGGCCTGGCTTTTTCTAGTCTCCACAGTGCCAGGAGAGTGTGAATCTGTGACAAGTTGCTCAAACACCTGAGCTGGTGGCAGGCACCAGGACACCAAGGCACCAGAGTCTGGACACCAACGTTAAAAGGTGTCCAGAAGCTAACAACCCAGGACAGAACCTGGGTGGAAACAGAAATCAGTACAAAAAAGTTAACATTTAAAACAAGAGATTTACATCTGACCGAGCCACAATAGCCAAGTGCAAGTGTTAATCAGAGCTGGCGAACACAGTCTGCAGGGCCCCTTCCAATCTGGCCACGAGCTCTCTTGATGTCATAGGCTTAAAACTTGATCTGAAAACATCTGCTCAAGAGTCATCAACAGGAATGAAATTTGAGACATCATGTTGAACTCATGTCCATGTGTACATTTTTCTGGTACAAGAGCAATATATAAATATATTTTCAGGAATGTTAGAAACAGAAAACTTTAAATACTTATTTCCACAAGCCAAGTGTAATATTTTAACAATTTCTATTGTGAGTAAATATGGTACTTGTGAAAATGTGCATATGTTTTGTTACACTTACTCATCGTAGTGTTTTTAAGAGCCACACAAGTAAAAAAGCTTAATTTGCTCTATGACCGCACCCTCTTTAGGACCAAGCCACGGTGCCATGCCTGGTAACTTGCCCCATTCACCAGAAGAGCGTCTAAATGATTGTGACAGTTGCTAACACACAAATCCACTCTAAAAGTGCATATTTGCACCATGAATATTTCAGAAGACCTTATGGCAGCACGAAAGGAGTACTCCCCCAAAATGTTTGGACTGAGAAATAGCAACATCATCGGAATAAATATGTAGTCTCCTAAGGCAACAACTTTCCTAAAATATAGATGAAGAAGTATTTCCTTTGAGCATGCCAAACCTTATAAACTTAGAACAATTGCTCTCAAGCTTCAATGTGAAATTCCCAGGAATTTTTAAGAAAACAAACTGCAGATACTCTGGGATCCAAGTCCCATGTAATTCAATGGGTCTTCGACAGCGTTCACGAACCCCTCTTTTAACAAGCGTCCCCAAGGGACTCTGATGCACACAATCAATAGGGCATTCTCCATGGTACACTGGGCTGGGTACTTTACTAATAAGCACACCCTACACAACCAGGAACATCACTTTGCTTTTTCATGTTTTCTTTCCTTAAACCACCTCAACATAGCTTAATACCATGTTCAGGCTCTCAGTTACTTTCAGTTTTGACTAAAGTATGATAGCTAAACTTCTCTGTGACATTAGTTAGTAATTCTTACCAACTTACATATGAAACTCTTCAGATCCCAGTTTGTAATACCTGCCTGTGTCCATGACTTCGGCTGGTGGCTTCGTCAGTACCTGATTTTTTTTTAGCAGCTCTTAGGCAGGAAGCATGATTTCATGGAGACATCAGAGTGAACAGGGTGGGCTCCAGCTTTGCTGGCACTTCTTTTCTGGACACAGAAGATATGTGTATGCAAGTAAATTAAATCCAATAGAGCGGAAGACAGTGGCATTTCTTTTTTTAAAAAAAAATATTTGTTTTTTTAGCTTTAGATGGACACAATATCTTTATTTTTTTATTTTTATGTAGTGCTGAGGATCAAACCCAGTGCCTTGAGCCATATCTCCAGCCCCAGACAATGGCATTTCTTAAATTGTGCTCTACACACCTGTCATGTCCCTTGTGATCTTCATAGGTGTGACAGATTAAAAAGGACTTCATGCCCAAGATGTTAGAAATGCAGAACTGAAGTGTGCTGCTTTATTACAGGATTCACCAGAATCTGTAGGATGCTGATATGCATGCTCACTGAATAATGGGCTATATATAAATTCTTGATCCAGGTGGAGATTTTCACAAAGTGCCTTACTTAGGTGGATAGCAGTATGAAATGCAACACAGTTTGAAATGTGGGACACACACCTCTCAAGCTTTTATGTAAAGATATGTACATGTACCATAAGGAGAAAAGTCTCAGTGATATAAGAACAGCCCTACCTGGAGGTAAGGGGTGGTTTAGAGAATTACTATGTCCCACCAAACTCAGACTCTGAGGTGTGGTGTGTGTCACAGATTCCATTTTTGTGTTTTTCATTGCCCCTATATTGTCTTTGGTCCTAGGGTAGCCAGTAAACAAGCTGGATGTTTCTGGGTTTATTTGTTTGTTTTTAAAGCTAGTGATGAAAATCTGCCATTTATCTGCACATGGCCGTGGCTGAAGTCACCTGGAAATAATTAGTAAGCACAACATTAGCAATGTCCTGTGAGTTTGTAGGCTCAGCAAAGAGTTAATAGTAACTTCATTCAATTTTCTTCAGCGAGGAAATCCTTACGATGCTGATGCAATAGTGACTTCTACCTGCCTGGAAAATCATAAATATAAAATGAGAAACCCACCAGCTCTTGGCAGCGGGCACCTGGACATGTCCTGAGGGTGGCAGCCTGGACTACGCAGCTCCAGAGTGGGCCAGAGAGATCTTGTGAGAGACACAAAGCAGACAGGGAGGGGTCCTTGAAAGGAAGGACTCTGCCAACAAGCTCATGATCAAACAGCTCTGGGGATGTTTTTGCAGCAGTGTGCCTAAGAGGCTGCTCCAGTCCAGCATTTCTTTCTGTGCAGTCCTTTCTCAGGAGGCAGGGACCAGATCACAGGCCTCTTTGTACCTCCTCCTGGACCTCACTGGAACACTGAACCACGAGGTACTTAATCACTGGTGTTGATGGTCAGGCAGAACAGCATGTTAGGAACCTGCTTTTTTATTTTGAAAAAGTTCTTGTTTTGGTTGGAGATGGAAGTTCCAGCTACTTCTTCTTTACTCCAGATAGTGCTGTGTCTCAGAAGTCAAGCACAGCAAACTAGACAATGAAAAGGAGTCTGCTGAGTTAAATCCTGCAGACTCCTGTGCCCAGATTCCTTCTCCAAGGAATCTGATAACCATCCACACCAAGGTGGAACATTCCAGTCCATTAATCTGATGCTTATTTAAACCAACTCTGGATAAGATTTTTTGCTCTGCCTCCTGGAAAATCCTAGAATGCAAAGAAAATTCTAGAGAAGATTTGTCTCTTGTTAAATGCATCGGCTAGCATATGTATCCACGTGTCTAAGATTATCTAATGGGACTTCTATTTTCCCTACACTGGAAGCTATAGCAGTTAAGAGAAAGAATGTCCTCAGCTCACATGTTCTCAGAGGCAGGATGTATGCTACTGACCTGATAAAAAATCACCAGAAAGATAATTTTCAGCCCCACAATCTCTCTTCAAGACATCTGGGTGGCACCTGGGTGACCTGAGGATCGTGTGCAGGGGCCTCTCTGTTCTCTGTGCAAGGAGGGTTCTGCTGTCCATGGTAAAATTGCATTTTATCTTCCCCAACAAAAGAGCTACCCTTCTGCAAGGTTCCTTCTTCATTCTCGAGTTTGTAAAGTTGCCTCTCCCTTTCCTTCCAGATGTTGAGATGTTTGACAGAAGATGTTTCCACAAGTCTTATCTTCAGAGCGTGTGCTAATTTTAGGAAAATATTTCTTGGTCTAAACTGAGAGGGTACACGTATGGAAAGATAAGTAACCTGAGTCTGACAGCTGAGTGGCCAGTAAGCCTGTGACCTTTTCAAATTTTAGTTTTAACTGACAAATAAATTATGGAGCGTAATGTTATGCTTCAATGTACATTTAGATTGTAGAATGATTAAATCAAGCTAATTAACAAACACAGCCCTGCTCATATATATATATATATATTTTTGGTAGGGAAAACATTTAAGACCCACTTTTTAAGCAATTTTGAAATATACAATTCATTATTGTTGTTTTTTAGTCACCATTCTGTGGGCCATATCAACAAAGCTTATTCTTCCTGAGACTTTATACTCTTTGATAAACATCTCCCCTCTCTGCATCCCTCCCCTAAATGCTGATAACAACCATAGGTTTGTTTTCCTATGCCTGGTTTCTATCTCTTAGCTTACTGTTCTCCAGGTTTATCCATACTGTGAAGGTTGAGTAATATTTCATCCTTTTTAAAGACTGAATAATATTCCATTGTACATATATAACACATTTTCTTTCTCCATTCATCTGGTGATAGACACCTAGGTTGTTTTACATCTTGGCACTGTGAATAATGCTGCAATGAACATAAGAATTCAGATATCTTTTCAACATATTGATCTCAATTTATATCCAGATATCTCTTCAATATATTGATTTGAATTTATATTCAAAAATGGGATTGTTGGATAATATGGTGATTTTATTTTTAGTTTTTTGATGAGCCTCTATATACTGTTTTCCATAATAGGCTTCTATCATTTTCAAACTTAATATATATTTTGTAGAATTTCATTTTAACTCCCCCAAATGTAAACTTCCCTGTCCTCAAATTTCATTGCCAAAAAAAAGTACTGAAAGACACTTTAGCAATTTAACAAACAGGAAAAAATTTATATCCTGCTGTAACCAACATGAAATCTCAATTAAATTGATTCCAGTTGGCCAAGTTGCTCTCTGACTCCTCCATTCTAACTGGCATTTGCCTAGGCTGAGGTGGTGTTCCTGTTACAGATTAAAACAAGCCCTCAAGTAACCACTGCAAAACTCCAGGAGCATCATGTGCATTTACCATTGTATATTTATCATCCAGGGATGAGCACCTGACCTATTCCAGAGAGGCTATGAGGCTGAACTTCTTTTTTTAGAAATAGCACTGGTTTCAATCGACCTCGATCCACAAAACGTACCTAAAGGTGCACATTAACGGAGGGCAGATTCTATTTCTACCATTAGGCTATGGACATTTTTACTGCAGGAAAAACAAACCAAATAGAAAACCACCTCCTTGACAAAGTCTGTGAAGAGCATTAAAACTTAATGCTTTAGAAAGTTAAATGGTGTTTTTTTTTTTTTTTTCTGTAATTCAAAAGCAGGTGACAACAAAGTATTTTCTTTGTGATAATCCAGACTGAGACAGAGAAGGAAAAAAATCTATAGGAAAAATAAGACCCTTTCCAGGTTGGTACAGGCCTCCCAGCAGCGAAGCGCCAACTGGCCTACGGGTGCCTGCCCAGAAGCACCTGCAGAGCCGACGGCGAGCAGGGCCTCGCCGCTGTGGTCCTGAGGTGCTGGCAGTCAACATGCACCCCTACCAGTCACCTTGGGGGCCAGGCCCAGGGACGCCTGCTGCAGAAGTCCAGAACCTTCCAGCGTTGACCACCTGCCAACCTCCCCTCCTGATCCGGGACCTGCGCGGTGAAAATATCAGTTAGTGCGTTTCCAACCCTAATTAGCGTAAGTTTGGACCAATAGCGTTAGGCCGTTTCCAACCCTAATTAGCATAAGTTTGGACCTATAGCAGTGAACCAAAAGCTGTATAAACCTGTAGAGGCAGGCACTCAGAGCGAGCGCTGCCTTTGTACAGTGAGAGTTCTGTTCCTATTCTTTACAAGTCCTACTTTTTTTCTTTCTTTTTAATTTTTAATTTTAATTTTTAAATTTCTGGTGCAGGGGATGGGCCTGGGGGGTGGTGCTTAACACCTCAGCCACATCCCAGCCTTTTTTTTTTTTTTTTTTAATTTTGAGACAGGGTCTTGCCAAAGTGCTTAGGGCCTCCTAAAGGCCGGCTTTGAAGTTGGAATCCTCCTCCCACCAATTACTCCTACTCTTACACCCACTCATCCTGGTCTGTGGACTTAATTTTTCAAAACCAGAGACAGGAACATTGAAAGAAAAAAGAAATTGATGGAGCTGCTGGAGTCTGGGGCCACACTGAGGGCCTGGCCCACAATGAAGAGCTGCAGCCCGTCCCAGCTGCCGAAGCCTGCGACCATACACCGACCCCACCCACCAGCAGAAACGGAGAATTGAGTTTAATCTCAAAAGTTTGGTTTCAGTTGTGAGTCAATGTTTCATGTATGTTGATTTTCAATAAAGAAGATTTAGGTATGAAATCATTGCGGGGGGGCGGGGGGGAGTCCTGTACATGAGAGACGGAGCAGAGAAATGTCTGTAAAATCTACTCTCAATTAGAAGTGGCAACAGAGATGAGCGGTCATTTGGTTGGTAAGAGCCCAAAGTCTAGGAACTTGACAGAAATGTGTGTTCAAACTTTGCCTTTGCGTTGTTACCTGTGAACTCTGGACAAACTGAACCTGGCTCTGATGTCCTCTTCTGTTACATGTTCATAGCAATGTGAAGCCAACATCACTTCCAGAATTAGATGAGATCAGGCCTAAAACACTTAGCACGGTGCTCAGGCGAGGGTTAAGCTGCTGTTAAAGTTTTTTATTTTTCTCTTCTGGCAATGAAGTCTGTGACTGTTTCAACAGCTTAACCCATCTCTAAAGAGAAGCCAAGAGGGAATTTTCCATCTCTACCCCTTAGCCACACCCTACTTTAACCACCAGCCAGATTTCAAACCATCTCTGAAAGGGCAACACCCACTACAGATTTTCTCCATGTTGGTTCAAATTTCATCACACTAAAGGCAATGTATCAGCCAAAGTGCCTCTTAAGATATTATAATGGTATGGTATGTCACTTTAATCTCAAAGAGGAAAATCATGATTTTGAAATCACAGGATGGAGGGTATTTACAGTATCCTCAATTACAATGGCTTTTAAGATAATACTCCATATTTCCCTCCATGCATCCATCCATTCACCACTAGCTATCTATCTTATAAAGCAGTTTCAACAGTGGAACACCGTAGGTTTTAAAAGTTTATTTTCAAATGTAACTGATGTGGTGCATTATTTTTATTTCAGATTTCAGTTTTATTTGTGAAACACACCACACCCAGTTTATAATGTAATTAACCCAGAACATTGGAAACTAATTTTGGAATAGATCTTCAGGATTTACTTATTCACCATCTGTATCAGCTTCTTGTGTAATGTTGGAAAACCTAACTAAAGTTGGCTTAAGCAATATACACACACAATCTCTGGGGGTGGGGTGGATTTATTGGCTCTCCTAACTGAAAGTGTTGATGTAGAATCAGTTTCAGATTTGGTATCCAGAGACTCAACAAATGCTACTAGAACCTAATCATTCTCTCTTTTTAGTTCTGCCTTTTGAGTAGTGACTTCATTTGTAGGTTCTGCGTGATGATGAGGTAGTTGCTGGAGGTTGAGGCCCAGTTGGTCCCAGGTTTACATCCAGCAAAGAAAAAGCATATCTTTTTTCTCCCTTCTCTCTGTCTATCAAGTAAAGCAAAAGACTCATTAAGTGTCAGAATACTGTGAAGAAAGAAGGTACAAAACCATGGCTGTTTTCTCCTTTAGTATCTTCAGGCATGAGCAAAACTGTTACTTAACAGAATAACCAGTTGAAACCATCGCCACTATTGCAGTTTTTTATCTGCTAGATTGTTTGGAAATGCAAACCTCTGTAGCCTCCTCCAAGCCTCCCATCACATGTGGACCAGTGTTCACCATGGGTTAGGAAAGCTGGAGTGTCCTGAAGACATAGACCTCTAGCACCAACTCTCAATGCCCTTGTCTCCTCATCAGCCAATAGACCCTGCATCCTAGTGGTGGGGAAAATAACGAGGAGAAAATGAACAGCTCTGGGTGGTTTTGTGCACATGTATGTGTGCATACACCAGTTAGAAAACAAAACAAACAGCCAATCAAGCAGAAACCCAGAGCAACTCACACCACTGGGATGACCTTGATCCATGAGCATTTTTCTCACCTAGGTTCACACAAATGTACACTTCAGTACAAACAAGATGACCTTGGATAGCACTCCTGCTTCCTTCTATTGGACAGCTCAGAGAGTTGCCTGGGCAACCAGCAGCCACTCCCACAGCTCCTCTGGATGACACTCAGTAGGCTTCCCTGGGAGCATCCTGTGACTTCATGAATCTCGAATAACACAGAAATTTTGCCAGAAATGGTCTATCTTGGAGTCTGTTGTTTTCAGCCAGAATTAGTTTCTCCATGACTGTAACCAGGGTGCGTAGTTGCTGTTGCAAGTAGGATACGTATTTGTAAAAGCCCTACATGACTGGCCCTCACTTTGAGCCATCATAGTTTTTGTTGGTGTTGTTTTGTGTCTTAAGAGGCTCAGCATCACTCGTTCAGTTCTAAGTCTAAGCAAACACTGGAGGATGTTTCAATTCTTATGAAAAGTGGAAACTTCAAATGTTTTTCCCTCTACTACTTTGTTGGGTGACCATGACAAAGCACTTTTCAAAGTCCCCACAATCAAGAAGAGGCAGACTCAGTATTCCAGGTGCCCACACAGCTTACATGCACCTCTAGATACCTGTGGAATGGGTCTGGGTGGGTGAAACTTGACTTGGATGTTGACATCACATGTTCTCATTTTTGTAAAAGGTGGCTCTCTAAACATGAAGAAAATTCCCTTCAAGAGACATTTTACAAATAGAGTAACCAGTTTAACAGCTGCATGAGACACACAGAATCTGTGGCTTTGATTTTCATGGACTGGACAAGTTTCCTTGTCATTTCAGGACCTAATTCCATGTTAGCAGGAACAGACTCTGCTATCACCATACGTAGGGGAACCTTGAGTTTGCTTTTGCCTCTTTATTTTTCCAAGAAAATCAAAATCAAAAGAAGATAATCTGCCTATTGTCTTTCTGATTTGAAAGACAATGTAGTAACGTTTGGGTTTAGTGAAGTTTTATCACACTGGAAACTAAGGGGGAGGGAAGGTTATCATTTTCATAAATAAAATTTTTTTCTTGGACTGGAGATTTAGTTCAGTAATAGAACACTTGCCTAAAATGAGAAAGGCCCTGGGTTCTATCCCCAGTACCACCAAAACAAAGACAACTTTTCTTTAAAATCAGATTTTTCATGTTTGTGGAGTAAAGTCTATATGCTATTTTTTGTGTGTGCTGGGGGAAGGTGGTATCTGTTTGACAGTATTGGGGATTGAACTCAGGGCTTCACACATGCTAGGCACCTGATCTTCCAACTCTTTTTGATTGTTTGTTTGAGACAGGATTTCAATAAATTGCTGACTCTGGCCTTGAACTTGCCATCCTCCTGCCTCAGCTTCCTGAGTACCTAGGATTACAGGTGTGCACCACTGCATGCAGCTGTACATGCTGTTTTGTTGTTAAATTCTTCAAAGAATTTTAGAGAAGAGAGTTTAGATACATCAAGGGGTGGGTGTGGGGGAGGCAGGGAGAGAAAAAGAAAGAGTGTTCACATTAAATGAGAAGATGAATGAGTTATGGGGATTAGTTTGACTAGACTATGGGATTTGATCAAGGGTAAGATTGGCTGAATTTTATACTCATGTTGGTTCAGTACTAGGAGATTAGAGAACATATAAACAGAAAGTAGGAGGTGGTTGCCAGGCACTGGGGAAGAAGAAATGAGGTGTTACTGTTTATGGGTATAGAGTTGCAGATTTGCAAGATGATACAGGATTCTGGGAATGGATGGTGGTGGTGGTGGATGCACAACGATACAAACCCATTTAAAGTCACTGGACTGTGCACTTACAATGGTTAAGAAAGTCAGTTTTGTTATGCATATTTTATCATAATAAAAAATAGATGCAAAACATATATTATAAAAACATACATTATAAAAGCTATTTTTTCTTATGCTCCCAAGTCTAGCTGGCAAGTTTTTTTGTTTTTGTTTTTGTTTTTTTATTTTTGATTCTTCAAAGAAAGATTTAGACAAGAAATGTGCAGCAGGCACAATTTTTTCCAAAGTAGAGAATGTTGGTTTCTCTTCATAGTAAATAAAGGACACAAAGCAAATGGCAAGGTCATGGGCTGCTGCTGTTTAGAAAATGTTCAGGCCTATTGATCCAAGTGGATTAGTTCTTATTTTTGTTCCATTTTAGACAAACATGGAAACAGATTCAATCCTCAACTGCTCAAAAGAAAATTTCCAACTGTGTATATTTTCCAAGGAATGTATCATTTTTTTCCTTCCTTCGTTGGATAAAAGAGAAAACATTTATAACACTTTTCTCTTAAAAAAATAGACAGAAAATGATAGGAATTTTTGAATTTCACTGAAGTGAAATTTTTTGATTATCAATGGATTTGAATTACCCATGCTTCTGTTAGATTTAATCAATACAAATTATAAAGTTAAAATTCCCAATGATTTTTTCATCGGTTACTTATAGCACAAATATACCAGAAAAACTTTTGCATGTTTGTTTAGGTCTATGATCCATTTTTTTTCTTCATAGAGAAAAGAAGTTTATTTTGGCTCATAGCTGTACAGGTCCAAGGTTGTGAGCTATACTTGGTGACCTCCTTCTTGCTGGAGAGTCCTGGGGTGGTACAGAGCATGAGGCAGGCAACTTGAATGTGTGTGTGCCCTTGATCTACTATGGGTTAACTTTCTATGTGGCAGCAGTAGGAATCAAGGTCCATTGCTCTACATGTAGATATGATGTTCTCCATAATATGTGAATTAAAGAATCTGTTCCCTTTTGAAACACTTTGGCACCTTTTAAAAATTGGCCAATTATGCATTGGTTTATTTCTGAACTCTCAATTTCTTTCTTGCTATCTATTCTTTTGATACTACATTATCTTGATTAGAGTAATTTTAATTCTTGAAAACAGGTAGTGTAAGTCCTGTAACTTGAGTCTTTATATATATATATATATATATATATATATATATATATATATTTGTGTAATGTGTTTGCATTTATATATTATATATATAATATTTATTCCAAGGACCATCTATATGTATTGAATCTTAGATTAATGATATCTTTACAATATTAAGTTTTCTGTCCTCTTAAAGTGGTATATCTCTCCATTTATTTAAGTCTTTTAAAAATTATCTTCACAGTGTGTATCTACTGGACTTGAACATATTTTGTTAAGTAAATCCTTAAGTGTTTAAGTCTATTATACTTTTATAATGGTATTTTTAAGTTTTAGTTTGTAATTAGTATTTCCAGTATGTAGAAGTAAACTGACTTCTGTATTTTAACTTTGTATCCTGTGACTTTGCTAAACTCATTTTTTTCATTGACAATCATGTACTGCAATTTTACCTTTTCCTTTCTGTCCTGAACTGTCTCTCTCTCCCTCTCCTTCTTCCTCTCCCTCTCCCTTTCCCTCTTTCTTCTCTCTCCTCTTCTCCTTTTCTTTATTTTCCTTTTTTTCTTCATATACTGTTTAGAAACTGGGGTTTATTTTGTCTTCCCTTGGGAAACATCTAACAATATATGGGGAAGTTTGTGGGTGACACAGGTGAGGGACGTGCTGCTGAAATCTAGCACATTCGAGTCAGGGATTCTGCTGAACCTCCTGCAATGCACCAGGCCAGCATCTCCCCCCCCCCAAAAAAAAAATACAAGTTATCAGGTTTCAAAATATCACTGTCCTCTGATCCAAAATCCACAGTGTCTTTTAAATATAAATGGTGAGAGTGGACGCTTGTCCTGTCTGTGGTCTTAAGGAAAGAGCATTCAGGCATTCACCATGAAACGCGGGTTTTCACGGAGATCCTTTATTGTGTTAAGGACACTGTCTTCCATTCCTAGTTTGCTAAGAATTTTTATCAATAAAGATACTGAACTTGAAAAAAAGTGCAGCCAGGGAGATAATTATGTGTCCTTTTCTTTTATTCTGTTGAGTTGATAAATTGTATTGATGAATTTTTTAATGTGAAACTATCACTGAATTCGTGAGATGAAAAACTTTAACCATAATCATATTATTAAATTTAAATATTGGTGGGTTCAATTTATTAAAATTTTGTCAAGGACTTCCACCTATGTTTGTAAGGGATTATATTAGTCAGATTTTCATTGCTGGGGTAAAATACCTGAGAGGAACAACTTAGAGAAGGAAAGATTGATTTTGTCTCACAGTCTCAGAGGTTCCAGTCTAGGGTTGGATGGCTCCATTGCTTTGGGCCTGAGTTAGGCAAAACATCAGGCATAAAGGCATGACAGAGCAAAACTGCTCACCTCGTGGCAGCCAGGAGGCAGAGAGAGAAAGAGAGAAGAAGGGACTGTGGAGAGGATATACTCCTCCTGTGACCTACCTCCTCCAACATTCCTTCAAAGCACCGTCATGGTATATGGAAACATAGATTCAAAAACTCTAAATGACTTGAAATCTGATTAACTCCCCCAAATACCTGTGCTCATGCTTAGTCTTGACAATAAAAAGAGGATGAAGTTACCCTGGATGAGGTGGTAACCCAGGACGGGTGCTTTTCTCTAAAGCACTTCCTTCCCGTCCAACTCAGACAGAACCCTGCTAACTGAATATCACGGAGCACTGAAAGATCTGCATTTTTGCAGTCTGGGAGCTCACAGAAGGTACCCTTTGATTACTATTGTTTTTCCCTTTTCTTTCTCAGGAAAAAGGATTCCCTCAGATTAGTAACGACAAATGTATTTACAATATGTTCGCAGCTCCCAGGGTGCATCGGTGTAATTTAATGTAATAGATATTGCTCACACAATCCAAGTAGCTAAAAAACTGACTAGCTAAGGTAAAGTGAGTGATGGAAAACTGCAGGGTAATTTTCAAGGTGACTGAACTTACACCCTGGATGCACTTGAAGGTAGTAATGGAGAAGCCATGCCTGAAGGAGCGGTGCCTGGGCCCACTTCTGTCCAACCTGACCAGCACAATCAGGCTGGAGCCTTACCAGATGCCCACAGAGTCTGAGTGAATTGGCAGCTCCCCAGTGCTTCAGAAAACGAGGAGGAGACCAGTGCTTTTTTCGATAAAAACCCAACAGAAATTTTAGTTCCATCTGCATTACATTACGTGCCGTGCAAGGGAGACATCTTGAGTTCCGCTGAGCCCGGAGGCTTTATTTTTAGTAAGGACGCATGGAAGCCCTGCCTCCACTGGCCGAAGTGGACCATTAGAAGGTAAATTGGTCCTAAAGAGCCTAACTTAGATCAATACTCAGGCTACAGCTGCAGTCATGTACATTTGTACCATGGAATAAAAACACATCAACCACTTTGACTTAGGATAGAACTCTTTTAACCTTCTGTTTTTGAAAGTTTTAGCCTTGAAAAGTACAAAGAATCCCCTGAAATAGACACTTTAAAAAGAAGGCCATCGATTGACCAGGCTATGTTAACAACTTAAATTTGAGCGGCGCTGACTTTAAATTCATTTTGGTAAATACATAATGAGAGTCCATTGTGTGCAAGAAGCACAGTTTGTCACTACAGTGAAAATTGTAGTCGCTGCTGCTTTAAGAGAGTCTTAGGCTAGAGGAAAACAGACACGTATTTTGAAAGGGCTATTTAGTATGATAGAAATTAGAGAGAACACAACACATAATTGTAGGAATATTTCACAGAGCAAATTTCTGAATTTCCTGTGCTTGGCCAAAGAGCCTCAGAAGAATGTGGGAAAGCCAGTAACTGCTCCTTTGAGGGCACAGGAGGGGTTCTGGCAGCTTGGAAGTCATGCTCCCTCTCGAACACCATGCAAGAAAAAGGAAAAAGGAACTCGGAGCCCTATTCCAAGCATCTTCAGAATTGTTCTGGACAGGAAAATCAAAATATGGATCAGCAAAACTCACTCAGTGGGCTTAAGAACAAAGGGGCAGAGACATGACTAGAAGGCACTAGGCCCACAGTTCCAGAGGGTCCCCAGAGGGCTGCCCAGGCCTGGACGGCAAGGGAAATAAATGGCAGTGGAATTTGACCTGAAGGCTTTGGAGACCTCAGCTTGAAACAAAATGTGGACCTTAAGGACAAAGTTCTGCTTGCAGAAATCTTATCTTGTGGTGAAGCTCGAGGCTGGCTCCAAAGGCTTTAAGCAGTCATTGACATGCGAGGGAGACTTTCTGGCAGGGTGGGACAATTTTGAGGCGGCACTGAAAGTCCTGGTGTGTTTACACAGTCATGTCCAGTTTACCTGTGTCAGACGCGACTTTGACAGGCCTGCGCAGGGTCGCCAGTCATCCACGCTGCTGGGAACACAGTCAGCCTGGCCCGCCGAAGGAAAACAGATGCGGCTGCCAGAAGCAACAGAGTAATGGACTTTCCGTGAGAAGCTATCAGTTCTGGACAATTTGGTATTTTTAGAGAAAAGACTCATGCCCAGGAGGTACCAGGAGGGACATGAAGGCCTGAGCTGACGTGGCTCGTGGATTCAAGATGGGAGCATGGAGCGGCCAGTGAAGAAATGGAGCATCCATGCAGAGAATTTATGTCCCCAAGGAGCAGTAAGGTACAAATAAATATTGGGAAAATACATAAGAGCTCCAACTTTCAGTGTAGAATGTCAAAGTCTGAGAATTCCTTATGGCAACAGCAGCATGCACACATCGCTTGGAAGGAGAAAGAAGGACTTAGGAAATGTAAATATGCTTTACCTATAATCAACAGCTACACTGCTGTGCCTTAGAAATTGGAAGACAAGATGTATAAAAGATTTTCACATGCATTCATAAGCCCAGAGGGTCCTTGGCTAAACAATCTTGAGCTGGGATCTGTGAGTTCATTGCCATCCCTTACATTTCCAGAAATTTCCTTAGGGTCAACTTAACTCTTAAGTCCTAGAGCTTCTGGCTTTTATTAAAGTAAATTTTACAACTTATCAAATAAGATTATGAAATTTCTCAGAAACACAAGTAGACACAAAATTCTGAATGATGCCTAGATTTAAGGGGGAAACAAACTCCTAAAAATCAGTGAACATGAGATATAGGGTTGTAAATATGGAATCTCATTCCACTAGACCTCAGCACAATATTTTGCAGAAGGTTAGTACCTAGAAAAAACTTGGACTGAAAGAGAATGATTTTTCCTCATTAATGAGTCAACACTACATAAAAGATAGCATTCCTAGAAGGGACCTGTTTTATTTTTCCTAGAACTAGAAGCACTACTTAACCTAGAAGTGCCAGATGTCGTCATCGACCAAAGTATTCAGCACTCTCTCCATTTGAATATTCATGAGCCCAGATGTCTAGGAAATGTCAGATTACTGATATTTCTGTGAAATTGTGTAGCGGAAATTGTTCAGCATGCGTTTCTGGGAAAACTAGCTCCAGGCTCATTTTTGCCTAGTGTTCAGCCTCAGTTCTACTGCCCACCTAACACACTGTTTCTTATTAGCACTGGAAGCTTTGAGTTGGAATCTCAATTTGTTCCTTTCGCATCAAACTGATTATTTAGAACAGAACAAGAGAGATATCATGTGCCCCTTTCTTAGCAAGATGTACTTTATAGCTTCCTGCCCCAAAGCATGGAAGGTAAAACCAAAGTCCAGAAGCCTTACATGAGTTAACGTCTAGTTTTTGCATTAATGCAAGTTAGAATGTTAAGTTAGGAGGAGTGAGGAGGTTGGGTGTGCCAGGGCTCGACGAGGAGAACCGTGAGAGAATGGTTTGCAGTTCTGTGTGGTACATTCCTGTAACTTGGTATTGCTGTAGCCCCATTTTGAACAGTAAACAATTCAATTCTAGCGAGAATGCATGGGAAGGAGTTGATCCTACCCATGGGCAACTTGCCAGTGGCTAATTGACCAGCAAATAGTATAGGACACCAAGTGTGAGAACTGGACAAAGCAGGGAGCAGCAATGTAGTACTGGCTGAAGATTAGGATTTGCTCTCCCTAATGTAGCTATCAAATGGTCAACTATTGCTAATTTGTGGTGAAGAAAGAAGAATGTGGCATTTGTGGCCACTTATTCAAAAGCTTCTTATTTCACGTAGAACAAAATCTGACCTCCTTTCCCTGGCCCACAGACCTCCGTGACAAGGCTCCTGCTGACCTGCCCAATCCCACCTGGTTCTGTCTGCTGTCCTTGTGCTGCTCCAGCCACCACCTCCTTGTGGACCTACAGAGGTACCAGTCGCCCTCAGGTGGTGCTCCTTCTTCACATGCTGTCCGCGAGCCCCTCGCACCCAAGCCTTCCTGTGCCGTGGCTGGCTTCGTTGCAACTTTGACATGTTAGCTACATTTCTCTGCCCTCTGGGCAGCCTCTCCTGAACATTCAAAACAGCGTGTTAGGTGAGCAGTAGAACTGTAGCTAAACACTAGGCAAAACCAGAGACTTGAGCCTGGAGCTAATTTCCCCAGAAACGTATGGTGAACAATTTCCGCTACACCAGTGGCTTTGTAACATCTCAGCCACTCTCTAGCATCTTTCTCTGTCCAATTCCTTTCCTTCATAACACCATGACCCTAAATAGTCTTAATTACCAGGTTTCTCTTTCCTCCAATGGTACTCAGAACACTGTCTGTTTCATTTGTGGCTTATTTCTGGCATTTGGTGCCTGGCACATGGAAGGTGCTCAATAAATATCTTTAAACAAATAGAAGCCCAAAAAGATCAATTGAAGCTCTGCTGTGGGCAATTGGATCCTAGTGTTGAGACTGTGAAGATAAAGATTCAAGAATCCAAGCAAGAAAGCCTCTATTCACATGGCCCAGTTTTAATGTCCACAAGAAAGCTAAGCTCATCCACCCCACATGGTCACTGCATCCCACGCCCTCGTTACCAACTCAGAGGGCGCCTTGTTGGAGCCTCTCCTACAATTCCTTTGGGGTACTCTGCAAGGGAGACATGAACTCAGTCCATGGGAAGTGACATACAATCAACCCCCCTACCACCCAGCTCCATTCAGTTTCCAGTATGTTTGGGCTGGCCATTTGTCAGGGCCAGGGTGCTGGTCACTCTCAGGACAGAGCTTTGCATCTCACTGTGAGAGCTCTCCACACCTGAACAGGGGCTCCATTTTAAGTGGTTAGAGATGCATAGGTTCTGGCTGAAACCACAAGCATCTCTGGGAAGAAAATGGGGGGATTTGGAGGTGCAGGGAGTTGACATCCAAACACCAAGGCCGAGTGGGGGCTGAATGAAGAGGGTGTGTATGCAGAGTGGCTTAGGAATTGGGATGACAACCAAGGAAAGAAGAAGAAAGGTGTGTAGAATGGATGGGGGAAATTAGGATCCACTGGCAGAAAATCACACGACTTGGCTGCATTATCCATTTGATTAAAAAATATTTTAGGGTAGGCAGAACTTGAAGAGAGGGTGGTAACTTTTTATTTTCCTCAATCAAAATATTCTGACAATGTACCTACAAAGGCAAGGTATTGAATCCACGACCCCAGCTGCTGTGTGTCACCAAGAGTCAGAACCAAAAAGGCCACCACCCACATTTCCACACGTCTTTCAAGTCCTTACTTGTGTGTCACTTGGTGTCATTGTTTGTATGTAATGTTGAGTTTTTCCCCTTCCTTCCCTGCTCCTTCCTTCCTTTTCTTTGTTCTCCTCCTCCCTTTTCCTAGGTCTCTCTTTCCTCTTTATAAAAATCTGATTGTTGGAAACTTAAATTTGCAGATTGAATTATTGTGATGTAAATGTTAAGTGCTAGAGCGAGGGAATTTTGTTTTTCAGCTCACTGTGTGCAGTGCTAAGGGAGATGAAAACCATCTGTTCTCCATCCGATAGTCATGTCTTCCTGATCTGTCTCTTAAAATTGCAGTTATTGGAGGACTCTGTCATTCATTTCCTGTTGGCCAGGACACCTGTCATATGAGCTTTGCATCTAGAATCAGTAACTGCTAATCTGGACCACACACAGCTTTTCTGGACCATTCTTAAAGATAGAAGGTTGAAGATTCAAAAATGCAGGATTCTTATCTTGTCTTGGTCACTCACGTTCTTAATTCTATAAAACAGTAATGATATCATCTACCCTGTGGGGTTCTTGTATGGCTCAGTCTAGTTAATGTGTATAAAGTACTTGGGAAACAGTAAACAATAATATGAACATAACCAGAAATTAAAGAAGGTACTGATTTCTAAAGAAGATCTCTCCCACAATTTCTCAAAGAGCTTTATATGGCCTATTAATTAGGAGGTGTTGGTAAATTACATATTTTTACATTTACTGTGTACTCTATTATTAGATTTAATGTTACATGTTGTTTTGTAACAAGTATGAAGTTTAATTCATAGTACCAGAGTGGAATAAATGGACATGTTTCCTAATCCTAACTGAATGTGTTCCATTTAATTTATAATGTTGGTAGAGGATATTGATGTGAGTAGCTAGAGAGGAAGTGTCTCACCTCTCCAGTATCATTTAAGAACTCCAAGAGGCTTAGGCAGTCCAGAACTTTCACAGCATCCTTTTTCCTTCAGTCAATGTTGATCATCATTGACGTGATCAGTGTCCAAGCACAGGTGTGCTCTTGAAGCTGGGCAGCGCTTGTGCTTCCATACTGAAGCCACGCCCTTGTACCAGAGAGGTAGAGGGGCAGCCTGGGGGTGGGGCTGGAGCTCTGGAAGTAAGCACAGGCAGAGGCAGAGCAGAGCCCCCCATGCCACCAACCTGTCACACTGTGGTGGCCAGCAGGGGTGGGGAGTAGATGCCCACTCCACCTGTGGCCACAGCCCAGAACCCCTGAGCATCCATGATGTGAGGACCTCAATCTCCCGCTTCCCAACAAGTGGCAGGGAAACCTGGAAGTAAGGCAGCTCTGAGTGGATGTTCAGGGTCAAGCATTAACCAATAGTATTGATACTTTTCCAAACTCTGATTAGCATAAATGTGGACCCATAGCATTGACCCAAGTGCTATATAAACCCCTAGACTGGCACACTCAACCCTATATGGGTGGCCCCCTCTTGCCCGTGAGAGTTCTGTTTGTACATCTCAGTTAAACAAATTGACTTGTTTTTCTTCTGCTTTTCATTGACCTGTGGGAATTGAAGAAGAAGTTGGAGGTGGGCTGCTAGCCTATTACAACAGTGGAGGGCACGAAGAGTAGGATTTGCTGAGGACAAACCTGGAAGCTGATAGGCATCCCCTGCTGTGATTCACTATTAACACTGCAGAGGTCTGCGGCTTACACAGACCCTCCTCCTGCCAACAGAGGCTTCCAGTTTTGTCTCAAACTCTGATTTCAATGCCATCCTGAATCCTAGGGGTTTTGTTGCAGCTGGGTGTCTGTACATACCTAAACCCTCTTCTTAAGTGTACCATGCCAGTACTTTCCAAGTTATTGCCACCTCCCAAACCACTGCAAGGAAATAAGGCTGACTGCTGCTTCTCGATCTCCCTAGACCTATGGTCTCCCTTTTCTGTCCTGAGAGACTCTCTAGATGTCTCCCCTAACTGGCTCCTTTCATATCTTCCCAGAATGTACTTCCTGTCCTTTGAGATAATCTATCATGATCTCAATGAGCTCAACCTCCCCCATCCCACCTTCCCCCAATCCACAAAGCTGTTGGCTTTTGAGCATACACAGGGCAGTTTCAGCTTGCTTCCTTGAAAGTCTAAAGTCCTGAGTCAAGAAAACACAGTCTTAGTTACCCGGGATGGGAAGGGAAACATACGTATCAGTGCAGAATTGGCAATATTAACATGTCAGTTCATTCTGCTCTGCTGCCATCAACATGGGCATCGTCATCCTTTTCCCCTCCAATTTCTAGTTTGTATAATTAGCCTTGTACCATATTATAGGAAATGTTGGGGAAAAAGGCAAAGAAAGCAACTTGATTTGGGAAGAAGACTGGAAATTGTGGGGGAATAGCAAACAAAGATGGCCTCCTAAAAGTCACCACTGCTTGACAGATGTGGCAGTGGCCACAGGGCTCTTCCCACATGCCCGTGGGGTGGCGTTTTTAATGGGCTGATGTCAACAACTTGGTTTTAAGAGAATCTTGGTCCTAAAAGCCACACACTTATCTGGGATGGCACCGACCATAGAGAAGCACCTGCCAGTATTGTGTCTAGGAAAATAGAAATGCTGCTTTCTGAGTAGGCCAGGCACCTGCAATGCACCTTGTCAATCTTATTCTAACACTGCTGATAATTGAACAAATATTCTCAGATTAAGCTTATACCTGATCCACTAGAAAGAGAAATAAGTTACAAAATTGACTTGTTATTTTTATTCTTTGAGTTATTTCTGATTGTAGCAATATCTCTAAGTTGATCCAGAGAAGGGAAATCTCATATTTGAATACAAAGTTATACTAATTTTTCCATTTCACATATTTTATTCATCCCTTTCCCAAGTGTTATGGGTTTACAAAGATGAAAGACAGTGCCTCTGCCTGTAACAACCTAGCAGATTTCAGATTTATTCACCAAGTTCTTCTGGTGTGAGCCTTGAGTCAGGATTGTCCTCTGTGAGGAAGCACAGACAATGTCACATATTCCTATCTGACCACTGAGCAAACTGAGGCTCAGAGAGGCATCTGTATTCATAGAGCATCACATCCAGTTAGAGGACGTGCTGGAAGTACACCCCAAGATTCAGCTTCAATAATCGTTACCATATTCACCCTGATTCACTTGAGTCTCAGGGACTCCTCTAGAAAGGAAGAAATGGGCAGCATAAATATGGTCTATCAGCAATAGGTGGGACAACTCAAATTTGGGGGATCCTGTCCCAAAATGACCCCACAAAGGGGGTTGCCTAGCCTTATACCTTGAAGCCATGGCACTACTTGGATAATTTTATGAGAGGGTGTAATCCATGAGCATTCCAGTCAGCATAGCATAGAAAAACGCATGCTTTGTGGTAGTTACCAGCCCTCATAGCCCATACGTGATGTAATCTTTACACGCCTTTGATTTCTGAGAAGTCCTAATGCCCCATCTTCGGGGTCCCCTGGAAGGAGTGAGAAGGATAAAACACACAGTCCTTAACCTGGCATCCTGACCTGGGAGGGGTACTCCAAAAATGCCATCCCCCCACTCACCCCCACATCACTCTGTTAATGCATTCAATAAACCAACACTTATTTATCACCTATTACACTCCACATTGGGCAACGGGAACACAAAGATCAATAACATCTGGTCCCTTCCTCAAAGAATCTGCCTTCTCTTGCACTGGGTAAGGGAGACTTCACACCAGAGCTGCATCCAAGTGGCACTCTTATTCCTTAGGTCTCTTGTTGCCTGCTATCAATTTCCATCACAGGGGGTTTTGCCAGTTATCCACTTTGCCTTTATCCTAAAATTAATTTCCTGAGGAGGTAGAAGATACAGTGAGCCTCACCTGAATGCAAGCTGAGCATTCTAGGGAAGTGGCGGCCCTGAGACGCAAGAGGAAGATGTCTATCCAGGTTCCCTTTCTCCTGCTCTAAATACTCAGACCTTTCACACTTCACTGGCCATTTTGACTTTAAATTAAGCTAACTAAACTTAGGATAGAGGAAAGGTCCTGATTCGCTGGGTCCCTCCAGAGGGTTCAGCCAGTGGGCCTCAGGAGGACTTTCCACTTCACAGGTACATCAAGGAGCAGCAACAGGAAAGTAGAGAAGAATGAATACCGGTTGTGTGGTGTGTGCATGAGAGAGAGAGAGAGAGAGAGAGAGAGAGAGAGTTGGAGACACAGAGACAGGAAATTAACAGCTTTCACTGTTACTCTGTTCTGAAGTAGAGACATTTTTACTTAAGAAATTTCAAAAAGCACTCCAAAATAAATGTGAACGCACACACACTGAGCGATCAAGAGCATTTTCTCAGACTACATGTCTCCTGAGGAAAATGTGGAGATTTTGCTTCTGGCCAGACTGGAACCTGTCCCTGTGCCCACCTAACCCTGCCAAAGCTTTGATCCTAAAGAAACACTTCAGTATTTCAAACCCCAAACCACAAGAGCAGACCTTGTGGTAGAAGTATTTTGCATTTGTGATATTCCTTCTTCACAACAACTTTCTCCAACCACACTGGGTATGAGATACATACCACACGTCTATTTCCACTGGACCCTCCGCCCAGCCCCATGGTGCACAGCATAAACCTTTTCTTTTTAATCAAACGTCCCACCCATTTGTTGTGCTTCAAGAGCTTCTAAAATTTCAAATCTCCTCTAAAGAATTTCCCATTTAAGCTGGAAGTGAGATGGAATTTTCTCCAGATTGAGTTCCAAGGTGGAACTCACACCCTCGGCCCCACTCAAAATGGCAACTCTTAGGGTTTCAGTATTATTATCTTCCCTAGAGCTCAAAGTGTGTTAGGGGATCATTGTGCTTCCTCGGTGTATCATTCAAACAGAAGGAGACACTGTGTATTAACTTGGAAAAGAGCAGAGCCAGGGCGGACACTAAGAGGCATCCCTGAGATCCTGCAGTGTGATCCAGGAGGCAGAGGGTGGCAGAAGCTGTGGATTCTCAGAAATAATGTGCAGGGACTCCAGGCCTGAAGCCACCTCGCTCTTTTGACTGCAAATTGAACAGTGTCAACTACTTCAATACGTACGTATCTTAGTGTCATGGTGCTTTCTTCTCATGTTGAGATGGATGTTAAAATTGTTTGAAAATACTCCCTTTTCCAGGTCCATTTCCTGTCCTCCAAACACATGTATTTCCCCACCACACTGCTGAGCTCAAAGTTCTGAACACAGGGTTGGAGGAGAAGGAAATTCCCTGATTTCTCTTCCTCTGCCTTCATTCACTTCCCGTCAGGATGAAGGAAACGGATCTTACTGATTGTCTAATGTATGATGCATTTAGTTTCGTCTAATATTCATGACAATTTTATTCATGACAATTTTACTCTGGTATTATTTCCCCTCAGAGGGATGAAGGGCTTTATTCTCATAGCTTGCAAATATAGTGAGAGCTACAAACACACAGGCTTCCTCCAGTTTCAAAAACCATGTATTGTTCCTATTGTGCTCTTTTTTTCCCCCAAGTTTATTCATTTTAAACAGATCAGTACCATCCTAATCTTTGAATAGATGCTCAAAAACAAGGGGGGATGGTCACGAGTATGTTTATCCTTGTTATGGGCATTGAGATGTTTAAGTTTTGTTTTGTTTTGTTTCCCCATCTTTTTCTTTTTCTTTTTTGTTTTTTTCCTAAGCATCACATTTCAGGCTGGGAGCAAGACAAAGCCAAGAGCTTGACATTTCTTCAGCAATTCATCCAAATCAGACAAAGCTGTTCACTGGTGAGGCCCCTCCCTCTCCTAGACCTTAGAACGGTTCATTCCATTACTTGTGACTAGGAGAGTCGACCGTACAGAAACCGAAACATGAAATTCATCACTAGCTCAAGTGACCCACGAGTAAAATGGGTGAAAATCATGCCACAGAGAAGAGATCCATAAGAGAAGCTACTTTTACAGAGGAAAAAATGATTATTGGAGATAATGATAGGTTTGGGGCTGGAAATATCATTTGGTCTCCTTAGCTTCTGTAGGATGAGGCTAAGAATAAATTTTGTCTTTTTGAAATCTGACACATACAATTATTACAGAAAAAAAAATGTTTAGGCTAAAAAGCAAGGTAAACATATATAATTTTACTCACCCTGAAGAAAAATAAACAATTGATACATGAACTTCCAGCTCTTTCCTTTGCATATGTAATTTAACATAAATAGAATCAGAGTATAGCACATCTTTGAAACTTACTTTTAAATTTAATATTACAGACATTAATTGAAGTAAATAAGGGAATATCTGTAAGACAATAATGAATAATGTAATGAATAATGTGATTATATAGTGTAATATTGTGCTCTGTACATAACTTAGTTAACTTGTCCTTTAGGGTTACACAACAAGGCTGTTTCCGATTTTTAAATTGTAAATAGTGATACTATGAATCTCAAACAAATTCTCTGCATTAAAGAAAAAATGACAGATAATATCATGTGCATGAAAATTGTTTGTTAAATTAAAGGTGAAAATGTTTTTGAAATTTTTCATTGATGTTCTCGAGTTATTTTTCTAAAACGTGTGCCAACATAAACAGCAGAGAATGATTGTCCGTTTCCCTGAATCCACAGATTATTTCATTGTTTCTGTTTGCATTTGCATTAGCAGTAATGTTAGATAATTTTGCTACGCATCTTGACTGTGTACATGTTTTATAAATTGCTTATCAACTTTTGCACATGAATTTCTTCCCTAGTAGTAGTCTTTCACTTGATTTGTAGAAATTTCTTATTTTAAATATAGAAATGCATTACAAGTTGCAGTTTTTCCAGTTCATCTTTTTTTTTTATCACTTTTGATCTTGTTTGTGGTATTTCATGCAAAACAAACTGAAGACTTATGCAGTCAGTCACATCTCTCAGCATTTTCTTATTTGCTTTTTCCCTTTATTTCAGGCTTAGACCATCCTGAGGACATTAAATCAACTGTGAAAAAGTCAGACTTAAGATACGTAAGTTCTCTAAGGAACTCCTTCAGAGTTTCCATGTGTCTCTGTTTATGATATTGATTATCAAACTGTGCTTCTGTGGAACACCATTTTTCCACTGTTTTTAGTCCGGGTGCTGTGCCATTAAATATGAATAATAGCAGTCCTTCCAGTTTTTCAGAAAAATAAATTTAATGGAATATCTTTTAATTCTGGGGTTTCCCACCACACTTTTTTCTTCACTGTTTGGTGCTGCTACTCATTGCCTTTATTAGTATCTAATAAAAGCTGGTGTCATATTATATATTCCGTTATTTTAAATTTAATATGTCAATATTCGACGGTGGTGTGCAAGATCGCTATTACTTCCAGATGGCGTACTAACTGACGAGTTCAAGGATCTCAGGTGTGGGGAACAGTTTGCTGCACTTGGACTAGGAGGGAGATAATGTTCACAACACAGAAAAATAAGAAAATGGAAGATGAATAGGACAGTTACAAACAAACACTAATCACTTCTTACCTTCCTCAAGATCCTGAGCCTTGATTACAAATGGGTTCAAGAATGTGATTGCCAAGTGATTTTCTGATGGGCTCAAGTAACTTTCCTAATGAAAAACTGTGTGTGTGTTTGAACTACAAAAATTATTATTCTTCACAGCAGAAGCATAAATAAGACAAGGAAATTTATTCCCTGTTTTTGAGTGCTTCCAAGGACAGTTTTTTTTAATATTTATTTTTTAGCTTTAGGTGGACACAATATCTTTATTTTATTTTTATGTGGTGCTGAGAATCGAACCTCACGAATTTCAGGAAAGCGTGCTACTACTTGAGCCACATCCTCAGCTCCCCAAAGACAGTTTTTATTGTTGTCCAGAATCTGTGAAGGACACATACAAAGGCACCTCTGGATGGGTGCGCACCAACAGAAGCTTTGAAAATGGGCACCTACAAAATGTTTGTGTTTCCTGGACTGGTAGCTGCGTCACTCAGTGGACCATTAAAAGCCCATTTGGAGGACCTCACACAGGCTCCTGCACACTGCTGGTACTTAATGTGGGTAAACCTGGTGTAGTAAGAAACAACAAGAAACAAAAAACACGAACCAACGGGCACTACAATTGACACAGAAAAAGAGTTCTTTCTTTCCCCTAACCCAAATTTCCTCCAACACTAACTCTCATAAAGAAGAGGTAATGTGACAAAACTGCCCCACCTTCAATCCCCCAGCCCCAATCCAGCACCCCTCCATCCCTCCAAGTATCAATCATCAGCCCAGGCAGGGCAAATGAACTTTTAATCAATAACAGCTACTGTTTCTTGTACCAGGACTGTTTATGATTTTAAAAGGGGAAAAAAAATTAAATCAATCCTGATGTGAATGTTTTCCCTCTTGAAGAGAAAAAGCAACACCCCGTGTCAAGGGAAAGAGTGTAGCTTCACATGTCTAGAATGCATTAAAATAAATTCGAGATGGTTTTTGTGCACAATGGCTATAGACAGAAAAAAAGAAAAAAACTACATGGGACACCACGGATGATAGGCCATGCTGGACACTTGCCTTTAATCTCTGTCTTCACACTATTATATTTCCTGTTTACATTCACACATTGGAATAAAGGAGAATTTAGAGAATGTCTGTCCAAAAACCACTGCTTTGGGAGACCTGTAACTGGAGCAGTTCAGACATAGGCACAAGGATCCGTCGACTGGGAAGCCAGAGAGGAAACAACAGAAAGAAGTTTTGACCCTATGGGTAGAGGAGACTGATTGATTGTAAAGGAAAACCCAGTGCACGGATCTTACCAAAGCAGATCTGCTCTGGGTGAGGATTCTTGCCCCTTCTCCATCCATTCCTGAAGGCAGCCTTAGTCTAGAACCTCCACGGTTCTACTGAGGCCTTCAGGCCCCACGGATGTTCTGATTCTTCCCTCCCTGATCCTTCCATTCCTCGAGGCCACATCTGTTAGTCTCACTAAACACCATAAATCCCAATAATACTGGGGGTCAGGTCTTTCTGTATCTTGAGTCTCCCTTTAGCCACAGAGAAATCAAACTGGACTCTCTATGAAGCCTGCTGCATTATCTTGGCATGTTTGCACAAAACCCGAAATTACTTCCCTGAGATTACTGAAATGAAATCATCTTTCACCTAATTGGGAAAAGCTACACAGGCTTAGGCCCAATTTTCAAGAGTACTAGGATTGTAGGGGTGGGGAGACAAGGGGAGTGATTTCTCGACTGTTTTCTTTTACAGTTTGCTGAAATGGAACAAATCAATCCTGTCTTGATTATTTGTAAGACCTTAACACCACGGGGCGGGGTGAACTAATGAAAGCAGGCACAAGGAATGTCGAGCCTCCTTTCCAAACTGCTGGCACACAGACATGCTCTGGTGCTTTGTAGCTTTTAAGCACTGAAGAAATGAGTTTTCTGCCTCCAGCAATTGATGGCAGGGAACAGCATTGGCAGCTAATTATTCACCTCTATCACTGACAACCCTGGGGCGGGGGGGACGACACACGCAGCAAACAAGCCCCTAATTTTTATTATTAAATTATTTATTTATTCTAACTTGTTATATATGATGGCAGAATGTAATTTGTTTCATATTACACACATAGAGCACAATTTTTCAAGTCACTGGTTGTACACAAAGTATTTTCACACCATTCATGTCTTCATACATGTACTTAGGGTAGTGATGTCTAACTCATTTCACCGTCTTTCCTACCCCCTTGCCGCCTCCCTTCCCCTCCCTCTCCTTTGTGCTATCTAAAGTTCCTCCATTCCTCCCACACTCCCCCCTCATCAATTGCCATTATGAGTCAGCATCCTCGTATCAGAGAAAACCTTCAGAAGCCCCCATTTTGAAGAAGCAGGACATTGTACTCTCAGGTGCACCCTTCAAAGGATGTGATAATAACATACAACCACTCAGAAAACAATGACTATGTAACATGAAGGATGTTGTAGTGGACTTTTAGGGCACATTCAACCTTGGTACTATCCCTGTGAAGTCAGCATTTGCCACATACTACAGAGGAGGAAGTGGAGTCCCCAAAGGATCTGAAGACGTGTTCAAAGACACTTAACACAGGACTGAAAAAGTCAGGGTTTGAATTCAGTTCCCTGGATTAATTCCAAATTCTTGTCATTTTTCTAAGAAATATTTTTCTGGGACCTAAAGAAAGAAGAACTCAGCGTGTGAATAGAAGTTCCCCTGTCTGTTAGCCACAGCAATCATGCTGATCTGACGTGTTCCTCACGAACAACTGAAATTCACTCCATCCTCAAACTCTTGGAAAAACCAACGGTCATCTCTGGAGTGTCACTGCACCAACACTGGGCTCTTTGCTGAGGGACATCTTCCAGTACCTACAAATCCACTGAGTGTCAAGAGGCAATGGCTTATGATGGACGCTTTTGGAGAAAGCCATGTTCTTTTCCCCATAGAAGGGGGAAACAGCTATAACTCTGTACTGTCAATCCAGCCGTACTTCATCTCCATGCTCAAAGTCTTCTCCGACTCAACCCCAAGTCTCCGAGCACCGTGGGAAAGGAGTTCCCCCAGCGTTGGTTGGTGGCTCCTCGTCCCACAGTGCTGGGGTGTATGTCTGGGGCCAGGGATGCTCAGGAACCCACCCTCTCAGTGTCCCACTCTCTGAGACTCCACCTGTACCATAGCTCTGCTTCTTCCTTTGGCCTTTACCATGGAGCTGAAAGTTGGTGTGCTGTTCAGGTAGAAAGAGTTCATGATGCTCATTTGGTTGATGGCTCTGGGTTTAGAAGCAGAAATTCATGTGGCTCCTCAGTGTCATGACCTGTCAAATAGTCAAGGCAAAATATTAGAGAAACCTGGTATTAAATACAGGAACAAGAGCTCACGTCATTTTCCCTTAGTCTGTCTGGAACCTTGTGATGGAATTTAAACGTGAATGTGCTCAGACTTTGGCCATTAATGATAAGCATCTGGAAATTCAGTGACGACATGGCAGACTGTATAGAGAGGCAGAATTTTCCATTACCAAGATCATTGCTTATTGTAGTGAGGGCCTTGAACACTGTTGGAATTTAGTGTATGTGACAAAGTGAGTCAGAGGGAAGGGTGACTGACAAATGGAAGAGAGACAGAAACACCTACCTTTAGTACTGCCATTAGATTTGTGCAAGCTAGGACTTCTGCCCTGAGCCTTGTACTTTATGGGGCCCTATGCTTTGGAGGGTCTTTCTCAAAAATTTCTAGTGACCAGGAGGGGCTCACAATGTCATGCTAGAAAGGACTTCCAGGTCCACACAGGAACTCCCATGGATCTGGGTCAAAACTGTATCTTGTGTGTGGAGTCTATCAAATGTTCTGAGGAACTCTGGAACTCCCGTATATGGGGTCACCCCAACCTGGCCTGTCCATACTCCACTGGCTGCTGTGGAATTTCTTTGACCTGACTGCATGACACTGGACCTCCAGAATGGGGCTGAAGCAGTGATATGAGGTGACTCAAAGTGTTTAGATAGACAGTAGCCCCACAAAATGTCCTTTCCTAAAGCTTCCTATACCCTCAGGTAGTCCAGCCTACTTTTAGGGATCAGGCCATTCATAAAAATAGATTTCTCCTAGGGAGGAGTTTCACAGGATGACTGACAGTTCCACATAAAACTACATTAAGATCCCCAGGGATGGCAATCACTGTACTAGCCTGGTCTCCCCAAGCCTGGCCCAGTGCTAAGCCATAGGCAGGAAAGCATACGTGATTGATAGTAAGTCCATTCATTCTCCTCAAAAATTATATCTTCTTAGATGTTACTTTCTGCTCACAGATGACAAGTGGATTCCCAGGGTTTCCAAAGCACTGTGGGCTGAAGATCCATAATATCACTAAAATCTCACTCTCACACAAAGTATTTGGACTTTGAATATGAACTAATAAGTAAGAAATGCTTCACTGGAGGAGGAGTGGATTTGTCTAAGATTAAGTCTCACAAGTGGGAAGAAAATCTTATTCAAGATTCAAGCAAAACCATACTGTCATTTGCCCAAAATTATAAAAATAGAGAAGCAGAGCAGACAACTTTAATCTGCCCGAGAAAAGCACATGTTGCTCAACAGGATGCCAGGAATATAAAATGCGTCTAATTTTATTTTTATAAACGAGAAAGCATAAAACGTTTTATCCTGCTACAGCTTTACTTGAAAATAAAACTTAAGCTTTCTTTCCTGACTCTAGATGCGACTTTCTGGTGTGTTCTCACTGTTATTTGCAGTCTCCAGGAAAGCCACCTTCAGGAAGAGGGTGGTGATGCCCTAGAAGAGACCCACCCGCAGAGCTAAGCTTTGCCAGGCTTTCACAACAGCCAGTCCTCAGGGTCCCCAGGAAGGACTTCAAACGGGTCACACAGAGCATCGACCAGAGTTGATTAGGAAGAGTGAGAGTCCAGAGGCCCAGTACAGGCCCTGAGAGGACGGCCTGGGGAGGAAGAGTCCCCTTACAGAGCCGGGTTTTTAAGGGATTTGGGTTCCTTTGTTCTTGTCTTAGTTGCTCATTTCCCCCTGGGTGGCTTCTTACCCTCTCTATAGACTTTAGCAAATTCTCTTTGCAAGGGTCGAAGAGCTGGTCACAGGGGTGGATGTGATATGGTCTTGAAACAAGACTTCCCTTAAGGGATTACAATTAACAAGGTCTGGGGAGATCTGGTACCAGTTCCCATTTTCCAGATGCTTGTCTGTTTTGATAAGGTTCCCTGGGGTTCCCAGTCCACTGACCTTTGCACTTTCTTTGACGCACATGTCTGGTGTCCTCCCTGTAGTGCCATCACCCCTCATTGTCCTCCCCTACACACTGCTCTGCTCGTGGCTGCCTATCTACCTAAACATTAGTAAGGTACGCATCTACTTTAATTGGCACTAGAAAATGACCAGAACTGGAGGCAACTTTAGGACTCTCTCCCCTCTGTCTCTCTCTCTCTCTCTCTTGCTCTCCCCATACCCTTCCCTCTCTTCCCTCTCCCTTCTTTCTCCTTCTTTAAAAGGTAGAGCTATTTCAAGATTGACCAGCTAACCCAGAGATACGGCCACACTGGGTCAGGTATCTACCCCAGGACCACTCAGAGGGTCCCCTCTGCCCCAGAGCAGCTGCTTGCTAGGTAAGACTGAGTGTGGCGCTTTAACCTGGAAGGGAGGGCCGGATGGTGCACCAACTGGGCCAGCTGTAAATGCAAATGTCTAGAAGTACCAAGGGAAATAACTCAAAAATCCCCACGCTTCCACTACCTGGAGATGACTGCCACAAATACTTGAACATATTTCACTCAAATTTCTATACAGGTACGAATATTCGCAGTATTTCCCTCTAACTTTGTATAGTGTCATTCTATTTTATGACTTTCCTTTAATCTTTCTCTATCAAACAAACATCACTAAGTATTAACTGAAATTTTGTTATTAAATAAAATGAATTGAAATCAATCAAAATGAATCAAATGAATATGCCATCATTTACCTATTCAAATCCCCTTTTGTAAAATTTTATGATGTTTCTCCTTTTGTCCCTTTTTAAACATAGCTTCATGGAGCAACCTTGTAGGTAAGAGTGTGTATATGCATCGTTTCCTTAGGACACACCTACCTACAACTGAAATTGCTGGGCCCAAGAGAATGAACTTTATTTTTTAACCTACTGACAAGCAATGTCTTTTTAAAGAAATGGTTGCACCAATTTGAACTCTTATATGCTGTGTGAAGCTTGTCGGTTATTCTGTCCTACAAACACGAGGTATTCAGCCTGTGTCTTTGTGCTTCGTTTCTGACATGGTAACTTCCTGCATTTCTTCAATTATCCACCTGTAGCTTAAAAGGGAAGCTTGCTGCCATCCATGGGGTTGATCTCTTACACATCAGCCTTTTATCACATTTCATAGGAAACATAGTCTCAGGGAGTTTGGAAAAGACTCTTCTTTATTAGTTGTGATGCCTCAATATTTGTGACTATTTCTGATCTATTCAAAGATTAGGAGCTTATGAAATAGAGGGACCCTCATTGCCATGGGCAATGGTTCTACATAGACATGCACTTAAATTGTGTTTTGTTCTAAAGCGAAACACACGGAGGGGAATTTGGTTGCTTGGTTCGTTGGTTGGCTGGCTGGTTGTTGATATGAGAAAGAAAATCCATGCTTTCTGTAGAACATTCTTTTAATCAGACTGTTGGTATGCTGGGGACTGGTAAGGCATGAGTGGAGCTGGTGCTCTGTTGAAAATTCTTGAGAAATAAGCAGGCTCTTCTGATAAAAGAGAAGACAGTGTGCTTCTCTTCTTTTCCTGAACATTTTTGTTGCTGTAGTTCATTATTTTCCTTGGACTGAATCTCTTAGGAAAGATGCGTCTGCTTAAGTAATTGCTGACTTCTGCACACTCCCCCAGGTTCAAGGGCAGAGCAATGCAGTGCACTCGGTGTAACACTCAGCTTCCAAAGGAGCTCTGTTCCTGTCCATGCTCTCCTTTCTTATGGTCTTGCCACAACGGTTTTCCACACCAGAATCGGTCTCTGGATTCCTCTCAGTGCAATCTCATTTGCTTCTCATTAAATCCAGAGTTCTTCTGAAATATTTTAATAAGTACATTTGATCCTTCTGATTTTTCAAGCATTTCTCGGTTTCTTACAAATGCTCAGCCGACAGATTTCTGAGAGGCCTGTTCCCTCAGAGATGCTTTAAGCTGATGACATCATCCAAACCCCCAGGGAAAGGTCATTGGGGACCCTTGGGAGCATGGGTGGCTGGGAGCCACCTTGGTCCTGTTCTTCATTTCTCTAGAAGGTAGTTAGGGAAGGCTTTCAGTCACCTGCTCCTTGCTTTCTTTAAATAAAATGTTCTCAGAAACAAGGGGCTTTAATGAACACGCCCTGCCGTCTTCACTGTGATTTTCTGAGTGAAGAAAATGGGGCCTTTCTACCTGCGCAGAAGCCCCTGGAGCTCTCGGGCTGAGTGAAGGCACCGCTGCTACGGAACATCAGGTGGAGGCTTAAAGGGAAACGTGTTAGTGAGAGAGCTGGCCTCGGGCTGCTGGCACCAGCTGTGCCCTCACTTGCTCTGCGTCTGAGGACATCATTAAGTGCATTTTGAGGTTTTAGATTCCTCCTTTGTAAAACGAAGGACTTTAAGCTATCAGAAATGTTCCTGTCTTCCCAAGGGTGAATTACGATTTTAACGAGAAGGGCATAGTACAATTAACCTAGGGGAAAAAGCCTAATGTGGCAATATATTTTTTGTTAATTTGGAAAATAGCATTTGGGTAATTTTCCATAATATAAACTATGCAAAATAAAGCATGGTAACATAGTTTTCATGGTGAGGCATAGGTTTTAAGAGGTTGTGTAATTATGGAATAAATAGCTAGGCTGCCCTGGAGCACATGGCCACAGCAGGAATTGGGAGGCTGATGGAGCTGTATTTGCTCCTTGGCTCTGCCTCCTGTGAGCAGATCTTGGTGCATTTTCTCTGTTTTCAGCCACAGATTCTTAATCTACACTAGCAAACCAGACTAAACAAACACACACACACCCCAGGGATGACAATGATATCTCCTTCGTACTTGGGCTCACTAATGACAAGGCGTATGAAGCACTTGGCTTGATGGCTGGCACAAAGGTAATCCTTACTGTTGCCATTGGTGCAGCCAGTGCCTGCTAGATCTAGGAGTCTGTCACATGCACTGCTTGAATTCTCCTTATTTAACTTGATCAGTATCCGCCTGTTTATAATACTATGACAAAATATCAGAGACCGGTTAATTTATACAGAAGAGAAATGTATTCCTCATAGTTCTGGAGGCTGGAAAATCCAAGATTAAGGCACGGGCAGGTCTAGTTGTCTGGTGAGGGGCTGATCTCTGCTTCTAACATGGCCCTTGAAAGCTGCATCTTCCACAGGGAGTGAATGCTGAGTCAGTCCTCAAGTGGTACACAGCAGAAGGGTAGCAAGCTGAATGTCCTCTGAAGCCTCCTTTACAAGGAGGGCCTTAGTCCCATTCATGAGGGAGGAGTCCTACTGACTTAACCATCCCTTAGAGGCCAACCTCTTAATGCCATGACTTTGGCCATTTTGGCGATTACGTTCCAACATGTAAATTTTGGAGGGGACATATTCACACCACAGCAACCAGCTTCTCCTTGCCTTCATAGGAATGTTTTTCAATGTTTTTCTCTTTTCAAGTTTTTTTTCTCAATGTGTTCAATATAATATATCCAACATACTCATCATAGTTCAGTATGTGCAATATATACAAAGTTTCAAATGCAAAAGTACTCTTCTGTTGCATTTAATAAATATTTTGATTAAATATTTTCAAAAGATTTTGAAAACAAAATCAATACCAATTTAGAGAAATCTTTTATGAATGTGTTTATTTCTGTGTAGGACATTTGGATTGTTTTTCAAAAGCTCAAACATTTTAGAAATCTAATTTCAAATAGCAAATACAAAATATACACTGTGCCATGTTAATGTAATTTCTTAAATTTAACATGAGCTTTGTCAGAAAATTTTGGATCCAGTTACTACTATGTGGTTATGAACACAGTTGTACAGTTTGAGCACTACGGTTTCCGTATCCATCAGTAGATGATTATGAAGCGTTCACAGACCATACCCAAATCTAGGTGCATCTCTGCTACATAAGCTTCTGAATGTGCTTCACCAAAACTGTGCTACAAAAACATACAATTTATCTTCCATATTCAATGTTTTAACTGGCACCTTGGAGTGAAACCCTCCAGTCATTTGATCTAAATGAAAAGTCATATCTCACACAATGATATGAAGGGTACTTTCTGTGGCTGTAAATGGAGCTCAGACTTTAGAAGCTAGTTACTAATGTTTGAAGTGATTTCTGGTGCTTCTCCATGAGAATTCCAGTTTTTGTAGGATCAGTGACATCACTGCAACGCTGTGGTGGGTGGTGAATGGCAGCAAATATTTTGTGCAAGATATGCGGTTATCATTCTGGAGCAAACAAAATTCGCCTCTTTTTTTTTCAGTTAAGTCCTTTTTTGGGCTTATTTCTGCTAAAGGTATTTACTGTGAAAAGGAAAAAGCACTGTTAAACAATCAAGTCAATAGTTGTAGCGTCAGACTGTACAATCGGTGACGAACACCAACCAACACTGGAACCGTTGGAGCTGACCTCCTGCTGCACAGGTCCCTGTGCTCTGCCTTTGTCTCTTCAAGTCCCATTCCTTTAAACAACTTACCACATTTCTTATTTGAACCTGGTGGCCTCGGACTTCTTGCAGGCTTAGCATGTGGCCAGAATACAGCTGGCACAGTGAGCAGCCACCAGTGGTGGAGTTGGATGCTTATCCCAGAGCTGCCTGAGGCTGGAGGGAGGTATTCGTATCTAGCAACTCAGGTCTGGGCACGCTTCATTTGCTCAGCAAGCTGAAAGTGAGGCATTAAGGTTAAGGAAATGGTCAGTCAAAGATGAGTTATCACAGGTCCACTTTCAGATTTAGCCATAGAAGGGTGAAAACCCTGTGCACTGAATCTATGTCTCGCATTTCTGTGTGAGACCATGGACGAGATGGAAGAACAAGGGAGAGGCTGCTCAGTTATCTTTAGCTTATTCTAAAGCAGGAGCTACTGTAGAATTCCACATCACCATGAGAAGTCCAGGAAACGCTCATGAACCAGTTTTGTCAGGGACTCATGACCATGGCACATAGAGTCATTTCAAAACTCTCTGCATTTGTTCTCTGTTGTTACAGAAGACTTATGACTGATAGGAAAAGTTCACTGGAAGATGAAGTTGATTTAGGGGATAGGAAGCATGTCTCAAAATGGCACGTGCAGTGGAGAGGTTCTCCTTGCTGGAAGGGTTAAATCAGAATGTTGGTGTTATGAGAGAAATCTAGGCAAGATGCATTCCAAGGCTCCTTCTAAAGGTTTCATGATTTTTCAATCAATATATTGTTCTAGGCAGATCTTAAAGAGGCGGACTCCCAGCCCTGAGAATGTTAGCATGGTTTCAGCAGATGTCAGAGGAAAGGGAAAAATAATCTCTTTTTGCAAAGATTTTTAATGGTTTTATAGAAATTAAGAGAATCTGAGCTGGGTGTGGTGGCACACGCATGTAATCCTAGTAACTCCAGAGGCTGAGGCAGGAGGATTGCATGTTTAAGGCCAACTTGACCAATTTAGCAAAGGTCTGGGGATATGGCTCAGTGAGAAGGCTTTGTCTTTATCTCTCAGAGAAGAAGCAGTTCATTCAGTATTTACTAATTCATCACTTTTACAAATAATGAAAATCAGCTATATTTGTGGTTGGTCATCCAGAAAGAGAATTTAGTGAACATTTAATCCAGTTTTACATTACAGAAAATGAGAGTGCAGTCATGCTCATCTCGGGTCCTGGGAAAGAACTAGGCAAAGCCCTCCAGGTCCATCTTTGTACTCACACCTGTGAGTACACACCTGTGTCTCTGCAGGGTAAACCTGAGGCAGGAGGCAGCTTTGGGAGGGGTGGTTCAGTGGGGTCAGATAAAAGAGAAGTTTCCCACACGGCATCTGCTGATGGCTTCATATCCAGTGGGCCTACTTATCTGGGGATGTCAAGATGCTGAGCCAAAGTCATCTGAGCTTGAAGAATCAGGCCTCTCTTGTTCTATGTTCATGTGGCTTTAGGCTATGACCAAAGACCCATGTCGGGATTCAATGAGATCAATATTAATAGAGTTGTGTCCTTTTTAACTCTCTAACATTATTCTAGACATGTCTTATGCAATTAAGTCAACAAAGCTTCATTCTCACATCTACTTTCCTCTATATTCCAAGGACAGAAGTTACTGACCTTAAACTAAGGCAAGTAAGAGAGATTTGGCTAACACTTAGTCCAAACTAGGTGATGACCAGAAAGAGGAGACATGGGAGGTGACTACCTGGAGATCCTGGAGAAGCATGAGGGTGACTGTGTCCTCAGTGGTGTCCTTAAATTCTCCAGACACTTGATCTGCTTAATGTGAAACATTTGTCTTTGGGCACTAAAGTTAAATCTAACCCCAAATTTATTCTGTTAATCCGTTTGGCCACGATGCAATAACAACAATAACTCGATCTAACGTCAGCGTCTAAGGATGAGAATCTAGAATCCAGGTCCTTGGGTCAGACCTGGAAGTCAGATCAACCTATTCTGTCCTTTGGCATGTAGACACTGCCTTGTAGAGCCCTGGAATAATTGTCTAATGCAGTTGCAAGTGTATGGAAAAGCTGATTTATAGGGACACTGAGAAAATTTAGGGCAAGCTTAGAACTGAGGCCCGCATGATTTTATCATCAAGGTTTCTTCTAGTCTATGTATTCATATAATTCAAAAAGGACTGTGTAATACAGAATTGCACTAAAGATACTGACATTCATAGCAGGTGCTGTGTGACTGCCCCTGCCCATATCCCTTGGGCATTAAACGTGGCATTCAGGACAACAGGTCTGACTGTCCGTGTCTGTAGGCCTTCCTTTGGGTGTTTCCATCAACCCTCAGGTGGGGCTGTTTGTACCCATGGCGGATGGGAAGTAGCAGGTAATTAACTGGCCCTGTTGCACACTCCTCTTGACCAATGGCTGGTAGGAGCTGGCACGCCCACTTGGGCAGATGACTCCGAGGCTGAGTGTTCTATGCTGTTTTCCAGAGATCCCTACAAGATTAAATTCCAGTGGTCCGTGGTGGTAGCCAGCTTAAGATATCAACTTCTGTTTGTTGTCTCACTTCCTGTCCCACTCTCCTATTTTTCTACCAGTTTTTCCTAGTTATCTGCTATCTATTCCCTGTATTGAGATCCTTGTCTCAGCATCAGCTTGCAGAGAACCCCAACCAGAAACCACTTAGCTAAGGATCCACCAGCAGCAGCATTTACTTCTGTATGTCAGGCTACACAGCTTCCTTCTTCCTATGAACCTCCGGACCAATTTCTACCATCTATGCAGCTGCTGACTTGGTAAATCTCGGTCCTCTTCTTAGCTACCAAATCTAGCCATCCTTCATAATGAAGTGTAAGGAGTACAAGACTGTGAATCCCGTTAGACTTGGGTTCAATGTCTGACTCTTCCATTTCCTAGTCTCAAGTCCAAGTTTATAAGCATCTCTGGGCTTCCATTTTGTCATTTATAAAATAAGAATAAAATCTACATCAGATAGTTGGCAAAAGAATCAAATAAGAGAATATATAAGACATCTGACCTCTAACAGGTTATCACTGAATGGTTTGCTTCTTTCTCAGTTCTCTTTATTTCCTGCTAGTTCATGGTGATCATGCTGGTTCATGGTGATCTATCACCCCATTATCCGAACTTGAGGCTCTAATTGATTATGCCATGTTTATCTGTCTCTGTGAAAAACTAACAATACTAATGATAACTAATGTCTAATGCCCGCTCTACAACTAGATTGCAGATTCCTTGGTTGTAACCACATCTTCAATTTATTTATCTTCCTGTGCTAGTATGCCTTACACATAAGAATCTCTGATAAATGTTCTTACTGACTTGTTAATGCACTGCTGATAATTAGCAACCTCAATCTTAATGATCCATATTCAATCTTCACATGCTTGAGTCCATATCAAGACTGTAGTGTTGATAGAGACTACCAGCAGTGATAAGCTTCTTGTCTAAGCTCAACAGGGAACTCAAAGCATTCTATTGTCCCAAAGAAAGCTGGAATTACCAGAAAGTTCAGGATGTGAGGGGTTTGAGGGCCTCTGCAGAACCTCTTGCCAGTTATGAGGAGATGGAAGGGCAGCCCTAGCCAGATCCTTTCCTCAAATGCATATGGTTTCTTGGGAGGAGGCAAGCTTTGAGAACGTGGCAGTGTCTGAGCAAAAGCTAAAAGATTCCATCCCTTTGCTGGAATCTGGTCCATTGAATAATTGTTCACTTATTATTTTGCATTCCCCAGCCTTCTCCAATGCCTGCATTATATTGCTGATGTTTATTACTACATCTGGGAAGGCATCCTTAAAGCTCCCTTTTATGTTATTTTGTTAAAAAGCACATGTGACACCTTACTCTTTTCTGATTAGGACTCTTTCTGTTTCCCCTAATAAATCATTTTTTAAAATAGTTTCCTTGACTTCTATTGAAATTTCAAATGCTTTCTTTACAAAGTCTGGTCCACGTGCAACTTCCCAACTTTGTTTCATATTCTGTAATTTCTGTAGACACAACCAAACCGCAACCTCTTTTCAATATGTTAGGGACGATCACGTATTTAAATTATCACTATTAATGATTACCAGTATTATGAAAAGATCCCTTTGATCCTGCTTCCTTCAGTGTCTCCATTTAAAATCCAAGAGACTTTTTAAAATGTTACTTCTTTTCCCGGATGTTCCATTCTCCCAGCCACAACTGCTTTTCTTCCTAGAACTGGGTTTCTCTTGACACTCAAGTTAAGCTTGGAGGGGAAAAAAGTCACAATTCCTAGGAGGAACTAAAGCTAATCATCCATGTCTGCTCCGCACACTTATCCCCCTTTAGAGCTTATGCTGAGAGAGGGGAAAAGCACCCTGCAGTTGTCAGGACACACAGTCCCTGATCCCAGCAGACCTCAGGGTCCTGTCTCAGTCACTGCTTGTCTTACACTTGTGTCATGTAAAGTGGTCAGAACCAGGCAAAGAGGGTGGACTTCCTGCAGGTTCACCTACATGGTACACTGGCCACTCAGAGGTAACAAAAGATATTATCCTGCTTAAACGAGATCCAGGGAAATTTCAAAGTACTGGAAGGACCACAGAAGGGCCTGGAACACAATCACAGAGGTTGAGAGTATGATGGAGACGTGCCTGGTTTCAATATCACCCCCTGGTCTTCTAGTCCAGCAAAGACAATAAGTTGAGGCTCAGGAAAATGAACTACAATCTGGGGGAACACATGAAGAATGATCAGGGAGTGACTTATGGCACTCCTCTCGGCAATGCGAGGAGGCTGGGCGAAGGGCAGTATTCAGAGGGCTCCACTTGTCCTAGAGTGCTCTTCACCTGTCCTTTCCTTGTGACTTTTAGATTCCAAACCCAGGCCCTGAGTACAGTGACAGGCTCCATGTGCACTTGAATGAAGCTCCAGACCTTCCCTGGGTCACTTAGATCTAGAAGTTCTCCAAACAGCTTTGCCTCAATGAAGCCCAAATTACTTTTTCACCTAAGATCGCACAACACTTTTTGATTCCCATCTGATTGGAGTTGAGCCCTCAGCCACACCAACTGAGGAGGTCCTCTCCAGAAAGCCACAATGGAGTCCTTCCTGGTAGAAACTCTAGGGAAGCAGAGACATGTTCTCCTGATATGTTCTACTAACCTCTGAGATCACCGGAAGAAGAACGTCTGTACAGAACTTTATTTACCTCAATCACCAGGAAGAGTCGGGATATTTCTGATCAACGGAGGAAAGAATTTGTAAAATCAACTCATTGTCTCTTTATAAATAATAGCTTAGAAAAGGAGCAAAGGATTTTAAAATCCAAGACCAAACAATTTGAGCTGTTCAGAAAGATTAAATTTTAAAACTCTTAATCTTAGGAAAAATAGAATTACTATTTTTTCCACTTTCTAAGCTTTCTGGTCATTTAATCCATTTGAGAAAAAGTTAAATGTTTTTGCAACCTGGTACATTTTCTCAAGGAATTTGCTAAAATGGTTGTATACAAAATGAAGGAGAACACACATGCCTCGCTCTCAGAGAGCTTCTGGCTCCTCTCAGAGGCCTCCTCCCACAGCCTCTGCCCTTCCACATGGTGACAGTGCTGTGACACCTTTCAAGAGCTGCATTCCACCATCTCCTAATGGTTTCCAACCTGGGCCTCAGCAAACAGTTAATCTCACCATTTTGAAGAAGCCAGAGTAGTTTCCCGAACTTTGAACGAGAACTTGGTGGGAGAAAATGTTCTGGAGGGGTGCATTCCAACATGCAAAGAGCAGCTGCACACATTCCTCCTGGGGGCTCCTTTGTGGATTGAATTAGATCAGTTTGGCAAAAGGTCCACACAGAGGAATTCTCAATGGTATTGCTTCCCACACTCTTTCTCAGAAGAGCGGGTCTTACCTAAAAGACGCCAATGGCACAGCATCCCATGTTGTTATTTCAACCACAGTTCGTGTGAACATAATAGTATGTCAATGTGAAGAAAGGTTGAAGTAAGACTAATAAAGGAATACGTGTTCACTGCATGACAATTGGTAGCTATAGGCAGGCATCAAAAGTCACGCCATGACACTTAGAGTTGCCACTGTGCATATGGGCCCTCTGTTATCCCTGTAGTCCTTCTTTGTCCACATGAAATAGAGATCACAATGTTCTACACTGTGCTTTCTTTCTTTCTTTTTTGGTAACAGGGATTGAACCTAGGATGCTCTACCAATGAGTCACATCCCCAGCCCTTTTTTAAAAATTTTATTAGAGACCTGTCTCTTCTAAGTTGCTTAGGGCCTTACTAAGTTTCTGAGGCTGGCTTTGAACTTATGATCCTCCTGCCTCAGCCTCCCAAGCCCTTGGGATTACAGACCTGTGCCACCACACCTGGCTTTTTGTACTTACTAATACAACGTAAACATTTTCATGTCATTAAATATTCTTATTTGTAACAATTGCACATAACCTACGATTTTGAAAATGTATTATTCATTTAACATCTCACATTTTAAAACATTTGACTCCCTGTTTTTCTCAAATATAAAGAGTAATTTGATAAAACTACTGTTTAGAAGTCATCGGTAATTACCAGTTTTCTCAATTATAGATAATAAATAATCCAATGAAAATTATTACTCATAAATCATTGCTGATTCTTTACTTAGGATAAACTCCTAGAAGTGGGGTTTGGGGGTTAAAGGTATACATAGTTTCAAGTAGGTAAAATGATATGTGCTTACACTTACAATGCCCTTCAAAATGTTGTGTCAATTTATGTTCCTACTAGTAGTACATGCAAATGATTGTCTCCCTAGAGGAGAACATTTAAAAGGCAGATAAATGATAAACAACCATTCTAGATCGCATTCTCAATCCAGAGAATGAAAACTTGTGAAGCACAGCAGGCAGTGTCCCTTTGGTACCACACATTTGCAAGTCTGGGGGAAATGCTGAAGGAAGGAGGCTAACCAGACATCCACTCATATCAAATTTGGAACAAATTCTCAACTGGAAAAAATAAACAGTGTGTTGAAGGGCTGGTGCCTTCCCAGAGCTGGCAAGACGTCACGCGCCAGAGATGCTGTGCGATTGATTCTGTGCTTGCCACCTTGTGGCCCCTTCTCTCCCTTTTGCCCCGTGGAAATGACAGGACTTGGACCACGGACAGTTCTGGATACAAGGGGATGATGTTCCCCACATGCTGAGGGGAAGTGGCTCAGACGTGTGCATTCCTGAGAGCAGCCGAGCCACTGGCCTCGGGATTCCTCTGGGTTTGAATCAAGGTATCCACAGGGAGGGTGCCGCCTGAGGTTAATTTGGAATGGCTGTGTCCAGGTTTAGTACGCGTAAGTAATTTTTAGCAGGAAAATAATGTTTCTAGGCATTTAGGCCATCTTTCTATGTAAGTTCCTTATAGCATCTTTTTTCAAATAATATTTCTTCAGATTAGACTGACAGGATACATGCTGTATTTCTCAATATTTAAAAAATATTAACAAAGAAGAATTTTAAAAGATCTCACAGATGCATCACCTGAAGATGGTTATTACTGTCTCCTTCATGGTGTATTTACTTATGATCTTTTAAAAAATATTATGTATATGTTTCTTTTGTATAATTAAAGCTGTACACATAGTTTTATTTGTATCCATTATACATGTTTGATGTCTTGCTCTTTCAAAAAATGAATCACTGTAAACATTTTTAACCTCATAAACCATCTTTAAATCTTAACTAACACCCACTAATGTTATTTAATGGGAGCCTAATATTTCATTATATCCCTGTATGCAGGATTATTTTAAAGACTCCCGTGTTTGACCATTAAATCTGCTTCCATTTTGCTACATGAGCAGCAGTTATGCACGTTCTCTAGCAGGAACATCCGCCATGTCTTTTGTTATGTCTAATAATTTTCCCAAGGTGTGATTTCTAGAGGTACGTACTTGTTATTTCTGAGAAAAAGGAAACTTGATGACCAAAGCTGGGGCCAGAAAGCTCATTTTCCTCTTATTCCATTTGCTTTCCTCCTGTGTATTAAAGGACCCTCCTTTCTTTACAGATTCTATTGTTTTTTGTCCCTTTGTTTTAAAATAATGGACCTGAGGTCAAAGATGTCTCAGTTTCCAGAAGATTCCTCTACCTCATCCCTCTCATCTTGACGGGTCCCTACCTCAAACCTCAGCCCCACACCTATTATATAAAACTTCCCCGTGGACAGGGCTCCTTTGGGAACAGCCATCCCTCTGATCCTCAAGTTTCTCCCGGCTACCAGAGGCGTCCTGCTTGACGCTTCCTGGCACGCAGGCTTTCCTCCCTCAGATCTCGCATTTGATCTCAGCTTGGTTCACCTGCTGGTAATGGAAAACCAAAGGTGTGGCTCCCCCAGCCTCCAGGATGCCACCGGCTTCTGATCCCACGCAGGGTGAGACTCACACCTGCATCGCATTTGCTTAGAAGTCAGAAAGAAAAAAAACACCCCGAACCATGTCCAGAAAGACAGAGATAGGAAAAGTCGTGGGATTGGTTTACATTTATGAATTATGACTCTTGAAAATGAATGGGAAGCGGAGCCACTGTGCTCCCGAGCCCTTGTGAGGGCGGCCAGTTTTACGGGCTTGAAAGTTTACTGTTTAGAGTCTGAGTTCCTGTTTCAGTTCTGTGTCTTGATGAGAGTGGTATTAACTTCTTGGACCTCCTTCCACCCAACAGAAAATAGAAGTTAATATTACCCACTCCCTCATTATCGCAGCAAAGTCTGTGGAAACGTTGAAGTTCACACTCAGTGTTATGTATTCCTCAGAGGAAAAGGAGTTAACAGACGGCCATTATTTTAGAACTAGAATTCAGATAAATCTGGTGTTGCATTTGACTCTGGCGCCAAAATACATGACAGTCCTGTAATTTATTGTTGGCATAGAAGCTTCTTGATGACATGAAGCATGTCTAGAAGTACCATCTCCTTTAAGATGCTTCCAGCTAGTGCATATCAAACACCCCCTGCTGCTTAGAAGATTGGCTTCATGTCCACATTCTTCAGTTTCCACGTTTGCTTTAATTCCCCTTCCAGGGCTGCGAAACACAGTGTCATTATTGTTACTATTATTATTGTTCTCATTAGGGTCATGAACATTGGTTATTTATTCCAATAGAGGTACAAATCTTTTGTTTCTGAAGCTTGCATGAACGTAACTAGCTTTTATTAGGTTTCGTACAATGGTCTATGCTAAGAGCTCTGGGCATAATAACTCAGAATCCTCACAATTACTCCCTGAAACAAGCACACTTCTTTTATTTTTTTTTTTTAATTTTACAGATGAACAAATTAAAGCCTAAAGGGGTCAAAAAATGCTACAGCAGAGACTATGCAAACTATACAGAACTTCAGACTTTAAGCTTTATAACATGCGGCAATTACTACCTTCTGGAAGGATCCGTTTTAATGTGTAGTTTTTAAACTATTCAATCAACTAGAAATGTAAATATGAGAAATTTTCATGAAAAGGGTGTTCAGTTCCAGGTTATTGTCTTCTTTTGTTTTGTAAAATGTTGCACATTTAGTATGGAATCACCCAGGGAGCATGACTCCAAGCCCGGACATACCGTCTGTGCTGGAGCCAGGGTTCTGGAACCTCTTCTATCATATTATGGAATTGGTCTCTCTTTCTGCTGATTTTTCTTTCATTTACTAGAAATGTGCTTTTCCACATTCCTCAGACCTGAAGAGCGAATCTGCCAGGTGAATTTAATTTATCGCTCTGCCGGTCACACCACTGTTTTGTCTTTCTTCCTTTTTATTTTTAAAGGGCTCGTGTTTTACTGAGACTTTGGTATGACATTTCTTTATAGAAAAATAATCTTTTATTCAATGATACTTGAAGGAGTGTTGGTGTGAAAATAATTATATCTGTGGATATAATTCATATGGTTCATGGGACTCATGTTTCTGTTCTTTGCTAAAATGTGGAGACTAAAAGATTTGTATCCCAGTGGTATCTATTATTAATAACATTATTGTTTTCAATAAATTTGAGATATTGGTTGTGCAATTCCAGTCTTCATCAATATAGCTCAGGGGAGCTTCAAGACCATGCTCAGGGCTCATTGTCCAAGGTGTGCTTATGTCCACATTGCTGGTGACACAGCTGGGTCCTGCCAGTTCTCAGGAAACTTCCAGAGCCTAATGAAGGCCCCTCCCTAGATAGGAAGCTGTCCCACATCCCTAAGGAAATGGGCTGAAGGAGGGAGCACTTGGGTAGGAAAAAGCCAAATGAGCAAGTGAAGTTCAGAATTCTATGCCAAAGAGCAAGACCAGAGTCTTTTTTTTTAAAAAATGTTGGTGGACTTTATTTTATTCATGTCTTTATATGCAGTGCTGAGAATCGAGCCCAGTGCCTCACAATGCTACGTCAGCACTCTACCACGGAGCTACAACTTCAGCCCCAAGACCAGTCTTTTTCTTTTTAATTGTAGTTGGACACAATAACTTTATTTTATTTTACTTATTTATTTATATGTGGTGCTGAGGATCAAACCCAGCACTTCTCATGTGCTAGGCCAGCGCTCTACTGCCGAGCCACAACCCCAGCCTCAAGACCAGAGTCTTTTTAAACAAAAGTATTTGCACTGTTGGTACTTTGCTTTCTTCCAACTACTCTGATCATCTAACCATTTGCCTATTTCATTAGTGGATATTTGGGACTGCCTAAAAGGGTCTTAGAACCCCAGGGTCCGGTAGCGTCTCCTGAAGCGATCATTGAAATACAAAATTCTGGGTCATTTCAAGAGATCATGATCCACTGAGTTTGGGGTGCCCAGAATCTTCCTCTTAAGGTCTCAAAACATTCTGGGTGGCCCTTTAGATTACTTTGAGAAATAACTTTACAACATGCAAGGTCTAAGATGAAGCCCAGTCAGGATTATAAGCCTGGAAAAGATCTGTTTTATTCCTCAGGAAACTCCAAACTAAGAGGTGGTGGAGATGTCAGCTCTAATGACACACCTTCACTGTCATCATCAGAACAGGGTCTCCCTGCCAGGTATCATTATTATTTGGGGTTGGTTTCATATATCCGTTCAGGGAATCCTCCTAACAACACTCACAGTGAAGTTGACCAAGGTGCATGAACATCAAGGAGCACATCCAAGGGCGGGAGCCAGGCTCAGCTCCCCCCAGATATACCTAACCCTCATTTCCTGTCCTGCGTCATGTCGCCAGGACTGTCCTGTCCTGTAAACTGCAAGGAAAGGTAGCAGGTGTGAGTGTTGCAGGAACGACACAGCCAGGCTGGTACAGGCAGAATGCAGGCTTGTCAAGGGCCCGCTGCCTGCTGTGATGCAGGGGCTCTGCAGCTGACACTCCCCCACAGTGAGACACACATCCCATTTCACCCCAGTTCCCTTGGGCTTGAAGGAGGGAAGGTAGAACACCTGCTCTTGCAGCTTCCTAGGATTAAATAAAACAGAATGCAAGTATCTCACACGGTGCTTGGCAATCAAGCACTCAAAAAATACTTGCTACTATTATTTTTGCTATCACCTTAATCTTCTTTGTAGATGGTAAAAATCAGACATGTTGATGGTCTACAAGGTGCTGCTTTGATCTAGGCGTGTGCATGATGGAATGGTTAAATCAGCCTAATTAGCATAACCATTACCTCACATACTGTTTTTGTGTGTGTGGTGAGAACATTTGGGATGGACTATCTTGGCATTTGTCAAGTCTAAAATACATTGTCATTATGATGATGGAGCACTGAGAGATCTGCACCTGAGGAATTAGGGAACGTGGTCAAGGTTACCCACCAGCAATATCTGAGCTTCACTCTCATCTGACTGCCTGCTCTGCTGCCACACAGCCTCAGTGAGAAGAGAAGGCCCTTTCAATCAGGTGACCTTGGAAAACTTCATGGAGGACAATGTCTCAGAGTCTGGCCTTGCAGGATGGGTAGAATTTCAAGGGCAGAAAGGATGGGGAAGGGTGCTCTGATTTTTGCCCGTGCTATTTAACCTCACTGAAATAAAGTCTATAATTTAACAAAACCCAAATCTCTCAAGACTTTAGTCTTCAGAACTTCTGCCAAAACAAATTTCAGGCAGGTTAAAGAAAAATGTCCCTGGATTCCTTCAAGACACGCATGTGAACTGTGCAGGGAAAGCTGGTGGCGGATGGTGGCAAGGTTGCTGTTACCACAGATGGAGCACAATGCCCTAGTCGCCTGAGGAGGCAGCCGCAGACACCTCCTGAGCCCTGAGCATTCTCATGGGCCAGCAGAGGGCCACCACCTGCCCCCCACCCAGCCTGCCCCACTGGGGAGGGAAGGAATCTCTACTGCCATGAGCCTTCCTGAAGGAGATGCCTAGGCCCAAGTGCAGCTCCGGAGCCCATGGAGTGACACCCACAGACAATGGCCTTATCAATGAACCATTCCTCAGTGCCAGTCCACCCTGGAAAAAAGTAAGAACTCACCGAAGCCACCAATAAAATTAGGGACGTCAATGGAAAGGGCAGAGTCAAGGCGGGAACCCACTCTCCTGGCTCCCAGGCTGGTTTCCTGCCCAACCTCTGTCATCCCCAGGGTTTCTCTGGAGGGGAGTGGCTGGCACAAAGCACCTCCAAAGTCCTGGCCTGGAGGGGGCCCTGTCTCCTTGGAAATCTTGCTTTCATTTGATCCTTGCATGGGAAAATTTCTTTTGTTTTTTTTCCATCTGATGACTCTTGAACCGGTTCATTCATTTATTCTTTTGCAAATATTCAACAAATATCTGTGAAGCACCCATCACGTGCCAGGGACTGGTACGGTTTCTGTGGAGAAGAGAGTGAAGAAGGGAGACAAGAGCCTCTGCCCACACTGAGCTTGGATGGGAGGGGGAGGGGAGGAAGTCTGTAAGAGGACAGAAGAGTGAAAACATGGTTCACTGGAACAGCAGTGCAAGGTAGAGGAGCAATGAGGAAGAGAGAAAGCAAGCTGGTGTGATCGGGGAGGGGCTTCCATGAAGGGAGGACCCTGAGTGCAGGCGCCACTGGAAATTACATCTAGGAAAAGCCCCACAGATGCCCGGGGAAGTGTACTCCAGGCAGAGCAGCCAGCAAAGGCCCCAGTGGGGTGCCCTGGCTCACTGGAGGTCCGGAGTCCAGGTAGGAGGCTGCCGCCATCAGCAGAGCTGTAGGATTGCCATGGTAGGTGGTGTTTACGGTGAGGCCCTCTAAATGCAGGGTTCTCCTATGGCTTAAGATGACAGGTCAAAGTTCAGGTTTGAAAACCCAATCCCCAAATTCATATGCTAATGATATTTGGAGTTGGGGCCTTTGGAAGATAATTAGGCTAGATGAGGTCCTGTGGGTGGGCCCCTCTATGGCTTCACAAGATGAGGAAGAGAGACCCAAGCTGGCACACTTGCTCTGTCACACCACGAGATGCCCTCCGCCATGTTATGATGCATCAGGAAGACCGCTCCCAGATACTGGCCCCTTGCTCTTAGACTTCGCAGCCTCCAGAACCATGAGCCAAACAAACCTCCGTTCCGTGTAGATTCCCCAGTCCGTGGTGTAGGACAGGTACATAACCTCTCTTTCCCAGGCTCTATGACATTTTCTCCCTGAGCATGTTTATGAAACAAGCCCCATATAGACTCTGCATGTCCCTGCTGACTCTGAACAGTGACACCTCTGACACAAAGAGCCACAGGCGAAGCTGAGTTGGTAGAATGGTGAATACTTCACACTGGTCCCCTCTGCACCTGCTCCAGTCCCCTTCTCTTGTGTCTTCCTGTATTTCAGAGGCTGGAAAATAAAATAACATTTTCCAGACCTCCTTGTAGTGACGGTTTCCAAGGTGGCTTGAGTTCCACCAAGCAAACTTCTGCTGTAAGACTAGGAGGCCAGAAAAGAGCAAGGGAGGTGATGGTTGAGTAGACAGGTGGAGTCTTCTGCAAAGCGTGGTGGAGGAAGCCCGGTGGTGGAGGAAGCCCGGCGTTCTCAGCTGCACTGACATCGCAGGTACCATGTTGTGAGCAACAGGAAATGGTGGAGGGACATGCTCAAAAACACTGTTTCTCCTGGACGCACTGTCCTTCCCAAGGACCTGCAAGCCTGGCTCTTTGGCCCCCCTGGGAATGCTGCAGTTTCCAGGGGCCTGTGATAAACACTTTCTGTTAGAGTCCAAGACGGCTGCCCTCTAACCTTAGTTTTAGGCTTTGGGACCGTGGGGAGGGGAACAAAAGGGATTTTATCAGTGTTCTACCATTCCAAGAACCCCCTGGAAGTTCTTACATTTACCTCTCACTGGCCATAGAAGCCTATCCACATGGCCACACCCCATTGCAAGGAGACTGGGAAATGTAGTGGTTGAGTGGCCATGTGTCCATTCAGATACTGGTGGGCAGTTTGCAGACCCAGCCTCAAAATGTATGAATGCTTTGTGGGCTCTCGATGCACATTGCTAGACTGTTTTATCAGACACATTTGTATTCTTGTCTTCACTGAAGATGAAAAACGCAACATCGGGAAAAAATTAAATACCTATCTAAAGTCTCATGTAGACATAAAATTGTCTCTTTGTATCAATAAAAGTTTTCAACAAATATTTGAGTGTCTAAAATATGCCAGAATCTGTTTTAGAAAGTGGGACAAATACAGGAAACAAAACAGGCAAAGAGCCCTGCTCCCCGGAGAAGCTGGTTGCAAAGTGTGCCACCATAGGGACAGGAGCCCATGGAGTGTAACAGTTAAAGATTGATGATTGTTGATAAATGCCGCAGTCCGGCTGCAGCAAAATAACCCGGGGGGCGGGGGGGGATGACGAACAACTAGTGTACATTGATACAGCAGGAGTGGGAGCCGTTTATTGTAGGACAGGAGGGGTATATATACATTCCACACAGCTTATCTTAATTAACATAAACTCTATACAGCAGTCAACCAATAAGGAATCTCCACACTTAATGGCTCCCTGGCGTTACTTCACAAACCACTCCCTCTGGCAAAATACCAGGTGCCATCTTGACTTGTTTACAGACCCTAACAGAAAAAAACTGTGATTGTTGATCCAAATTGTGATTTGGATTCTGGAATGATTGACCTGAAACCTTCCTTTTTACATAGAGGTTTGAATATGGAGTCCATTGTCTGGGCACTTGGGGCAGTAAAATCCCTTGCTAGCACATGTTAGCATGTAGAATGGTTCCTTCCCATTCCCTGAAGTGAACATGTCCCCAGAGACAGGGAGAGGATGAGTCGTGGTGAGACTATCATCTAAGAAAGTGATCCAGCCAAGAAGTGGAAAGCGTGTGCTGAGGCTTCATGTTAGGAAGGGGCGCAGGATGTCTGAAAATGCAGCAGCTGAGAGGGGGTGCAGGGAGCTGTGAGCCGGGCGTCATGATGGAGATGTCAAGGGACAGGGCAACCGTGCAGGAGGTGAGCCATGGCAAGGCCTGGGCCAGACCACACACTGTGTAAAAGATTGCAGTTTTATCCCATTGGTAAAGGGAGTTGTTAAAACCCTCAGAGCAAGGATGTGACATCATTAAAGCAAGCAAAAGGATGGAAGTGAAGCTATTAGCACAGTGCCCAGCACCTAGCAAGCACGTGTGAAATATTGGAGTAACAAGCATTGTTATGCCCTGCTTCCAAGCCTCCGCCTGGCGGCAGTGTGAGAGAGGGGGACAAGATGGGGGTCTGGAAGGTTGACAAGGAGTGTGGAAGAAGACAGAAGAGACATTTTGGAGGAAAACTGCAGGACTCACTGGGAGATGAGGTACTAAGAAGCATGCAGGACTCCAGCGTGGCCTCCTGGGTTGTGTGCCCTTTCACTGGGAAAGGACGATGGGCAAGGGGATGCTTTGCAGGGGTTGGGGTGTGTGTGGGGGGGATGGTGCCTCAGGCCATCCAGGGAATCGTGTCCTCTTCTGTCCCAGTTTTCTATTCTGATCTAAGACACCCACATCACGTCATTGCAAGGACCTGCTGCTGCCACTCAAAGTGTGACCAAACCGTCCGTGTCTTAGTACAGCTGGCTTCAGGATCATATCCGAGCCTTGTGAGGAAGAGCATCCACACTGTCTTACCTCTTCCTCCACTTCCCCAGGGATTTTCTTCCTGGCTTTGAAATCTTTCAGGTAATGAGCTGCAAGAAACAAACACTTGCCCAGACTCTTGTTGTCACATACAGACACTCATTAGACTAAACTGTTCCTTTCCCTCTGTCCTCCTGGAACGAGTGATGAGGGAGGAGAAGGGCAGTGAGGGAGACCTCTTGTTCCTGGAAGAGCTCTGTGTGCCCCAAGACCATTAGGTCAAGAGACGAGCACGACTGTCCTGGGAGGGTTTTCTGATGGGCAGCTTCTTTGAGAACTAAAATCCTTGAAATGCACTTCCCTTGCCGAAACACAGAATGTGCGTGCGTGTGTGTGTGTGTGTGTGTGTGTGTAGTTATTTTGTAAAAGCAAAGGACCATTAAAAATTAAATGCTCCTATTAAAGTCTGTTTTACTTGCAGCCCACTTATTTTTAGGTCCAGCTTAAGGTTTTCAGGCCTCCCGCGTGCTGCGTTGTTGATACTGTCTGGTTCTGAAAGTGACCTGTTAATCGAGACTCAACTCCAGGCCCAGCGATAACCATCCCTATTTCCTCTAACACCTCAGAGTCAAAAGTGGAGTCTAGGCTGAAAGCAAGTGAGATATATCTTTTGATATCTTTCTGATTCCACTCCTCACTTGCCTAAGTCACTTGATAATGTCAACCCTATCAAATCCCCTTTCTCTGCTCCCATCTCAGATAACAGTTTTAGTGTCCTTTGGGGGGATGCAAAGATGTGTGCTACGTGGTGCAGTGGGGTCAGATCTGGAGTGGAATGCCATTTCTGCACCCCCTGAGAGCCCCAGGTTAACTTGGCACAAGTTAACTTCATCCTTCTAAGACTTCAGCTTGCTCACATGTAAGATGGGGTAATAGCAGGACTTGGGGGCTGTTGTAAGATTGGATAAGATAACACAATGCATATAAAGGTCTCAGCACAATGCCTGGTGTTCTATAAATGGCAGAACAGTCTATAAATGGCAGAGATGGTTAGATAAACGAAGAGATCAAAAGTGCATGTTCAATGCGGCCAACAATCCCAACCAAGCTGTGCAAGTTTCCAATAACAAATAATTGCGTCTTGACTGAAGACTTTTAATAGGAGCCAATGTTCCAGGAAAAGCAATGTCTTTGACTGTCTACAGTCTTTCTGCAAGGGGAGAAACAAGACATAATATTTTTAGAGCAGTTCCCACTAATTATTTTTAAATTGCATAAAAATTTGCTGTTTTTCATTAGGCAAATCAATCCATTCATTTTGAGGTCCTGTTTCCAGCAGTGACAAAAGTTTTGCAAGAAAACCACTGGATCACTGCCTCTGTGTGTCTAGGGCCTTCCTGTTCCCAAGTTAATTCCTCCCATGCCCTAAAGCATATACCTGTAAAAACTTTAGAATCAAACACAAAAGATTCAGTTACCTTTTAAAATTATTCACTTATCTTATGTTCCCATGTTATTATACCAGAAGAACTGTAACCACCCAAACACCATCCAAAAACGTATAAACGTCCTTTGCAAGAACACTCCTGACAGTTCCCTCTGGGCCTATTTGATATAAGCTTAGTAACAGAATGCACTTTGAGTCAGCCTAAGTCAGACTAAGTTTCTGGCTGGATTTCCTATTTGCTCCTTGTTTATTTAAGAATGTGTTCATGCTCTCCCTGGGGCTGGACATAATTCCCGCTTCTCCCTCTGGGGTACAGCTCTCTGAAGGACCAGTGGTTTTGATGGCTTCCCACAGTTCTCTCTCCTAACCCACACAATGTGGAGAGACTGAAACAGGGACAAAGGAAAGGAGGAGGCCGTCTTGGGAGCCCTGGTAAGATCTGAGCCTCTGTGGAGTTGGAAGCAGCAGTTCCAACAGAACTCAGCAGACCCAAGAAGAAATACCAACGAAATACCCCTGCTTATGCACACATGAGGCTCCTAAGACTCGCGGAGCATGTCACACTGTCCAGTGTCCAGTTCATCCTTCTGTCCATCACTACATCTGTCCTTCTGGAATAAAGCTCTGATGAGCCAGACCTCTACAGAGGGCCCTGCAGATCGGGAGCGAAGGCCTGGGCCCTCAATCTCATGCCTTTCCAGTTTCATCTCCCTCTGTGGCCGCCTCCCAGCACACTGACCTTGACCTTCCCCCAGTTCACCACCGTTTGCTCCCTCCAGGTCTTTGTACTAGCAGTTTCTTTTCCCTGGAGAAACTCCACCTGTTTGTCAAGGTCCTGCTTAAATACAGTCTTCTTGGGGAAGACTTCCCAGTGCCTAAAACTGAGGTCATCACTTCCTCCCCGGCATTCCTGGGGACTTTGCAACAGGCCTCCGTTTAGCACTGACCACAAGAGTCTACAGTTGTTTCTCTATGTCCCCATGATACAGTGATCACACGGTGCTGTCATCAAAGGGCAAGAAACATGTTTTAGAAATGTGAGGTACTCCACTCTTTCAAAACTAGTGACTGAATTGAAGAGAGAACAAATGAGCCAACCCAGCCCAAGGGTCCAATGTCAGATCTGAAAGAAGCTGGAATATCAGTGAGGGACAGACCCTCTAGGTGCACTTTGTCACCACTGTCCTACTGGCTGAGTTAAGCTTGGTAAAGTGCTTACTGGGAGCTGATAACAAGAGATACCCAGAGAAAGAGCCTCTGTTCCCAGAAAGCCAAGGGACCCCGGATGGGATGAAAGAAAGCTTGCAGGTGGCTTTCTCTCCATCATGAGAGTTTATCCACGAGAGGACAGTAGCACAGGCGTCCTGCACAAGGATGAGGGGAGTCGTGTGCAAGAAAGCCTGGTACAGAGCCTCCGTTGTAGGAAAAGTACAGCTCTGTGGCTGGGGAATTCTTCTCATTAAGAGTTCTACACTCTGGAATGTGCAAGGGGAAACAGTCTCAGTAGGGTCTTGACTCAGCAAGGCCTGGAATTGATGCCGGGGGCTGATCTTCAAGGTCCTGGGGCATTTCCATTCACAGTGGTCTGAGCCCAGTTGCACACGCCAGCACGGATCGGTACAAGCCTTAAATCAGAACCACCCGTCAGGCCTCCTCCCTCTCTCTGGCTCTGAGCCCTGCCCCCCCACCCCTCGCTGCAGGCTCATTACGGCCTTTCCCAGTGCAGAGACACTGCATTTGGGGGACTGGTGGAGTGTTTGATATTTTCCACTCTGCGTGTCAAGGGCATTTACAGTCGGCGTCAGAATGTTATGTCGGTCTGAGGAGGCACTTTGAAGTGTTTGTGGTAGAGGCCACATGTGCAGGCAAGATGTGCCTCCTCCTGATCCCTGGATCCCTGAGGTTCCTCTCAGCTCTTTCCCAGCGTCATGTGACAATGAACAACACCACTTAACCCTTTCCTTCTTGCTGTAGGAGCTGGTTCTTTGTATTATAATTTTGAAAGGGGATTTGATCCTCCTCCTCCATCTCGGCTTTGGAAGTGATTTGCAAGTCTCGGCAGGCCTTCCACTCACTACTTGTTGGGATTTTTTTGTGGCCATTTTTGCTACCCCTCCACATCAACGCATATTTAGAAATGGATTCCCAATTAGCACTCACAGGGTCAACGCTGCAGCACACACGGAGCTCAGCACTGTACAGACAGCCTCCAGAGAGTGGACAAGCTGCTGATCACCCTCTCCCTCCACCCCTCAGTCCAGGAGGGTCACCACCAGCAGCAAGGACTCCCAATGCAGTCGTTATCTTTTTACCTTACAAAAGATAATTCACAAGCCACCCTTCCAACCCCTTCCAACATCATCCAACTATCCCATGAAAGTCTAGGGACCTGAAACCCTGAATTAAAAAACAACACAAGACAAAACACCACATGATACTTTGAGAGGAAATGACCTGAGCCTCTTACCCGGCTATGTGGTTTGGCTTGTGCCGTGGACCTAGGCTGAGACTGATCACGTCCAAAGCTCCTCTCCACCCTGAGGCTCTGCAGGGTTCTGCTCTCCACTAGCCTGGAAAAGTCCTAGAATTGGCAGGATGGGCTGGGGTGGAGACACAGGTCTCTTCTCAGAGAACATGGGCGTCAGCCTCTTTAGGGATCAGTCTGCATTCAAGAAGCACTTGGCAATCCAGTGGGAAGAGAACTTTAAAGGAATCCCAGTCACTTTCAGGCACCTTTTGGGAAAGGCGCCTTGGGTCGACTCCATCCATTAGTTCAGTCTCTAGATACACCTATTACATACGGATTAGCCCCGCAATGATAGCTCTGCTTCCTTATTTTAATGGAGATCTGAAGAAAGGAAGAGACTTGCCTTAATCTTAGATATTAAAGTACTATTAATAATTCCCACGTGCCTGGTGATGTGCAGGGTAAAACATGACCTGTTTCAGGTTCGTAATAACCCTATGAGGTAAGTACTATTATTTGCATCTACACCTCAGGGAGGTTGATACTGTGCAAAGATCACATTAGAAAACGGAGGATCTGGGACGCACAGTCAAACTCCCGACTCTAATTAACATCTACCTTGCTGACTCCACGGCACAATTCTGCTCATTCCAGGTTAGGGCCGGTGACCTTCTCACCTCCCAAGACAACTCCTAGGACACTGCCCGCTCTTGGCCCACCTTTTCCCAGCTCTGAGTCAGGAAGACTTCATCAATCCTGAAGGAAGGAGCGAGTGGATGGCAGGTGACAGCCTGGAAAAGACTGGAGGGAGCAATGGCGTCGCTCCACTTCCGCGACACAAGTCTCCCGGGCCCTCCCCAGTACAAACACGACACTGTCCCAAAGCAGGCTGGGGCTCCAAACCTCTCGGAGCCTGGAATCCATGTCCTCCTGACCAGACGTCCCTCCCTGACAGCATAAACTCACTCACAGACTTCTTTCTTCCAGGGCCACAGGCTCCGAGACTTACTGGTCTGACGACAGTTAAGCATCTCCCCTCAAAAAATTATAACAATAATAAAAAGGTCAAAAAGGAGGACATTGGCTTGCACAGTTTGTCAGAATAACTTCACTGTCTGTGTTTGCTATGCACAGGGTCAAAATGTCTCCTAACACATTGGGCTTTTGCATGCTTGTGAAAAACATCCCCAAGAGGGGGACAACAGAGAGAGCTAACAGTGTTCTGTTGCAAAACTGCCTTATCTTGTCAGTTGTTCCCAGGAGGGCTTCCAGCACGGCTTAGAAGAGGGGCACACCATGTTGTTGGTGTTGTTTTTCCCCCACTTGGGTTGGAATGAGAGACATTTCTGGCCACTGTGTCCTGAATATAAATTGTTTGATGTGGAGTAGTGTCCAAGACGTGTGATTCCTAAAAAGCCCACTTGGCCCACATCTTGAACCATGTTTTCAGTCAAGAATTGCTACCTTGGGTCCCCTCGGTGCCTTCAGTGGGGGGACCCTGGCTCAGTCTTCCCCAGGAAGACGTCTCCCTCACTTGAACACAGCTTTGTTTATTTTGTCTCCAACGCACCAGAAAGAGGGAGATGGGTTTTCTTTGCTGAATGAATTAATCCAAGTATTTTTATTTGTTTTAGAGCTGAGTTGGCAGCCGATTTTCACAAGAGAGGGGATTGGCAGCTAGCTCGACTTTAAATTAGGCATTTGTCACGATTCAGCCCACTCATAAACCTAAAAAAAAAAAGAAAGAAAAAAAATCCCAAAATTAAAGGTCAAAACTAGCAGAGCTAAGATCTGCCTGTTTATTTTAAAATTAATAAAACCCGTTGGTGGTCTTTGCCGGCTGCCTGCACTCCCACCCGACAGTCCACTGTTTCCCGGGTCTTTGATTGTCCTGGATTTTCCTCTGCACTCCTCGGTTTCTGCCTCCCCTCTCTCCCTGTCGCTTCACACTTGCCCTTGCCCACTGACAGGGGCTCTCACTTTTTCGCCTCCTCTGTCTAATTCGTCTAGTTCTCACTCCATATCGGGGACTCCGCACTGGAAGGGGGCTGGGCTGCACTTTGTGGAGGATCCCGAGTGCCCAGGCCTGGCTCAGGGCACATACTCAGCGAGCCCCTGGCCGCTCCAGCACCAGCCTCTCCACTGCTCTGCCCTCCCTGTCTTTGCTCTTTTCCCCTCCCCTTCTCCCACTCCAATTTTCTCTGCTTTAACCCAGAGGGAATAAAGCAGCAATTATTCCCTCAGTACCAAACACCTGCTGCATACAATATAAAACACTGGGCTTCAGTTGTGTCATTCAATCTAACCAGACTCCTAAAAGGTAAGTGATTCTTCTTTCTGCTTTGTAAAAGGAGGAATCAGTGCCCAGACCAAGCTGGGTTCAGCAGGAATTCCACCCTGGAGTGCCCCCGTCTGTGCTGTCTTTACAAGTCTGACCTACATTCTCCACTCCTGGGATGACCTTCGGCCTGAGGGGACCAGTCACCAGGGGGGCCTGGGTTCAGGGCGGTTTAGTCTAAGGTCTGCACAAACACCTGGCCTAGAGACCTTGGCATTTAGGCTTAAGCTTCTGGGGTGCAAGGAGTGGGGTGGCCTGGCAGCAAGACTGTGCTAAGGTCAGTGGGTGCTAAGGGAAGAAGGGCCCATTAGTTCCCTTTTATCAGTTGCTATGCATTTAAATAAATTTGAAATTTGAAAGGCAGTATGTGTTTATTATAGCAGTTTTATTTTCCTTAGGATACACCCTCTCCAAAAAATGAAAATAAAAAACTTTAATAGGGGAACACATTGATTTAAAAAAACAAACTAGACTGAGTATAAAGCATAAGCACTGAAATTATTACTGAAAACCATTTGCCACAAATTTGATCTAGACAGAGAGTAAGAACCAACTAGCAATTTACAACTGAGAGGAAAGTACTACCACGCCCTGTGTAAAGGCTTCAGTCAAACGTGGTACAAAATAGCAAATGTTCAATTTCAGTGCTAGGAAAGAGTTCAGACAAAGACATAAACACAGAACTTTCTACTCAATCTCTTTTTAAAACATCTGTGTTGATGAAAGTTTTACTCATAAGAATTTGAGGAAGATTTTGCCTTTTACAAAAAGAAATTCTGCAAAACTTACATGGTAAATTGGATTTTCTTCCTAGCTTGAGGCAAGATATACTTTATGATTTCAGTGTTGATAAGGAGAATTATAGAGGGAAATGAACAATATAGTCAACTAAATGAATATCAAATGCTGATTTTTTTCTTGTATTACTTTGATGGTTCGACCAAATGTGCCTGAAATGATGTGTTTATTTGATAAACAGGAGAATATTGATTTATATATTTTAATTTGGCTCTGAAACTTTATCTACTTGCAGCAAAGTATGCTAAGTGAAGGATGGATGGTTCCTTTTAACAGGTTCCGTTTAATGCAATATATTTGTGGCTCGTGTTCATTGATTACTTGGGGGAAACACATATTCCGACCCCCACCCCGATGTTTGCTCTCATGTGAAGGGGTGTGCATCGAGGCCAGGTTTCCATTCTCTGTCCACCCCTTGGCCAGCCTCTGGGTATGGCAGTAGAGGTGGTACAGAGGGTAAAAAATAGAGGCTCCTGCTGGTGTTGGGAGAATTAAGATATCTTACCTGCCTCTCTTCTTTCTGGAACAGCAGTGTGCACAGAGAACATGTGTTCATCTCTTTATCTCTGGGTACTGGCTCTGTCCCTGATGATTTTTAAGAAAGTTGGTTCCAAATGGAAAAGAATAGAGAACCCAGAACTTAATCCACGTTTATGCAACTGACTGTTTGTTTGTTTTTTTATAAAGGTGCCATGAACGTACAGTGCACAAAAGACAAACTCTTCAATAAACGGTGATGGCCAAATTGGAGATACATGTGCAGAAGAAGAATGGAAATGAATCTGTTTCTCTCACCATACACAAAGTCACCCCCAACTGATCAAGGCCTAGATCTCAGACCTGAAACTATGAAATTATTACAAGAAAACATAAGGGAAACTCTTCAAGATTTTGGTGTAGACAACAATTTTTTTAAAAAAAAAAAGAATCTCCGAAGCACAGGCAGCAAACATAATAAGAGACAAGCAGAATTACACCAAACTAAGCAGCTTCTGCACAGCAAAGCAAACAATAACAGGATACAGAGGCAGCCCTCAGAGCGGAGAAAACATTTACAAATGGTACACCTAGCAAGGGATTCAGAAGGCGTAAGGAATTCGAAAAGATGAACACAAAAACCAAACAATCCAATCTAAACAATGGACTAAAGAACTATACTCAAAATACATGAAAAAAAATGCTGAGTTTCACTAATCATCACAGAAATGCCAATCAAACCCAGGATGAGAGGTCATCTCACCTCAGGACAGCCATCATCAAACAAAGGCGGGAATTAACACATGCTGGTAAGAGTGTAGAGTAAAAGCAACTCTTGCACACAGTTGGTGGGAGTGCACATGAACTCAGCCATGTTGGAAAATACGGTGGAGATTCCTCACAAAACTGAAAATACATGTGATCCAGCAAGTCCACTGTGGGTGTAGACCCAAAGAAGATGAAACCTTTATACCAAGATGCTTGCACCCCATGTTTATTGCAGCACGATTCACAATAGTTACAATACAGAACCCGTCCCAATGCCCTTTAGCAAATGAAGGGACCAAGAAAATGTGGTGTATTTACACAATGGAATACTGCTCCACTACAAGAAGAAAGTAATCCTGTCATTCACAGCAATATGGATGGAAGTGGAGAGAATTATGTTGAGTGAAACAAGCCAGAAACAGAAAGACCAACTCCACCTGTACTCACTTATGGAAGCCAGTAATTCGACCCTGTAGAAGTACAAAATCAGAGAGTGATCACTAGACATGGGGAGAGATGGGGGAGGGAGACAAAGAAATCAGGGGGGCTTTGAGGGAATGGGAAGGTTGCTGAGTCCGGTGACGATGGAGACCAGAGTAAGGGGTGGATGCGTATGACCAGCAACACACATGCCTGTATGGAAATGTCATAGTGAATCCTATTAATCTGTGTAACTAATATGCGTTGATAATCAAAATTAAAAAGAAAGAAATGTGGCCCAGTTCAGTGCTGCAGATGAGTAACTTGGTACAATTTTAGGATCAAGACCAGCTATCTAAATTGAAAGTGAAAATGTGGTTCCTTCCCTTTGTTGAGAAAATCTGAAAAAAAGACTTTTTCCTTTTCTCCTCTCTCTCATCGTGTGATTTTCTTATTTGCAATTTAATATCATCCTGAATAAACAGAAAAGTTTTAATTGTTACCATGATTTTTTTTCATTCATCTTTCTATTGTGCAATAATAACCTTAAATGAAAATATCAGCACATTTACCTCCTGTGCAAAACCACCACATTTCTTAATTCACATTTACTGGCTTATTCCTAAGCTGGCCAGAAGAAATAAACACCCACCAACTGGTAATAGAGGACATTTCCTCAACCTTATAGCAGTCAGCTATGAAGAAATACAGCTAATGTCATCCTTAATTGTGAAATACAGAATGCTTTCCTTTTTACATCAGAAGAAGTTAAAAATATCTCCCTTTATCACCATATTTAACAAAATAATGGAGGTTCTAGCAATTAGGTTAAAAAAAGTAAAAAAATAAATTTAAAAATGATGCAACAAGATTGGAAAGGGAAAAGCAAAAATATGTCTATTTGTAGATAACAATTTAGACAATCTTAAGGAATTCACCAAAAAACATTTAACACTAATAAATGAGTTCTGCAAGGTTGCGGGATATAAGATTAACATACAAAAACCAACTGGGTTTCCATGTGGTAGCAATGAACAGACCGGAAATGAGAATGAGGAAGCAATTCCATTCACAATAGCACAAAGAATAAATATCTAGAGATAAATTTAACATAAAAGTATAAACTTGTACACTCTACACTGAAAACCATAAAACATCATTGAAAGAAATTAAAGAACTAAGTAATAGTAAAACAAGAATGGCATAGGTTTAATATTTCCCCTTCCCACTAGCCACTGGACTGATGCACTGAGCTGCAGACAGGACTCAGGGTCCCAGGAAATTGAGCCTGTTGACTCCCCTTTCCAGAGTTCCACCGCCCCAACCCACGGCAGATAGGTCATCCTTTAAACTTCTGCACTGCGTCATGCTCAGAGCTTCGCCTGGGTGGAGGAAGGGACTTGAGAGGTTCTTCCTTCCAGTCCTGTGGCCTCCTGTGCCATTCATCCCACACACCAATGCAATGCCAGCCCAGGTGGGAACAGCCCCTGCTGTCCCCTCCTTGAGATGACATAGATGCATGCTCTTGCACCTAACCCACATCCACCCGCCTCTGCCTGTGGTAGAGGGTGGCAGGGGTCACAGAGAGAAGAGGAAGAAGATAAGCAGGTCCTGGCAGAGGAAGCAGAGGAGTAGTGGGCAGAGAACTCACCTGGAGCAGGCAATGGGGACTGGGGGCGAGCCCAGGCTCCAAACCCTGGTATGGTAATATGATACACTAGAACTGCAAAACACGAATTCAAAGAGAAAATTGTTAAAAATTTTAAGAAAGCAACCACAAAACACGTAGTCCCACCCTTGAGGCCCTTCTCCACAGGGGCCCGTGCCACTGGGCTGGTTGCTGTCCACACGCTAGCCCTGCCTAAGGTTCAGAATAAGAAGTTCAATGCCCATCCACAAAAATTACTCTCATCTATTGGTTTTGTTGTTAACTGAAGAGATAATTTGTTCCTCATTTGACCTGTCACTTTTTCTTAATTCTCAATTGGTTCAAAGTGAAGGACTACCCAAAGTCTAACTTCACCTACCTAATTTTTGCTTCTTGAAAGAAATACAGAAAAAGCAACAATTAGTTCATCATGAGGTCAAGTTCTAGGCTTATCGAATTGGAGGCAGTATTAACTAGAGGTTGAAAACAAGGGTTTGTGGGACAAATTTGGTTTCAACCTCCAAGTTCTATCACTTTTAATTAATGCTCCCTAGTTAATTATCTCTCTCCTTTTGCCCTATATGTAAAATGGATATGATCCTAGTACCTACTTCTAAGTATTGAAAAAAATTAATAAGATTATATACGTAAGGCTTTGGCATACAGCAAGCTCTCTATAGTGCTATTTTTTAAATTTTGCCAATTTAATATAAACTGCATTCTAGTCATATTGAAATTCCTTTAGACATACAACTGAGTTTAAAACCCAGAAGTGTAGTACTGGCACATAAAGGGCACAGCTTCTAAGCTTCTCAATGACACTAAGTAGACAGTACTTTGGATGGTCCCTTAGAAGTCCTAGTGCTACTTCCTACAAATTCATTGGAATTTCAGGGCAAGAAATGCCTTGTTTCAGCTGTGGTAATAACTAAATCCATTCATCCAAGATGATTTTAAAGGTGCCCATGTCTATTGTCCACTTATGTTTAAAATTCAATTCAATGCTATAAAATAGATTGAAAAGTTTTCAATTATATTGATTTTTGCTAATGATTTTTTTTCATTGTGTTAGCTTTTTTATTTATTATTTTCTTTTAACCATTCTGTTTCATTCATTTTTTGACCTGTTGTTATCTTTTGTCGTGATCTTGGTTTACCTGTCATCCAGGAAACCTAACTATTCCCAGAGAATTACTTCCTCCTGCTTCTCCCCAGGAAGCTAGGGAACATATGTTTTCAGGTAAGTATTTTTGCACAGTGATATCACAGTACACTGGGCTCTGAGGTCAGACAAGTCAAACACCAATGTCCAGTACTGCCTCTTGATTTCTCCGTAAGATTTCGGCAAATCATCAGTTTCCCTGAAACTTGCTTCCCTTATCCATAAAATGAAAATCATAATATTATTTCAAGTTATTGAGAAGATTAAATGGAATTACATATCACCACAATGACCCAACGAACCTTGATTCGCTGTGCCAAGTGACTGACACATGTAAACATTCAGTGAGTAAATACTTACGGTTAACTGTTATTATTTCTGTCTGCTTTTGCTAACTCCTCAAGATTTCTATGTGTCTATCTTAAAGAAGGTGACATAAAGTCATGTCTAAAGTATGTACATTTTTAGAACAAAACTTCAAAGTTGCCATCAGCTGTCTCCAGATGTCACAGAACTGAGAACTTGAAGTCCAGGAGCCAGGGCCCTTATGACAGCATCCAGTCTTTGCACAGAGTATGGTGAGAGAAGAGAAATGCCATTTATAGAAAGAAAACATGATTTTAACATGGTCATTGCCCTATTGTTTCTGTTATGGTGATGGTGTTCTAAAATTAAAAAAGCAAAAAAAGCTGCTGCCACAGAAAATGGAGAAGATAATTGCCATGCATCATGAAATGTTAATGTGACGGGTGTATGTGCATTTAAAATGACCTACGAAGTTCACGTTCTAAGGCTGATGAAACCAAGGTTTATTGGTGTTACAGAAATTGACCAAGGTCTCGTGCCTGATGAGTGGTAGAATTCAGGTTTGAACACAGTTCTGTTTCTGAAGCATGCAGCCTGCCAAGCAGTAATAATCTAGTCAAATTTCTTTCAGCTGTGATCTTCTAGGCTCTAGAATTTTTCGTTATTACATTAGGATCCTGTTTCTTAGCATTTGAAGCATGGAAAAATATATCAAGGATCAGAAGTCAACAAAGATTAGACTCAAAAAATCTTTAAGAACCCACATATTATTGGAGTACCCATGAAAAAAGAAGGAAGTTATGTCACTTCTTTAGGCAAAAACATAAGCGTTCCTGATATTTATCCTCGTTAAAATATGTTTCTATTTATTAAGAGCTTTAAAATATTTATAAATTGATGATAATTCAGAAACTTCACTCTAGAGTCTTTTTCATCAGGATGTAATCCTGGACATACACAAAGGTGTTTATACTAGTGCTATTTAAATGTTTAAAGAAAATAATACATGCCAGGAATACAAGATGGGTTTAACATCTGAAAATCAATGCAATACAATGTAACAGTGAAGTATAAACACCTCATGACCATTTGAGTACACTCAGAAGTATTTGGAAAATCAAGAAATTTTCATGACAAAAATTATTCAATAAGCTGGAATAGAAGAGAATTTTCTCAACTAATTAAAAAGTATTATAAGTAACTTGTAGGTAACATCATTCTTAATGATGAGAGAATGAATGATTTCCCCCTAATATCAGGAACAGAAAAAGGATATCTGCTTTCACCATTTCTATTTAATATTGTATTAGAGATTTTAGGTAAGGCAATTGTGCAAGAAAAAGAAATAAAAGGCAGACAGATTGAAAAGGAAGAAATATTTATTTGCAGATGACATGATCTTATCAAAACAACAACAATAACAACTATTTGAACAAATAAATCAGTCCACCAGTGTGGCAGGAAATAAGATTAATACACAAAACAAATCAATTTTATTTCTATTCGCTGCCAATGAACAATCTGAAACTGAAATAAGGAAAGTGATGCCATTTGAAATAACAACAAAAAAATAAAATACTTAAGAACAAATTTAATGTAAAATTCACAAGACTCTTAATAGAAAACTACAAAAATGTTGAAATCAAAATTAAATAATTAATTAAATGGAAATGAATTTTATGTCCATGTATCAGAAGACAAAATATTAACAAGATGGAAAAATATAAAAACATCTACTCTCCAAAATTGAACTATAGATTCGATGTAATTCATACCCAATTTAGCTGCCTTTTTTTCCTTTCTTTTTTTCTTTCTTATTTAGGAAGTTGACAAACTGGTCTTTGAATTCATAGTGTCTCTGTCTTTGTTGAAAGAACACAGAATAACCAAAACAATCTTGGAAGAAAAAAATTTGAATACAAATATGTCTCAATTTCAAAACCTAAAAACAAAATTTCAAAACTACAAAACAAAACTATGGTCACTAAAAGCAGATGGTACTGGCATACAGATAGACATAGAGTATCGTTCAGAATTCAACAATAAACCTTCACAAATGGCAAGTTGATCTTTGACAGAATTACAAGAAAATTCAATATGGGATCATGTCAACAAATGATGCTAGGACCACATGCAAAAGAATAAAATCTAAACTTTATCACACACAATGCACAAGCACTAACTCAAAATGGATCACGAATCTCAATTTAAATGCTAAATCTGTAAAACTCTTCTAAGCAAATGTAAAAGTGAAATTTTGTGGCCTTGGACTAGGCGATGATTTCTTAGAGACAACACCAAAAATTCTAGCAATGAATTGGAAAAAAACATAATTTAAACTGCATCAAATTAAAAACATTTTGCATCTAAGGATGCTACCGAGAAAATGCAAAAAACAATGTGAGAATATAGCTAAAATATAGAACCAACTTATGTGCCCCTTCAACTGATGAATGGATAAAGAAAAGGTGGAATATTACTCAGCCATAAGGAAGAATGAAATTATGGCATTTGCTAGTAAATGGATGGAACTGGAGATTGTAATGCTAAGTGAAATAAGCCACTCCCCAAAAGACCACAGGTCGAATGTTCTCTCTAACACACAAGGAGGGAAAGGGAAGAAGGAAGAGTAGAAGTTCATTGGATTAGACAAAGAGGAAGAGAGGGGGAATTAGACAAAAGGGAATGAAGGGAAGGGAGGGGGGAATGGGAATAGGAAAGACAGTAGAATGAGCCAGACATGAGTTTCCTATATTCCTGTATGAATACCTGACCAGTGTAACTTCACACCATGTACAACATCCAGAAGGGGAAGTTATACTCCATGTATGTATAACATGTCAAAATACATTCTACTGTCGGGTATATCTAAAAAGAACAAATAAAAAATGAATAAATTTTTTTAAAATGTGAGAAACTATTTGAAAATCAGATAGCTTACAAGAAACCTGTATCCAGAATATACAAAGAACTCCCACAACTCAAAATTAAAAAGACGATGCAATTATAAAATGGGCAAAGAATTTTAACAGACATTTCCTCGAAAAAGATATATATTGACCAACAACAAGCATATGAAAGATGTTAAATGTCATTAGCCGTTTTAGAAATTCAGGTGGGATGCAGCTCAGGGGTAGAGCACTTACTTACCTATGAGGTCTTAGGTTTCATCCCAGTGCCACAAAATAAACGAAGAATTAAGGAAAGGAAGGGAGGGAGGGAACGGAAACCAAAGCCGAACGAAATTCCACTTGGAATGCACTAAGGTGGCTGACGCAGGAAAGCTGGACTCTAGCAGCTGCTGTTGCCCAGGTGGAGGTATCGGAACCCTCCTATAGTGCTGGTAGAAACGTAAATGGCCCCACCACTTGGAGAACAGTTTACAGTTCCTCGTGCAGTTGAAAGGCCAGTGGCTTCAAAACTGAATCATCAGAGATCACAGACCCCTTCCATTCTTAGTCCCCGTGTGGCCTGGACAGGGCTCCTAACTTTGCCTCCGTTTCTTTGCCTGTTAATGATACGATGAATACATAATTAATGAGGTTATTGAGAGAACTGAATGAGAAAAAACATAAAGAGATGGGCACAGTGGAAATCCAGTAAGGGTTCCTTTTCTGTACTTTCTCAGATAGATTTCTCCGTACTTCACATTACTTCCTTAGGATAGCGTCGGACCAGGGGAATCATGAGGTCCGCTAGTACAAAGATTGCCATAGCCCTTCATGTGTATTTCCAAGTTGCCTTTCTAAAGGAAAAGTCATTTAATGGCCTCTATCTAGATTGCAAGTGCACTGATTTTTTTCCTTTGTTTTAAGTTATTAATTATGAGGCATTAAGAAACACACAAAGATCAGAAAATATTGTATTCACCACTAACATCAAACAGATGTTAATTTTTTGCCATATTTGCCTTAAATCTTTTTTATTCTTTAAAAATAAATGATTTCATATTCTTCTAAAATCCCTTTGTCTTCCCCATCCTCTTTCAAAGGTAACCATTAGGTTACACCTGCCAGTTACTATTCCGGTCAGGTTCGTACATGTCCCTATATGTTTCCCTATGTTTCAAAGATCTGAAACAATAAAATTATGTTATATAAATGTCACACTCTACCTTACTGTGACTTAGGTTTTCAACATCATATGAGTGCTTCTCTTATATTGAAATTTATCTAACCTAATGGTCTATTTTGCCTACAATACAATTATTCCATTGTATGAGTCGTTCACATTTCCCTACTTTTAAATAGTTAGGTTGTTTTCACTTTGTTAACATTAAAAACTGAGCTTAGAAAATCATCCTTGAGTTTTTCTCCTTGCAAATATGAGATCATCTCTAGGACAGACCCAAGACATAGACTTACTAAGTTTTGGTGTGTTCAGGAAAGTAGTTGTACCAAAGAGACCACAAACACCTCTATGATAGATCAACCATCAATGATCAAATTCATGTTCTCAGCATGTGGCACATTTTCTAAAATAGACCATATTTTAAGTCACAGAGAAAATCTCAGCAAATACAAAAAATATAGATAATTCTTCAAATCCTATCAGATCACAATGGAATGAAATTAGAAATCAATGACAAGATAAAAAACAGAAAGCACCCTAACACATGTTGATTCAGTAATACACTTTTGAATTATGGGTGGATTGCAGAAGAAATCAGAGGAGAAATTTAAAAATTTGTAGAAACAAAAAAGAACAATGATATGACATCAAAACCTCTGGGAGTATGAAGGCAGTTCTAAGAGGAAAGTTTATAGCACCGAGTTCCTACATTTAAAAACTAGAAGATATCAAATAAATAATCTAACATTATACCTCAAGGCCCAATGAATTATATCATGTCTTGAAGTGAGCCATTTTCCCAAACATGTTAAGTTTCTTTTTGATGTCTTATTCATTATTTGAATTTATATAATTTTGTATGCATTTAGCATGATAATTTTAATTTATATTATCACCCAATTATCTCAAACTCTTAGAGATTCTAATCTTTCCGTTTGTCATACTCTACTTTTCACTTGTGGTTGATTCTTTCCTTGAACACCTTATAATTTTTTAATATGAATTTTCAATAAATGGGATAGTTTGATTTCTGTATGAGAGTCTTTCATATCCATGATGGAACTCTCAATTAGTTTTATATTTCCATCTGCCAAATGACCTGGGAGTATCACCCACTGATTTTATTGTAATTTTCTAAACTTAGGGTTTCTGGATCAAGGAGGCCATGCAAATTTCAAATCTCGAACGCCTGTCAGAGAGAGTACCTCATTTGCAGATGATCAGGAAACTCTCTTTCTCTTCTCCTCCCAAAGCCCAGATTGAGGTACAGAAGCTTTCTTCCTATTTCAGTGGCAGACCCCCTACCAACCCCCACCCCTCCACATTTCAATTAAATATACACCCTCTGCAGTGCCTGGTCTGTATGGATGGTCTCTGTTCGGTCCCTGCTTCACCTCTGTCTCTGCAAGGCCACCATGCTGCTAGTTCAAGGAGAGGCCCATTCTGTGGACACACATGGTCATTTGCCCTGTTCCACCTGCTTTAAGCATCTTCCGTTTGATTCTGGAACCTGAGGGTTGTCCACACTCGGCTATGGCTTCAAGAGACCATTTTCTGTATTTTATGCAGCATTTCTAGATTGTTGTATGGGGTGGGATTTCAGGCTACACAGCACATCCATGTATTAGAACTGCAGGTACATTGCTTGAGATTTTATGATATATATTTTAAGTTGAGGAAAGAAGAGAAATATGCATGAACTCCATTTGGTGTTTATTCTAAAAATAAAGCAAAAGGGTGAGACTTCCCCGGCTTACTTGTTTCTGACCATGTTTATCTTTCATAAAGTCAAGTACACATAAACAAGCTACCTCATTTCCTACTGAGAGGAGAATTTCCAAAGCTTTCCGTTTACCAGTACGAAGACACTTGCTATTATCCTGAACAATCACTGGATCTCAGTCTAAGTGAATAAGTCCGCAGCTGCCTAAGTGAAGATGTGCCACTTACAAGTTACAGAGTCGTGAACAAGTGATTTAATTAAGGAACAAAAATCAAATAGGCAGTGAAAGAGATTAATGAAATAAAGAAATATGCTTAGTCCAGTACCTGGTCATGATAGGTACTTTGCTAAATTATATCATAAGTAAGTGATGTTGACAATAATAATATTCAAGTAGCATTTGATCACAAATTCCTCAGGTGTCCCTGAGGAACCAGCCACATTTAGGTCAAAACAGACTTTTTATGGCATCAAATCATCTACCTGTTTGTAGAAATCCTGGCTGTCATTGTGAGGAATGAGATCAAACTGATTGCTTTGGCGTCCCTTCTAAGGTAAGGCCATCACCATGAATTATATCATTTCCTACGTCACCCTAGAGTTTCTTTTAACATTCGCATTAATTAACCTAAGGGGTAACCACTGAGGACAGTACCCGGCACTTTGTGGACACATGTCTGTTTCCTGTCTTCATCACTCTGTGACTCACCTCAAGTCTAGAAGAGCATGGTGTGCTGGGTCCTGCAGACTGTGTGGACAGCGGTGTCAAGACTGCTGAGTGGCTTTTCTTACAGATTTTAGATGGGGAACTTCCTGGGACACTCCCCTCCCCTGCTGCCTTTCCAGTCAGTCAGATTTAGCCACCGTAAGTCATGGGACCATTCAGCAGGCCTTCCATGGAGAGGTGTGCTCCTCCAGAAAGCGTTTCTCTCATCTGCTTGGCCCCACGGCATGCAGCACACTTGGAGATCATTGGCACAGAAGCCTTGGCAGGCAGCCTTGTCCAGCGGCCTGGACGGATTCTGAAGAACATAAACCAGTATTGCACGTGGCAGCTACTCAACATCACTAAGCAAATGGACTCAATTCTCCAGAAACAAGGCCAACTGGTCAGTAATCCATATGGATTTTTACTTTTTTTTTTTTCATAATACTGGTTTCGGTCCATCTCATCTCAAAAGACCTTGTGAAGTTTCCACTCTGCTTATATATCTAATAATAAGCAGAGTGTCACGGCTGATTATTTTGCTATAGAAATCTCTAGATTCCTATGTGAAAGGGATAATAACAACTTGGATGAGTGTCATGTTCAAAATTAAATCTCATCACTTTTGGGAGAAAGGATTGGGATAAAGGACTGTTGTACATGATATGCAATTCAGACCCCATTGCAAGACGCTTTGGAATCCTTCTCCACAGAGTCTGGGAAAGTCTGCTCTCTGCGTTTTAAGTAGTTGCTTGCATCCTGGGAATTGAGGTATTACGGAGTTTGAGGCAGTCATCCCTTTGAGCCAGGGTAACCCCCTAGGAGGACTGACAGAGCAGGTGAAAGGCAAGGGCCTTTCGTGGGGTGGAGGTGCTTGAGTTAGCCTGACCCTAAGGAGTTTCTCACAGCAAAACAAAAGGGTGCCATTCTTGGGGACAACAGTGTGCTTGTGGAAATGTTTTCCTTTAGAGAACTGGTTCTTGCCGGCTACACATGTAGATTACACTGCATAGTCTTAGACTCGTGAATATGTATTTATGAGGTTGCGTTGTCCTTCCCACACAACTGGCTGTGAGTGGCCAGGCTTAGAGAAAGGTAACCAAGAACAACTTGCACTTCCCTTGAATTCTCCTCTGTTTAATAATCAGGATGACACCAGCTGCTATAACCCCGACGTGATAAAAGTTTACTATGTAAAAATCTAAAATAAGCATTCCTAATCAGTGGCTGTTGTGATTCAAGGACCCCCAAATCCTTTGGTCATATGGCTCTGCCAACCCCAACATGGGACTTCAAGTTACCAGGTTCATTCGTATCAAACCATGCAAGGGGAAATACAGAACCCTGTCATGAGCCATCCGTGGGTTGCCTGTGGGTCACTGTGCATCGAAGCCTAGTGGATAGAAACATCTGGTGTCTGGGAATGGCCAGTGGACATTTTCTCTGGTCAATTGCCCAGGGACATTGTGAATTTCTATCCCACTCTGCCATGTCCCACACAGCACCTGAGTTGGGTGAGACCTGCCTAGATGCCAATCAACCTGCTGACTGCAAGACATCAGGAAGCAGGACTCCACCCTTGAGATCTCACCCCTGCCCTTAAATGAACCACAGAGCCCTCTTCCCATTGTCTAGTTCCAGCTCTTGTGTTTTGCTCTTCACTAATTATTTTAGACTTTAAAATAAATTTTCAGGTGGCGTATACCCTCCTTGGCAGGAAGAAGGACCCCCCCAACAAGACGCTGGCCATTGTCCCCATTAGAACCTGAAGCATAGAAAATTTCTTTCTATGGAATAGCTATTAAGGTGGTATGCCTTGCCTCTGCTTTGAGAGCCCTGGTTAAGGCCAGACACACCCATGTGGATTTAAGAGACTGGAACACACTAACTTCCAGGAAAAGGAGTAAATGAGTTTGGCAAACAACTGGCCAGCATTAAGCCACACTATCTTAATCAGTCCACTGTTTTACATCGAAGTTTCCATTTGTCCTTGGGAAGCTGGATTTCTCTTAATTTCTACCTTGGAACAAGTGGAGGGAAATGGGAAGTCAGAGGAGTGAGTTTGCATGCAGAAGTCCTTAAGCTACATGTGTGTTCTGGTCTTTACAGTCTCCCAGTGTGGATCAGGAGCCAAGACCAAAATCCATCAAGACACAAGTGGAAGCGTGATCTCCACCATATGTTGGTGGAGGAATGAAGAAGGGAGCCAGACCAGCGCTGCTGAAGCCCAACCTGGACGTGGCTGTTGATCTCCAACACATGGAGGACGGAAAATAGATTCAAAAATAGGGACAGCGGAATCATACCCCCCCCCCAAAAAAAAACCCTCAGTTATCTCACTTATCCATTCAGACTTAGATGAACATTTTTGTTTCAGTTTATATCATTGGTACTAGGGACTGAATCCAGGGGCAAGGTACCACTGAGCTACATGCCCAGTCCTTTTTATTTTTTATTTCAAGACAGAATCCTGCTAAGTTGCCCAGATTGGCTTCAAACTTGCCATGCCCTGCCTCAGGCTCCCAGGTCGCTGGGATTACAGGCCTGCACTACCATGCCCAATAAACATTGTTAATACTTATGAGTTAGTGAGGAACCCATTCTGAATCTCTGTATTGACTCATGAATAGTTATTTTTCTGCAAAAGACAGTTTTCACAAGTGTATGGAGGTGGGTCCATGTGACTTCATCAATGCAATTGAGTTAGTTGATCCTGGACGATATAAAGTTCAAAGTGCAGATAGGTGTGTGTTAAAGACTCTGAAGAGCATTCTAATTAAGAGCTCATTGACCAGAGGGCATGGAGATGCATCCCACTGGTGTTATCACTAGGGTGACATTGGCCTTCAGGTGACAGTTCTTCAGAACGATATTAAAGGTGGAATATGTCCTCACTTTCCTGAAAAGAAAGCATCTGGAATTCCTACACACCTAGTAACATACACAGACAAATCGTCAATATTTTAAATACTTCAAAGGGGCTGATGCATACATTGAGCCATGACTTACGATCGTCTTCCTAAATCCAACAAAGCACTTTGCCAGGCTCTTTGGTGACGGGCAGGAAGAGTGTCAGTGGATGAAGTAGCCTAGTAACTCTGGTGGCATCGCGGAGGAGATGGGGAACGTCCGCGCCTCCTTCTAACATATGGCATGACAGAGTGCTGGAGCAGAATAGAAAGAAGCCCCAGTGGCAGTTCAGACCGCAAGTGGATTCCTTCTGCTGGGTGGCAGCTAAGAGAACTCGTGGAGGAAATGACACTGAGCCGAGTCTCGGAGGGAGAATGAACGACAGATGGTAGAGATGCCGCAGAACTAAGGAAGGCCGTGTGTTTGGGGGGAAGAAGGTCATGTGACCTCACTGATGCCCCTCTGTCATTGGGTGAACACCTGCTGAATGTCTGCCATGTGCCAGGGAGTGGGCAGATGAGACTGAAGAGACGGAGGCAGTGGATTGCAGGCCTTAAACCCTCTGCTAATAAACCAAAAAGACTGCGTTTAGGGTGTGGATCTGGCCTTCCTGTGTTCATGGGAGAACACAAACCCTGGGGGTGAATGGGGTTCCTCAGAGAGAGAACAACTCTGAAGAGAGAATTTTGAGGATGCCCTTGGTAGGCAGGGAGGGTCTGGGGCCCCTGGATCTGATTGGAAAGGCACCTTGAGAAGGTGCAGATAGGGAACTCCCCACCCTGACTCTGCAGGGGGAGCCCAGCCTCTCAACACGGCAGGTGCTTATTTTATTTTATTTTATTTTTAAATATTTATTTTTTTAGATGTAGTTGGACACAATACCTTTATTTTATTTATTTATATCTGGTGTTGAGGATCGAACTCAGGGCCTCACATGTGCTAGGCGAGCATTTTATGGCTGAGCCATAACCTATTGAAAGATGTCAGAACATGGCACTCCACATCTCGGAGAGAGGAAGAACTTCAGGAACTGAACATCAAAATCTTCCCAAATGTTAAATGAGATAAGTAACTACACAATGGCTTTCTTCCCCTGGCCCCCTGGAACCCATTAGGCATCCTCCTGTGCCCTACTTTGTGATTCCAAAAGATTGCTCTCTCCAGATGCACGGCCTGGGCTTCCTTCCTTCCCCTCTGCCTTAAGGCTGAGGTAACCCATGGGAGATCCCAGCTGCACCTCAAAGGTAAGGGAATTGAGAAATAAGGGAATTTCTTCTCTCCCTCTCTCTGCCGGGCCATTGTTTTTACAGAGGCTGATTTTCCTAGAGGAAGAGCACATCTCCTGTCAGGCAGCAGCAACTCCTGCAGGTTTCTGACAACAGTCCGTCCTTCACTAGCCTCACCACCTTTGATGGTCCCTGGATTGGCTCCCTTAATCTCCCCATAGGGTTCCTTTGCTTCACAAAAATCCATGTTATTAAAATTAAGCACTTTAAAGTTCTCCTACTGGAACCATGCCTGGTTGTATGTTGGAAATCATTTAGGAAATGGAAACAAAGTGTCCATCAACTAGTGAATGCAAAATGAATATGTGGTACCTATGCACAGTGGAATACTATTCAGCCAGAAAAAAAGACAGAATGCTGCCATTTGCAACAACAGATATAGAACTGGAGACAATTATATTAAGTCAAGTAGCCCAAGCACAGAGAGACAAGCACTGCACCATCTCACTCAGAATATAAAATAGCTGATCTCTTAAAAATTGAGCATAGAACAGGGCTTGATAGAGACTGGGGAAAGGAGGGAGGATGGAAGGAAGAGCTAAGGTTGACCAAGTACACTAAGTTATAGTTAAATAGGAGCAATACATTCTGGGGTGCTGTTGCACAGTAGGTCGACCATAAATGCTGATAAGGTATTGCACATGTTGAAAGCTAAAAGAAAGAATTCTGAAGGTTTTCATCATAAAGAAATGATAAAGGTTTAAGGACATGGATATGTTTATCCTGATTTAAACATTACATGGTGTGTACGTGTATCAAAATACCACAAGGTGTCCTGAAAATATGAATAATTTTTATTTTTTCATGTATCCGTTTAAAAATAAACTTTTTTTTAACAGAGGTGATGAGGTCATGAGAGCACCAACTCATCAGGTGGGATGAGTCAACAGAGTCAAGAGGAGGAAAGTAGAAGGTGAGTGGTGATACCCTTTGAAGTAATGTTAGGATAAATAGGAAAAATGGCATCATGTGAAGAGGCAGGTGCAAGGGAGGAATTTTTTTATTCTTGTTTTTTAAGTCTGGGGAAGAATGTGGCCTAAAAATATGGTCAAATAACGAGCCCGAAGAAAAGGAGACAATAGGAAGGTTGGTCTCAGGCAGGAGGACTAGTGAAGCAGTGATCTGAGGTGTCAGGTTCAGCACTGGCTAAAACTTAGGAAGGACGTAGGCACACTTACTGTGGGACAGGAAGGAGAAATGGAAGGTTGAAAGAAGACAGAGGTGGCATCGGTGGTAGGAAACAAGAAAGCAGAGGGAGACGGATCGGAAGGCCACTCTCTCCCGGGCAGCGTAGTATGTAGTAATGCTTTCTGAGTCTTAGGAGGCTGTTCAAGATTTGAAAGAAATGGAATAAGGGAATAAATTCGAACGTTGTTTGTTTAACTTTATTTTTGAAGAATGATAATGAGGAAAAAAGATTATCAGAATTCTGCAATTTTACCCTTGATCTTGCAACAATAAGTAGAATAGATTAGAGAAGAAAACAACTGTGTTTATGGGAATGTCAAAGAATATGGCAAGAGTCATGGAGGGGTTGGTGTGGGTAGAGAAAGCTGAGGCTGAATAAAAGGGTGCTGCAGAGTGGACTTGGGCATCCGTTGTCCACTCTGTGCCAGTGCTACATAAGGCACAGTGGTGACTGCACAGAGTAGAAGATACACTTCCCTCCTTCAGAAAGCACACAGGCTCACTGGGAGACACAGACACACACCAAGGACTGCAGTGGAGGAGAGACCGTTAGAACTGGGTTCAGACCCAGTTTCTGACCCCTGCACACCACTAACTCCATGCCAGACACTCTATCAGGTAACGGAGTTCACCATCTGCCCCTCAGCTTCCTTGTTGGACCAATAAAGGAGGTAAAAATGGATGGTTCCTAAATACCACTCTTCTATAAAAATACCCAGGGGTCCTTGGAGAAATGCCTGCTGGTAGGATCAGGGCAAGTGAAATAAGATGCGAACCTGAGGCATCTTGTAGTGCCATAAAGAAAGGAAGTGCTCAAAAAATCATGGATGGGGACATGCCAAAAAAAATCACAGAAGCCAACCCCAAAGTTCCCACTGCTGAGGTTGGAGCAACTTGATCAACACAATAAATAATATGGCATTAGTGTATGTGCTGCCAAAGAGAGCAAAATAATGTAACACTGGAGTGAAACCCAAAATGTAAAGTAAATATATATAAGTGCCTTCCAACATAAACAAAGGACTGAATAGAATAATAAATGGGGAGAAGAATCAAGTCATCCTTGCAGAAGAACTCCAAACACAGTGTGTAAATGCTTCCTCCTCCAAGACGGGACCCCGGACTCCTCCACGCTCACCCTGAGGGTGGGTACTCAGTGACTTTCTCCTAAACAGTAGAATAAGGAGAGGGAGAACCCAGCAGGCATGGCGCTGACCACAAGGTGAAGGTGAAGACCCTGTGGCTGTCACATCCCCTTAACGTGAAGTGACAGGAGGGCGTTTCCCCTCGTGGGCTTCCTTCCAAACCTGCAGCTGAGAGTGATGGAAACAGACCTCAGCCAGGCACTGAAGGACAGTCGGCAGGGAACCTTCCAGCACCTCTCAGGACTTTCCAGGCCATGAGAAAAAAGACCAAGAAACTGTCACAGACTGGAGGAAACGGAGGAGACAGGACAAGTAAATGCGACGTGCCATGCTGGATTGCATTCTGGAACAGAAAGAGACCATTAGTGGAAAAACAGATGAAAACAAAATAGAGCCTGAAGTTTAGTTAATTAAAAAAAAAAGATTGACAGTCTCTAAAGTCTCTTCCAGCTGGTAGCTATAATAATAGCATTTATTATCTAATTGCTTCAGAACTGGGCTCCTATTATTCCCAAAATGCCATGGAGGCAGGAAGTAAGGGAACCAGGAAAGGGGGGTGCAAGGCTTGAATCAGAGTTTCCCGTCCTCTGACTTCCCGCAGTCGTGTGTTGGTGACGCGGCTGTGGTCAACACCAGGCCCTTGCTGAGGCCATGCTGTGTCAGTGAAAGTCCACTGTCTCTTGTCCTGCTTCCTGCCAGTGCCCCCCTGCCCTCTGACTGAGGTAAGGACAGCCTCTAGTGAGGCCGCAGTTTCCCTTCCAGTGGAGCCCTGAGAGTTGGGGGCTCCGGGCTGCGCCACCAGGCACTGCAGCCAGGAAAGGGTTGCTATGGTGATGCCATGTGGCAGGGCTACCTTCGGCTCCTGTGATTTTCCTGGACAGTTTCTTTGCTTTAACACACACACACACACACACACACACACACACACAGAGTTTATGGAGCCCCAATGTGAAACCACGCTGGCTCTGATTCATGACATTTTCCTGAGACTTTATAATGTTTCTTTTTTCTAAATAAGCAATTTCAGGTCAGGTAAAAATGTGAGTAAATCATGCCTGGCTCTTGTTCCAGATGTATCAATTTCTGTTCATTCCCCTTTCCCCCTCTTTCATGGCTTTGGGACAATAAAAATAAGCAATGCCCCCACTCCGGAGCCTCTCTGAGCGTCGGTGAAGGAACGGCCCGGCTTGCAGGGAGCGACTCCCCTACCTGGGCAGTCCTGAACCTAGCGTTTTCTCTGGCAATTATCTGAAGCAGAGCAATAACGTGGAGTAATGATTTTGGCACGCTCGAGACCCTGGGAGGATCAAAGAGGTGATGTGACAGTTCATGAAACGCGGAGGAAGCAGCGGCCGGCTGCCAACACTAACACAGCCCTGCGCTCAGAGCCTGGGGGAGCCGGGTTGCCAAGTGTCCGCCTGCATTTTCTTTGCGGGGGCCAGGCCAGAGCAGGTCAGGAAAATGATGGCTTTTATCAAGCAGACACTGTGGCTCTGTCTGAGGATGGCCAGTCTCGCTCACTGCTGGTCACTGCGACACATGTGGTCTTTTAGAGCAAGGGCATAGAGGTTTTCATTAACCGGGAAAGAGGCGCCCACATGAGACTTCATTTATGTGGAGTACACAGGGCAAGGCTGCCGGGGTGACAGTTCCTAAAGGAATTGAGGGTGAGGGTTCTGGAGACAGACAGCCTGAGTTTGCATCCTGGCTCTTTGGGTCACCATTCTGCACAACTGAGCAACGCCTAACCTCTCTGCCTCAGTTCTCCACCAGGAGAACGAAGATAATAATGATCTCGGTTGCCTGGTGACTGACACATGTGAAGTGATCAGGACCCTGCCCGGCAGTGGGAAGTCCTCAGTCTGTGTCAACGGTCATCTTCAGTTTCATTTTAGCTACCTTTACTCAGGAAGAAGGGAATCGGGTTTTCTGGAGTTTTGTGCCCTGCTTTCTCAGGCCGTTTGCTCTTCACATGTTCACTGGGGGCTTAGGACGATCTAGGCCCTTTGCAAAGCACTCCAGGAGCCAGGCTCAAAGGAACAGCCCAGCTCCTCGCCACAGAGACGCGACATTCCCGTGGAAGAGATAAGAAAAGTGCACACACAGGAGTTCCCTGCTGGGCAGAGAGCTCTCCCTCTGCTGTAGCACCGATTGTTGTAAAAGGCTCATGGTGCAGACCTCATGGCAGGGCAAGCCTTTGGCGGGACCCGGGTGACAAATGTTTTTGTTGTTGTTCTTATTTAATGGTGTAGCTTGGCGCAGGTGTGGGAGGAGGAGGCAGTGTAAAATCGAGGGCGTAAAGGCAGGGTTCTTGGTGGAGAGGTGTCCAGAAAGGTAGAAGGGGCAGTCAGAGGTGGGCCTTGAATGGACTTGGCCAAGGAGATTGCAGTTTTCATTAATTAAGAAATGGAGCTAGGGCTGGGGATAGAGCTCAGTTGGTAGAGTGCCTGCCTCACCATGCACAAGGCCCTGGGTTCAATCCCCAGCACCACAAAAGGAGGAGGAGGAGGGGGAGGAGGAGAAATGGGGCCTCTCTAGGAAGAAAGTGGTGGTGCTGCAGATTTGGAATTAGAAGTGAGCTCTACAAAAAGCTGGGCATAGTGGCACATGCCTGAAATCCCAGCAGCTTGGGAGGCTGAGACAGGAGGATTTGCATCTTCAAATCCAGCCTCAGCAATTTAGCAAGGCCCGAAGCAACTTGGAGAGACCCTGTCTCTAAATAAAATGTAAAAGAAAAGGCAGGGTGGGGCTGCTGGGGATGTGGCTCAGTGGTTAAGTGCCCTTGGGTACAATCCCTAGTACCAAAAAAAGAAAGAAAGAAAGAGTGCCCTAGAAACTGTGAGAAAATATCCTGTCATATCTCCAACACTTCCCACATAACAGGGGGAGAGATTTCTGTCATGTATCATTGTGTCCAGTACAGAAGTATGAAAAATATAAAAATCTTAAAAATTTAACAAAATATCTTAACAAAATAGTAATCCCTCAAAAGTTTGCTGTTATGGGTTTTCCAATTATAGAGTACTTTTACCACAGGTTTTATAGGACAACTTATAATTAAGTTCAACAATATTCCTAACAGACAGGATTTGCCAACGGAGATTTCTCTTTTAGGAAGTCTGTTTCTCCAGCTCCATATGCTTTAGCAGTGAAGCTGGCATTTGGATCTGTGCCACTACATATAAAATATTTCTCACACAATATTTCAGCCAAAAGGCTGTTATTTCAATCACACAAATGTAGAGAAGAAAGCTCAACAAAAATAAGGTTTTTTGAATATTCTTTGAAGTTAAATTTAAAATTTCACTCCAAATTTAAGTCATAAGTTATATGACCAGAGTAATATGCAGAGGCCCAAAATGTTGAGAATACTAAGTAACTTGAATTTTAGGTCCACCATTTTCTATTTTAAAATCTATTTCTCAAAATCTCTCCTATCTTTTCTCTCTCCTTTCTTCCCTTTTTTTCCCTCCATCCATAATACCTCCTCTCTGCTACATACTGTGCCACAGGTTTTCATATTGCATCCATCAGTCCACGTATTCGTTTTTTCTACTGAAACTTAACTGTCAATGACAATGGACATGAGCCGTCTATCAAGAACTGTCCCTGTCATTTCATGAAGTCTCTTATGAAAGCTCAGGGCTTGTGTACCTCTGCACAGCTTGTCGGGGGGTTCTCCAAGTCTTCTCTAAGGTCCTGTAATCTCTTTACAGTGCACAAACCCCTCTCCAACAAGGGGCTCTGCGTGATGATGATCTCTCATGTCAATCAGAGTTCCTGTGAACTGGATTCTGGTTGTGATTCCTGCGCAATCTGAAGGTAAGTCAGTGACTCAAACTATCTGATCTTTGTTCTCTTAAACTAATATTTTATCATCATACTTGCCACTGCTACAACATAATGATGGCCTATATATGGAAAACCCATTTGGAGTTCCTCAGATCAAAAGATTAGTAAGGATGATTTAAAAAAAAAAAAAACAGAAATAGCAATAAGGCTAAGATGGATGAAAGTCATGCTGAATAAATTCACTTCTTTCTCCATGGAGTCTTTCACATTCCTAACGAGCTTAAAAAAAAGGAAACTTCTTAAAACAAATGGTTAAGAGACTTGCAAGAAAGATATTGAGCAAGGATTTTGTCATTCTATGCCCTCCACCAGTTAAAGAAAGCATCTCACAGCAGAAGAGTAGCACTTGAATATCACCCAGAGACAACATGACACGGTGGCGAGAGCACTGACCTCCAGCCGCAGTGAGACCTGAACTTCTGTGACGTGGGTCTCTACACCAACAACCCAAGGACGCTGGAGCAGGAGCTCTCCAAGACTTTTCTCAGCACAAACTTCTGAGATTCTCGGGATTCCTAAGGATACCCTCCCATGCAAATTTCCAAACACTAACTTGAAAGTTCTTAGAAATCAAAATAGCCATAATCTCTGCAGTTCCCCTGCTCCAGCCCACTCCAAAACTCACATCTTTGGGTGGGTTAGCCAGAGAACAGCGTTCTCCAAGTGGAGTCACGCTCCAGTGCCACTTCCTCTGGTTGACATATCCCACATGTCACTGAAATTCAGCTCAATGAAACCTACAGTCCACAGCTGAAGGCTCCAGATCATTTTTACCTGGGGCCCTTTGAAACTTGAGAGCCTTTAATGAAGGAACTATTTGCAGAGATGGAAGGAGGGAAGACCATCCAAGGACTGACCATAGTGGGAGATGATTTCTATTCCTAGGTTCTAAGATCAAGTGCAGGGGCACAGACCCAGCGAGCACCAAGCCCTGACAGAGGGAGGCTTGGCAGGAATCGTGGTCTTTGGATCCCTGGCAGAAGAATGCAGCCACGATGTGGAAAGTGGAGAGAGGTTGCACTAATGTCAATCAGAGTTCCTGTGAACTGGATTCTGGTTGTGATTCCTGAGCAATCTGAAGGTAAGTCAGTGACTCAAACTATCTGATCTTTGTTCTCTTAAACTAATATTTTATCAGTAATACTTGCCACTGCTACAACATAATGATGGCCTATATATGGAAAACCCATTTGGAGTTTTCCTTGCTCTCCAAAGAAATAAAGCCAAGAAACAGGGACAAGAGGGAAAAAGGAGACTGGAATACGTCCATGGAATGTAAAAAGGAAGAGAAAGGGTGTTTCTAAAGGTGTGGGGATTTAGGAATTGGGTAAAGTTTTGTGTCCCATAACGTACAGTTCACGTTATCCACATATATATTTTTTCATTTCTCCTTTCCATTTTCACCCATTCACTCTGCCAAGTGCCATGGGCAGGGATTTTGAATGCTTAGAGCTAATGTGACCACACTACAAGACCCCAACCCTCAAAGAAATCACCATGGGGAAGGGACTACTGGGCAAGATGGCCAAGTGGACAGCAATGGAACAATAAAGTGTGATGTGCGATAAAAGAAGCCCATACACAATTCTAAGGCCAGAGTTTTGAGATGAAACTCAATCTATTGCTTCTGCTGGCAAGTGAGACTGGGTCATTCTGCTTCTGCTGGCAGGAGTCTACTAAGACTACTAAGTGGCAGGTCTCTGCAGCCACCAAGTGCTGCAGCTGGTAATGGTGAGCTGTGCCCTCCAAGTGCTGCACAGACCCCAGCAATGACATAAGTTTCTTCTTTCTAGGTTCTTGGGTCATGAATTTGAAGAATGAAATCCACAGACCAAGATGAGTGAAGCGTAACAGTAGGATTATTGAAGAATAGAATCAGGAATAGAACTTTTGCAATGCAAAGGAGGGTAGGTAGTAAGTTTTCTCCATTGGAGTGTTTGGGCTAGGGGTTTATAGAGCACTTGGTTCACTGCTTTTGGCCCAAAGTTATGCTAATCAGGGTTTGAAAAAGCAGTAATGCTATTGGTCCAAACTTATAGGATCTGGAAAAATACTAATGCTATTGGTTAGCCCTGAATCCCAATCAGGTGTGTCTTACTTCCCTTTTCTCCCTGCTTCTCGGGAAGCCGCAGGTTGAGGTCAGTGAATGGCCCATGCTCCCTGTGTGTGCTGGAGTGAGTGTCTGCCCTCTGTGGGTCAGACCTGTGGGTCAGTTCACCTTGGTTCGCCTCAGGCCCACTGCACCTCCGGCCGGTACCTCCCTTGGGCTGTGCCCAGCTGTGGCCCATGCTTGCCGCCTGCCCTCCAGCATCCTGGCCACAGCTCTGCCCACTTCTAGTGGGTTGGCTGTGTGGCTTGGAGGCCAGGGAGCCTTGTCAATGCAAGGTGCAAAGATGGTACGTGCTACTCTTGGGAAGTGTTTCAGTCAGCTTTTTCGCTACTGTGACTAAAGGACGCAACCAGAACAAGTTTAAAGGAGGAAACGTTTATTTAAGGGCTCACAGTTTCAGAAGTCTTAGTCCATAGAAGCCCGGCTCCATTCCTGGGGCTCCAGGTGAGGCAGAACATCACGGCAGGAGAGGTGGCAGAGCGAAGCCACCCATGTCATGGTAATCAGACAGCAGAGAGAGTCCAGGCTCTGGATACAAAATATATTCCCCAAAGCCATGCCCCAATTCCCACATCCTCCAGCCACACCCACCTGCCTCCAGTTACCACCCAGTTAGTCCCATCAGGGATTAATTCACTGATTGGGTTAAGACTCTCACAACCCAATCAAAATTTCTTCTGGGAACCTTCCTGCATTGTCTCATGTGAGCTTCTGGGGGACACTTCACACCAAACCATAACAGAGGGTTGGAGATGGCTTGCTGGTGGGGTTGACTTCCCAGTAGCTTTTTATTTTTGCAGTACTGGGACATAATCTTCCACTGAGCTACATCCCCAGCCCTTTTTAGCTGAGTGTGGGTTTTGTTTGTTTGTTTTGAGACAGGGTCTCCCTAAGTTGCCGGGGTGGGCCCTGAACTTGTGATCCTTCTGCTCAGCCTCCTGAGTAGCTGGGGTCCCAGGCCTGAGCCATCATGCCCAGCTCTGAGTTGCATTTTAAAGTAGCAGTTTTCCAAGTAGACCAGGGACAGGAAGTCTTTTCCAGCCAAGTGAGTGGCTTGCACTCGGGGACTGGAGCTAAAGGGCCGCTTGATTCCGGAAGCTGTGGTACTTGCGCAAAGCTCAGGTTTGGGGGGTTGCCTTTAGGCTAAAGAGCACTCGAGGCCTTACAGAAAGGAAGGGTGTGGCCAGATTTATACCTCAGAAAACCTGCTGTTGAAGTATTATTTCCAATTTAGGAATTAACAAGTCATGAAAGAGCAACCAGGCGTCACTCTGCCCTTCCCTCCTGCTGTCGCGGGTGCTTGAGTGCTGGCTGCCTTTGCCCAGCTACAAAGGCCGTTTTCCAGTGAAGGTGGGTGCAGGGGCCTTGCAGCCTCGCAGGCACCTTGGAGCGACCGCAGGTGAAGAGGCTCAGTAGGCCCTGACCTGGGGCAACCTTGGCCAACTGTCACCTTCAGAGGCTCCCCTCTGCCTCCCTCCAGAGGTGGCCAGCCCACTGGCACACCAACAAGGGGAAAAGGCGAAGGAAGTTCCTGCCCACCCCACGTGCCCCAGGCTAGACTGAGGAGCAGAGCCTGGGAGGTGAGAGCTAACCAGAGCCTCCTGCTTCTTCCCGGACACCAGATGGACACCAGGCAAGCCCTCATCTCCAGGCGTGGCTGCTGCTACTCAAGGGGGACCCTCCTGCTCCGTTGCTGCGATTGTCCTGGTTATTCATCTTAACTTGACGTGTTGCCTTTCATGCAAGTGGTTTGGGAGGCTGTGAACCTATGTGGCCAGCAGAAGAATGTGCTGCCCTGAGGTTTCCAACTTTCGCAGCTTGCCTGCTTGCGGAGACCGTGCTGCAACGTGCTCTTGAAATCATTTGGGTGGGCCTTGTTTCTGAGGAAATAAAGAGGCCCCAGAACCTCCCAAGTGACGGAAAGAATTGTTTCCAGATAGCCATGTGGAGTGGCCTTCTGGCTACATGAGCTGGATGTGCTTGGCAAGTCTTTCCATCTGGCTGGCCAGTGTCCCGGAGTTAGCAAAGCAGAAGGCAAATCTTCTGGGAGCTAAAAGACATCTGCACGTGCCAGTATTTTTGACAAATACTCAGTTAATTGTTTTTTATGATTCTTCTCCTGAGACAAACTGTGTGCACCAGGCACCAAGAACTATCCCCTCCCACAACCTCAGATCTCAAGGGAAACTTCATAATGACACACATTTGAGCCAAATATCTACCCCGCAGGAAATGGACAGCTCAGCCCCTGGGGATGAAAGGACGAGGCAGGGCATGGGAAAACAGGAAGCCCCGGAGTGAGAAGAAGCTGGGCTCACCCCCGTAAACCCAGAGTGCTTATATACACGTGAGGAATTCAGGATTCACACACCAGTGCGAAGGAAACGGTGGCCAGGAGAGGCCTGGGTGAGTCGATGAGAAATCTGTATTTTTCTATAGCTGCTTCATACATAATTCAATACTTGAAAACCTCAACAGTCCAGGGTAGAATTCAACATGGGATTAGTTCTGGAAAGAGTGGCATATACAGTGGCTTTTAAAATAGATTGTGCATATATGGGGATGACATGGAGGTCTAAACTCTAAAATCAACAGCCTTTGTGAATGTTTTCTTTCAATTTTAACCTTTTTTTTTTTTTTTTTTTGCAATTTTGCCCCTTTTTTGACTTGTAACTTTCTCTAGTTATATTAGGCTCCCGCCATTCATCCAATAACTATTAATGGTTATGTACTGTGTAGGATGCCTACATACCTGCTCTTGTTGACATGGAAAGGACTAGAAGATGCATCCCTCTGAATGAATGCCAATTGGGCCAAAATCTCATCTGTAAAGTAAAAAGGGTTGCTTTTGAGAACAATTGACTGGAACCGCAAAGAACCCCAGTACTGCCAACATCACTCTAAGATTGGCCTCAGTAGAAGATAACTTGGTTTTGATTACTTTTGTCAAAGGTTTTGAATCAAGAGACTTATGCAGTAGACACAAAATTTAACACCTTTTCTCTCTCCCTTCCCCTCCCTCTCTCTCTCACTCTGTCTCTAATCTCTCTCTACCATTAATTCTTGGTTGCTTCCACCAAAGGTTGACTTTATAAACACTGACAACAATAACATGCTAAATCAATGACAAAACCTAAATGAGTTCAAATAAGCAAAGTAAGATGCTGAATTACTGATTTAAGATTATTCATTCTCTTTGAAATCCAAGTTTTTCAAAGAGAAGATAAACTTCCTCAAAGAGAACTGAATTTAAAAGTCTCTGAAATCATAAAGGTAAGAGTTGTAGCTGGTTAATGAATTTCAAGTGCCTAGGAAAATTTATAAATACAATAAAATCTTTTTTTTCCAAATATTTTTTTAGTTGTAGATGGACACGATAGCTTAACTTTTTATGTGTCGCTGAGGATTGAATCCAGGGCCTCACGTGCACTAGGCAAGCACTCTACCATTAAGCCATAACCCAGCCCCCCAATAAAATCTTGACAGCCAGAATTAGGATACAAGAGAAGACAGTGCCATCAACAGTAAAAAAAAAAAAAAAAAGAAAGAAAGAGAGAAAACTGATTAAACAAGAAATTTGTTATCAAGGAGAATGGCTCAAACAGGAAGCAGTATTGGTAAATTCAAGTTAAAAATTTGGTCAATATTTTTAAAAAATAAAATCAATTAAATAATAAAAAAATTGGCCAAGACATTTAGTAATATGAAATGAAGGCAAGAAAAATATGTCTGAGAGGAAGGAGAATAAAGGAAAGAAATTGATTTTTCCTTTACAAAATTTTTTAAAATAAATAATCATAATGACTTATTTTAAGGAAAAAAGTCTTTTTTTTTTTTCCTGTTTTGTTTTGTCTTGTTGTTTTAACCACAGGAACGACAAGGTCTGTCTGCGATAGAAATACTGAACAAAATGGCTTGTTGGATAAAATATCCCACCGCCTCTCCCAAATTAATACAAAGTTATTTGTAGACAGGCATATGTAGTTCAATAAGCAGTAGTAAAACATTACTGTATGTTTTGTTGGGAAAAAAAATTAAAGGCCCTCAATGAAGCTTCTTTCAGACATGTGTCATGGGCTTTTTCTTACTGAATTCTTCCATATTAATAAACTAAGCTGCTCTTCCTTTCATTCCTTTGGCCACAGGACAGACGAAATTCACCAAAGTCTCTACCACAAACATTCTCAGATGGTGCTAATAAAAATAAGAAACCCAAACCAGAATTGGTGGTCCACATTGTGAGAGTTGCTAAATATCATCACAAAGCAATAATTATCCTACAGCATGTTTGGTGGCTCGACATTCTGAAATGCAAATGTCAAGGGATGTAGTCTCCACTATACTGCTAACAGGAGCTCATGTTTTGTGTTGGGTGGTCTTGCGTTCTGCCTGGTGGTCCTGTTTCTGCCTGCTCTGACAGCACTAATGGTTCCATGTGGCCCCCAATCCTACATGGTATTCACTTGTCTCCCTTTAGTAATGCACGGCAAGTCATAAAAGACAGACTACCCAGAAATGGCTCTGCGGTATTCCACACATTTTCTCTCTTGGTGGTGACAGTTCCAAATCAAGCCAGCTCAGTGCTTAAGTCAAAGCATTTTTCTAAATGCTGGTTCAAAACACAGCCTTAGATCTGGAAAATCAAAACTGGGCTCTTCTGGCCTCTTCCATCATTGCTTGTAATAAATATTCAACTGTTGGACTGCAGCTTAGCAATTTATGATAGATGACACAAAACTGGATCCAAAGTTCTCTTTCCCAGATGCAAAGAACTCATCTTTTGGTGAGAGAGACTCCACTACCTTTTAATATGTAAAGGCAGATCATTTTACAGACTTTCTTGCCATACTCATTCAGGATTTATTTCCCAAGTTCCCACAAAGAAAAACAAGGGAAGGTTTGTAGCTGCAGAGGATAACAACATAATTTCTGTTTAGAGGGTGGAAGCATCACACACCCCAGATTAATCCAGGCACCTTTCCCAGTTTTAATCTGTAGGGCATATCAGAGAATTCTTCAGCATAAATTGACTATAATTTTATGCTTATAGGATGACAGAACCAAGAATCTAATCTCAGTAGACTTTGGGGGGCATCAAGTGTACTAGGTTAGGGGAACTCAGAATTTTCCCAATAAATTGTCCATCCTAAAGTGACCTCTGAGGGCTCTGCCTCTAGCGTTCATTAGCCCTTCTATTAAACTTGACCTTGTATTGTAGTTAACTTTTCATAGTCATTCTTGTGTTTAACAAAAACAAATTGAGTCCTTGCTAAACCTTTTAAGACCAAGGAACAGTTTTGAAAAAGGAGCAACCCTTGAACTGCTATTCTAGGTGTTTGCATCACATCCTTAATAAATACTTGGTGTAGAACATACCATGTTATATTGTCATCTTGAATGTTTCTCCTCCTTTGTTGTGAGTTCCTCCAGAGTAAATATTAGACATATTCATCTTCATCTACCTGCTGCCTAGCACCATGCCTGGTAGATGGCAAAGGTCAGTCCATTTTCTAACACATAGATCCAACTTGAGCTGGAGGGGAAAGAGTGATTACTGAACTGAGTAAGAGTCTTCTCCCTCAAGGTCTTCCTAGTTTAGCACATGGCTAAAGTGTGGTATTGGACTTTTCCTGGGCAGTTCTGCCTTCTGGGTGGTCTTTCCAGGGTTTAGAAACCCATGAGGGTCTTTCTTGATCTACCAAGTCAATAAGAGACTGCAGAGGTAGAATCTCCTTCTGCTGATGAGGCAGCTCACCTTGAAGGATGCCCTCCATTAGAGCTCTTTTTTAAGTCACTCACTCACTCATTCAGCAGTATTTATTGAACATCTACAATTTTCTAGGACCTAATCAAACAGCTTGGAATATCGTGGTGAACAAATTCCTTTTATTTAAAAAAATACTATTTTCCTGGAGCTTACATTATAGTAGATGAAAACAGAAGAAAATGCTGACATAATAATTAAGCAAATTATATAGTATATTAGAAGGTAAAAAGACAAAGAGATAAAATAGAACCGAGTCAGGGAGACACAAGGATGGAGTTGGGTTTGAGGCAGTTTACAATTTGGAAAAAGCGGTCCGGGAAAGCCTGCTTGTAAAGATGTAAGGCCTTCAGGGAGAGAGAGAGCTCTCCATGTGGGTATTCGAGAGAAGAATGCCTCAGATGGAACTGCTAGTTTGAAGGCTTTGAGGCAGGGATATTCTTTCTGTGTTCTAGAAAAAAATGAGACTAATGTGTTGGAAGCAGTAAGGGGGCAAGTGCTAGAAGAGGAGAGCAAAGATATTAGAAAAGGCAGATCATGAAAATTCTCTCATGGTAAAGATCTTGGTTTTCCAGTGAGTGAAAGCTACTGGATCTACTGGAGGATTCTGGGTCAAAGAGTGACATGATGTGACTTGTATTTTAAGAACGTCACTCTAGCTTCTATGATAAAAATAGACTCTAAAGGCAAGTGTGGAATCAGGAGACTATTTTGGAGGTCATTACAATAATCCAAGTGTGAGAGAAGATCATGTCTTGGCTCAATGTGATAGTCATAAAGACACTGAGCAGTGGTCTGATTCTAAGTACCTGTTGATAGCAGAGCCCACGGGACTTCATGGTGAATAACATGTGGAATGAGAGAAGAAGTCAAGTATGCCTCGCCACTGAGGTGTAGATCACAAGTGGGGTAGGTTTGGGGATCATGATCAGTAACTCAATTTTGTGCACATTATGTATATATGAAGATGATACGCAGGCATTGGAAATTCAAGAGAGAGGCTTAGACATACAAATTTTAGAGCCCAGCACATTGATGGCATTAAAAATTATGAGGCTGTATAAGTTCACTAAGGGAATGAATGTTAACAGAGGGGAGAATCTGGATTTCTACAATAAGTACTAGTTCTGGAAAAAGAGGAGACTGAGAGTACACATACAGGAAGGCAAGAGGGAAACCTACAGCGTATGGTTCTCTGGAAGCCAGTGAGTGGAGCACTCGGAGAGAGAGCCAGCGACCGTGTTGATGCTTCAACCTGGAAAGGAGCATCAAGAGTGACCCCTGGAGATATTCTCCTGGTTGTTAGTGACCTTGACCACTGGAGTGGTTTTCTTGGAGTCGGGAGAGCACAAGCCGAATGGAGTAAAGAGAGAGTGGGAGGAGAGAAGCTGGAGAGAGCAAGCACAGACGATTCTTTTGAGAAATTTTCTGTAAAAGAAAGCAGGAAAAGAGGTGGTAGAAGAGAGAAGTGAAGTAAAAGGAGGATTTGGGAGTCTTTTATTGCTAGTGCTAATTATGGATTGAGTTGTGCCCCCCACCACCAAAGTCATTTGAAGCATGGCCCCAAATACTTGAGAATGTGACAGAAGGTAATTAAGTTTGAACAAGGGTGATAGGGTGGACCTAGTCCAATCTGACCGTGTCCTTATAAGCAAAGGGGACTGGGACATCTCAGGAGGCAACAGGGACACACTTTCACAAAAGGAAAACCACGTGAGGTCACAGCAAAGAGGCAGCCATCTGCAAGTCAGGGAGAGGTCCCAGGAGATGAAAACCTGCCAACTCCTGATCTTGCACTTGTAGCTTCCAGAAGTATGAGAAATAAATGTTTGCTGTTTAGGCCACCTAGTCTGTAGCATTTTGCCATGGCAGCATTAGCCCGCTAATGTCTTTTTTTTTTTTCTTTTTTATAAGATGTAAGAAGTAATATCATGTTTGCGTGCTCTTAGGAAATATCCAGAGGGGAAAATGATGATCCAGAAGAAGGAAGAAATGGACATTGAAAAGATGGAAGTGGACAGTATCTGGTCTTTCCTAGTCACTTCTCAGAGTTCCTCTTAGTCTTGGGCCTCAGTTATGGACCTGAATAAATCTTTCCTGATTTCTTAATAGTTACTGTAGAATCAGTAAATATAATAAGGAAGAAGAGATCCTACCAAATCAACATTTCCAGAAAAGAAGAAATTATTTTTAAGTGGAAGGAAATAAGAGGAGAGATATGAACTTCACCTTCTTCATGAGAAGTTTGATAAGACACTAGGTGGAGTTGTTCTTGTGAATATTGAAATTTTTGAGAAAATTTAGCAAAACCCAATTAAAGAAATGGAGTAAGTCTGAAAGTGAATCTTCTCTTAAGTGCCATATTTTGTATAAACAATTTGCTTACTATGAAGAGTTCTTGCCACAGGGCATGCAGTAGTTATCAAAATTAAATCATGAAGATGCAGAACAGCGTAATGGCTTTAATAAACTGAATGATGAAGAGAAAGATGGTCAAGAACAAGTTCAGGAAAAAGCAGGGGGAGAGGAAATAACCATTCAGTCTTTGCATCTTGAGATGTCTAACTATGGGCCTCAGGTAGAGTATGAGACAAAAGAATCAACACAGAGATCCTGGGGTTGGGGTGAAGGAAAATGAGTCATCTTACAACAAAGTCTCACAGTGTTCCTGGAAATTAGGAAATCTGCAAGGACTTGCCCTAGTTTGCAATAGTGGGAGAATTTTGGCATCATGAAGCTACGAGATTCGATTCATAAGTCTATTCAATTGGTTCAATATGTCACAATGAGGCAGTAGCAAAACGAGACTGGAACCCAGGACTCTGGCTGGTAGACAGGCTCTGCCCACATCACTGTATTGACGGGCTCAGTCTCAGTCTCTCTCACATGCTCTGTGTCTCTCTCTCTCCTCTCCTTCCCTCTCACATACCATCGATGACCCTTGCATGTGTCCTCCATAAATCACTCTACAGTGGTGCCCCTTTGTTGTTTTCTTCTCTAAGTACCTAAAGAAAGATCATGGCAAGAGAACCAGGGCTCAACATTAAGGGAGATAATTGAAGGTCATTCAGCTGAAAATAATTCATTTTTATCCATAGCTTCCTTTACCAGAGCATCTGGTTTCCGTTAACCAGCATGGTGTCCTCTGATTCAGACTGTGGTGGCCTACAGTAACCACATTTTTGCTCAAACAGAAAGCTAGTACTTTCTTACATCTGTTCCCGAGATGTTGGAGACTCTTCCTTGTACCACGCTGTGCTCTGCACTTAGATCCATGCAGGCTAAAACTGCATGGTGTTAGGTACTGGCGACTTTGACACTGCTCCCGGGTGGTGTTCTCCGTCTGTTGAGATCAGTCATAGAGTCACAGATTAGGAAGGCTGAAGTCAACTGCTTCATCCCACCAACTCCTGCCAGGATTCCACATGTCTATGCAGGCTTAGATTCCTTCTATTTGTAGAGATATTTTCTGCTCTTGTCCCCAGGAGGGAGAATATATTAACTCCCTAAACCATTAGAGGCTTAAGCATGCCTGTCCATAGGCACGCTTTTTCATTTTTGCTCTCGTGGATGTGTGGCGTTGTATTTTATTAGCAATGGGAACTCATGCCTCTGTTTTAAGCATAATCTCTCTGGGCCTGCTTTTAAATAAATGCTCCTCTAGTCTTACTTTCCAGTCATTTTAAAAGAAACTTATTGGTTATTTAAAAGACAAGACATGAGCCAGAAAAGAATGAGGCTAATGTGGGAAAAGTTTGGCGTGTGTAAGTGTCGGAAAAGTGGAATTCTGAAGCATGATCAGCAGTGGGTGAATTTTGAACCCATTTTTAAATGAATGACATTGTTATTCATGACAATTGCAGGAGCTCATCAAGTGCTTTCTGTGCACTCTGCCTCTGGCTTTACGTTCGTATCTCATTCAATCCTCACAGTGAATCTCTGAGGCAAATAATATTCTTACGTCTATTTTTAAAAAGCACTCTTTTTCTTTAACCTTTATTTTATTTTTTATTTTTCTGTGGTGCTAAGGATCAAACCCAGCACCTCACATGTGCTAGGCAAGCGCTCTGCCACTGAGCCACAACCCCAGCCCTTCTTATGTCTATTTTACAGAAAAGAAAACTGAGTCTTATAAAGATGCATTTGTAGGGTTCCAACAGGAAACAGATGGCTCACTCAAAATGGGTTGCATAGAGGAGGATTTACTAAAAGGACCATTTACCAAAGTGCGGGCAGGGTGTAAAAAACATCATAAGGAATCGAGCAATACCCTGATGCTAGGAACATTCCGCCATGACCACCCCTGCACCCATTACTAGAATCCAGAAGAAGAGCTGAGTGAGGAGGACCATGCACCAGGATCCCCCTTTGCAACCAGATGTAGCCACCTAGACAAAGCCCAAGAGAGAAGCTGGGGAGCAGACACTCCACCCTCACTTTCTTTTCTTCTGATGCTTTGTTCCCTGCTGAAGTTCCCTATTAGTTAAAATCAGCCAGAAGCCCCCAGTCAAAGGAGCATGTGGGTGAAAATCCAGGCAGGTCAGACAGAGAGCAAGATGGAAAGAACAGAGGGTGGATCTGGAGGGCAGAACCTTTTTCCAAGGTCATGGTGATAGGGCAGGTTACTAAGTGATCAAAGCCACTATTTGATGAGGTAGAAATTCAAATCTGCATTGCCCAACTTGAGGGCCAGGCTCTCACCCAGCATGCCCTGTGGCCAGTGGCTTTGACTTGGCAGAGAGGAAGTTTATTCCAGAAAGCATCAGCAGTATGAGGAGAGGTGGGAGGGGATGGGGGGACAGGCAATGACGTTTACTAGATGTGCAGCCTCTGACAGTACTGCCCTGAGTCTGCTCACTCCTCGAGGAGTGACCATACCAAGAGATGTGGCCCTTTCTCTCGAGTCTCCTAATATTGTTGACTTTACAATTTTCCTGATTCCATCTTAATAGAAGCCGTCCAACCTTACATTCAGAAACACTGACCTCAGCTTCAGCAGTTTGCTACGCTGTGAAGAGCTGCTGGCTTCGTAAGCTACTCATTGCTGGCCCAGGGCAGAAAGATGCTGTGAAATTCTCTATTATAATTTTCTTACTGTTTTCAGGTCACCAAACATGAGTCAAGGAAATCAGTTTTTATAACAAAACAAAAGTTAGGGAAGGTGTTTGATTTACAACAGAGTTCTTCACTCTGTAAAAGGAGTCACTTTAATACAAAAACCAATAGCCATAATATGACTGCTTTTGAAATTCTTCCATGCTGTGATCTGCTGAGAACAAATGTACATCATAGTACCAGTGGGTATGGAAGATCACAAGGTGCCAAGTCCCCATGAGTCCAAAGAGATGTCTCACAGTAGCTTACAAAACAGTCAGGAATCTTCTGTGCAAAAAGCAAAGGTGATAAATGGAACTGTAAATTGGAAAGGAAACCAAGAAAGCAGGAGCCAAGTAGAAAATGCAGAACTGAAGACATTAGGAAAGAAGTCCAGGGTTATAAGAGGACTCTCGGCTTCACTGACATATAATGCAAGAGAGCATCAGACAGAGTTACAGATTAAATTCCAAAACGAAGTTTCAATAGACAGACAGGAAGACGTGATGTAGTTTGTTTTCTGGAAATTAGCGGGGGGAGGGGGGAATGGACAATTTGGGAAAAAGACAAAATAAGAAATGAAGACAGAAGATGCAATTTCCTACCAACAGTTTTAGGAAGAGAATTAGGGAAATCAAAAAATAATCAGAAAAATAAAATTTTTAAAAAATTGCCCAAACTGAGGGGCAAATTCAGAATGGATAGTCCTGCCAAATGAAAAGTAATCAAGTGAATAAGACCCATATGGGAAAATCATTATAAACATTTATGACATAAAAAAATAGGAAGAATGGATCATAAAGGCCTCTAGGGAGAAAAACAACCTCTTCCAGGTTTTTTAAAAAAAAATCACATGGCAGAAAACAATATCTTCAAGTTCAAGGATTCATTTATTTTAGTTGGAATTTTATAACTAGCCAAAGTATCAATCAATATGAAGGCAGAATACATACATTCTAAGACAGAATAAATGTATTTTAAGACTCTAAAATTGTATCTCACTTTCACCTTTTCATGGATTGTCACATACTTAAATAACCAAGAAAGAAGAAGACCGGGATTCAGATAATTATGGATCCAATGCAGGAAGAAATAAAAGGAATGCCTACAAGATAGGGAGGTAACTACTGCAAGCATTTAAACAAAAATCTCTGGGGGAAGATTCTGTGGGGGGAATAAAAGAATAAATGGAATTTATTGATTGCTTATTTTAAAAGATACAGAAAATTAAATAAGATAGATAATAAAATGTAGATATCAGAAAAACATAATAATATAAATATAAAACAAAAACATACAAAGAAAATAAGGAAGACAAATGTTTAAGGAAAAATTTTATAGGTATAGCATAGATACAAATAGGAACACGATTAAATATTGACATAATTTTCATTTAGAGGGAGGGGTCAGGGAAGACCTGGAGACAGGGAAAGCAGTTCGAAGTATTTCAGTTATCCAATGAGAGAGAAGAATGGTTCAGTCCAAGATCATGGCAGTGGGACAGAGATAAATGGTTAAATTTTAGAACTATTTAGACAGCTCGAGAGTTCAATATCAGAGAAAAAAGTCCCAAAGAATACCCTGTAGTTTTGATTTAGAAATATGGCCATGAAATATTATTATTCCCTGAAACAGGGGCCATTAAAAGAAAAAAAAACAGTTTTGGAAAGTATAATGGTGAGATAATTTGATTCCGATGCTGAAAGGATATTCAAAAGAAAATGGCCAGTTAGCTCGGTGTATTGTGTAGGGTGCTGCAGAACACTTTTTTAACATGAGACATTTTAAGCAATAGGAAAGGGTGAGTTAATACTTCAAGCTTGAATGTCCCCGGGGCCAAGTGTCTGGGGAAAATAACTTAGAACGATAAGCAATAAACTGTATGGAATCTTCCTAAAACTATGTTCCAGGTTATTTTGATCCAGACCAGTACTTGATCTAAAAGAACACATTCCAGTAATTTCAGAATAATGAGTATTTTACTTGTGTTTCCAGTGATTTCAGTGTAGGAACTATTTTCTTGTGTTTCCTCAAACTCCACAAAGTTGATACATAGCCTTCAAGCTACCTATTATTTATTCCCCAATCCTCACAGAGAATCTCGAGGATCCTACAACAGCTCAACCAGTGTTGATCTTTTTATACCTCTAACTTCCCCTGTACCCTGCTTTCTTCTCAACCCCGTGTCACAAAATCCCCAAAACTAATCAAGAAACTCAGGACTATCATGGCAGGGTGCGGAAACAGAGGGGCTACAGCAGGCCAAGCTAGAGCTCACCCTCAGCGTGGGTGACGGAGACATTTGGACGTGAGCATCTGCAGATTGGTTTCATTCCATTCTGTAGCTTCTAGATAATAAGCCTGAAATATTAAGAATTCACTGTGGTCAATAGAAAGTGCTTTCCAGATGAGGCCAGCTTCCTGTCCACCAATGACCTCACAGGTGACACAGTTCTGGATCTGCCTGCCCCCTGCCAACCTGTGTCTCCACTGTCATCAGTCCTGGGAAGTCTGTCACCAACGAATCAAACCCACAGGAGGGTGCTGTCTTTCAATCTAATCAGACTGCTCCTTCCTCTACTTATCTTGGGAGAGGCTTCTCCCAGGGTCTAGAATCATCATGGTTCCCCACCAATTCCGGGCACCACCTTCTCAGGAGACCAGTTCATAATGAAAATGATACTTATTAGCAGAGAATAAAATGCAAATAAGTATGACCTTCAGTGAAGGAATTTCAAGTTCATGCTAGGAAGGGTGTAATGGCTGTGTCATTGCCCCATGTCACCCCAAAGAGCATGGCACCCTTGTGTCCCCCTGTCCCTGTCTAGACTGCCCAGTCGCAGCTCCCTTTGCTAGTTACCCACACTCTCCTCCACTCCTCCATATAAAGTACAATGCAGTTGGGTTCCAATTACTAAATTAAAATCACATTCTAGCACTGCCTACATGAAATTACACCCAGGCAACCCTAACTGGAGTTGTGTGTGTTCCCAAAGACCTCAGGCACATATTTCCAGACGTCTCTGGGCTTACTCCCACAGATGGCAGACCTTATTTCCATCTCACAGGTGTCCCCACTGCATTGCTATTATTCAACAGAATAATAAAATTCTATCAGTGTCTCTCAGGCATGTTGACTCAATTCCCTCCACCCCCAACACACACTCTCTCTCTTTCCCTCTCTCTCTCCCTCCCTCCCTCCCCCTCTCCTCCTCTCTCTTCCTTCCTCCCTCCCCCTCAAATCCACCTCCTCTAGTTGCCCCAGATCCATGGGAATGTGAAAACAAAGAACGTCTCATTTTCAGGTGTCAGAGTCACCAGACAAGGCAGATAGTAGTTAAAATGTTTGGAGATGGACAAAATCTGATTCAGGTTTTACTTGACAGTTTTCATAGATTTTACCCCCTTTATCCTTTCAAAATTTTCATCTTGTCAAATACCTTGCAAATTTTACTTTGATTTATAGCACAAATAGAAATTTTGCTTGCCAATTCACATAGCTGACTTGTTTCATGTTCCCTCATGATTCCAGCTGTTATTTTATCTTTCGTCCCCTCTATGGCAGGGTTAGACTATCCTTTGGGGGCACAGAGGAGGAGTGGAGCGATGTTAGAAGGCGGTGGTTGGCATGAAGCTGCCCTGGTGATTCAGTGGCCCCCTGCACTCTGTGGAGACACTAGTCCTGCAGTCTTCTCCAGGTCTCTCTGCTCTTCCCCACATTTTTAGAGGCAGAAACATGGAAATAATCATTCAATTTGGTGGCATGCAGGCAGAATGAAAGAAAGTTGACCCAAACAGATGAAAGATGAGACAAAAATAAGGAAGAGAGGAGATGGAAATAAGGAAGAGAATTGTAAGACTGGAAGAGAAGAGGAAAAGGCTATACACTGGGTCGTCTGTTCCATTTCCTTGCTCTTCCCTGCTTTCCAGTTAAGATGCTTATTTCACTTAGCCTTCTAACATGATTTTCACTTAAGGATCTTGAGTCCTGGGTGGAAGTCTGGGGAAGCTATTTGGAACTTAGCTCTTCCTCCAGCACACCCACGTGCACACAGAGACCCATACACAGACTGGGCTGGCACACCCCGGAGAAGCCACATGTGCACCTAGGAACACAGGGACAGGCAGGGAAGATGCTCCATTGCCCCAGAAGCCCTCCAGCCCAGATTCCTTCTGCAGGCCGCACATGTGCCTGCGCCTCACTCCCGCTGACACACCCACAGGCAGATGTCATAGCCACGGCATGGGAACGCAGATGGTCTCTAATTAGAGCTCCCCAGATCTGCCTTGGTTTGGCTAATTGAACTTCCCTTTGTGCAGCCTCATGAAAACTCGACTTCTGAATTGCTCGAAATAATTGAGCAGAAGAGAAATAAGGCTCGGCTCAGTAGACACCTGAGGGAGCTGAAATTTGGGAAGAAGATGGAAAAGCTATAGTCCCCCTCAGACATCTGGGTGGCGGACTCCCGGGAAGATCTGGAAATAGCACAATGCTGTAGTCCTAAGAGATGGCTGCTGACACTCAATGGAAGCCCACCACAGAAAGAGAATGAACTTAGGAACCAAACAGATTAGACCCACAACTAGTAATGCCATTTACTAACCATTAACTTGGGCAAGTTGTTTAATCTCTGAGCATCAGTTTGGTCAACAATAAAGTCTACTTTCCAATATTCTTGTAAGGATGGAGTGTAAATGTATAGACACATATATTTGAAGGTGTTCCCAAAATTGTTTCCTGTGAGCTCTCTAGGCAACAGACAGTGGTATTCGTTTTCAGATTCTCTAAACCAAATTACGAAAGACCACAAGCTCACTCTTTCCTCAGGAGAAGAGTATTATTAGTAGCTAACATTTGATGTAGGAACAATTGATTGAACAAACAGATGGGTGAATAGGTAGAGTAACTTTGTCATACTCTGCTGTCCTTAAAACCACCAATATGGAATGCTCAATTTAGCATATTGACCTAGTCCTAGAGAAATAACTTTAATAAAATAAGAGAAGTATTACAAGATTTCATTACAGCAGAGTAAAAACAAGTGACTAATGGGAAATAAGAGTGATCGGGAAAGTTCTTCAGAGCTGTGAGATGAGATGTAGGTATCGAAAGATAAGTTTGTGGGACAGCAAAAGGTGAGAAGGGCATTTGAGAAAGAAGAAAGGGCATGGGAAAGGTATAGAAGCATGAAAGGTGCTCACCTTGCCTCAATGTGTGGGCTGAAGTGGTGGAATGCAGAGGGCATGGGGTTCCAAGCCAAGTGACCAAGTGGGAAAGGTCGTCTAGGGAGCAAGTTCTCGGAGTCCCTTGCATAAAGAGCATCTTTGCATAAGAAGACATTGAGTGCAGAGAGTAGCAGGCAGGGAGGGACACGTCCCCATCCTGTCAGTGCAAGGACGGGTTCAAGCAGGAAGAGACCAAGGCCTGGTCATCAGTCTTCTCATCGCCTTTCCTACGCATTATTGCGATGGTTTCCCACAAGGCAGGGAAATGTTATACGAAGAAGGGATACACGCAACAAAAATTTATGAGGTTCCATTGGCAAGAGTTGGAGGCTTGATTAAATTTGTGGGGGAGTTAGAAGGGAAGAACCCCAGATGACTAAGAATTCAAACATATGTGACTTGATAAATGTTTTTCCACTTACCAAAATGGAGAACAGTTCCAGTTATCTATTGCTGCATAATGATTTACACCAGAATTTAATGACTTCAAATGACACAATCATTTTTATTATCATCGTTTATGGTCTTGGCGGCTGAGATACGTGGGTGTTGCTCACGTGTCTTCATGCGTTGCAGTCAGCTGCGGCTGAGGCTGGCATCCCGCAAGCCTTCCTCACTCACGTTCTTGAGAAGCTGTTGAGCAATTTCCAAATGTCACATTCTGAGCACCTACCTGGGACTTCCCCAGGTGGCCTACACTTTCTCAGAGAACAGTGGCTGGATTCCAATTTCTAGTGTGACAAGAGGGACCAGGGGAAGAGAATCGTTTTTATTATCTAGGTCTGGAGGTCACATTAGTCACTTCACTTCACTGGTCATGATAGTCTCGAAGTCCCACCCAGGTCCACGGAGGGACACAGACCCCCATCTCAATGGGCGAAGTTACAATGTCACATTTACAAAAAGATGAGATGTATCACGGCAGTCAGGAAACAGGATTTACTACAGAACATAGAAAGAGGAGCAAGTTGAGTTTGGTTTGGTACGTGGTGTTTCCGGCACCCGCAGGACACCACGCTGAAGAAGATAAGTGGGGAGCGATGAATCTGGAGATTTGAGCGTTGTCAGGTAACTGTGGTAATGGCTGTCACAGAGTAGACTTTATAGTTCTCCAGAAAATAGAGGGGGAAAGTGAAAATATTGGAGGGAAGGAATTAGAAAGCCAGGGGAGAAGAAAGGTGGGGAAGTTAACAGGAAGGAGAAGAAGAGAAGAGGAGATGGGCGTAGAGAGGCGAAGGGCATTAGTTTCTTAGGGGGAACAAAACTAAAGCTGGGGCTAAGGCAAGGAAACACACTGTCTCCCAGTTGTGTGGGCTGGACGCCTGGCATCCAGGCTTCGGTAGGGCCATGATTGCTCCAAAGCCTCTGGCAGGGGAAACTTCCTTCTGCGATCCCCAGTGCTCCTTGCCTATGGCAGCAAAGCCCAGTCTCTGCCTCTGTCTTCACGTGGCCTCCCCTCTGGGCGTGTCTGTGTCCAAGTTCTCCCTGTCTTTTCAGGACACCAGTCACATTTGATGTCGGGCCCACCCCACTCCAGTATGACCCCATTCTAACTTAGCTAATTATCTCTGCAACAACCCAATTTCCAAATGTCCCATTCTGAGGTACTTTGGCAGGGGAAGGACACAATTCAACTCATAATAGGAGGGAGGAGATGACAGGGCCAGAACCCAGGGACACCACAATGTTTGGATGAGACAAAAGAAGAGAGACCAGTGGGAAAAAATGAAAAGATACAGAAAGGAAGACATGGAACTAGGACTTAGGGATGGAAAAAGAAAGATGTGGTTCAAAAGTATTCATTTAGCGAAAGGTTACAGCAGTGTCCACTTGAGCCATGAAACTTGTGGGACCGTACTGCATAGAATGGTAGGGGGTGGAAGAAAATTTGCGGGACACTTACCAGTGCCAGGGAGGTGACCATGAGACAATAAGCAGGCCACTTCACAGACGGGAGGGATTGCACAGTAGATCCTTTAAGGATGTGGCCCCAAAGTTAGCTCTAGGAACCCGGTCTTCCTGTTAGCCAAATTCTATATTCAAAACCAGAAGGAAAATCTGAATGGGAGAGAAAAAGAACACAATTGTGGAGAGCGAGTTGGGGCTGCCATTTTAGGAGCTCTCTTGGGGTTTCTCTCAAACTGGAGAAGCCGATTCCCGGTCTGGTCCCATCCAGGACAAAAGCCACCCACCGGGAAAGCTGCTCACAGGAGTGAGAGCTGTCTGCAGATGCCCGGTGGGAGCTGCAAAGGAAAAGGAGGAGGGACCTAAGGAACTATATCAAAGGTTTGCAGGATGCAGAGAGGGTGCAGATGCCAGGAGAAGATGCATGTGGCCAGGGTGAGGCTGAGTTCAGTGCCCTGGTGCGGGAGGAGCACCAACCAGAGGAGCTTCTCCCAACCCTGCAGTTTCCACAAGTGGGTGAAGCCCTTCCTTGTGTGAGGTCAGATCTCATAGTGGTTTTTGATTTGCATTTCCCTGGTGTTTAGTGAACCTCAGCAGTTTGTCATATGCTTTGGGGGCATTTGTATGTCTTCTTTGTTGGGGAAATGTAAATTCAGGACCTTTGCCCCCTTTTTAATTGGGTTGTTTTCTTGTTATTGAGTTGTTCCTTATATAATTTGCATATTTGCTCCTTATCAGATGCATTGTTTGCAAGTAGTTTCTCCCCCTTGGTGGTCTTTCCTGCACTCTGTTGACACTTTGCTCTGCAGCAGCGTTTATAAATATATATATATACTCATGGAGTTTTTCCTGTTTTCTTTTAGTAGGTTCACGTTTGGGGTCTCGAATTTAACTTTTAAATCCATTCCAAGTTGATTTTTGTGTATAAGGTGAGATTGGTCTGATTTCCTCTTCTGTGTGTGGATATGCAGTTTATAAAACAACATTTTCTGAAGAGACTCTTCTTCCCATTGTGTATTCTCAGCACCTTTGTCAAAAATCACTTGGCTGTGAATGTGTAGATCTATCTCTGGGCTCTGTATTCTGTTGCATTGTTCTGTGTGTCTGCTTTCAAACGAGCACAGTGCTGTTTGGGGTATCAGGGCTTGGTAGTATGTTTTAAAAATAGGGAAAATGATCTTTCTGCTCAAGACTGGTTGGGCAATTGGGGTTTGTGTGTGTGTGTGGTTCCATTTGAATTTTTTTAAAAAATACTCTTTAGTTTAACACTATTATTTTAAAATTTTATAGCCTTTAAGAATATATTCCATATAGCATAACATATTTTATATAGTACATAGTACAATAAAAAATTTTAATAGAAGCATCAGTTTTTTAATCTTTCTTATATACACTTTAAAATTTCAAGATTTAAAATGTGCTTTTTAAATGTAGCTCTTTGTAAATGCTATTTAGTTTTTACTCAAATATTCAAAAATATAAACAGAACATGTTTGGTTTTTATAAAAGGAAATAAAATGAGGTTAACATTCAAAATGAAAAGCAGATTTATTTTCAAACTTGGCTTTTGATAAATACACATGCTATTCTTTTCCACAATAAAATTTAGCCAGTATTTTGGAAGAACTGGTATCCTAAGCATCAGATTTAATTGATGAAATTAAAAACCCAGGTCCCTAACCTTTACCACGCTTACAGTGTGACCTTACATAAATTGGCAATCCATCCCTGCTTTTACTTGGTAAATATCCAGGTAATGTTGAACTAGCTAAGTTTGGGCAGAAGTAATATATAGCTTGCGGCCATCATCTTTAAGTGTTCTGTTGGCTAAGCTCACGCACACACACACACACACTCTCTCTCTCTCTCTCTCTCTCTCACACACATACACACACTCACAAGCACAATACACACACACACTCTCACACACACAATGCATGTGCACATACAGACACACACACTCTCTCTGTCTTACACACACACACACACAGTGTACTTCCCATCAATTTCATCATCTAGATTAGATCATAAGACCACCTGTAGTTGCAAAGAAAGCTGGGAAAATGGGAAACAGGTTGCTTACAATTGTCTTAGGTTAAGCATGACCTGTCACGAGACCTATGCATTACCACCTGAACAAAACCAGGGCACTGTGGTCAAGGGAAAAGTGTAGCTGTGGGGTGGGAAATAAACAATGTCTACCACCCAAACTGAGCCCTTGCTGTACACCAGTTATGTGGAAAGGAGCAGGTCTAGTCGTTGACATCACTTGGTCTTTATAATACTGTAAAGTAGTTGTTTGTAAATGTCGTTTGTCCCCTATTCCTTATAAATAAGGAAGTAAACCTCACTAAAGTTTTAAGTACCTCCCCCAAGGTCACACAGCTAATGAGTGGCAGGTTAGAATTTGCACTAATTCTTGATTTGAAGTTCACACTCTTCCTACAATGTCATCCTGCCCACAGTCTTACCACCTGTCCCTGAGTCATCCCTCAGCCTATCTGGCTAGCTCTGACTTCATGTGGTTTGAATCACAAGGCTATCTCTCTAAAATCTAAGTCATATGAAATCTTGATTTAGATATGTCAAATACCTATCACAGTGCCTAAATCATAATAAGCATTGAAGATACCAATTTAACTCACCACTTCCCAATTCCCTAACTCCACCTACCTCTAAAATGAGATTCCATGGAACCCTACCCAGAAGGTTTTAAAAACAAAGATTTTAGCCAGGTGCAGTGGTGCACTCCTGTAATTCCAGTCATTTGGGAGGCTGAGGAAGAGGATCAAAAGTTGAGGCCAGCCTGGGCAATAAGAGAGATCCTATCTCAAAATAAATAAAAATCAGAACAGGGGCTTCTTGGGACTCAGCTCAGTGGTAGAGCATCCCTGGGTTTAATCCCCAGTACCACATACAAAAAAAGTTCTCATTATGATTTTGTTTCACCTATAAAGCATAGACCCAAGGACCACACCTCCAGAGAACACTGTCAACATTTGGTTCTGTGAGAGACATCAAAGCCTCAATCTGCAAGAACAGATGGAGAACAGAGCACTCATTTCTTTCACATTTATTTATTGACCACTTAATATATGAAAGACATTGTTCAAAATCCTGGCAGTTTAACAGCAAACAGGATAGAACAGTTTCCTGATATTTGAATTTCCATTCTAGAAAAGCATTAAACATACAAAGGTAATTTCGCAGAGTGCAAGTGTTACACGGAAAATGAAACAACGTAATGTGGTAAAAAAAATAATCTACGTGCTAACTCTGATGAGCTGCCTAGAAAGGACTGGGCCCGTGGCTAGTTCTCAGGGCCTCGGGTCTGGAGGCAGTATATTCTACAGGACCAGAAAGAAGGGCCTTGGTGCTGGAGGAAAATGACTGAGAAAAACATAGTAGGAAAGAAGATCTGGAAAAAAAAAAAATGAAATAATATCCGAAAGGAATCTGTGTTTTATTCATATGCAATGGGAATTTTGATGAATTTTAAATAAGCAGGGAAACATGATCCAACTTTTTTAATCGCTCTGGCAGCTGTGTGGAGGACGGCTTGTGGGTTGCAGTAGTGGAAGTGGAGATGTGGTGAGGCAAGTTGGCCAGAGCGGTGCTGGCAGAAGCTGGGTCAAGACGGATGGGTTCAAGATGGATAAACATTGTGATACAATCTACCTCTGGGAAAATTTACTTTCTCGCTCATTCCATTTTATTTTGACTTTTCAGCACCCTGGTGTTTTATCACATTCAAATGTGTGTTCTCTGATGAATGGTGGCCACGGTTTCCTTCTTACATCCTTCGCTAATTAACTCCTTACTGTGCTGACAAAATTCAGTCAGATACTTAGCATTTTCTCTTGCTTGAACAGAGGGTATCTATAAGGCAGTACTGAAGCAGTCAGGTTATGCAAATAGCTTTTAAATTCAGAGCTCCCGCATTCCTGGGGGGGTGGGGAGCCAGTCTATATCTTTTAGTAAATATAGCCTGTCAGCCTGCATAATTTGCCATCATGAGTTATAAGCATCTCCCTTTTTCTCTGAGTTCATGAAATTAATAGAAATAAGATGCTCCCATAAATTGTGTTCTGGGGTTAATCAGTGGGTTCATAATTGAAATTAGGAGGGGAGTAAGTGAGGAGAAACACATGTCACTTTGGGAAGCCTCCCTTGTAAACTTCCTACGTCGGAACCCATACTCCTTCTGGAAAACCCATCGCAGTATAACTGCAGCTGAGAAGCAGGCATCCTCCAAGTGACGTTCAGATGAGGACCATTGCCTGGCCTGGTCAGCTCTTCTGCTGACCAAGCCCCTCAGCTACCATTGCGTAGTTATCCTCAGAACAAGCTTTGCGTATCATGGCTAAGTGTCTTAAGTTGTGGCAGAAAAGGAGCTATGTGATACCAGAATGCATCTCAGCAAAAGAACTTGAATTTTTGTTGTTTCAATTTGGATAAAGATGAGTGTCCACGAAGCACAAGAGAAAACCAGGCTCCAGCTGTTCTCAGAGAAACTGAACAATGGGGAGAGCTAACCTGGACAACTTAGCCCAAACAACTTCAAGCAGGGACTCAGGGGCCCACAGATCTAGGCTTAAAGCTCTGGCTTTAAGGATTTTTGAGGGGAAGGCCGTGTTGAGGAATATTCAGAGGGATGAAAACAGATCCCCACAGGTAATCAATGCAAATGGAGCCTTCAGTCACAATACCCAATTAAAACATTCCTGTACTATTGAAGGAAAAGAAAGAAATCAGAAAATACGTAATGCTTTTTAAGTCCAGATACATTTCACCATAATAAAAACACATGCCAACTGCCTGACTTCCCACTCTAATAAGCCCCGGGTATGAAATCTAATTCCAACTGCAACAGGGAACCAGAAAGCCCTGGTGCAATTGGAGGACCTCTGCAGGTCCTGTGTTCTGAGATTGTCCCAGCAGCCAAAACAATGATTTATAAAGTCTTGGGGAAATTGTTTTTTTGCTTCCAGACTCTAAATTTCCAGTAAATTTTAAGCATCTCCTAGTTATTAAGGATTGCTAATTAGCATTTAAATATTCTCCTGTTAAATAAACATAAAAATATGGGTGAGTTGCTATTAATTACCATGCTACATTTTCAATAGCACCATACTATTAACTACTGTCTATTTTCATGGTATGGCTTTTGGATCTTCTGATGGGTTTGATAAATATTTTTGGAGGGCTGGGGATGTGGCTCAAGTGGTAGCGTGCTCGCCTGGCATGCGTGTGGCCCGGGTTCGATCCTCAGCACCTCATACGAACAAAGATGTTGTGTCCACCAAAAACTAAAAAAAATAAATATTAAAAATTCTCTCTCTCTCTCTCATATATATATTTGGAGCCCTCAGGAGCTGGAGTGAGTGTTAGGAAGTTAGGATGTCTTTCTGTACCCCACCAAACTATTGCTCATCTCTCACAGCCCCCTCCCCATGCTGCTTACGTAATTTGTCAACCTGGAAGACAGAGTCTTGAAACCACACGTCTCTGGTGCTGCAAACCACTCGCATTGTGTCTCTGTTCATCAGTGCTTCAGGGATCATCATGCTGGTCGCATACTCTGTTTCCAGGAGTTTAGAGGGCACTGACATTCAGGCAACACTGTGAACCATGAAGAAAGCTGCTCATAAGGGCCTCCAATTGCTATTTTATTATGCCTTAACTGCCCTAACAAGGAGGAGAATCCTCACCATTTGGAAGGCTTTCTGGACATCAGCCCCAGTGCACCAAACCTTTGATCTCTTGGTCAAACTGTTGATCTCTTGAGAACTCAGTTCTCTTGTGAAGTTTCCAGGCTGCTCCCAAAACAATTGGTTGCATAAGCTCTCAGAGCCAGACCCACAAAGCTTCTCTGTGTTTTGGAAAGTTCCCTAAATAGAGTTAGGTAACGATGGCGCCGGCAGGAAGACCAGGCAGACCCAGGCAGAGCGGTGCCTGCTGCTTGCCCAGCACCGCACAGCCCTGTTTGTCTTTCTCTTGACACGTCTTCCCCCCGCCCTGCCCCCTGGCCTTTCTTCCTTCCTCCTTTCCTCTCCTGCGTTTCCTTCTGCTTTGCTTTTCCCACAAACACTTCTGAGGTCTGGACCAGGCTCTGGCTCCACCAGCTTTGCTTAGGCTACTAAAACTGGTCCAGCTTTCCTTAAAACGCAGGGGGGGCGCTGTGGAACACACTGGGGCAGACCTCCGGTTGCTGGGGTGCTCCGAGGACCATTTATCTTACAATGTCCAGAACTTCTGCTGCAAGGTATTCTGAGAGCTAAGACTGAGGTTTAAAATATGTGAGACTTCATGCCAAATAATTGAAAACAAATCGTTAGTTCATACTGAGATCTTGCTATTTTCCACTTTTCTGAAATGCAGATAAAAGGCCTGATTCTTTTGTTTCAATAGCAAGGTTTCCTTACTAAATAACCTGAATTATTGGACACTCTAATATGTTTAGGACTTTTGAAGTAAATCTTTAATTGATTCTAGGAATAATTTGAAGCCTGTGACATTCATCCATGTAAATTAACCCAGTGCATTTTGTTTAAGAGTTTTGGTCATATTTTCTCCTCTTATTTGTAAAGTGAAAGAGTCTTGTGATATTTCATAATGAGTAGGGCCTCCTGTGTGAACAACCTAAACTAGGAGAAGTCACTGGAGCTAAGATGAATGACTTCTGTTATCTTCACTCAATTTAAGTAATTCATTTAAAAGTCACTTTTCAGAAAGAAAAGAACATTTGGCAATGGAAGTCACATGAAGTTTACACTGCAGTGAAATTACTATTGGAACAGAATTCCTGATGATTGACACATATCTACACAGAACCTCTCCCACTGTGCGCCTACCCAGTGCCAAGTCTCAGTGGCCTTGGCCCTCACGTCCACTCTTGCCTCTGGCTGCACTTTTGTTTTACCACTTGGGGTAAAACGTTTGTTAAAATTTTAAGAAACATATTGAATATATATATATATATATCTTCAAACAGGTATGCTTACTCCCAAGAGTACACAAAACATTTCAAAAGATGTGCGAACACAAATAGTTTTCAGGAAATTAATTTCTAGATACTCAGCTTCCATATCTGCTCTTTCCTGAAAGCAGTCTGCCTGGCTGGGTGCCACGCAGGGAATCTTCCCTTCCCTCCCCTTCTCTCTTCCCTCTTTAAGCCTGCCTTCGTCTAGATCAAAGACACACCCTGGCCCAGTGGGAGCTGTGCATTGTCCCGAGGTGTGACATTCTTTGGCAAAATTGTTTGACAAAGGAACAATTTAAAATATTTCAGTCATCCTGTTTAATGGAAACACCATAAACCTTCATCATATATCACACTAAAATATGCATCCCTGGCAATTCTATTTTTATACTTCATAATCATAAAAATTAAAATGTATGTTTATGGTTTTCATCACTTACACTTGAAAATGACTGCATTGGTGAATGGAAGAAAACTGTGTGTCTTCACACTCAAAGACTACAGAAAACTTTAATGCAGCTGTGAGGCTGAGCCACAATTGTAGGAAAAGACATTTTAATTTAGACATGAATTTTGAGGATAGGGATTAATTTTTTAATTTTTTTTTTAGTTGTTGATGGACCTTTATTTTATTTCTATGTGGTGCTGAGAATCGAACCCACTGCCCCACACAGGCTAGACAAGCAGTCCACCACTGAGCTATAACCCCAGCCACGAGGATAAGGATTATTAAAAAATAGAATTCAAAAATTTTTTTCCTACATAGGCTTATGAAAGAGAAACCAAAAAAATGGATTTTCAAATATAAAAGTATATTACAAATATAAAAACATATTACATAGGTATAAAATTCTAAGGTACAAATGGAATAAAAATGTAATTTCAAGGAGAGAAGAAAATATTTAAAATGTCTAATTGTTAAAGAAATGTGTATGCCTTCAAATATAGATGATAGGGAACCAGCGCTCAGTGGTGGGGCATCTGCCTCGCATGCTCAAGGCCCTGGGTTCCATCTACAATATGGAGAAAAAGAAGATGATAGTGGATATAATATTTGCTCTAGGTACATTTAAAAGTGAGGTGACAGTTTCACTTCAAAATTTCCATTTAAATTGCAAAAAACTCTATCATTTGAAACTAGTAAATTTCCAATTAAACATTTTTGTGGTCAACTGAAATAAATGTAAGAGAGAACTGAATCTGTCAAAATCCTCCTCAGGGGTATGAGAACGTAACAAAGAAGATTCCTCTCTGCCTGTGAAGCTTATGTTCCTCAAAGAGCTCCGAAGGATAGGGTGAGTTCTAGGCGGTGTTACCTGTTCATACAGGTGATGTCTTGTCCTATCAGAAGGCTCCTGCTGAAAACAGAAAATTCAGATTTACTTATTTCCCTTCCAGCCTAAGCAGAGTTAAATTTCTAAAATGGCAATAATACATAAGTGGATTCCTTAGGTTACACTGCTGTCAAAAGGACCTTCCAGTATTTCCAGGAGATTGGACTAAGCTTGTGCTTCCCATGTGTTTGACCAAATGGCAGTCACCAACCAAATACTACACCTAGCTATATATTTATATTTTTTAGTTGTTGATGGACCTTTGTTTTATTTTATTTCTATGTGGTGCTAAGAATCTTATATCTAGGGTACTAACATCTTAGCTAAATAAAATCAATTTAAAATATACATCCTGGACAGATTTGAATGGGAAAGAAGAAATAAACACAGAAATCAGTCAGAATGGTACCCACGGAAGAGAGGCACTCACACACGAGATTCCCTGACAGGATATGAGGCCCTTCAGAGGTGAGAGTGTGTGAGTGTGGTAGGGGGTACTTTTCTCTGCCTACCTTAGTTTCTGCAGCAAGGGATTCCCCAAAGCTCAGGGTACCCCGAAGATCAGTGCTCTAATCTACTTGATTCACTCTTTCCTCTTCCAGGTTTAGCTCTGTTGGTAACATAAGATGGAGAACTCATTCTCTCAGAATGAGTTCTCAAGTGAGCTCTTGAGAAGGGGATAGTAAAGGGGAATAAAAAAGGCACGATACCTGGAGAAAAGTTGGAAAAATCAAAATGAAAACCATGAGAGCATATTTCACAACCTCTGTGGAGAGAAAGCCTAGTGTTATTTGGGTAGGCAGAAAGCAAATGGATTTTACTCTCTTCTATCATTATTTTCACTTGGCCACTCAACATTCGCTCCAGTTGGGCAGTTCCATCTGTTGGGTTTGTTTGATAAACCACTAGAACAAAGTTATAGAGAATGTCTTGGCAGATTTCCTTAGCTGACTGAAGTATTGGCAACTAGATTTCAGTGAAGAGCTAGCATGGGGCACAACAGCTCTTCTCATGCTCTGTAGATCCTGTTCCTGGGTACGCCCTGGAGGAAGACCTACAGGGCAGTTAATGAAGCTCCCAGGTGCCTGTTCAGCCTAGGGGCCCATCCCAGGCCTGGGACGCAGTCCTGTATTTGTAAGATTTGTAACAGTAAGATATTTTGACCACAATCAGTGAAGACCACCCTTTCCTTTCTGACTCCCCCTCCCATATCCTGCTCTCTTGTGGGGGTGACCTAGGTTTAGGTGGTGTCCGGGCCCACAGTCAGTTCTGTGTGTGTGTGAAGTTGTTGCTAGCTGTGTTGGCTAGAGTGACATCCAAGGCAACTCCTGTTGTTGTCTGAGTTTTCCACTCCACTCCTGACTGAGAGGTGCAGGGCTAAGGTCATACTGCAACGTGAAGTCCTCTAGGGTCCCGGTGCTGAGGGAAGCGTGAGACGGAGGGAGCCAGAAGTCAGCTGGAAGGAAATTCTTCCTCTCATCAGAGCATAAACCTTATTTCCCATCCATGTTTCCTTTTCATAAATGGCTGCTCACGAAACATGTTCTGTCCTGACAATAACAAAATACAGCATGTAGTTCGAAATACTTCATATGTTATTTTTTTCTCAACTAATGGAAATTGTGATAAATAGAATGCCAAAATTGTCTGAATTCCTGTGCTTGCAGAGCACAAACTGGATGCACTACTAAAAACAGCAGGTATGTCTGTACCATAAGCCACAGTCGTAGGCCCCCAACTATGAAAAATGCAAAATAAACTTCAATTGACTCCGTTAAAGGATTAAGACCGAAACATCTTTCTCTTCTCTGTTTAGAAACTATGACATAATATTTTAATATGGAAACATCCTCAAAGGACTCGTAGTAAAAACATTGGGAGAAAGTGTAATGCTATGACAGGCAGATTAATTAAAATGTTATTTTGGGGGCTGGAGTTGTAACTCAGTGGTAGAGCACTTGCCTAGCTCGTGTGAGGCCCTGGCTCAAACCTCAGCATCACATAAAAATAAATAAAATAAAGGTATTGTGTCCATCTACAGGGAAAAAAGTTGTTATTTTTGTTGATTTTGTGATATTTATAGTACTGGTCAGTTTATTTTAAAGTTATTATTTCTTGGGGCTTCTTTTCCTTCAAAAATCCTCAGGTGTTTGCTTAATTCCTGAGACTGTAGAAGCCTGGTGCCTCTCTGAACCCCATTGTTCTCTGACTCCTAAGCTCACGCCTCATCAACAGCCATGGCCTCCTGCCTCCTGCTCAAGGTGGTACCCTGAGCTCTGCCTCTGGGGTACGAGTTGTGGAACTGCCATAGTTATGGGTAAGAATTACGAACATGCGTTTCTTTTTGTTGAACAGAGTTAAACAAGGGCTCACTCTCTGAATTTCCAGATGCACTTGAGATGAAATAATGCGGAGCCAGCCTTGCCCCGCTTGAAATTAATCACTCCAGGAAGAGACATTAAACCTCTCAGACCACCAGGGCGCATAAGTGCTTTAGTGTCCTGACCTACACCCCTTCTTGGTTATTTGGGACACAAGTAAAGGTAAGTTCAGTAAATGAGGCTGTTTTATGATCCATTTAAATAATCTGAAAAGGAAATTAATACTTTTATTACTTTCTATAAGTGAAAAACTTCCTTAAAAATCTGCAAGAGTTCTTTATGTTACAGTAGATAGGACTGCTGCAGTCAAACTGCGGATCCAGAGAAGCGATGGAAGGTGAGAGAAGAGAGCCTGGCCATGCAGACCCAAATGATATCAACACCAGGGGCCGAGACTAACTTGGGGCTAAACAAAGTTGCCTCTACTGAAGTCAAAAGATCCACTCCATTACAAACTGGGAAGTGACTTAAAAAGGAAATACGTCCTGGTCTTTTTGAAAAATATGAATTTTTGCTGGGCCTATTGCAAAGGTATAGGAAAGGAAATATGGATGAATGTAGAAACGACTGGTGACCCCAAATGCACATCAGTACCGTTCGTCCTCCCATGAGAGTCTGTGCCAATGTGGTCCTCATAGCAATCCAGGAGGGAAATAAAACTATCCTAATTCTCTAGAAAAGGAAATCAAGTTTACCTCTCTCTTATCTTCCACCCTTCTCTGCCTCTTTGACTCCAGCCATGCTGATGTCTTCATGAAGCAAACTCCAGCCTCGAAGCCTTTGAACTGGCTGTTGCCTCCTCCATTTAGACCCCTGTTCAAGGTCATCTCATCTCAGGGCCCATCCCCTACAACTCTTGACCCCCTTACCCTGCCTCATGAGCACATCACAGATCTTTGTTTCGACTAAAGTGTAAATACTATGACAGCAGAAATTTTTCACTGCTATATCCTCAATGCCTAGCAGTGTCTGACCCTAGGAGACACCCAATACTTGTATGTTAGATGACAGTTGCACTGGCTCACTTGACAAAGTCAGCCTCCCTCTTACTGATTTAATAGGTACCACTCCTGAATTGGAAACTGGATCTCTAGTTCTGAAATCCATGTTGTTTGCTTTGGTACAGATTGCTGCAGAAAAGAGGACCCCTTGTAAAGGCAACTATCCTGTAAAGAAAAAAAAAATTATAATTTCTAAGATTCCTTTTAGCCTGAACATTTTCAAAAAATAAAGTTCTGTGTGTCTCAAAGTTCAGGAATTGAGTTGGCTATGGAGTTGGCTACACTGACTGACCTCTGCCTATGCACCCACAGGAGCTTAGGGCATCCCCAAGGCCTCTCGTTCTGCCAATTTTCTCCTTGGAATTAACTAGGCTTCGAGCCTCAGGTTGGTGATCACTTCGTGCCCTACAAGACAACTGAGGTCCTAAGCAGCCTGACCTCCTCTATCCAGCCTCCTGCCAGGTTGCCACTGGCCCAACCCAACCAGAGGTCAGATGGCAAGGACCCCCTGTGCTCCATACAAATGGACATTGTAGAAACATTTCTAACTTTCAATGTGATTGTCTTGTTTTTACTTGGGGCCCATTCATGTTTCTAGAAGAACTTTTCCCTGGGACTGGTTTACATTCGTTTTGGTGATTCCTGTTTTACTTTTGTTAATGGAGAGCAAATGCAGGCCTCCCAAGGAATAGCTGCAGGAATGAAGCCGTCTCTCTCTTCCTTGCACTGGCTGATGGGCCCCTCGGCCGGCAGGCCCAGCCTGGAGTCCTGGCTCCACCACTTGCTAGATGGGTGAAACTGGCACATTTGCCAAGCGAATTTGCTCTCGTGTAAAAGATGAAGGCAGGAAGTTCGTAATGCTAAGGCAGAGAAAACGACGAGGAAGGAAGTCACTGAGAAGTCTAGAGATAGCTCTGAACTTGAACCCATACAGATTGGCTTAGGTCTCCAAAGGATGGTAGGACCCCAACTGACACCTGGGATATGCTTTGAAATCTCTAAGGATTTTCATATTTTAAAATTTTCCATTCCACTTTTTGGTATAATCTCTATAGTTAAGAACTTTATGTCTAAATTTAAATTCTTATTGCTGCAATTTCAGCCCAGCCTAGTAGTTGTCGTAATGACCATAATAGCTCCCAGGCATGAGCAATGGAGTCAGACTGTCTGGGTTTGAATCTCAGCCACACGGCTCCAGGCTCAAGCAAGTTACTTAAAACTCTGTGAACTGGTTTCTTTACCCATAAACTGAGATTGAGATGACTGAAAGTTGTTGTGAGCATCCGACAAATTGATACATAAAACAATTAAAGAGTACCTAGCATATAGTAGGTGCTCAATGCATTTGCCCTAAGGATCCTGACTTTGTGCTAAGCACTATGCTGCTTCATGGGATCATTACCCAATATGCACCTTTGGAATTAACTGCATTTATCTACATTTTAAGGATGAGAAAGTTTAAAAGCAAGCTTAATAATAGAGAGTTGCTGTTTTCCATATCTTCCTGTTGTGTTTATTATGGGATCGATATGATTATGGAGAGATAAATGTTTGCCTGAATAAATGAATTATCTCCTTCTGGCTTCTCATAGAATCCAGTGAAAGATGAGAAATAACCTCATCTCTTAATACTGCCATCTTCTAGTATTCACTCACGTTCCCAAACTAAGTATTTAAATGCCAACTTCATTAGTGTTCCATTTTATTTTTCTGTCAGAAAGCAATAAAAATATTTATAAGAAAGAGAGAGAAACAGTCCTGCCTCCCGGCCTGCAGCCTTGAACTTGTCTCTCCCCTGGTTGTCTCACAAGCAGCCTCTGCAACATATTATAATTTGTGCCAATTGAAACAAACTCTCAAAATAACTTAAAAAACACAATTTTGCAATTTCTGAACCAAATAGTCTGTAAAATTCTAACAAATAACATCGATTCTACTTTATTTTCTCCTAAATATTATGAAGTTTTTCTCTAAAAAGAGGAGTATAATTTTCCTGGCACAATTTTTCCTACAGTAACGCATACTTCCAGCTCATGATTTCCTTATCTTTTAGATGTTTTCCAGTATGTTTCTCAGAAGGCATCTTTCTAGTCCTCAAAACAGACACAAATTCTCTGAATGGTGCCGCTTAAACCACTTTCTTTCCTGGGGTTGGGGCTGAGTCTCTAATCTGAGGGTGGTCTTCCACCCATCCTAACAGGTTGGTTTAAGCCAGTTTTCCTTCTAGATGCAGAATGCTCAGCTGAGGTGGCCATTTGGATGTAATGATCAGGTCCACATTTTCCATTTCTCATCTTCTACTGGCCCTAGTCTTCTGCCCCCCGGCTCCCCAGTAATTCTTTTCTATTAAGTAACTCAAGCTCTTCCTTTCACTTGGTTCAAGGATCTTATTGGGAGGAAGGCTGTGCTTGAGTGTTTCTGAACCTACTCTCTGTTCATTCCTAGACCATTCTGTCCCTTTGTACTAATCAGTCCATCTCACATTAGTAAGAAGTATGCAAGACAGTCTACAGCAAGCTCTGAAAGATAGGTCATAGATTTAACACGTCTTCTGTTGCTATATAATATTTGGTTAAAGATTGACTTTCTCACTATTCTGCTTATTACACAATTCACAATGGTTTAAATTTCTGATCGTTTACTTTAAATTTGATAATAAATTGGATATTAAATCACACACACACACACACACACACACACACACACACACACACTGGTTACCATGGGTGGTCATGGATTTGATTGTGGTAATCGTTACTCTGTGCATCTGCATATCAAATGATCATGTTGAACATCTTGAAAATACATGAATTTTACTTGTCAATGACATCGTTTAAAAAGATGGAGTTAGAGAGGTGGATTGCTCCTAATTGACCTAGAGGGATTTTACAGCATTTTGAAAGCAAGACAGCAAGATACAGGAAGCAAGTTGTACATAGTATTCCAGTTTTTTAAAAAGTGGAAAAAGAGAGGCCTCTGCTTATGTGTTTATAAGAGGTGTGGGAGGTGGGGGCATGACAGTGAGCAGCCACTCTCCCCTCCTGGGGCTGCCCACCGACCGGGCCCTCCTCACTGTGGCCCCTGCACCTCCCCAGTGCTCTTCTGCTTGATCCCTGCCTCCTTCTGTCTCTTCCTCCTGCTCTTCCTGAGTGTCACCGAGGCTCCTCCCATTTCCCCACACTCAACAAGCAGTCGCAGAGGAGAGGACACAGAGATGAGAGGCACAGTCCTTGTGCCCAGGTGGCTTTCTGGCTGGCAGCAGAGATGAACAGAGCCCTGGACCACACTGCCTGTGTTGCCAGTGACCCTGAAGCGCCGTTGTTTGTCCTTCTCCCACCGCTAGGGACTTTGGGAGACTGGGCTCTGTACCTTTGAGGACGACGGCTCGCTGCAGTGTTTTCACCTCCCTCCCTGCCCTCCTCGGCTTGCCCCCACAGAACTGGGGGTTTCATCACCAGCCCTCCGGACAGCTCATGGCCTGAACCTAGGGCGAGCGGGCGACTTGCCCAGCCACGCAGCTTGTCAATGGCAAAGCCAGAGCAGAACCCAGCCTCAGGCTCCCGCCCCTGCTGTCAGACACCGGCTCGGCTCTGAGTGGGCTGGATTTTTCCACATTAAACCATAGTAATTCTATACTCTCTAATGGCTTGGTGTTTCCCTCCAGTTCCACGGAGGGGGACAGCATGCCCCAGAGATCTGAAGGCAAGATCCATACCTCTCTTGACAGAGCAGACAACTTCTCCAGGGTCCATGTCAGTTTGTGGAAGATTTGCTCTGAGAGCCAGTGACCTCAGGCGGGAGAAGGGGTTCTGAGTCCATTAAAATTCATGCCCAGAGTCTGATGGATCACGTGGGAGCTGCTGTAACTGAAATCACTCCTGAGGTCACACTGTGTGTTGACCCCGGATTCCCCGTCACAGCGGGGACGGCTCAGATAAACAGTGGCGAATTCAGGGAATCCTGAGCCAGAGAGAAAAGAGTCTGTCGGGGCAAAGGAAGAAGAGTCTACCCCCAAGGTGCAGAAGACAGTCAAGAGAAGCAGAGAGGGACAGAGACCTTGTGGTATCGGCCTTTCCAGGGGTAAAAACAACACCCAGATATTCCGTGGCCAAGAAGAGGACGAAGTCAATGAAAGGGGAAAAGAGAGAGAGCGGGGAAGAGAGGGGGGACAGACAGCGGGAGAGAGGGAGGGAGGAAAGAAGGAGGACGGAAGGAAGGAGAGGAGGGGAGGGGGAGACAGAGAGAGGTAGAAAAGGTAAGAAGGAAACTGCTTCACCAAACTGATGCCTGTCAGATAAAAGCCTGGAGCCATGAACTCCGCCAGCATTTCTAGTGGGGTTTAATACAGCTCTGCCATCATCTTTTCTTCATTCTTTTAATGACATACATGCCCGAAGTGTAGCCGTGGAGCCTCTGAACTCTGTATATTTCTGTAATACACAAAGAAAACAGCCGTCACATCCATTTTAAGGAACTTTTAAATACATTACAGTGAGGTCTATAGGCCCCGAATCTAAAGGGACCAGCACAAAGCCTGTCTGTACATCATCTGTGAGGGGCCTGAATTCCAGCCAAGGCAGATTTTTTAAAAAATAATAAAATAAAATACTGTGTTTTTCTAAAGGAACATTATATTTTTAAACTGGAAATAATTGTATTTTGTATCTTATGTGGCATCTGAAAGTGATTTAGTTGAACAATGTGGTTTCTGATTGGTATTTGAATTGGTTCCAGAACATTTTTCATAATAACCATCTTAAAGATCCCAATTATCTGATCCTCTTTCCCCCTTCACATGGTTTCATAGGAGGTTTCCAGAGAAAGAGAGCGATCTGCAGGGGCTGGCGGGCGCAGTTAGCTGAGCAGGGCTGGCGTGCGGGCCTCAAATGAAGGGCCTGCTCGTTAGCCTAGTTGTCCAGGACGCATTTATGGCTCCATAAAGGAGGCCTTGGCATTACCAGGATAACTACTTACTAAAACAAGCCCATAAAACCAAAGGGTCGCCTTGACTCAAAGGCAAACAGAGAACTTTTTTTTTTTTCCTTTTAGTGTTAACATGTAAAACTAGTAAAGTGTATTTAGATTTCTATAAAATCAGCTCTGGGTGCAAAAGGGATGGTTGATTTACCGGCTGGGCAGCAAAATCAACTCCCCAGGCTTACAGAGGGGCTAAGGAAAGTCGTCCTGTAGAGTACGAAAGAAGGCTCACGGGTGAAGGCCTGGACTCACTTGCCAGGTACAGATGTCCTGGTGTTCTGGGTGAGAGAGCATACTCAGGAGTCCGACAGCAGGCTGCCACCGCTCGGCTCCATGGGGTGACCCTCGGCAGTGAGCCAGACTCTGTATGTTACGTCCGTCCAGTGGAAATTATGTCATACCTCTTTGACGGGCTCACTGGAAGAAATGGATAAAACAACATACATGAAGGGCTTAGCACGTACCTGGTAGGTAACGGGGCACACAAAGGATGTGGCTCTTATCACAGTAATGGAATATTTTATTGCAATAACAGTAGTTTTTATTATCACGAATGTGAATAATGGGATTAAACTTTTAAAACATTGATAATTATATCTTTTTTTCCATTGGAATCTCTTCATTCCATTTCACTTTTTAGCTGACGTTGAGTGTCTGTGTTTAGGAGGTGCGATGGACATTTTGACACACACATTGCGGAATGACTAAATCTAGTGACTTAACTTCCCATTACTTCCCATACTTACCATTCTTGTGTGTGGAGAACACCAAGAATCTACTCTGCTTGCAGTTTTGAAATGCACAACGCTTTGCACTTTGACCCATGGCTACCCTTTCTCCCTGGCCCCAGCCTCACCACTGTTCTGCTCTCTGTTTGTGTGAGTTCAACCTTTTCATCATGATGTGGATGTAACTGGAGGACATGATGGTGAATGCAATAGGCCAGGCCCGGAAGGACGAGAAAGGGCAGGCTTGTTTGTGAACTCTCATAGGGAGGAAGCATTCTGGGGACACTAAGTGTAGCGCTGACACTATGCTAGGCATCTGAAATAGTAGAGTTCCTTAATTCTCTCAAGGTAAAGTTCTTACCTAAGGTGAAGAATCTGGTAAGTGGCTGAACTCAATGTAGGGCTGCCAGGTTTACCAAATAAGACTGCAGGGCTCGGGATGTGGTAGCGCGCTCGCCTGGCATGCGTGCAGCCCGGGTTCGATCCTCAGCACCACATACAAACAAAGATGTTGTGTCTGCCGATAACTAAAAAATTAAAACTCTCTCTCTCTCTCTCTCTCTCTCTCTCTCTCTCTTTAAAAAAAAAAAAAGACTGCCGGACACCCAATTAAATTTGAATTTCAGATACACAATAAGTAATTCTCATCCCCCTCTGCGGTCTTGAACACGTGGCCCTCAACGTCATGGTGAGTATTACTATGCACGCACCTGGTAGGATCGTTCGTCACACTCCCTGGAGGCCTCAACATGGCACAGTGTCACACTCCAGTCACATGGTCACCCCTAATAGTAAGGGAGTCTGGAAGTGTAGACATCTGTGTCACAAGAGCAAGAGGAACAGGCATAACTGAACAGCTCGCAACCTCAACCATACACAGGGGCAGTCCGATGATGCAGCCCTGGTGAAGGAATCTTAGTTGATCCCAAGACCAGTGGGAATCCACTGAGGGGACTTAAGTAAAGAGCAGAGATGTGACTGGATTTGCAGTTTGAAAAGAATCCTCTAGCACCCAATTGGAGTAGAGGTTAGAAGTATATAGGAGTGGTTGGTTATAGGGAGATGGGTTTCAAGGACATGAGAACAACCCAGGCTGGAATCCTGTTGGCATGAAGCAGAATGGCGGGTGGTGCTGGAGCCAGGGAGGAGGAGGAGGTCAGCTCCATGCACCAAACCGACACCAAGGAGGAAGAGCGAGTGCAGAATGGGCCCGTTTCCTCTGCTGAGCTGTTTTCTCCTTGCCGTTACCAGAATCGCCTTAGCTGCTTTTGCATCACTAGGCTTCTTGAGCAGCAGCAGGAAAAACAAAGAATCAGAATCATCCTAAAGAAGTCACTGGATTTGGAAAACGTCATCAGAAGGGCTTTTGTGGCCCCTAGGCAAAATCGCCAGGGTCTGAATGGGTTCAGCACAGCCTGACATTAAGAAAAAAGTTAAATAAAATAAAGTTAGAAACCACCCACTGGAATGTGATAGGGCAGGGAGTCAGCAGACACAGAACGTGTGTGTTACCTTTTTATTGTTTTCTTATACATAAAATGAGGGCAGTAATACCCAGTCCTCCTACCTCCTGGGACTTCACTGTTGTGAGAAGCAAAGGCCAGAGAGATCACAAACTCAGAGGAGCACAGTGGCTCCTGTTAATAGGGCTCCCTGGTGTTTGAAGTTTCTATAATTGCTTGACCCAGCTATTTAAGAAGAAGTCCATCAAAGTATTTGCACACAAAGTAAAGAATTGCGTGTTCAAAAAGCCTGTTGGTTCTTTTCTTGTTTTTACTGCTACCTAATATAACAGTAAGTGAAAGCGATTTTCCTAGTGTAAAGGGCTAACCTAAACAAACACAAGATACATGAGCTTGTTATTCAGTGCACAATGTAATTGGAGAGTTGAGAGTTTGGTGGTTGGTTTTATTGGTGTAAAAGAGGGAAACTATTCAACTCTAGTTGGAAATGATCTTTCCAGTGGTACTGAACCTTGGTTTTTTCCTTTAGTCATCTAACAAGCTGAAAATAGTAACAGGTAACACTCCCTCAAGGCTGGGCACTGTTCTAAAGATGTGTGTTTGTGTGTGCATCACGCACATGTTTATATGCACCCTCACCATGATCTCATCCTGAAGATACCACTATTACCGTCTCCATTGCAAAGACAAGGAAACTGAGGCGCTGACAGGTTCAGAAATTCGCCCACAGTTACAAACCTAAAAGGTAGCTGTGCCAGAATTCAAGGTCAGGAATTGACAGACCACGCCCTTCAACCCCACTGTGCCGCCTCCTCTAAACATAGGAAATGCTCTGCCGTGTGCTGTGTTCTGCTCCCAATAAGACCTCACTCAGATTCTGACGATTGCACTGTTTTCTCTAGAAGACTTTCCCTAACAGCACTCTGATAAATTACTCCAAGAATTACCACTCACTTGGCCCACAGTTGCTAAAGTCAGGCTAGTAAGATAATCCCAGATGGGTGGGAGGACTGGAAAATTCCACAACCAACTGCTGTCAGCTAGAGCCCTATCCAAGGGGAGGGGTCACTGCCAAAGTTGCTCCTTCAAGATGGTGACTTTGGGGGCCACACGTGTGCAGCGGAGGGGAAGAAGCATCCTGTCCTTCTTTTCCTGCTGCCGGTGTCTTATCATGGAGAAGGCAGCTGCTGGACCTGAATCCTGGAAGCCAATCATATTCTCATTGAACTAAGGGGGAATGACAATGAGTAGGACAAAGGAACAGAAAAATAGGAAGGAGGAGGCAAGAAATCGCAGAGGTGGGAAAGTCCAAGAGGAAAGTCAGGGCCTTCACTCCTCAAAGATCCAGGGAGCCGCCGAAGGAAGCCTAGCAGCCTAGCAGGGGGTTTCAGGGTTAGGGGAAGCACTGCATTTCAGCTCAGGACTTTCTGAGCTTGAGATATGAGGCACATTGAATAGGAGCGTTCTATAGGTAAAGGAAATAAAGTCTGTGGTTCAGAAGAGGGTCGTGGACTAATCTCAGTCAGTTAGTAGTTGAAGTCACGACTACCAGTGGATGTACAGAAGAAGGAGAGACAGTAGAGATGGGAACCCCACGGGATGGTCACATTCGAGGGTGGGGGATAGAGGAAAGATGAGCTGAGGACAAGCAGGGGGAGTTGCATGAGCAGGGACCTGGAGAAGCCAAGGGAGGAGGCAGCAATGTTTCAAAGGGTGTGGGCTGACGTGTCAGGCATCTCAGAGGGTGAGGTGAGGTGAGGGTTGCGAGTTCCTCCCGGTCTCAGTGGAGATGCAGGGCCAGCTCCTCCTCCCAGAAGTGGAAGCTGGTTGGGAAATCAAATGAAAGAGCCAATGAAGAGTCTTCTGAGCAACGACAGGCACAGGTAGAACGTGGCTACCGTTCTGTTCTGCCCGAGTGTTTCTCCAGGAGACTGGAAAGCGGCATGGAGTCCTGCAGCCCTGGTTTCTCTGACAGCCTCTTGAAGCAGATCAGGGTGACAGATGTCCCCTCAGGCAGAATTTCATTTAAGATTTAAGCTCTCAATTTTTAGGTTATTTTTCCAAATCCCCAAACTAAGCAAAGTGGTACACCGGATCCTCTTTGGGGGCTTAGTTATCTAATGTAAAAACATACAAGTGTCCCCAAATGCAGGTCTTATGTGTATTTGAGCACAGAGCCACTATTTGAACTGGGTCTTTTCCATTGTTACAAAACCCAGATGATTCCACAGGTTGAAGGGAATTTTCAATCATTACTTTAATTTTCCTCTTGGGTTTATCAGTACATTTAATTCCTAATAACCATGCAGGCTGGAGGGTGTTGTTTGAGAGGAGGATGTTCAAAAGTACTCTGCTCTGTAAAGATTCACCCACTTGCCTTTTACCAGTTTTATGGTCCCATGGTCTGCGGTCTCAACCCCTCCTCTTACTTTCTGTAGGGTCTCAGATGTGTCGCCTGGCTTTTCACAACCTCAGTGGCCTCACCTGTCTAAAGAGGACAGTGAGCAAGATTCTCAGGAAAATCCCATGTTCAACACCCGGCGTTGGCAATCATTTCCTACAAAGAGCCCTGTGACAGACACTCTTGGCCTTTCGGCTCCATGGTCTTGAATGCAGCCACTCAACTCTGCTATCACAACACTGAGGCAGCCACAGGCAACATGTGAACAAACGATCATGGTCGTGTTCCAATAAAACTTTATTTATAAGAACAGACACTGGGCCAGATTTGGCCCACAGGCAATCATTTACCAACCTGTGTTTCAGACTTGAAAATGAAGTGCTTCGATTTACAATTTTAAACTGCTTAGAATAAGCTATTATAATGTTCATATCCCAGGAAAGGCAAATTATTCAACTACTGCCAGTCTCCAAGTGTCAAGAATCATAAAATTTATCTCACACAACGAGATTCGTATTTCATCAGTAAACGATCTGGTCCCTCAAAAGTTAGATGAGAAAGACTAATGCAAACCTAGTTGAACTTAAAAATCTATCTCGATCCAATAATGTTAACAGTCTACTCAAGAAATATTTAATCCAGGTGTGGTGGGGCACACCTATAATCCCAGCAGCTCAGGGGGCTGAGACAGGAGAATCACAAATTCAAGACCAGCTTCAGCAACTTAGTGAGGCCCTAAGCAACCCAGTGAGATCCTGTCTCAGAATAAAAAATGAAAAGGGCTGGGGATGTAGCTCCATGTAAATTGTCTCTGGTTTAAATCTCCAATACCTCCTTCCCCAAATAAATGTCTTATATCATTTTGTTTAAAATTCCCAGTATCTGAAAGCCTCCCCTCCCCTGCTCAGTGACAGTGATGTATGTGTGAATGAGGAGGAGTGGGTAGGATGTATGGCACCTCAAGGATCATACACATTCTAGGAGCAAGTCCCCTTCCCTGTCCTGAGGGCCCCCTCCCTGCCCACACAGGTGCTGCTTGCCCTGCTGGCACCAACAGCTGAGGTCTGTGGTCAGAGCCATTTCCATGCTCTTGGCTGGGGCTGGGGCTGGGGCTGTGCAGGGCTTGGGAGTGACCCTTGGCTGACCGCCTCACCTCAGGTGCTGTTGGGGTTGGAGACCCCCCTGAGGTCTGGCTGTGACTGCCATCAGGCCTGGCTGGAGGTCTGATGTGCACTTGTGCTGCAGAGCCATCTGACCCCAGCACGGTGACACTCTTTTGCCAAGTTTCCTAACTGTGCTGTCAGCTCTTTCCAGAACCTATCTACATAGGATCCAAGCTTGGCTCAGGGATGACAGGCCTCACAGCTACCTCTGCCCGAGCTTGTTGTGTTATCTGGTAGGCACAACCCTGACCCAGCTTGGCTCCGAAGGCCTGTGTGCCTCCTGCCCAGTCCCAAGCTGTGTCTTGGAGTTTACTGCCCCTGGCAGTAAGTACCTGGGAAGGGGGACATCTGTGCTGCTCTCTCTCTCCCTCTTCTCCATCTCACAACCTCTGCAGCTAGAAGGAGTCAGCTTTTCTTGCAGGGCCCCTCCATCCTCCTCTTTAGCTGCCATGGAGCCGACCTGGAGAACACAGCATGAGAGTCATCTTCTCCATGCCAGAGGGGTTCTCTCAGCACCCTTCATGCTAAATTGGTCATTTGCTAAAGGGAACAAAGAAGGTATTAGAGGACACCTTTTTCAGCAATGACTGGCTGGCTCTCAAACCTACTCCTTTGTTCAAAATCTATCTTATATGTCAGCAGCTATTCTTTCCATGTTGATTTCCTTATGCAAAAATATATAATCTTCCCTCAAACTAATGGATGGATAGATGGATACATCTGGAGCATCAGGATGAAGAACTTATATTCCAAGAGAGAAAAAAAAGAGGAAGGTATATTTCCAAAATATAGCATTTCTAGTTAATTGGTAATTCATTCTGAAGTCATTTGGTAGTCCACGAAGACCACTAAATAGAGGGAGGCTCTTGAGAGTGCCAAGCTCGGGTAGGTGGGTTGCTAAGGATGCATAAGGGGAGAAGAGCAGGCAGAGGCCAGCATACGCAAGGTGGGCATGCTGCATTCAGCCACAGGCAGAGGGAAGAGGAGGAGAGCTCCCAAATGCATTTCCCAAGTGTGTAGTCCAAGGTAACCATGGGAGAAAAGCAGACTGTATAATCAGACTGCAACCCAGCAAGAGGCCTAGAGGAGAAGACTGAAGAATGAGCTAAAGCTATGACTGTGCAAGATCTAAGCACTGGACCTAAGAGTCAGCAGTACTGGTTGACAATACCAGAGGACAGAGAACCTTGTTCCAAAAGGGGGTCCCTGGGAAACTCCCTGGACTATGGGAGCAGATTCAAAATCCAGGAGATGATGGTGAGGGGCCCAACAGAATGCTCTAGGGAGAATTAAAAAGCATCTGGCAAGAGAAACATACTTTAAAACATTTAAGAACTAGCTAGAAAATTTATATTTGATTATAAGATGGATAATTGCTCATAATCAGAAATTTAGACCCTCAATTTAAATGCCATCTCACTACCTACAAAGCCATGGAAAATCCATAAGTAGTGTACTCTTGACTTTGAAGTGTATTAGACATTTTCAGAAGTATATTTCATTCCTAATTGTACCATCCCGTGGCTGACATCAGCATTTCTTGACATGCACTGGCTGATAAAGAGATGGACGCAGGATTAGTAAAACACGCCAACCCAGCATTGAAGTGCCCCTCAGAGAGTGGACGATCCCTTCATCTACTGGCTACACACAGGACAATCCTAGGACAATCCCAGGCACTCGGGGATGCAGAACAAAGATTACACTGATTCCTGTCCTCGAGGAGATTAAGGCCTAATGGGAAGGAAATAAATACATAAAATCAACATAAATACATACAGATGTGCACAGCAATTACAAGCGGGAGATGGTCTATGGAACCAAGAATCAAGCTGATTAGTTGAAGAATGGTTAGGTAAATCTCAAAAAGATGTGTAAAGGAAATAGGGATTCCAGGTGGTTATCAATGTGCTTTCAGAGAGAATGTTACTTCCATGACACTTCTTAATGTCTAAACTTGTAACATGCAATCTCCAGTATCCAAGAAACTTTGTTTCTAACATACATTTACCACCCAGTACCCAAAATGACTACTAAGTTTAAGAATGGATTAACAACTCTTGTGCATTGCTACTTCTCTAATTAAAAAAATAATAATAATTCAGTATGAGGAAGTTTACTACAGTGTGACAGCAAAAATATGTATGATGAAAGTGTACAGCAACTTGAACTTGTCACCCACCGGTGGTGGACAGTGTAGGCTCTCCCTCTGAAGCCCATAAACACCATCACACGGTGGGCATTCTGTGAGTACGTTTCTGTGCACTGGGACAGTGGCAGAACACACTGTGACACGTTCTGAGGCCTGATATGAGCAGGTCCTCAGCTGTGGGCTCTCTTGGACCTTCCGTTGTGGCTTTTCCAGGCCAAATGAACCAGGAGGGCCGACTGTCAGTGAGGAGCTCAAGGCATAACTTCCGCGAAGGGGAGGGATTAAGACTAGAGGAAAGTAAGGAATCAAATCCTTTGTCCAAAGAGGGAACCAGAAGACACATCTCACTTAAGGGGGCGGGGGGGGGGGGGCAAGAACCAGAAGTGAAAAGCTTTACTGCAGAAGAGCCTAGAAAGAGCTTTGGAAGGGCTCTGGAATTCCACAGGCTGCGGCTGTCATTTTCCTTGCCAAAAACCCACCCAGAAATTCTTAAAGAAAAGAAAGAAAGAAAAAGAGAGAAAAGAAAAAAAGAAACAGAAATAAAAGCCCATTGGGACCGAACACATTGACTAATAATTCTTGAATCCATCTCCACAATATTATTCATCCCCGCCAAGGTCAGCTTTGGTCACGCGTGGCTGGAGGTCTGGGCATGCAGTTCCCAGTTTTATTTTTACAGTAGTTATGGAGCCCTTTACATTTCCAAGGGCCCCCCTGTCACTTGTTACCCACCCGTCCAGACCACCCACCCACGTTCCCACACACACACTCCCAGACACACCCACACAGACCCGGATTCTTTCAACCTCAGGGTCCCGGAACACTGCTGCTCCAGACGACTTTGCTTTACGCACTTGGACTACCCCAAAATAAGTTTCCCTCTCTGGGGACCAATCTAAGGCTCTTACCACTGGGCAAACATTTATAGAGCACCTACTGTGTGTGAGGCACCGATGGATGTAGGGGCTGTAGGAAGCTCTCCAGGAGGCCGAGAAGCGCGAGCGCTCTACTCTGCTGAGCAGGCCCCTTGTTTTCTTGTGGGAGACACGTACGTGTGGGAGGGGGGACGGAGTGCCCAAATCCAGAGGCCATTTCCCCTGCTGCCCGTGTGCCCTTCCTGACTTTGCTTCTCCTCCCCCTGGCCCACTCTTCCTCCCTGGCTCTTCATCTTGTGCTGTGTGTCTCTCCTCCCTGTCCTTCCTTCCTTCCTCTCTTTTCCACTCCAGCAAAACCTCCTTGGGAGGTGCCCGAGGTGGAAGCTCTCGCTGTGCGTTCCCTGCTCCCTGACAAGCCCTTCATGGGAGTGGGCCCTGTGGCCACGGCCAGCTCTGAACACACAGAAGAGGGATGGTGCTCGTGCTGATTCAGAAAGACTGACTTTGAGGAAACCCTAACCCTCCACGCCCCCCACGCTCCCGCTCAGGGAGAGGAGGAGGCCTGGCCACCGGCAGCCACTGCGTGGACCTCAGCCTTCCCACAGCCCCAGCCAAGCCCTCCAGATAATTTATGAGGTGTCAGGAAATTCTGACCACAAGGTCGGGATAGAAGGGTTTTTACACTTTAGCTGCCATAAAAGAGAAACAATTTAATCCTGTCTTTCGCTGGCACTGTCTGTTTTCACAATGAACAGGGGAGGGGGTCGCCTGGAGATTATTTGTCTAAGCACAACGACCAAGACTGCTGCGAGATGCTGATTTCGACCCTGGCTTCCTTCTCCTCCCTTCCCAGATGGCCGGGCACTTGTCTTTCTTACTGTACCAAAATGGGACGGGACCGTTCCACCCAGGCAGTCGCCCTGTGCCAGAGAATAAACTAGATGCCCGGTGGCTCCGTCCTCCACTCACTTTTAGTGGGAAAAGGGGTTCAAGTCAGAAAGGGGCAGGAGGAGCCCTGTTCTTGTCCGGCCCGTGGTCCCGCCAAGCCGCGGTCTTGAGTCTGCAGCAGTGTGTTCCTTGGCGGGAATCACGGCCTCCTGGCTCTTCCCGCAGCTGCAGCACCATGGAGGTTCTGCTGAGTGGCCCAAAGCTCTGCGGCCAGGGAAACCCAGCGTCCACTCAGAGAAACATCAAGGCAGCAGCTCAACGCTCCTCCCAAGGCCAGTCCTCTCCCCAGCACCATGTCCCCCAGGCTCTCAGCCGGCCCAGAGGTCATCTCTGAACCTGAGTGGACAAAGGGTTTCACTGTGGGGTGCTCACGGAAGCTCCCAGAAGGAGAGGGCTCCCTGGTGCTTGGGCCTAAAAATAGCAGGCCTTCCCGGCTGATTCCTGTGAACTTCGGCTGAAACACTCCTCCTGGATTTGGCCACCTGACAGGAAGACAGGGTGAAACACAACCTATTCCATCAACCTTGGAAGAAGTAAAGCCAGTTAAATAGAATGAAGTGAATCTCTGTATACTAACAGGAAATGACCTTTAAGAAACATTAAGATCAGTCTGGTGGAATATTATGCTGCCATGTGTAGGAAAAGAAGCATCTACATAGAAATTTATACTCAAAAAGACTCAGTCAAAGAATGCAGAGGCTGTCTAAGGGGTTTCCTTTAAAGAAGAGGACTAGACACCTGGGTCAGAGTTCAAGTGGAGATCTTCCCACCATGTTTTGGGGGGTTTTCTTTCTTTCTTTCTTTTTTTTTTTTTTTTGAACTCTTTAAACCAAGAACTCATATTGCCTTCATGGGACAGTTTTTAATTTAAGTAGAATCCCACAGAACTGTAATGAGAAAGGGGAGTGAAAAAGGAAGCCAGAGAGTAAAGCTGAGGACGTGGCTCACTGTTGGGACAGTCCCATCTCCAAAAGCCACTCCCATCCTGCTAAGTGAAATGAGCCGGTCCCCAAACACCAAAGGTCAAGTGTCACCCCTGATGTGTGGACGCTAACCCACAATGAGGTGGGGGGGGATAAAAAAGAACAAAAGCCACTCCCCTGAGCGACAGCAGAGAGCTCCAGGAGGGAAGGGGGGAAATTCCTTACTCTCCTGTGGGTGAGAAGATTACCCCCCAACAAGGACTTGAGTCAAGGAGATGGAGCCTCCCGCATTTTAACATCCAAGAAGCCTCAGTTTCAAGTCAAACCGGCTTGCTCCCGGCTCTGAACAAGCCGAGGCTTCTGCAGCTCTGATGTGCTGCTCGCCCAGTGATCATTACCCATCTCACCTCCAAGCCCAGTAGTTGGGAGAAAGTGCACCGAGCCTTGGCCATACGGCACATGGCAGTGCCAACATTCTCTGTGTTCACCGTGTGAATGATTTTCTCTCTTGACCACAGTGTTCTCATCTGTAAAGGGAAAGATCTGAATGAGATGCACTACCTGAAACTGCCTTAAATTGGGGCTGAGGCCCTGCGTTCAATCGCCAGCACCTCCTACCCCAAGCCTTAAATTCTACAGATCTCTGACAAACATGGTCACCATCTCCTCTGTGTGGGTGGCATTAGGACCTGCTGCAGGCATCTCAGAGATTCCCCCCATGCCTCCACTGGACCTTCAGGTGAATGCAAATACCAAACTACCTTCTGTCTGACTTCTTCCGTTGTTGTGGATACTTGGACTTCTTAATAAGGGGGAGAGTTCACCACAAACCTCAAAAACAAGCAGGGTTCCTAAAGTGCGTTCTGTTCAGCCAGACCTTTGTGCAGAAGGAACTACTGCATTGTGAGCCCAGCCTTGGAGACTGGCATGGCCCCAAGACTGGGATGGAGGGGGCGATGCCAAGCCCATTATCTCAGGGCAGAGGTTGGCACTGATAGACAGCCAACACCACTAAAACAAAGGCCCCCTTCCCGGGCTCCATCCCACCATAGCTATCTGGGACATCAGAAAGAACTGTGTCCCTGTCAGGGAGAACAGCGCACTCTGCTAGAGCACCGTAGTGGCGCCCTCAGGGTCCTCGTGAACAGAGATGGAGAGAGAGAGAAGGGCAAGCGAGCTCCCAGGAGGGCAGCCCATCAACCCACTCTCCTCACAGGTAGGGAAACAGGAACTTGCTGGGTGGGCAGCCAACCTGAAGATAGGGACATCTTGCCGCAGTCTGGCTGGGCACAAATCACGAGCAACTCAAGCAGGAACAAACTTTATTTCCAAACTCCACCAGCACACTCCCCGGGAACTCTCGCCACCCACGCGGCTCCTCCAGGAACACACCACACACCAACCGGAACTCCCACCACCGGAACTTCAGCAACCAACGCAAACGCTTCAGGAATCCCCGCGAGAGCTCAACCGGAACTCAAACGGGAACTCCGTGAGAACTCAAAAGTCATCATCTTAATGGCTCGCTGGCGTGGCCTCTCAACCACTACTTCTGGCAAAAATGCCCTGTGTCATCCCCACTCGGCTGTGGCCCTCAACAACATCTGAGCTCATTTTCCCCTGTGTGGGTCATAGGAAAATGGCCAAGAAGCTGTGACCACTCTCGGAGATTGACAAGGAACCCACTTCCGGCTCCCTGAAAGCCACACTTTTCTACACCAACAGACGATGCAGTCCAACAGCCCTGCAGACAGTGAGCCTAAAAGGACCCACAAGGGGAAAGGTGGAGGAGAAAGCAGCCAGTGGGTGAACCCCATGGGTCACCTAGTGCTCAGGAATCGCCTCGGGCGTTAAACAGCTCTTGTGGTGTGACTAAGGAGTTGTGGGATGTGGACACTAATTTTCTATTCAAATTATTGCTCTAAAATAAGTGAGAGATGTTGTGAAATGCTCAGACCCCTTGTATTTATTTTAACCTACTTCTGCACTCACTTTATGGTGATTCCATATGATATGATTATGGCCGAGGCCACTCCTTGAGGAAGTCAGCCATGATTTCCAAGGAGTTCTTATATTTAAGAGCGAGGAGCACACATAACCACGTATTCCTGAATCTGTTTTTAAGGAAAGAGATGTTATTAGACTTCTTGATGGGATTATTTGAAAGGTGCATCAAATCATTGTATATAAAATGTACCTGCACAGATAACATATTAGAAGAATGGAAGAAACCAACAAAAGAAAGAAATCCCAGACCTGCCTTTGACTAGCTGCAAGTGTCACCTTGGGAAAGTTCTCAGCCTGAGCCACAGCTCCATGGGAGAGACGCGATGATGAGAGATCCCACGGTATTGTGCACGCACGGCAGCTAAACGGCTTGCTGCAGGTGGGATGCCAGAGCAGTGGCGGACAGGCAGCGAGCACCAGGTGTGGACATCATCCTCGTCACTGTTGTTCTTGAGGTCTGGACATGAGGCTACCCTAAGGCCACCAGCACACTGTGTGGGATGCATGAAGAGCGTCAGGATGCTCTCCTGACCCCTTGGCCTCCCAGAGGTCCTCTTGGTGTCTCTGCTGGGCTGTAGCTGTTTCTTCATGTGCTGCAGGGCCACACGCACAGGAGGCGCCATCTGTCTCTAGTGACACGTGTTTACCCACTTGCATACCTATCCCTCACTTGTCCACCTCTCCTCTCAGAAAAAAAAATAAAGCGCCTGTCTCAGTCTTTCATTTGTATCAGCCTCCTCTAATTTCCTGTCCAAAATGCCCTGATATTTAGATTAGAATACTAACAGAATATCTGCAGGCTGAGGGGAGAGAGAAACCAACTGCAGTCTTCTGTGGGACCCTGGCCTCCTCACCGCCTATTTCCCGGAGGTCAGGTGTCTCATTCGGGTCTGCTGTCACTGAGGGACCCCAGGACCATGCCTTGTCCTGTGAAATAAGTGAGGTGGCACAGCAGACACCGTTGCTGTGGCCCAACATGTGCTTCCCCCTTGGACTTGCTAATTAAACCCCAAGTACATTTAATGTATTTAGGTAACAGAGATTGCATACTTTTAAGAAGTTTAGCCTCTTCTCTGGCCTCACTGGCCATGTCATTCTTTTTGCCAGTGATCAGAGGTAAGTGTGTGACTCAGACCTGGCTAATGAAGCTTGAAAGAAGATCTGTTAGGGAGCAAGGTAGGAGGAACTTCTAGAAATGATTTTCTTTCTTTATACACACATACACATGCAAACTTGCAAGGGGGGGGGAATATTTCCTCCTGTCTCTAAATTTAATTAGATGACAATGTGCTGCCAGGAGCTGTGGCAGCCATGCTATCATAATATGCTGAAAATGGTGGCGTAGAAAGAGAGAATGGGAAAATTGATGACATCATTCATTGAGTCACTGTGATTGCCCTGGGATCATCTCTCTTGTAAAGCATAAGCTAATGTCATTTGATCTTCTGGTACTTAATAGTTAATCCTAGCTAATACAAACATGCATTTTGCAAGAAATACAGAGTGCTTTATAACAGCACATTCATTAATCCTGGACCACCCCCTGAAATATCTAACACATATGCCTGAAAAATAATTAATTATAAAAACTTTTCTATATTTCAAAGTATTTTCCCACTCCTCTTACTTCTTCATACAGACTTTTCCATTAAAAATATTTACATGATTTTTCTATTAAAAACTTTATCATATAAATGTCATCATTATCTTGCCTCCATTAACCCCAAATTTTCACAAATACAAAGTTCTGTTTTATTTTCTCTAAAATCATAAATTTATAGTTTAATTATAACTTGCGTTTTTGATGCCCCCACCCACATTCATTATCCCTTACCAGAGAGGCTTTGACTAAAAGCACTGATTCAGGGCCACGGAGACCCAGAGTCATACTTGCTGTCCGTGTGAGCCACCCAACCATTTATTTTCTATGACACTTCACTTCCTCATCTCAAAATAATATCTAGGTCTATTACCAAGACGAAATGAGAGGACACATATAATATGCTTCACTAAACCTTGGCACAAATAAAATCTCAAAAAAAAAATAGAGAAAGAAGAGGGGGGAGAAGAATAGTAAAACAGTAAAAGGAAGAAAAGGAAGAGAAACACCTCAGGGGAAGAGGGGTCAAGGGTGCAGAAGAAAGAGACAAAGAAGGAGGAGGAGGGACAACGTGAGAGGACGGAGGTGACCATGAGGAGGAGGGGGGTGGTCACTGTGATCCAAGAAGAACGTGAGAGGCAGAGAGGCTGACACACTTGAGAGCCCGGCAAGGCTGACCGTCCGCTCCTCAGGCCCCGCGATGCCCCCCGGGGCTTCGGTACACGGCTGACGCTGTCTCCTAGAGTTTGAATCTAGTTACTCCAAATATCACTACAGAGTAAATTACTATTTAGTAAAAGGATTGCAATCCTTGGGCAGTCATCCTCGTATTTCAAAGAAGTGATTGATTCATTAAGATTCCGGTGCAATCAAAGAACCTGGAGAAGTCCCTGGGGTTTGTTTAGTCAAATATGAGGTTCAGCTCAATTAAATGAGTTAAGAAAAAACGTGATTCCTTGGATTTCTTCTCTAATGGCCAGGTGTCCTCCTCTTCAGTGATGACAGGATGAAGGAAAGAGCCTTTTTTTGCCCCCGATGCAAGAGGGAAGTCTTAACAAGGAAGGCTAAAACAAGCCTCAGGGTGCCCATCCCACTGGTCACATGTCACTTAGTGCAGAGAATCTAAAAAGCTGGATTCATTTTTTGCAGTCTGATGCAGGTAGCAGAGAACTGGGAAGAGTTCTCCAAGGATGCTCTAGGCCCCAGTTCCCTCCTGCAGCCTGGTCTCCGCCACGCGGTTTCCCGCTCTCGAGTGGGCACGAAGCCTCGGCGTTTCTGACTTCCCAAGGGCTGCCTGCCCAGAGGCCACCCTCCACTGCAGACTAGGTTACATCAGCGGCCATTTCTCAGGCACAACCGTGGACATTGTGGCTGGTTCTCATCCTCCCTCCATAAAGTCAGTTGGGCCAAATGCTACCTCCATCACGTCACCCGAACCCTGATGCCATCACCTTCCAGGGTTTGGCTTTCAGCTCCGAATCCTGTTACCTTGCAGCCCAATTCCAGTAGAGTGACTTCACCCAAGAAAGCAAAGGAAGGAAACTCTTGCCTTGGCCTGAATTAATAATGGAGAACGGGGAGAAGTCTGATCTTTCCAGTCCAGAAGATGTGTGCATTGTTTGTTGTGAAGAGCCCCTGGGGAGGCAGAGATTTCAAGTTCAGCATTTATGTGGCACATTTTTCAATTAGACGATACACAGTATGGCATTTCCCCCTCCCTTCACCCCTTCTCTTTTATTACCACATGACTTCATCTCCCCATGTGACTGACAGAGCCCATTGGGCTCAAGACTGATAAAAAACATCTGTGGGAGAAAAATTGCAATTTAGAAAACAATTAACTACATCAATTTCAATTCATTTGGTTGGCCAGAGAAAGAAAAGTTGTTTCAAAGAGGAAACTCGATCTGCAGTGGTTTTGGATTAAAGGGCACACAGAGTTGTTCCTGGGTCCTGGTGCAGAGGAAGACGCCCAGCTCAGAGTCGGGGTGCAGACCGAAGCCTCCGCAAGGGGCGCTGCAGATGCTGACAGAGAGTAACCGGCGAGCATCTCTCTACTTTTCCAATGTCTTCTTGTTTGTAAGATATTTTTCTTCCATTCTCTTGAATTCCAAAGAACTTGAGGACTTACTTGAAGGACATTTCCCTCTTTCAAACATTCACCAGATGCTCCAAGTGAAACTGGGTTTGCTGTTGAGGGTCCTAAGGTCTGAGATGTGTGTGTGTGTATGTGTGTGTGTGTGTGTGTTTTCCGTTCTGCTTTTCTTCACTAGCTCTGTGAGCACCCATAGGTCCATCACTCTGAGGTGCTCAGAATCTTTGTGTATTACGGCCTAAAAACCTTAAAGAAAGAATTTAAATACCAAGCAGGTCAACTCTGAGTGCTTCCTCTTTTGCCAGAAGCACCTACCTAGATAAAAATTATCGCTCTCACTTGCTGAGTTCTGTCTGGAGAGCAGGTCTGAAGACCTAAAATCAAGATCCAGAAGAAGGAATTTTATGTTATTTGATTGAGAAACAGTAACAATCCGGAAGCTCCTTTGAGGAAGGAGCCAGTTGGTGGGAAGGTCCTCCTGGAGACCCCACTCCTTTTCTTTGAATCAATGGGAAGCGCACCACTTGGACAGCACGTGTTTCCTTTTGCCTGCTGTAGACAAGGAGCCCACTTAGAATGACATCAAGGGGCCCTGGGGGTTAGGGCCCTCGCCACTCCTAATGAGCCAGTGTGATTGACGGGATCACTCAACGCGTGGTCCACTTGGCACAAGGAGGGCTGGAGGCTACAGAACAGGAGCAGGGTGGCCTGGATGCAAAGTAAAGAGGAATAGGAGGTGCAGATAAGGGCGTTGGAAAGGAAGAGGGAGCCAGCCGAGGAGCCTCTGGTGGGCAGTGGTGGAACCCAGGACCCGAGGGTCTACTAGGATCCAAGGATTTGGGCTTGTGAGTGGGGAGCTGGGAGTGGTCTCACAGCTCAGTAAAGTCCGATGCTGCTGGGAAGAGCTCGACTAACTGGGGACGTGGATGGAACAATGCCTGGATTTAGGCGGTAGGTACTGGGGCCCTGGAAATCTCGAGATGGTTGTGGACAGGAACCTCAACACCTGCTAGAGGAGGTCGCTGGTGGGGAGGGGGTGAGACAAGAAGAAACCAGGACAGAGGTAAGCAGGGAACATTGAGAAGGCAGATGTGGGCATGGTGACATCAAGAAAGACATGGGACTGAAAATACTAAGGACGCCTGTCCCCTTCCCCACCCTGCATCCAGTAGGTGAGTGGTGAGGAAGGTCTTGTGTGGCTCTTCTGAAGGTGACGGGATCAGAAAAGTACCTGCTCCTGGTCAAACACTGAGGAAAGGGCAAAGTGTGAGTGGTAAGGTCTTCCGTTTTTGTATTTTTACTCTTCGTTTGTTTCAGTTTGGCTTGATTTGACGTCTCCAGGCCGGTGCAGGACACCAGGGCAATGCAGTCAAAGGTGTTGCTGAACTTACCAGGACCCTTTGTCATCTCTGACTTTAAAAGCCAGGCACAAAAACGCGACCAAATAAGGTTTCCAGTCTTTCTGGCTTCTATGCTTGCCAGGAATGCCCCCAAAACTGCCCCAGAGAAGCCGTAGCTCTGCGGGTCATCAGGAAACGAACCCTGGAGCTGGCTAATAAAAAGAAAATGATTTTCCATGGGAAATAAACAGATTCCTCCTACATCTGAAAGGTCCTGGTCTTCTCTCATGACTCCTTTTTTCATTTTTCCAAAAATGTTATCTTTCTAACACTAAAATGATGTGCTTATTTATATTTATTGCATCTCAATCTCTCCGAGGAGAGATCCTAGAGCTTCACACCCAGCAGGCCTTCAAACAAACTGTGCTGGATGTACAGAATGAAACTTTGGAGCCTTCCAACACAGGTTCAGGGTGGAGAAAGCAGCGGCTCATTCTGAGCTTGAATTTCCATATGAGTCTTCAAAGCCCAAGAGAAACCCCTGTCATGAGATATATCTGGCAACTACATTCTGGGGACAGCTCTGAATTAGGCTGTTTCCTTTTCATCTTGAACTTGAGGTTCCTCTGAGGGCCCTAAGAGGAGCCCTTCAGGAACCAGGAATGAAATCTAGAGGCTCCAACTCTTTTTATAAGGATCCTTTTTGAAGATTCTAGTTTTACCTCAAACCAAAGCCACCTACAACTAAAAAATAAATATTAAAAAAAAGTGCAGGGGCTGGGGTTGTGGCTCAGCGGTCAAGTGCTCACCTAGCATGTGCGAGGCCCTGGGTTCGATCCTCAGCACCACACACAAATAAGTAAAATAGAGGTATTGTGTCTAACTACAACTAAAAAATAAATATTTAAAAAAAGTTCTAATTTTTTTAAAAAGTGCAAAAAAAAAGACCCTCCATGATCTGGCCCTAAGAGCATCTTTAATTCTTATGCCTTAGTACACCTCTCCCTGGCCACCTCTGCTGCATCTGTGCCACTCACCTTGCCGTTGTTCAAACAAGCCAGGGGCACTCATGATAGGACATTTGCACTGGCTGCTGCCTCCCCCTATGGTATCCACACATTGTAAGCCCTTACCCACTTCTCTTCTTTGTTCAAATGGCTCCTCTACAATGAAGCCAATACCACTGCTATTCGAAATTACAATCTTCTCTCATGACTACTTTTTTCATTTTTCCAAAATGTTACCTTTCTAACACTAAAATGATGTACTTATTTATATTTATTGCATTTCAATCTCTCCGAGGAGAGATCCTAGAGCTTCACACACAGAAGGCCTTCAAACAAACTGTGTTGAATGTATAGAATGAAACTGCGTAGGCTTCCTCAAATCCCAGAGATGGAGTGAGGTTTTTTTTCTCTATATTAACTCTTTGATTATTCTTTTAGTCTTTTTATTATGAATTATTATCATTTATGTACCTGTCTTTTGCATTACCGAGCCTTGATCCTTTGAACATTCTCACTACCTTTATTTGCAGAAACCAGTACAGTGTCTGTCATAAACCAAAAACATGCCAACTTAATGAATGTGCAAAGATGCTACACACACAGTTCCTTGACTCCAAATCTCTAGCTCTGAAAGTCAGTTATTGTTTCAAAGTCTCTTCCCAACCCCCACTGTAAATACAATGTACATACACACTCCACTAATTGAGATAATTTAAAACTATTTTTCACATATTTGCTTAATTAACATGCAGTGACCTCTGCAGAAACACTGGCCTCTGATGATTGTAGGAGGTAGTCTTTTGGCATGGACACCAACGCATCAGAGTCAGCTGGAACTAAGGAAAGCAATAACACAAACGGTTTTAATTACTCATGACAGGCAGCTGAATCTATCTGACACAGGCCTTCTCCCCAGTCCATCACTCAGAAAAGGCCAGTTACAGAAAATGGTGGAGAGGGAAAAAAAGAAGGGGCCACACTGTGTCCATAACACAAAGCAGATCGTCTTTCATATGCGCGACCTTATTCTTTCTGTTTAAGGTTTTTATGCTGGTCCCAAATCTATACGATGTCTGACCCACCAAAACTCATCATGCTTTTATACTCATCAATGGCTTTCAGGAGGTATAACTCCGATTTTTAAAAGAGGAGGCAGGTGAATACTGCACCCATCCGTGAATCACTGTGCAACCCCAGGGGTCCTGCAAAGTTCATATAGAATCTCAGGCATGCTTGCAGTTAATCTATCTGTGAAGTATACAGGTGAGCCTCTTCCACTTCTGTTCAACATTCACAGAAGGATTGACTTTATCTATAACCGAGTTTCTCTGGACCTGTTGCTCTATGGGAAATGGGTGAGGATTAGGATTCGCTCTGTTATAATCTGCCCCTAATTTTAACATGTCTTTCTTACCCAGTGTATATCAACCTAATGAAACCACGGGCTCTGGGATGGCCATATCCTTGGGTTGGATGCTGTTAAAAATAGCAAGCAAGGTTCCCCACCTGAGCAGGATTTGACCTCAGGACCTGATCTTGCTTTGGTTTCTCCCCACACTCTTGCCTGGCCGCTGAGCTCACCGGCCTTATGTTTCTGGACATTTTCTCCTGGCTCTCACTGCTTGCTCTGTTCTGGATAGCCTCATATAGCCCCCTGCTCGTGGAACTTCAGAAGCCCTTGATTTTTCCTGTTGTGTTGCTGATTCCTGTCCGATGCCTCTAGAAATCAAGACAGCCCTGGGCATATCTGCTTTTGACATCACCTTGCCTTCTTCCCACAACAGTCTTGAGTTCCTGCAGTGTGATGAGGCCTGTGATAGAGACGGAGACTCTCATCACAGATACTCCTGCAAGGAGCTCAGGGTTTAATCAAGGAAATGGCAGTAAGCAGAGGATTATGATGCCAAGAGATCATGTCTATGACAGGGTAAGCAGAGGGTGGCACAGAACTGGGCACTTCCCCACCAGCTGGGCGCTGGGTGAAGGGAATTTCCAGAAGTCTGCAACATCGAGGGAATCTGGGCCAGAAAAAATAATGCAATATATTCTATGCTGAGGAAGTGATGTCTATTAATGTCCTGGGCCATATATCAGGCTCCTTCAGGGAACTACAGTCAGGTATAGCTGCAGGGGTACAGTAGTACAGGCTGGAGAGGGAAACCAGGGCCAGATCATGAGGCTTCCTAAGGTATTCTAAAGGCATGGAAGTCATGCTACAGGTGATGGGGAATCACTGGCAGGTTCCATGTGACACAATCCATAAAGAGCAGCAGTGTGCAGGATGGTTCCCCCACCCAGCTATTCCCTTGCCTACCTTGTCCTTCTCGGTTCTGAAGAGCCCAGCTCCACACCTCCTCCCCACCAGTGTCCTCAAGCAAAAATAATCCCAGCATCAATCTGAGGGCTTATTTAAAAAACACAAATTATCCCACTTCCTAGAACCAAACCCTCCTGGGGATGAAGGCTGGGAATCTCTATGATTCTGAGACAGCTGACATGGACAGGTTTTTGGGAACTAGTGAAGGCTACCACTTATGCCACTGGCTTGCAGATGTCCTGATAATCACAAGTTTGTCTTCCTAAATTAGACTGAAGACAGCTGGAGTAGGTCACCTAAATGTCTTCTTTCCACAGTATCTATCTACCTTCAAGGCCAGAAAAAACCACTCTCCCACCTACATCCTTCTAGAACTTGTGTGTGTCCTTTGAGTAGCATGTCCACGCCTCCACATGCTCAATGAGGCTCAGATCCCGTGATCTGGCTCTGGTTCCTCTCAAACCACTTGCTCTCTGTACTTTGTACCTATTCCTAAAAATACAGAGGTCAGTGGTGTTGACACAATTTACTTCCAATCTCCATTTTCTCCATTAAATCAAGGATAGATGTGGAGTTGGGGGATTTGTGCAGAGCAATAAAGATCTAAGTGGAACAACTTAGGAAGGGAAACAAAGAAGGCCTCTGGCTTGCTCACCACCCACAGATGTCACCACCCACAGATGTACCCCTGCAGCCATACCTGCAGCTTCTAGGTGCTGTTATGGGCCAGGCTATATGGGCAATGACCAAACAGACTCCATTTTAGCCTGAGACTCCGTAACATGGAAGAAATGCTTCTCCCATGGGAAAGCGCCGCCTCTGTGCCCATTAATAGTTACCTAACATAACATACTTGGCAATACAAAATAGCAATCTTAGACAGTGTAAAATTGTTCTCTTTGCTTTCCCTTTTTCTTGGGCAATGTACCTTGTCAGAGATTGTCTAGACGTTAGTAACGATTCTCTAACTTGTACTCAACTAGGGTCATTTTGACCTACTTCCCTTCTGCTTGCTTGCTACTATGCCAACCTGGAAAGTCCCGTGGGAAATACCAATGTACCCATTGCATTGTCTCGTTAACTGCCCAATTCAGCTTTTGTACTTGCTTGCCTACATTGGCTAAACCCCCAAACATCCCTATGGTGGGTTTTTGGCTTAAATATGAGGCCAACTAAAGGTGGGCACACCACTCTAATCTCGTTCTTTGGAGACCAGAGTGTCTGCCACTTGCCAGCACTGAAGGCTTAAATGGAATGGCAATGTGTGGTCTGAGAGTTATATAACGGTGCTACAAAAGGAGCAAGTTGAAAGATGAGAGAATAAAGCGTGCTGGTGTAAAAGAAATAGAAAATTCCCAGGACAGGCCGAAAAGCTCCAAAACTCATAGTGGGCTAAAGCATGAGCACCCGCGTTTTATCCCACATAGGCTGTCTGGTAATGGTTCACCATCTGACTCGGTCTGGCCTCTGGCTTGCTCACCACACACAGATGCCAACTCATCTTGCGTGTATGTGACTCCAGGCTACAATGAGTAACGGCCATACCTGGAGGTGCCGAGGTCAGAGGCAGTGACACCAATTTCCAGCACACTAGAGGAAATTACCCAGGTAGCTGTAAAGATTCTATAGGGACAGTCTTCCTCTTGCATTAGCGCCATGCCTTGGAATGTGATGTTTATGGTAGCTTAGCTGTACAGGAGTAGGCCTTCTTGACTTTAATTGGTTATCAGAATTTCATGGAAGACTCAACATATATCAAAACACATGAACTTCTACAATGAAAATATTGGAGTGTTTTAAAGACAAGAGCAAGAACATGTAAACATTCTGCTTATAAATATCAGAATTTTTCTTTTCGAAAGATTTCGGGTTATCTTTAAATTAACCCTCTGCCTTATGTTAATCCAGCTAGTTCAATTTTAGGTTTTAGGCCATTTCTTTGTCCACTTCTTTTGATGCCTCTTTTCCCAGTGCACCTTCATTTCAATCAAGGAACCAGGAGCAGCCGCAGGGAACAGGCAGTGTTGGAAGTCAGTGGCTAAAATTAGATTTTCAATGACATTTACTTGTATGTTCTAGGCTGAAACTTCAGAGTACAGCACTTTCTATGAAAGGAGACACTTCCCCATCACTGTAATGCAGACTTCTGTTATCAAATTACACCCATATTACATCACTGGGTAACTGAGACCCAAAATAGAAAGTGAAACCATATACATTTTCAGCCAAGAGAAGGGCTAAAGACAAAATTAATTGACATGTTTTCACAAGATTATTTACTCAGTGCCTTGTTAATTAGGGGGAGATGTTTGTTCAAGAGAAGTAGTAGTATCAAGGAGGGAAGAAGAATAGAGTAACTGACCCCAGGGCAAGGAAGCGGGTGTCAGCTTTCTCTCACCCATGCTGGACAACTCTATTACACAAACAATCAGTGAGGAAGAGAGTTGAGAATTCATAAGTACTGTTTCCTTTTCTATTTTCATTCACACTTGTACAGGTGAGGTGTCTATAAGCTGTTTCTTATAGGGTTTTTCAGGATGTTCCCACTCCATCTTTCAGAAAGCCCATGGAGAGTCCGCACATGTCCATTACAGCGTGTGCCCATCATTGTGTGCACATTAGAGTGTGCATTATCCCACCAGTGAGTCCTGTACATATGACATCATCAACCATCACAGAGTGTGCCCACCGTCCTGTGCACACCAGTGTGTGCATTATTGCATTAGTGAAACCTGTACATACAGCATCATCAGTCATTTCCAGATGTGCATTGCATCCCTTCTCTCCATCTCTGTCTGCATTTCGGGGACACCCTGGAGGAGCTCCCCAGACCCAAAGCACCTCTGCCCAGTGCAGGCGCTCATCCCCACTGCCGCTCAGGAGTGTCTGTGGTTGTGCAGTGCAAACATCCATACTGGCACGCACTGCTCCGGAAAGCCCTCTTGCTTCTCCTGGCCCAGCACGGCCAGCCCACTCTTCCTAATGAGGCTCCGGAGGATGTCCATGTCCCGAGTCACACTGCTGTCAGACAGATCGAAGGTACAGCCCTCCCGGGCCACATTGTCCTTCAGTATGATGACACCATTTTCTTTCAGGCCATCTCGGCATCGGGAAAGAAATGCAAGAAGGTCCTTGTCAGTCAGGTAGCCTACAGGTGGGGCCCAGTTGATGGGAAACAGGATGAAACAGTGGGGAGGGAGGAGAGCAGGGAAGAACGCAAGGCTCAGTCACAGAATACTTAATAACCCAAGTCGTTGTAGTTGCAGGAGTCTTTGAAAATCTAGATGAAGAACACACATCCTCTTTGCTCAAGTCCCTGTCTTTAAAGTACATATTATACTACCTGGCCTACCTACTTCACAAGAATGAGAGAGACACTGGTGTCTATCCCATGAGTCCCTCCAATTTCCTTGGCCAACCCAACTCCACGGCCACTCCTTAGTGAATCCTGTGCTCATGCGTGCACGCACAGACACCCCTAATTCCCTGTTGTCTTGTTTCCTCGGAATTTAAGTCTAAGAATGACTATTCTGCCAGTATATGGGGATTAACCCTTTGGGGCCCACTTGTTAAATCTCTTCAAGTATTTATGTTTCTTCAAGGATTTAGGTTGTTGCTGTGAGGACACCTGCTCCATCCTCGTGGGTGGGGATGAACCGTCCAGCTTGTACAGAGAACACGGGGAGAAATCTGGGAGCAGGGACTGTGGGGTTCTCGTGACACCCAGGGCTAGCTAACTGCTCTCGACAGGAGTCCAGGGAAGACGCCCCTCGAGTGCTTGTGAGCCCCACGTCTGTCTTGTGCAGCTGAGAAGCGGGGAGGGCAGAGGCCAGGCCACACGAGACTAACCTGAGACCCACTGGATCCAGATGACGTCGTATCTCCCGCAGGGGGGCGTGAACTCCTGCAGGCCGTAGCAGTGGTAGCTCTCTACCTTGTCCGCTTTGACCTGCAGGTAGCTCTGGGCCTCAAGGAGGAAAGGCTCCATCATGTCCACCAGCTCCACGCTGTCGAAAACCGGCAGCAAGACGTGCTTGCTCACCCTTCCTATCCCAGAGCCACAGTCCAGGGCGCAGCCGGTTCCAGCTCTGCCGGGCCCCTGTGGGAAGATGCCTTGTGGGACTCTCAAGGAGGGGATTCACCCCGAGCCTCAGACACTCCAATCACCACTTTAGACCAGCTGCATTTGTGTCGACTTTATTGGGTAAAATGTGCAACTTATGTGAACAATTCAACAAGTTCGGACAAATGTGAATAGCCAAGTACCCACTGCCACAATCAAGATACAGAATATTTCATTGTTCCCCCCCCCCAAATCCAGACATTTCTAGTTCTACTTTATTTTACTCAAATATGGGTGTTTAAAAGAATTGCAAACTTATTTTATTTTAAAATAATATCTAAGGTTTAAGCAGTTGGTAATTCTCCCCAAGAAATGAGCCAACCCTGGCTCTATAAAAATAGAATTTTCGTATCTACAATTTAGGTTAAACCTACAGCTAAAGGGACCAGCACTGTAGGTGATTACTTTGTAAAATAGGGCAGGGGGAGGAGCCAAACAGTGAGAGTCTCTCTTGAGTTTTAAAATTACTTTAAAAATTCATTCCATGAAAACATTCCAGTTCATACTGGGATAATTGAAATTTTATTTTTTCTAAACTGGATTTAGGGGGTAAATCTGGGGACCTTAGTTGGGAAATGCAATTGTCCCATTCTCTGGCCAGGATTTTATTTCAAATCCAGCCCTGATGGCACCCGGCATGTTGCTGTGAATGAAGGGTAATTTCAGCAGTCCCCTCTGATGCTAAAAATTGTGTTCCGCTTTTTGCACCAGAAGCATCAGGTTTACCAGGAACTTTTTTTAAAAAGTAAGTCTGTGAATTAAATCAACTGAAGGTGAGTGGCTGAGGAGGTGGTGGGGGCAGGAAGTTAGCCAATGCAAACTTTCTCCAACTTGCTTCTATACAAATTTTTTTAAAAAGTTTTCTGATTTTTGAAGAGTCAGCTGGTCTAAATTATTTGGACATAATTGGGATGGATGCTAAATAGGTTTTGTGCTAGAAATCACAGTAACAAGATGTGTGAAGTTACCAACAAAGGTCTTAAAAAGAAAGCCAATTCTTGATTTCTCAGGAATTAAGGGTAAAATAAAAACCTTTGGCTCTGGATCACAGATGTAGTACAGAGGAAATATCAAAAAATATGCCTTCCATTCCATCCAGAATGTTCCCCTTATGTTAGAAAGGTTCAATGAAGAACAAAAAGTATAGCAATCATAGCTTCTTTTCAAATGGGATAGTGACCATCATAAGTTGATGTTTACATGTAGCAAACTGTATCTATAATAATTATAACTCCATAATACTCACTCCATTAGATGATTATTGTTGTAATGTTATTCTCTGGATATGAGGTGTTCCCCAAAAGCTCTTGTTAGTGTAGGAATATTCAGAGGTGAAATACTGGATTATAAAACCTGTAACCTAGTCCATCCTAGTTTGAATGGACTGACTAGATGGTAGCTGTAGGCAAGTGGGATTGGCTGGAGGATGTGGGTGGTTGGGGGCTGCCCTGGCAGGGGCATCTTCCCTGCTCTCTGTGCTTTCTGGCTACCATGAGCAGTTTTCCTCCCCCAAGCCCTTTGGCTATGATGCTGCGCCTCACCTTGGGCCCAGGGCAATGGACTTGGGTGACCGTGGACCTCCCTCCTCTAAGTTTTTCTTGTTGGGTATTTTGGTCAGAGTAATAAAAATCTGACTAACACATTGTAGATGAGAAAACTCAGGTTCCCAATATATGGCAGAACTGAATTTGAACAGGAACTGCCTGAATCCAGAGTCAGTTTTAGGAACATTAGGACATCACCTCAACTGGCAAGCATTTTCCCTTGGTAGAGTCTATGCAATGCTATATTCAGAATAACTAAGGCTTCGGCCAGACTCAGCAGGAAAGGGATCTACAGTGATGAGTGGTGTCTGCCTTGAGGACAGGAAGGGGAGGTGGTGGTGCTCAGCCACGTGTTGTTGGTCATCTCTGCTGTGCTCCGCTGCCTTCTTCATTCAGATGTGATGATTTGAACTAAATGAATTCAGGAAAAGGCCCAGACTAAAGGTCTGTGCTGTACATACACAGCATTGTAAAGGCAGCATTTCTGAGTAACTTCCTAAGATGGGATAAAGTATAAGGAAATTACTTTAAGCTACTAGAAATGACTTTACTAGAAATGTATGTGCTCAATCAGCAATTCTCGTTACAAATTTATCTCCTAGCTACTTGGCTCTATGAGTCTACTGGTCATGTTGCTGTCATTAGTGGGGCAGGTGGTTTCAGAAGGAGAGCTACGGAGCAATAAAGCCGAGAGACCTTAGAGATCCATGTCAGAGGATTTGACTAGAACAAGTGAACATCTGTTTTTCCATGAATAGAGAGACAGGAGGCTGCTCTGGTTCAAGGGAGGCGGAGCCCTGCCACTCCACCTTCCCACAGCTCTCCAAGGAGCCCTTCAGAATCTCACTAAAACCCCGGGGCTTTAAAATCACGTGTTTAATTCCTTTATTTCACACAAAGAAACTGAGGCAAAATGTTTGAAATAAACCTTCCTTGGAGATGGTTATCCTCTAAGTAGTGAGATCCATTTAGTACGTGAAATCTGAGCAGAGATTCTTGAAACTGTTGTCGTTTACAAACACACAGGCTGTCTTTCTCCCAGACGCTGTGCACCAGGCCTCCGGTGCAGTCGCCTGATTCTTTACTCTGCTTCATGTGATACGGTTGGCACAACGTCTCATTCACAGGAAGCTCCTCTGAGAAGGAATGTTTACAGCCTGAGCTCAGGGACTGCACCTCTGCTGTTGGACACTGTGGCTGCAGACGCTGTGATCGCGTTGGAATCTGATGCCCTTGGTGAATGTGGCCAGAGCTTTGTACAACGCACAACCTCAGAACGAGATATTTTGGCATTTTCATTTTCATTTAATATACTCTCTTTCATTTATGGATTCATAGAGAACAGTAAAATACAACTAGCGCTCTCATGTTACTTCTGATTCTGCCTCTGTATGTCGTTTCAAAGAACATTACTTTAAGCTCATCCAGAAGAATCTAGAACTAAAGTCAAAGCACTTCCTGGCACTGCTTAAAATCCATGAAATAACGGGGCACAGAGGTGCACACCTGGAATGCCCGCAACTGGGGCTGCAGCGGAAGGGTCCCAGGTTCAAGGCCAGCCTGGGCCACCGAGTGAGGCCTTGTCTCAAAAATATTTTTGTTTTTTTAAAAAGGGCTGGGGTCTGTATTTGGGGTAAAAATGGGAGCTCATAACCCACTTGAATCAAAGTGTGAAATATGATATATCAAGAATTATGTAATGTTTTGAACAGCCAACAATAAAAAATTTAAAAAAAAAAAAAAAAAGGGCTGGGGTATAGCTCAGTGGTAGAGCATTTACCTAGTATGTGTGAGGTCCTGGGTTCAACTCCTAGCACCACACACACACACACACACACGAAACGAACTACAACAAGTTAGATTGTGATTTTTTAGTCATCCGATCTCTGTGAAATGTTTTTTTTTTAAAAAAAGGTCATCAAATACTGATTTTTTAAAAATGAATTCCCCCTCCATAGACATCTAAACCTGAGGAAATTTATCAGTTATGCCACTGATGTCATATTGATACCCTTTGTCTATTTGCTAAAGTAAATACGTTTGTGAGTAGATTAAACACCTTTTCCCACTGTCCCATGTCACTGGGTGTTGAAAGGAAAGCAAAACTCTGAATTAAACAATCTGCCTTTTCTCGGTTGACACAAGAATAAATCATGTCAGATACTCATATTCCCTAAGTCCTTGTTTCTTGACCTGGATACTAATTTAGCAGATTATTAAGGTCAAAGTACTAAAAATATCATTCCTTAAAAAAGACTGTGTTTGTGCTTAGTGAGAGGTCACAGCTTTACAATGAGCCTTGTCTGCTAAGAAGAGCTCCTTCTTATTTGAGAGGAGCAGTCTGCCTCTTTTCCAACATAAACACGCGAGCACAAGACGCTTTCCTTTCCCAGGTCCTGGACATGCTCAAGGGCTCTGTAGGACCAGCATCCCTGCGGTCAGCTTGGCATTCCACACAGAGTGACAAGACAGCTGGATTACTAACTAAGCTTCTGAAATGCTTCAGGATCAAAGTCGGCCTCACCACCAGGCGAGCAGGAGCGATTGCTTTGGGCCAGACTGGAGAGGTGAGGTTTCTCTGGTCCATGGAAAAAAAGCAAGGATTTTTCTACTTTGCAAGACAAATGGAAAAAATATGTCAGAGTTAAGAGCAGGCGGTTTGGTGTCAGACAGATCTGGCTGGGCTTAGTGTCAGCTCTGTCTCTTACCAGTGTGTAACCTTGACAACTTATTTAACCTTCTCAGCCTCAGTTTCCACAACCATAAAAATGAGCTAGGACAGTCCTTACTTTAAGAACTGCTGTGGAGAGGAAAGAGGACAGAGCTTCTACAGTGCTTGGCAGAGTGACTGACCATCTTAGAAAAGACTTCCGTGAAGTGGGTCAGAAACACTGACGTGGTGGGCCTGACCTTCGTCTCTGCACGTCCCAGTCCTTTCTGATTGTAGCCAGGGTCCAGACAGACACTTTGGCCCCAGGAAATGTTCCACCCTCATCACATTTTCTCTACCACCAGGCTTGGGACCTGGGTGCTCCAGGAGCTGGAAGTGACACAAACCTAGTGACAACACCATGCTTCCAAGTAGGTCAACAGCCTAACTCCAAAACTGAATATCCACGATGTTTCCTCTATCAGAACAAAATGGGGTCTGAATTGCAAACCTATGACTTTGTAGTGAATTGGAACAAGCATCATTTGCAAATGGTCTTATCCTCAGTAGGACCAAAAGCAGCTTTACTGGGTGGGTGAAGTCTACTCTCACAACTACACAAAGTTCCTTATTAAACACGTTCCATGACGTCATGTTAGTAGTTGTAGCAGTAAGTTAGATGGAGCGGGTACTCATTTTGTGAACTAAAGCAGGAACTTGACATGTGTGAGCTCATTTGATCTTCACATTCTTCTATGAAGCAGATTCTGTGGTCATGCCTGAGTCACAAATTTAAGTAACAAGCCCAGGATTGCTTCTGCATTAAGTAGGAGGACTTCAATGACTGTAGAGCCCAAGGTTTGACCCTTATACTCTGCAATTTCCACAGGACCTGGACATAGGGCAGTGGAGGCTCACCCCAAACCAGACTACAAAGGGATCATGTTCTTTCAAGGAGAAATCTGAACTATGTAAAAAAAATAATACAAAGGGATTCTGCCACCCTTACTATTAAACTGAACATAAGCGTACATTTCTTTTCGACAACCAATTTGTTATTATGGGAAATTCAATAAATCAACCCAAGTTCCCAAAGGTATATCTCATTATTTATCTGGATGTCAACTTTTTATCGCTGAGATGTTTAAGAAATGTCTTCTTAATCCTCAAATGCAGCACCTTCCCTTGAAGCATGTAAGATTAGCTAATGCTAGGAGGGCAAAATGTCCAGTGGGACAAGCCAGGAGTCTGATGAAGTCCATCCTTCGTGAACATCTTAAGACAGGCTGAACTCAGCTGAGCCCACGGCTTTAACCCGACTAAATTTACCACACAGAAGCACTTGAGCTCGGTATTGGCAGGGACTTTGCCCTCTCATCAAGCTGCAGTTAGATAACTCACCCCAACAAATTTCCTAAGAAATTCCCGAGAGGCCTGGATATCTGGGCTGGAGAGTTCAATGAAGTTCCCCATCATGCCTTCTTCTGTGGCTGGCACTTCTTGATAGAAAAGTTTAGCTCTAGCATAGAACTGCATCTCGCCATTGATGACTTGGCTTGTTAAGGCATACAACTTTACTGCAAATGAAACATTATTAATAGTTATTATATCATAGAACAACTCAGTCTTATTGTGCACTGAAATTCCTCTTTCAAGACTGTGAATTTGTGTGTGGAAGAAAGAGCACTGGAGTGAAGTCAGAGGATCTGGGTTTGAGCTCTGGTTCAGGGACTTACATGCTATATAATACTGTGAGTCTTCTAAAACTCTGTGATCTCAGGAGATTTCATCTGTCAATCACAGGTGACATTTTCATTCATGAGTAACTCTGTTATTTAATAAACACAGTTACCATTGTGTTTTTGAAGTTTAACAGTTTTTTGGCTGCAGTAAAAATTTCATCAGTTTCATGGTGAGTTTTATCTCTGAGTTCAAATGTTTTATGATAATTTTTCTCACTAGTTCTTGCTTCTAATCACAAAGCAGGGGTAAATCATTTTCATTTCTTTTTAAAGCAACACATATCCCAATATGTCTTTGTACCCACCTTATAGAAATGTAGTTGAGCTCTACCTTCTGAAAATAAAATGCAGAAAGAAACAATATCTATTGAGCAGCTATTCTGTACCATAGGCACACTGTCATTTCATTATTTCAAAACACACAAAGTATTATTTTAAGACATTTATTTTTGGAAAAACATGTGCTCTAACTTCCAAGCCATGAATGAGAATGCATTTATGTGTGTTTTGACAACCAAAATTCACCCATGCAGATATAAAATATTTTCATTAGAGGATATTCAAAAGGAAATGATTGAAAGTGGATGAAAAGGAAGAACTTTCAATTCAAGATTGCAGACCAAGTATACACATTTGTTTTCTGTGCCTCCAATACTCCCCGAGAAGTTTTGAACTAGAGTCAATCCACTTAGTGAAGAAAATAAGAGGGGATCACTGATGGATTCATGATTTCAATGAATTTATGGAAGGCAAAGTCAGATAGAATAAAGCTCAATAATTTGCACATCAAAATAGTTGCAAGAGGAAATTACATTCCAGATTTAGAGCCAATCAGAGGAAAGTGTAAGAATAGGAGTGAAAGCTGAAAAAATAATAATTAATCAAAAGCCTATCTACAGAACAACTAGGTGAGGGGACAAATGCACCGCTTAAACACAACAGGCAATACATCTGCCTTCACCATGGAAAAATATGTCTCTTCTCTAAAAATACAAAAATAAATAAATTGCTTAGGAAAAACTAAACTAGCTTTTAGCACCAGAATCCTAGAACTCTACTTGCTTTAGCATGTAAAAGACTCCACACGCCTCACACTCATCAGAGTTTGATAAGGGCTACCTGTACGTGTGGAGTTTCATGTCACCTTTCTATTTTTGAGATGATTACACAGCAGAGGAAACCTTATTCATTACCTTGTCATGTATTCCTACATGTAGATAAACAATGATCTCCAAACTCATGAGAGTAAAATGTCAGCCTGAAAGAAAAAGATTCAGATAAATCATCAAAATTGACCCAAAAGGAAATAGAAGTGATTCAAGAAGTGGATAAGAATTTAAGTCAAAACACAACCAAAATCTCATATGTCTTTGAAGAAACATAAGAACAGGTGCATTCATCAGTCCAAGGTAAGATCCAAAAAAGAAAATGACAATGATAATTCAAAGAATAAAAAGGAATTCTTAGAAATTAAAGTTTTGGAATATTGGATACATTTCCAGAACATAAAACAGAAGGACAGATATGAAAACAGAAGTAAAAAGACAAATGTATAAACCTACAAAGACTTAATTCAAGCTAAGTAAGATAAAATTGTTTTAAAAGGAAATTAATAAAATAGAGGAACAAGAGCAACTAAAGACAAATACTAGAAGAAAACTTTCCAGACTGAAAAAGATTATAAGATCCAACAAGTGTTGAGCAGTATAGCTTTTTGAAAAAGCAACGTTTACATTTGTCCTGAAGAAATTTCAAAACAGAAAGAATAATAATAAGATCCTAAAGCCATTTTGAGGGGTAAAATTGGTTGATCTTCAATTTTTCCCAGATATAGCAAATTAAAATATAGTACTCACAGTTATATTTGAATTTTTGATAAACAATAAGTAATTAGTATCTTAGAGAACACAATCCTATGTTCAAAAGACTGAGACCAGGCTTATACCACAAATCTTATCAGAAATGCTAGATAACAATGATAAAATGCCATCAATACTCTGAAGAAAAATTATTTTGAAAATAACTTTAATACCCAGTTAAACTATCAAAAGAATATTTACCTCCCATGGATTCATCCTTCCGAAGTTTCTTGAAGTTATATTCTAGACCAATTAGGGTTAAAATCAAGAGAAGACGCATGATGAAGGTGATGTAATTAACCCAGGAATACCCAAATGACAGCTGTTTATCAAATCTGGAAAGAAATCAGTTTACATTACAAGAGAAAGACTGGATTCTAGGCAATAGAGAGAGTAGGCAAAAAGCAAGGAGACATCAGTATTATTCTAAGGAAGATGTGTTTTTATATCAATCACCAAAAATTTTTAAAAAGCAGTTGAAAACTCTAAGCAAAACACTTAGATTCAAAAATATTATGATCATGGTATGAAGCAAAGCAAAATATGGGATAATTTTGAGAAGAGGAAATCAAAGAAAAAATCTATTAAACCTTAACTAACAACATTTTTCTTTAGATAATCCCAAAATTGTGATATTCAACTAGTGTATTAATTGCTTCTAAACTGAACAACTTAAATTCAAGAGTCAATTGAAAATTGATTTTAAAAGTTAAAAATCCAATAAACACCACTTATATCACTGTGACTATGTTCCATCTTTGGATTTACACCAGCATTTTCCAACTTAAGCACACTGGAGCCATATTTGAACCCTCAGTGACCTTGAATTTGCTGCAAGAGTTGCAAGAATCCGCATCCAGGTATGCCATTTTCTGGAGACTAACAATATTACTTGCTATCTCCCCCACACATGTCGACTACTGTGCATAAAAAGTCATTTTATTTTTTTTTTTTATTTTTTTTTTGAAAAGCAATATCTATTATTTTATTTTTTTTTTTATTTTTTTTTTCTTTTTTCAACATCTATTTTATTATTGCATTTTTCCACATCATAAAGTTCTATTTTATTTTTTGAGCTCATACAGACCTAGGTTAATGTTTTTCTGATCAGTTTTATTTTTTTTTTAATTTANTTACATATTGCCATACTAGTGTCTGTTGTGCTCCGCTGCCTTTCCCATCCTCCACCATCCCTCCTCCCCACCTCTCCCCTCCCCTCCCCTCCTCTCTCTCTACCTCCTCCACTGTATAACCCTGAGGGTCTCCTTCTATTACCATGCAATTTCCCTTCTCTCTCCCTTTCCCTCCCACCTCTCATCCCTTTGATATAAAGAGAGTAACTAAGAACAGAGTAGGGACGAAGAGCAGGAGAAAAAGTCATTTTAAAAATACAAATCTTTAAGAAGTTTTAACAAATATAGAAGGCTTCTGCCACTTTATATACAAATTAGCTACTGATTGAGGGAACACATTAGAAGTAGGATCCCCCAGTTCAAAAACAGAGAGAACTACTGGCCTATACCAATCCCCCTTCCTAGCAATTGGTAAAGTGTGTGTAAATAGCAGGTAGCTCAGTAAATGCTTATTAAATCCAAAAGGATGTCAAAAACAGGCAGGCATTGCCATCCTAATAATGTGACTGTTACAAATTCTGGATATCTCACAAAAATCATGCTGGAAAAGTACAGCTCCCAGATTCTGCCCAAGGTTGAATGCTGCTGCTCTGGGGCCCCTGACAAGCCACAGTCCAGGGCTCTCCTTTATCCAAGCAAAGCTCCAAGCAGCCACACTCATCATCACCTGCTTAAGTCCACTAGTTGGTGCAGTCTATTAAAACCTTTTATCTGGAAATGGGAATGGTCCATTATGCCAGCATCCTTTAGACCACAAGTGAATGCCAAGCTCAGCAGGTGTCAGCCTCAGTAGGTGGGCTTTTATGGTTCTCATTTTCACCGAATTGACAGGTGCATTTCACTAAAAAAGATATATGAGGTGTCACAGGGAGTCCCAAGTTCTCCCCTTCTGATATCTGTGCATGTTGACTCAGATAAGGCAATCGGTCAACAGCCATGCCTTTAAATATGGAAATGCATGTAATGGCTTGTTCTTGTAGCATTGTAATGCCTTTGTGAAACGTGGGGTACTCTAAGACAGAGACTAGACACTATTATTCCTTGGTACAACATGATACTTATTTCTTGACCTACATTACAAACTGAACTCCCAAGGACAAAAACAGAGAACACATTCATTTGCTCTGAAAGAGAAAAAGGATTTTGTGAAATTTCTAGGAAAGGTGACTATCCAAGAGGATGTTCAGCAAGAGTCGGTTCATCTATGACTTAGTTGTAAAGCACCAATACAACCCTCAAGAAACAGAAGACAAAGCCCAATCCCTCTCTCACGGAGATTACAAACTAGAAAGGGGCAGTTGAGTTACACATCACTACGTGCCCAGTGAATGGTACAAGCACTAGTAGTCTTGGGGGATCAGAGATGCCTGCAAGTAGGAGCAGTTAGGGAAAGATTCCAAAAGACCTCAGCCACCAAGGATGATTTTATTTGGGTTAGCAAAAAGTTACAAGGAAAGGCATTTCACACAGTGTGGATATGTGGATAAAATGTAGAATCTTCTATTCTTGTCAAATGAAAGCCTATGGAAACACTTTCACTGCTGCCCACATTTGTCACGTTTCCACTTACACTGGGAGGTGGTGTGAGTAGTGGTTAACAACGAGTCTGCGGTGGCCCCCTGGGTTCTAGACCTGCTCTGCTCTCACCACCGTGATTCTCTTGCACATGACCTCACTCCCCTGTGCTCCTCAAACAGAGATGTGGAAAATAACAGCACACCGACAGGGATGTTGTGAAGGTGAACTGAGACAGTAGATGCAAAACACCGGAAATAGTGATAAGTGTGTGTCCCTTTTCCTGAATTCTGTTTTGGTCACAGGCAATGCAGAATCATCCATTGGAGACTTTCAGTACCAATGTATTTGCTGTTCCATGAGTCTCTGAAGCCAGCCAGGGATGGTCAGCAAATTCCCCCATGACTGAACATGGCCACAGGGCGGGCTAAAGTGAGACTGGCTGCCTGGCCCAGGCGGGGTGGGGGGTTAGAAGGAAAGCAGGAGTCAAAGGGTCTGGTTAGCCGCAGTTCTTTCCATAATTACCGCAAACAACAAACTCTCTGTGCAGACTCTCCAGGAGGGGTTCCCCAACCTTTTTGAAAGAAGGGCTTTATTTTCATTTCTATGAAGTCTTGAAATCATCAAGAGTAGGGGAAGCCAAATCTAAAACACCTCAGCAGAGCAGGGGAGGGAGCATCTCAGCCGGCTAAGTTTTATTTCCAACCTGAAAAGCATAATATCCGCTCCAGCCTGCAAACTCTCATATATTGAATTAAGTTTATTGTCTTTGGTAATGTCTGTTCCAGAAAAGGCTACATGGTGACTTTAAAAAAGGCCTGGCTCAGGGGAAGAAAGGGGCAAAGCTAATAGTTACTGAAGATTGATGACTTTCACATATATATGGCATTTAATCCTTCCTCCGACACTTTTGAGGAAAATGATGCACATAGACTTTAGAAAATGACAGAGCTCACTTCTCCACTAGTAACAGTGCAAGAATGTGAACTCAGGACTTCAGTATCTGCAATTAATTGTTAGTATGAGGCCATTTAATTCATATAACAGATATATACTGAGTTATTTCTATGTTCCAGGAACTATGGTAAATGCTAAATACACAGACCTGGAAGACAGAAAAACAGATGATCCTCCACTCTCATGAGAACTAGAGTCCAATAGAGGAACCAGTATATGCAAACACATCCCATAAATATCAGTTATAACCTCCTAAGACCAAACACAAGGATTAAGAGAGTTAATTGGGTAGGGCAGACTTCTAATTGCCTATAAGTTCATACTGGCAGATGGGACTCACCAGAGGATTCCTTTCTGAACATTCAGGCTCTGCCATGAGAAGAAAAAACTGAAAAAGTCTATTCATCTATTCTGAGAGCTGATAGTTTGCCTTCCTTGCACCCTTAATTTAAAAATTTTGAGAATAAATTTAAAAATAAATAAATAAAATAAATTTGTAGGATTGCTTCCATTATTAGATTATAAAACCATAAAAAAGAGAAATTATATGTCTTATTAATATTTGAATCTTGCCCAGTGCACAGTAAATTTTACAATAATAAGAATTCCATAAAATATCTCTTACATTGAATATACCTGAATTGATTATGAAGCATCTGATGCTTCCATCTCTAAAGAGCCAAGTTTCTTCCTTGTAGCGGAAACATGGAATGACAAAATATACAGAATCCCATGGAACTGAGCAGTGGACTCCAAACAGATGTGATATACCTCCTTTGGGGGTCAAAGTATTGAAAGTGAGTAGATAAGCTTTCAGCTGCTCTTTCCCTTTGCCTCATTAACTACGATGCTGTAGCTGATGGAGACTCCATCATCCTGGATTCCTGCATGCCTAAGTGGAATACAGCCTGCCCACCACAATGATGCATATTGAAGTGACGAAGCAGGAGTGGATGTGTTTGGCCATTGAGATGTCAGTTTCCTTTGTTATTGCAGTATAGCCTAGTCCTTACCAACTAATAGAGTCCTCCATGTCTATCATCAGAGATACTGTGGGTAGGGCTCACTCAGTGGCTCTCAGGGAAAATAATGCCTAGGCTGAACTATCAGTTAGAGAAAATAAAGCAGTGTTCATTCACGGAAAATGGAAACTAAGGCATATGAAATCAACTTTGGCTTGGAATAGTCTAATGGTATTCAAACTGTCATGGAACACTATAGATACCCTCAGAGTGTCTCAGAAGCCAATGGTGTGACAAAGAGGACAGGACAAGAAGAGGACCCTGCATCTAATCCCAAGCAGAAAATTTTAATTTTTTCCTTTGTTATTCCTTCCAAGGAATATTTTATCAAAATATTGATTTTTAAAAAAAGATTAGAAATTATTGGCAAAACATCAGCACTTTCACAAGGAGAAAAACAGACAAAATCAAAATTACCATAAAATCAAAAGGATTATATTGGGTAAAAAGGATGAGGGCCAAATACAAATTACAATCTACTTGTCCCAAATTAATCGTCATCCAATTTTTCCTAGAGATTGTTCTGTTCTTAAGTCACCTTCCATTACTTGCAAAAACAGGTTCTTTTTCTCTCTAGTAATTATTTTTAAAGTGTGGCCATCACCTGCCCTCTAGTGAGTCTCTTCTTGGTTATAATTGATAGCTTTATCCATTCTAACACAACCACAGCTACCAAACTGCTTTTACTGGGGTACAGCCCCAGGAAAGCAATGCTGTCAATATATAGAGGGACCAGGACATAATCACCTTCTCGTCTTCCCATTTGGATACAGATGAGATATATTATATGTGTAAAATAATAATAATAATACTTGTGGCAGGGTGATCTAGCAGAAAGAGCCCTGGGCTTCAGATTTTGCTTTGGTATTGCTCTCTCCAGATTAGACCTTATCATCTCTGAACTTTCTTTCCCTTGCTGGAAAAATAAAATAAAATTGGAGAAGGAGATGGGAAAATGAGAAGAAAAAATAGTAATATTTACCCTATCTATGTATAGCTATGATAATCAAATGAAGTCAGATGAGTAAACACTTTGATGAGAAAGCTCTATAAATACGAGATGAAGGTATTTATATGTCTAGAATTAATGATTCCTCAGAAACGGGGGTATAAAAGGAGACTTTGGTCGACTACCAACATGTAGTTTATTGAATGTAATACAAAGAATTATGTAGCCCTTTCCATAGCTGGAAACCCTGACCACATCCCGTGCACAATGGGGCTTTCACACAACCTTAAGAAAACAGACTGGGGCTGAGACACAGTGCTCCTGCTTTCTTTGGGAGAAAATATAAACCAAGGAAGGGGCGTGGGTGGGGGGTGGCCCTTCACTCTAATTGTAAGCTGTTTCCTCCTCCAGGCAGTTTGGAGTGCCCTGAAGTAACCACCTGCACAGAGGCTGCCAACAGGAGCCTCGATGAAGCAGATAAGCTCTTTACTGCTCCACTCTCAGAATCCCTGAAACTTGGAGGAAATCACGAAAATGGAATCAGATGACTGCCCAGGTTTTCTTCTTAATATTCAAAGACCAATCTAAAATGTTCTCCTGTTAGGCTCTCCAATGAGACTCAGGAAGACCAGAGTGGATTACACACACACACTCACACACACACACACACACACGCACGCACACATGCACACACACCAAGCACATTTTCATCTATTATTGTTTAGTCTCTTTTTAATTCTTACTGTATATACTCTTGAATATATGTGTGCATATACATATATAAATACACTCTCATCTTTGAGTTACCAAGTTTGTCTCCCTCAAAACTTTTGCAAATATTAAAATGACCTGTCAAAACTCAAGAAGTGAGTTTCTATGAGCCTGGAGTACAGGCAGCTGACACCGACAGAAGCATATCACTGTGCCTGAAGGTGCACGGAAAGCCCAAAATAGAGTCCTGCTTATCAACCGGCACTTGATCTTTGCCTCTCTGTACAAGAATGTCATTGAAACGTGTCATCCCTTGGACACTGGCTGCAATTCTTTCCTCCTTCTAGTGTCTCTTCCAGGTGTCCCACAACCTCATATTGTCCCTTCAGTCATTCCTTGTCCCTTATCTGGCAGCTCTGACTCACTTACCCAGGGGAATTTTCTCCAGCAGGTAGAGGTAGCTCTGAAAGAAGTCATTGCGAATGGCTCGGTGAAGGATGAAGGACATGCTGTGCCGGCAGAGTTCACCATCGGTCTTCTGCCAGCGGGATCTAAAGGCAAAATGGGCTCCCAGATGGGCCATGGAGGAGCGGGGCAATGACGACTTCTGAAGAGAAAGAAAGCTTGTCTGACTGTTTCTTTGAATTAGCCTTCTCTTCCTAAAAGAACTCGAGACTGTCATTTTAAACCAGTCCCCTGTCCATCTATATCAGGACAGTCTGTCATGGGGTGTGGGGGAAGGGCAGCAAACGTGGGGAGGTCAGGCTCCTGGCACAGACTCCCTCTGATTGCTTGGGCGACACCACTCCAAGCCAGCAGGTGCTAAGATGAAAACAGGCTGCATGAGATCCTGCTCCATCTGGGGAAAAGCACGCTTCCCTTCGTTAGCTGCTGCTTCAAACAGGCTCCAGTACAGCCTGCCAACACCCTGAATATTTGCTTTAATTTGATTCCTAAATTGAAATAGCCTAATTTCCATTTCAAAGAGTTGTGAATATTTTGCAGGAGATCCTATTCCCTGATTTCCATTGCTCCTTCTGGAACACTGCGTCCTCAAGTTACAAGGTCCCTTTCAAAGTCATCTTAGCCACTCAGATTCCTTTCATCAGTACAATTTTCCCCAAATCACTTCATAGAGATGGATATGTGTTTCATATTTTTAAGGCTCTTCAAGAGATGCAATTATTTGAAAGCCTGTTTTGATGTCAGATACCCTGCTCTATCAGCAAGCTCTTGCATTTATTCTAAACAACCCTACCCACAGGCCTCTCTGCCCAATGTGGGTATGATTTCCTCCAGAGTGCATTTGTTTTCTGGACTGCCTTCTCTGTCCCTCCATACCTACTCTCCACCCTTCACTTCACTCTGTGCCCAGGAGGCTGACCTTCAGACTACATCAGCGGACACCCTACTCTGCCTCCTAGCTGGGTTCAGCCGTAGACAGTCCCCTTGGCACCTTTCCTGCAGAGAGGCCATAGGCTCACCACATGCTTTAACAGAAAGGCATAGCTATCTCCTGCTGGGGTCTGCTCATGCAAATACTCTCTCCTGGTTCCGATCCTTTCTCCTTATTGCTTGAGTGTCAGTGACATGGCTGTCCACCTGCAAGCCGCAGAGCAGGCCTCTGCTCCCTGCGGAGAAGATGCAGAGGAGCGCAGGAGACTGGAGCAGCGAGAGGGGCGGCCGGGTGGGTTGGAACACAGGCGCGAGCACGCCCTGGCCTGTGGAGCTCGCAGCCCAGAGCCCAGGCCAGCCAAGATGCGCCGACCTGTCACCCTTGGGCTACCAGGCCTGGGCGCTGTACAGTCGCCTGCTGCAGAAGCCTGCTCCACGCAGCGCTGCAGCCCGGAACCCGGGAGCACAGACCACCCGGCCACCTCAACCTCCCACTTCCTGACCTGCGTGGAGAAAATGGAAGTGGGGCTGAATGGAAGTCGGGACTCAAGAATTGGCCAACGGCATTAGCACCTTTCTAAACTCTAATTAGCATAGGTTTGCACCAATAGCAGTAATCCAATTGCTATATAAATTCCTAGCGCACCGTGGATGGAGAAAGCAGCTGTTGGGACTCTGTTTTGCACTGCAAGAGTTCTGTTCCTGCTTCCGTTTTTCAGTAAATCCTTCGGTTACACTCATCATCTTGTTCCAGGAGGTAAGAACCCAAAAAAGAAGTTGACGGTGAGCTGTTGGGGCCTACTCTTGACAGCTATAACACTTCTTAGCTGCTAGAGGTCTCCAAACTTACACAGACCCCACGTGCCAGCAGAAGTAGAGAATCGAGTTTTATCTCAAAAATTCTTGTATCAGGCTGTTAGGAACTCAATGTCTTGTGATTTACCTAGACTTTCCCCTTTCTTTGGAAGTAGTTCTTGGTGATCCAGCTCACATTACCTACTTGTGATTGTCATTTGCTGCCTGCAGGGACCATGACTACTGTTTTACTCCTGTAATGTTCCTAGTAGAAAAGGTGCTGTTAGCACCGTACCCTGTGCACTCTCCGACTCTCTGAATGTACACGTGTACAAGCCATATAAATCACACATTATTGTCAGCATCTTCTAAGACGACCCCTATATAGTCAGTTCAGGCTCCTGTAACATATCACAAGAGTCTGGGGGACTTAAACAGCAAACATTTATTTCTCACATTTCTGAAAGCTGGGAAGTCCAAGACCAAGGTGGAGGCAGATCCCATGTTTAGCGAGTGCCTTCTTCTTGGTTTACAAATGGCCCTCCTCTTGTTGTATGTTCACATGGCGGAGAACAGAGTGAAATCAAGCTCTGGTCTCTCTAAAAGCCCACCCATAATGGCTCCATCCTTATCTCTTTAATTTCTTCCCAAGGCATCATCTCCACATCCCATCACATTAGGGGTTAGATTTTCAATGTAGGAAGTCTTCATCCCCACCTAAAAACCCTTGCTTCCTCCTGCCTCTTTGTTCATGCCTTTCTGCCACCCCCTCCTTGAAGAAAGTCCAGCTGGACGGACTGGCTCAACTCTAAAGGATAATAAATGGCACAAGTGACAGGATGTGGCTTTCCAGATGAGGTTATATAAAGACTGCCTTCAGCATCTTATTTCCCTCCCCCTGTCCTCACACCACCATCTCGCCTTCTCTCTTATTTGCTCTCAGGAAAGCTGGCTGCCTGTTAATGCCCCACAAAGAGCCACATGTCAAGGATCTGCCTTCCTCATGGAACAGCCTGAGTGGAACTGAATCTACCAACGACCATGTGAGTGAGCTCAGAAGCAAATCCCTCCCCAACCAATTGTTCAGCAACAACCTGATGAGAGACCCTGAGCCAGCTAAGCCACACCCAATTTACTAACCCACCAAGCTGTTTTTATTCTTTAAAGCAGTTAAATTTGAGGATAATTTGGCACAATGCACCCACGGATACCTAATTTATCTATCATCCTTGAAATATTTTTAAGATGTGACATCTAACCATAATCTTTCCTTAAGTTTCACATATGTGTTAATCTTTTCCTGGAAAGGGGAGTAGAGAGTCTGTTTGACTCTGATTTATTTTCCTTCATTTTTCTAAGCTTCTGTATTCCCATTTGCTCCTGTTCCCAGAAGAAGGGACAGCCATTCAATTTTAGTGGAAATGTCCCCATCTTTGGCCTCAAGAATTGCCCAGGTTATAAAGTGAGTCATCAACTTTCCTCTGTCCGTTTGTGGTTCATGGATAGATGCATCCCTCAGGCCTGAGCCAATCAACACAGTCTCTTCTCCTGGCTCGAGTGGGCACATCATCTAAGTCTGTTATTGCTAATGTCAGCTTGAATTGGGTTTTGTTTTGTTTTGTGCTAACAACACAGAGTAATGTCTAATGCAAATAATATCCAGCATCATATTTACTCAGGAAATTCTCATAAGAATAGAAATTGAATAGATATCAAACTGAATAGAAATTTCAAGTGGGATTATTTCATAGTGTAAGAAGGCTGGCTCTTAGCTGGAATGAAACAGATGTGACTGAGTTAGAAATGCATTTCTACCATGTATATCTGGGGTAACCTTGATAAATTAATTTCCTAGTCCATCTGGCCTCACTTTCCTCTTCTGTAAAATGAAAATGTTGTTGTATCTTGTCTGACTGTTGTGAGAATTAAATAAAATACTCCATGTGAGACACCACCCCGTGCCTAGCACACAGCACATGGCCAGCAAGTGCTGGCTAGTGTCATTCCAATCTTTGGAAGAAAGCTGATGATAACAAATTACAGGCTCTCCATTCACAACATATCCAGGAGTGGTAAATTCTCTTTCTGAAAATACCCTTATTTCCTCCTGTTCGTTGAATTTCTGTTTAAAGCCTTATGAAATTTTAATTGTACTCTGTGCATTAAAGAATGGAAAGGAAAGACATCTAAAGGAAGTGAGCTGTTGGAGCCCATGCTTCTGCCCTTTGGCGTTTTCTGTCTTGTGGGAAAGCTAAGTAGAAGATGGCTTGGTATTCTCCTTGTGCCTAACGGGAGGCTGGTTCTTAACCCCAATGACTTAGCTATGTTTTGATAACCCCTCCTATGGGGAAGGGTCAGGATGTTTGGTCCTAGGAGAGGACTGACTGACTCCCGCTACTCAGTACTGCTTATTTGGCAATTGATATTGGCATGTTTCTCAGTTTTTACGCAACTAATTTTCCTCCACTATAAATTGGACATTAATTATTTGTGTTTGGACAAGGATTATTAAGTGTTCTACAATCTTTACATTTCAGGCCTATAATTCCTGACAGGGGTGAAAGACTGGTTGATACAAAACGGCTTTGTCAAATTGTGTTTGTTTCTGTAGGTCACATTAGATTTTGCGACTCTTTCTCATAGCGACATGGTCTGAACCAGTTTCTGGCTCATTGCATTTGTTTCCTTAAGACTATAATTTTTCTCTCACACTGAAATGCTCTATTTGCTGCCTCCCTGCACCATTCTTGGCCACATTCATGCCAAGTGAGGTGATAGAGATCTCAAGTCTAACACAAGCATCCCATTTCCAGGCAGGATAGGAAAACAATGAATGCAGGAGAAAGAAAAACGATGCAGCCGAACAAAGTAGAAACTCTGAATTTACCAATCCTGGTTTGCCTTCTCACAGTGGATCCCTGGGTGGGGGGTGACAACTGTTAAAAACCAATGATCAGGGAGAGAGACTCAGAAGTAAGGAGAATAGGGAAGAAAGGCTGTGTAAAAAGCATACTCCTCAGGCGATGTGATAAGATAAATATTTGTGGAAATTCACTCGGTGTGAAATACACATCAATTAAAATTTCATAAGGCTTTAAACAGAAATTCAACGAACAGGAGGAAATAAGGGTATTTTCAGACAAAGAGAATTTACCACTTCAGAGGCTCACTGGAAGAATGACTGCAAAACCCACTTCAGGGAAAAAAATTGAGACAGAAGAATAGGTTAAAAGATTAACAACACAGAGCACAGAGCCCCCAAATAAATCTATTCACATGTTGTAACGTGATAGAAGACAGAGACAAGATATTCTCAATAATGGTCTTGGTGTTGGCATACTGGGATTCCTGACTGACATCACGTCATTCACAACCCTATCCCAGGTAGATTCGAGATTTAAATATGAGAAGTCAAATTCCAAAACTCTTTGAACACATTTAAAGAAATATCTTTATGTAAAAAAATGTATAGTCTTTCTTAATATGAGAAAACAAAAGCCATAAAGAGTAATCAATTTGACGATTTAAAATTAGAATAATGAAATTTTGTTCATCAAAAGAAACCATAAAGTAAAAAGCAAAACAAATTCATAAGAAATATTTGTGGCCTCAATAATCAACCAAAAATGAGCATGCTGCATACATGAGTGATTCCTACAGATGAATATGAATACAGAAAAGCCTATAGAAAAATAGAGAAAATATACATACAGAAATGTAAATGTAAATGCTAATTAAACACTTGAAAAATTTTCACTCATTTATCATCTGGGGTGTACACATTTTCCTCGTAACTAGATGCCCCACAAGATGGGCAAAAATTAAGGCTAAGTAGCTAATAATATGGAGCAGCAGAAGTAATTACAAACTGTGTATTTTAATGAAATCTCACACAAACAATTTGCAAAACAATTTAGAATTATCCTGTAGAGTTAAGGATGTCTGTATCCTAGACCAAACAATTCCATTTGTAGGCATATTCCTTAAAATAACTCTCACACATCTGAACCAGCAAATATGTACAAGAATGTTTGGAATGGTCTTATTTATGATACCAAACATACAAGCAAAAACTCTATGGCAATCCAGATGTCCAACAACATCAAAATTGATAAATAACATATTTATAGAATACAAAGTCAAAACACGGCAACAAAAATTAATGAACTGCTGTTAGGGAACGGCTCAGCTGTTAAATGCCATATTATGATTTAGATATGAAGTGTTCCCCAAAAGATCACATGAGACAATAAAGAAAGTGTAGAGGTGAAATTATTGGGTTATGCAAGTCTTAACCTAATCAGTGCATCAATCCCTAGAATGAATTTACTAGAAGATAACTGTAGGCAGGCAGGTGTGGTGAAAGGAAGTTGGTAATTGGGGTTATATTTTGTCCTGATGAGTGGGGCGTAGTCTCTCTGCTTCCTGTTTTCTGCATCCTGAGCTTCTTTCCTCCTCCATGCTCCTCCACCATGTTGCCTCATCTCAGGGCCAGAACAATGGAGTCGGCCGTCTATGGACCGAGACTTTTGAAACCATGAATATCAAATAAATATTCCTCATCTAGAACTGTTCTTGTCAGATCTTTTGGTTAGAACAGCAAATAAGCTGACTAAAATACACCAGCCCCCTTGGAGAATCTACATATGCCACACAGGCTGGAACCACAGCCAAACTGAGCCAAACGGCTCCTTATGTCTCAAGTGACTGAATCAGCTTGGCTTTGTCCTGTCATATGTGCTTAATGGCTGCTGCCAACACTGCAAATGTAGACAGATCCCAGAAACCAATTGTACATGAAAAGCAAGTTGCAAGAGTGTATTGACTCTCTGTTACGTAACTTTCTGGGTAAACTTCATATACTGCTTGTATAAAAGTTCAAACAGAAAACTAGGCAGTAAGATTTTAAAAGACTCATAAATACAATGAAGATAGTTCTGATCAACTGTGAGATACAGGAAGAGGATGCATCTGGAGCGGAATGCAATGGTACTTTGATGGATTGGCAATGTTTACATCCTCATCTAAGCTGGGAACACAAATATATTCATTTTATTAGTTTTGTACATTAATATAGTGGTTTGTATTAAATAATCATGCAAACACAGGTAAATGGACCAATGTCATAAACCCCCACCCAGACCTGCTGGAGCAGTGCTTTTTGGAAAAAATGCACGGAAGCAATAACAATAACAGGAATACAGCTTCCCGTTGCTTCTCCTTTCTAAAGCAGAGCACAGCCACCTGTCTGGGCTGGATGTTATATTCTGGGGAGCCCCACTAACCCTTGGATTGGAGAGATTTTAAGCTGCATGATTAGAGAAGCAGCAGCTCATGCTATGGCCTCATCAGGGAAAACAAAATGGCAACATGACATTATAGAAGCTTGACTCCAGTTTAATTTTTTCTTTGAGGGGTGCTATTAGCCCCTCTCCTGCCATAATCAGAAACTGTGATCCTAGTCTTATGGTTGCAGCTATAAGGTGTGGTAAGCCAGCTGCAGGATTTGCCTGGTTAATATTCATAGCTGGGGCAGCCATAGTCCTAAGCATGCCTGAGGCTGAGGGTCTATGCCTGTTGTTGGCTAGGCCCTATCACCTTAAGAACTGGGCCAGTCAGGTGTGGTAATGCAACCCTGTAATTCCAGCTACTCGAGAGGCTGAGGCGGAGGACAGCAGGTTCCAGGCAACTTAGTGAGATCCTGTCTCAAAATCTAAAAAGAAAAACACAAAAGAAGGCTGGGGATATAGCTCAGTGGTAGAGCACCTCTGCTTCAATCCCCCCTACTAGGCAGCAGGGAGGTAGGGGTAGGGGGTGGAGAGAAAGAAAGAGAAAAAATAAAAGCAAAAAACTGTACCATATTGATCACATGGAGCTTTAAAAAAGGTCAGCTCTTCTTCTGGGAGATCAGTCTTCAGGAGATTGCTTGAGCAAGCTAACCTTCACATGTGGAAATAAGTCGCAATAATATAAACACCAATGTTCTATAAGCCGAATGCTACTTGGTTATAATACCTATGAATCAGAATTTTTCCCACCTTCCTGTATAAAATTCTTCAATGGCTATCATATGAAACATGTGACATTCAAACTTTTTCTTCCTCTTCTGCTCTTCTACTCTATAACCACTATATCAGGCCACAGCCATTAATCCAGTGTAGAAAGTCATAGAGGTTAGGGGCTTCCACTTCTTTGACTCAGCTTCCTTTAGGATCAGATAAAATTGTGGCAGGACTCGTTAGAGACTTGGGAGTAAGATGACTTCCAGGCAAGCCTCTACTCACCAACAGCTTACCTTGTCCACAATCTTTTTCCTTCTTGGAGAATTCTTTTTTCATAAGGAATTGTGAGTGCCTGATTTTCAACCCAACCAATGATCCCATCGCTCTCATACATGGTACTGTATTAGACTCCTCGTGAAAAATCAAGTATTATTTTGTGGCTGATACAATGATATTAACTTGCTGATACTTTCATTATAATAATGGCAAAGTGCTCTAAATAATGCCTGTTTAATCCTTTGAACAATCCTGGTAGGACAATGATATTCCTATTTTACACATGCAGAAAATAAAGGTTAGATAGTTTAAGCTCAAAGCCACACAGCCAAGAAATTATAGCCAGCAGTTTAATTTTGTCCTGTTTGGTTCCAAAGTCCATACTCTTAAATTATTCCTATGCTAGAGTGGAGGGAGCATAAGCTACAGAGTTAAAAAGAATTGGAGGCCTGGGGTGTAGCTCATCAGCAAAGGTCTAGCCTCACATGTACAATGCCCTGGGTTCAATCCTCAGTATGGCAAAAAACCAAAAAGTACTGGGAAATGGAGCAAGATGGCAGCTGAGTAAGATCCACTGGTGATCCTCTCCCCACAGACTCACCAAGTTGAACAGCTATTTACGCACCAAAATACCTTCACAAGAGCTAAAGAAACCAAGTGAGAGACCATTGCAGCTGCTTTCAGTAGATCAAAACAAAAAGAAGCATTGAACAAGACAGGAAGAAAAGAGTTGCCAGCAATATCTCTCCCCCAATTCCAAGCAGCCCAGCCTGCAGAGACTCCTCCTCCTTAGGGGAAGGAGAAAGAATTAAAGCCAGGTCTTAGATTTCAGATCCAGTACCATGTCCACCAAGATGAAACCCAACGCTGGGCTAAGTCTCACGACCCCTACCTCTAGGCCAGTGGCCAAGGATTGTGCAGAGGTCCCATGAGGCCAATCACCTGATTGCGTCCATCATTCCTCTTCCAACCTAAGGCAGCAGAGCATGGAAGAAGATTCTATCTACCAAGTGGAGATCAGGGCAAGAGCTGAATAAGAAAGCTAGCACAGAGCTTTATCTTGGAGCCAGGGCAGGCCCACCATGGTGAGAACCAGCACCTGGTAGAAACTGAAGCCCCCTACATCAGCCAGGGCTCACAGACTGAGCCTTTAGACCAAGTTGGCATCAGGCAGAGACTTGTGCACCAGGGGGACAGACTCAAGTTTCAGCCAGCATCATTCCGAGTTTTGTAATGGGCATGGGATACACCCAACCCCCTTCCAAGACTGTGAAGGCTGTGAAACTCTGATCCCACCTGTTAGCCTCAGCTTTGGCCAAGGGACTATCTTCATTGCCTGTCCCCTAACCTTGGGCAGCACAGCTATTATCAGGCCAGTGCTTCTAGACAGGATCCTAGAGCTGTCTCAGCAGTAGGTAGACCTGCACCTCAGGGGGATGGGCCTGTTCCTCAGCCTGCATAACTGCCAACTGCAGGGAGGTCACCGGTACACCCCAAGACTCTGCAGGTCCTGTGAGACTCAGGCATGAGCAGCTGAACATTGCCGACACGGCCAAGGAACTGCCGTCACTGGCATTACCCCAACCCTGAGTACCATAGACGGCACAAGATAGTGTTTGGTGGGGCTAGGACCTTGTAGTAAGTGCAGGACTTTCCCAGGAACTTATTGCTGGGTTGATGGAACCTAACACTAGGCAGGTCCTAATGGTCTCCATCACCAGGCCGACCAGGAGGTAGAGCCTCGGGAATAGCTCCCGTGACAGGGAAGATGCGTAGCTCCAGTCTCTCAGACCTACTCCAGCTGGTTGCAGGGATCTCAGGCCAAAAGTCCACCTCAGTAGTAGGCAGCCCACAGCAGTGTGGGCCTTGGTCCTAGCCCAGGGTGGTGCTAGTCTTGGCAGGCTGTGGGCTCAGGGCACAACACAGCCTGGCAGCACTTGTGGTTACAGATGTAACACAGGGGCCTGATCCATTCATGGTAACTGATCTACCCAGAGTTGGGTAGAATCCCATAGGGCCTGATCACAAGCTGACGACTATGGCTGAGACATCTGGGCCCACTCCAACCAGGAGACCCAGGGGGGTCTTATGAGGACACACTACTATCTCCAGGTGCTCTCCTTGTACTCTCGAGGTGTCTCCTGGTTCTCTCTGAACCTCACACCAACGTGTATTTGGGACAAACCTGAGTTCGGATTGGTCTTCATATTAAAGATACAAATGGTTTGTTCACCATGTTCCCCATACTAGAGCATTCTGAATTTGTATCATTACTTTTACCTATTTTATGCCTTCTCACATTTTCTTCTTACTCATTAATATTTCTTTGTGTTAGTTCAAAGAATTTCCTTGAGCACTTCTTACAGGACAGGTCTGGTGGAGATATATTCCTGTGGCTTTGTTTATTGGGGAATGTCTTTATTTCTCCTTCTAAGGATAGCTTTGCCAAGTAGTTTCTTTGGTCGAACTTTTTTTTTTCTTTTTTCTTCCTTCAAAACTGTAAAAATCCTGTGTCACTCTCTTCTGGCCTGTAAGACTTCTGCTTAGAAGTCTGCTGTTGGGCGGACCAGGACACACATATGGATTATTTGTTTCTTTTCTCTTACTTCTTTCAGAACCTTTTTTATCTTTCCCTTTGAGGGCTTCATACAATGTCTGGGAAAGACTGGTTGAGACCTTTGGCTTTCCAGTGTCTGGATTCCTGTGTCCTTCCCTAGGTTTAGGCGTTTTCCTTACTATCTCTGAAGAAGCTGTCTACCTCTTGACATTCTCGGGTCCTCTTGAATCCCATCACCCCAATATTTGCTCTTTTAATACTTCCCCAAAGTTCCCATAACTTTTCTTCATTCTTCTTTATCTTCTTTCTCCTCTGACTTTGTATTTTCAAATTGACACGGCTCCCTGGCCACCAAGCCGCACAGCCGGCCCGCTGGTCACCACCAAGAAGCAGCAGCAGAGCAGAGAAGCAATGACCTGGATGGGCTAGAGTAGGAGTGGCAAGCCCGGGCCTGAGGCAGGGTGGACCCGCCAAGCTGCCCTGCCTGTCATCTCTCCAGGGCTCCTACCATCCCAGCAGCTCCTGCCCCCTCCCCCACGCACACTGAGCACATGCAATTCAATGGCTTCACTCCCTCCCTTTCCCCAACAGGGAGAAAGGGAAGTAAGAAAAACCTGAATGGGAATCAGGGCAAACCAGTAGCGTTATTACTTTTCCAAGCCCAAATCAGCATAAATTTAGACTGATAGTGTTGACCCAAGTGCAATATAAACCCCTAGACTAGCACATTTCACCCACGACTCCTGTCGGGTTCCCTCTCCTCCTGCGAGACTTCTGTCTCTATGAATAAATCCTACTCTTACGTTTACTCAGCCTGCTCTCTGGATTTCATTCTTCAAATTCATGAGACAAAAACCTGCACAGAAGAACTTGATGGTGAGGGCACAGCCCACCATTCAGAGCTGCAGCACTTCTCTGCTGCAGAGGCTTATAGCTCGTGCAGACCCCACCTGCCAGCAGAGGAGTTTCATCTCAAAACTCTGGTTTCAAAAGGATCTGCCTTTGCGCTCACTAAGTCTTCCTTCTGTTGAATTTCTTCTGCTATTCTATCTTGTTTCCAATTTCACTTCGTTATTTCTTCTAATTGAGGAACTCAATTTGATATTTTAAAATGCTTCCCTCTCTCATCTCTCTATAAAATTTTCCTGTTAGAGTATTGAAATAATTTTCTGTGTTTCCTTGAATTTCTTTGAGTTCCCTTAAAATAGTTGTGTGGAACTCTCCATCTGAGAGTTTTCCTTTAGTGGTTATTATACAACCAGTTTCTGGCACCTTATTATGACCATTAGATGAGATCAAAGTTTCCTGAAAGTTTTAGGTACTTGTTTGTGTTTGACATCATTTGGGCATTGAAGGATTAGGTATCTATTTCGGTATTCATAATTTGGCTTTGTTTCTGCCTGTCTTTCCAGAAATTCTAAGCATGCTTATTTTCTCTGAATCTGTTTACTTCTGCCATATCAGCACCAGATGGCACCCACAGTCCAGATTTGCCACAAGTTCTTTGTTGGTGTGTTGTCACTGTTTTAGCACTAGAGGGTGATCTAAGCCCAGGTTTGTCTCAAATCCATAGTTATATAGTGTCAGCATGAACTGAGGGTGTATCTAAAAAGAGTAACCCATTATCCTAAGCCTCCTCCTGATGGCAGGGTAGACCCATACTTTTTACCCAGTCACCAACCAGTGTCAGGTACTGCAAGGCTCTGTGCAACTCTGGGTAGAATTGCCACACACACACACACACACACACACACACACACAAATTGGCCCTGAGGTCCTGTGCCATGCCTATGGTCTCCAGTGCTTCATTGCTGTGTCATACCCTGAACCCACAGTCCACTGAGACCAGTGTCTCACTCGGGTAAAACCCAGGTTCATGAGCTAAGACTGCCCTAACCAGCCATAACCAGGTGATGTTGGCCACAGTAGGAGTCTGAAAGGGTGAAGACATGCATCTCTTTCTAGCACGGGACCTGTGCCTGAGCCTCTGTATGTGGGCAGAAGCCCAGAAATGGGGACCATTAGGATCTGCTCAGTGTTAGCATTCATAAGTTCAGCACTGAGTTCCAAGACTAAGGCCTGTGCCAACTGCCCTGTCCTATCCTTAGTGAATGGGGTCTTCCTCCATGATGTGCTGCCCAGGGTTAGTCAGGGTGGTGAAGTTGAAGGCAGTTCCTTGGACACCAAGACTAATGCTAAGCTGGGTTACACCTAAGTCTTACAGCTACAAGGACCTGCACAGCCTCAAGAATACACCCATGCCCACAGATGATGGTGACACAGGCTGAAACAAAGTCTGACCCAGCAGGGCATAGGGCGTAGGTCTCTGCTGATCTAAAGATGACTGTGCTGCCCAAAGTTGGGGGTGATGTGTTGAGATAGTCCCTTTGGCCACCAAGGCTATGCTAAGGTGGATCACACCTGGATCTCATAACCACAGGAACTTGGCACGGTCTTGGTGGTGGGGAGAAAGGAGGGTTTCCCAGGCCCACTCCAAGGCTGACTGATGTGGATAGAAATGCAAGTCTGTCCCCTGGGACATGGGGCACGGGTCTAGGGAGCTGCATGTGCATTTAGCACTGGTGAAGTTGGTTTGGTTCAAAGTGTCTTTGGGAGATGATGTGGGGGGACCTTAGGCACCATCTCACCTCACACCCCTGCTTTTCCAACATTAGTCTATCTTCGGGATCTTCAGGGATGAACTTTTGCCTTGGCTAATAGCTGCCTGACATTTCCCTTAATGGCCTTAAGAGGATATGGACCAAATATTTCTAGAGTTTGTGCCTAAACAAGGCTGAGATAAAAGTAACATTTTGAGAGCTGAGTTGGGATTCCTGAATACTCAGGGAGGTAGATTAAGAAGATTAAAATAATAAGATCAAAATCAAGAAATTAAATTTAAGATAAAAATCATCGATGTATTTTCCTGTATGCAGGTTTTAGTGAAAATAAATAGACTACCGTATGGATAATTCTTGCTTAATAAACTTCATGTGTGGTTGTGCTAAAATGTACATTTAAGTAGGCTTTAGAAGGAAAGAAGAGTATGAAAACAGTGCCAACAGGCTTCACAGAGACTCACACAAACCATCGCAAGTGGGGCGCTTGCTGTTTCTTTGTCTTATTTTGTGTAAGAAACAGACAGGGAGTCAAGGCTATGCCTGAGCATAACTTGAAGTCATTAGCCAAGCCCATTACCCTGCACGTGCTCGGAGTTTAAATGGTGTTTTCATCCCCTGTCGCGCTTCATGGACTACAGAAGGCTGTCCATCGGGTATGGGAGCCAAGCAGACTGAGGTCAGCAGTCAGGTTTCAACTCCATAATCATCACCAAGAGAAGATGAGGCCTGCGGCAAATGACCCTTTTTAGCTGAAGAAATATTTAAACCCATAATTTTCAGGTTAAATCATTCAACTTAAAAGGCTCTTGAAAGGTTCTTCCTGTCTTAGTGGGTAGAAGAGTTCAACTGGGCTGCTTGGTTCTCATTAGGAACTTGATTCCCCAACCATTCCAAAATTTTTTAAAAATACATCCAAATTTTGAATAAAAGGAATAATGTGCCTGCCTAAAATATCTGTTGGCATGTTTGCATATGTATGTGTGTGCACACGCAAGTGTGAACTTCACTCATTTCCTTCATTAAAGTCAACTCAAGACATTATTAAATGTTCAAGTTCACATGAAACTCTACTTTAAAATTTTACAGTGCTGTTGGTGTGCATTTGTAATCCCAGCAACTTGGGAGGCTGAGGCAGGAGGATTGGAAGTTCCAGGCTAGCCGAACGAAGGTCAGTGGTAAAGCACATCTGGGTTCAATCCCTAGTACCAAAAAATAATATATATGCATATATAGGTAAATAAACACTTTAAAATTTTTTATTTCATATAATATCTAAATTAATATTTAATACGACTTCAGACAGATGATAGCACATAGAACACGATCTATATATATATATATATATATATATATATATATATATTCATCTTTTCATGTTTTCCCTGAGAGAAAGTATTAGACAATTATTGGTAAAGAAAATTAAATTTTACTTCTTGTATTCATCCTAAAAATTAAGAAGTATGTTAAAGTGTCATATTGAAATCCTCAAATGTCATTTCTCTTCCATGTACCAAGTCTGTTTCCCACTTTAATAACAAGTCATTCTGGAGGAAGACTGAGTGGAGAGGTGGATTGGAATGTGAACAAACTCCACCTTCTAGAACCAACAGGTCTTTACAGACTGAAGGCCATGCAGCAGCAGGTGGGCTTGCCCTTCTCACTCCCCCGGAAGCTAGAGGACCACACTTGAACCTTCCTATTCAGGAACTCTGCATAGGATTTCACTGGATCACAAGTCCTTTGCCTCTCTCTCGCCAGGCATTCCCTCTACCCACTGTCCTGGCTCTATTCCGCTGTCTCTGGACTTGTCCTAAACCTATTTTTTTTTCTTGGGTCTTTTCCATGTTTTCTCCAGTGCACATTTAGCAAACCAGATTTGGTCAAGTTTGGTATTTAAACTGACTTCCAATATTCAGTTGAAACTGAACCTATATCAGGACCAGATATAATTTGTGTTTTGAAACTGACCTCCCAATTATTCATTCTGTTTCTTTTTTCATCTCCCTTCTCTTTTTCTCCCCTCCCCAGATTTGGGCTAGAAACATGGATTCCATATTAATATCAAGATAACACATTGAAGAGAATGTTTCTCAAAGTGTTAACTTCACATGGCCAGCATCAAAAACTTCTGGGATGCTGATTTGTTCTGACCAAAAAATTGGAAAGTACAGGCTTTCTTCTCTACTTGTTTTGAAAAATTATTTATAAACTGTGTTTTGAAAAATCATGAAATATTCCAGACTTTCAGAGATTAATAATACAAGCATTTATGTTAGCATCCAATTTTTTTTTTAATTTTATTAATTTTTTTATGTGGTGCTAAGGATTGAACCCCATGCCTCACTCGTGCTAGGCAAATGCTGTACCACTGAGCCATAACCCCAGCCCAGCATCCAATATTGACAACAGTTAACATTATGCTACATGAGCTTTGGATCTTTTTTCTTTTTAAGAATTAAATTGTTGTTACAAATACAATTGAGAACTTCCTTTCCATCCCAATGCTCTATTGCCTTCCTCAGAAAATACTACCAATTCTAACAATATATCTTTCCTATCTTCATTTTTAAAAAATGTTAGTATGTGAGCACTTTCCAGAAATAAGATTCAAATTGGCCTGTACATTTGTAAATGTGCTCAAGTTGGTGTTCTGGAATTCACTTTACTCAGTCACCAATATGCTTCTGATCTGTTATTCATGTTGTTACAAGTGTCAGCACACACCATGGAGAAAGGGCGGGATCTCTCTCTCTCTCTCTCTCTCTCTCTCTCACACACACACACACACACACACACACACAGTATTCCTTCTAACCACAATAGAGTAGTCTATTGTAAAACTACACTGCCTTTTATCTTTTCCTATGGATAGACATTTGGGTGGCTTCCAGGCTTGCAAAGCTAAGAACATCCTTTTCAAGGTCTTCAGCTCCATGTACGAGAAGGACTCCAGAGCAACCATCCCAAAGTGGATAACTACAGACATCCACTTCTTTCCTGCATGCTGCGAAGCTGCTTTTCAGCACAGCGGCATGCATTTCTCCAGCAGCAGGGTGATAGTTTCAGTTCCCCCATGTTCTGGTTTAAACTTGTGATCCTTTAAAATTTTTGCTAATCCATTTTTATGGGCATCTCAAGGTTAATAATAAGCAAGCCCTTCTATGGTACCAAAATCGCTCCAGGCACCAGTCTATGCACTTCATATATACCAAGTCCATTCACAGAACCTCTTTGAGAAGTTATTTTTTAAATCCTCATTTTATAGACTTAAATACCTGAGCCATGGAGAGGTTATACAGTGTGCCCAAGGTCACAGAGCTAATAAGTTTCAGGACTAGGTGTTTTCATCCAGGCAGGATCTAGTTCTAGGATCCATTTGCTTGGCCTCTGTACCAGACCACATAGTTGTCAGGACTTTAAAAGCCCATCCCTTGGTTACTAGTCTCTACACAGTCATCTGATAATTCTATGAGGTGCTGTGGTATGAGTTCCAACTTTTAGTGGCTTTGAGTTCCTTTTTGGTTTCTGTTGCCAAAATATCCATTTTTTTATGCACAAGAATGTATTTAAAATTTTTAATTATATTTTATCCAACAATTCAGGTAATTTGTAGTAAAAGTGGTAGTAGAGGTGGGAGGTTTTGCTTGTGGTTCAGCTCAGCCACAATTTTGAAGGAAAAAGAGATTTGCATTTGAAGTTTAATCCTTCCTTTTGTTCTTACCTTTTATTTAAATGCAAGACCCTGTATGTCTGTATAGTGAGACACAGTTTGGCTCCAATATCTGGGGAAAGATAAGCAACACCATAAGCCCATATCACTCAAGAAGGTCTTACAGGAAATGAGGAGTGATAAAAGGACACAGGCAGCTTTTAGATGTGCTCCCAAATATGGGACTATGAAATGTGCCAGGGAGCAATGTCAGGAGATTGTGAAGGTACAGGACTGTATTTGGCTCTTCCCCAGAGAACAGTCAACTTTCTGGAGAACTTCCAGAATGTGAAGACAGTGTCCTTATTTCCAAACTCATTTTGCCTATTTACATAATTTAAATTGAAATTAGTTAAAATTAAACAAAGTTTAAAATCCATTTCCATAGTTACATCAGCCACATTTCAAGCACTCAGTACCCTCACTGGGCTAATGGCTACCACATTGGCATCAGATAGAAGATATTTCCTTCACCACAGAAAGGCCCCTGGATAGAACTTGTTGAGGGGTATAGCTCCTGAACCACTTCTTGTCAATTAGTTCCAAGACCACAGAGAGATCAGTGCACCTGAGATTTTATTTTAAGACAACCCAATTTTGCTCTTGCTTTCCAGAACTGTCAGGCATCCTATGGGAGCAAGAAGGAAATTCTGCCACTTAAAGCCTGGGTTTTATTTTATTATTAATGTGTTATTATTTTCTAAAAGACAAGAAATTTGGGAGTAGTTCAATCCCATTTCATCTGCAGAGCCTGGAATGGTGCTGCTTATATCCCAGACACACAATTCTAGTTTCTTTGAGTCCATGATCACTTAGATAATTATCTACAACTCCTTCTCAGACTGCTAGAAACTTTGAACTGCATTTGTCTTGCTTAGTAAAATTACATTTTAGCCATGCTTTGGAATGTCCAATGTGGCAGACAACTTTTTATTTCTGATACCATCCATTCTGTTATTATTTAATCCGTTCAAGAGAAGTGCTTATAGGATAGAAAAAAAAAGGTAAAAAAAAAAAAAACTGTCATATTATCCATATAGAAGCCAGAAAGCTTAGCTAACAGCAACAATAAAATGTTGCATTTTCTATCTCAAATTATTTCCCAATGGTTCTTCTGTGGGAAAGGAGGAAAAAAAACAAAAACAAAAAACTTTAATTGTGCAAAGTGCTCTAGGCTCTGGGAAACCAGACATGAAATGGTTGAGATGGTCAAAAATTGTCACTGGGGACCAGGGATTAGAACCTGGTCAAAGAAGCAAATAAAAACAATTTAAAAAGCTCTTAAAAGAACCTGACAAGGGAAGCTTAAATCTTATTTTAAAGGGTCGGGTTGTACTAAGCCTTGAAAAATTCAACCCTCTGGAGGACTATATCTCACTAAGAAAAGCCCCACGTAAGTTTATCATGTATCCAACACCTAGGCATTGGGCCTTGGAGAACATGAGGATAATATTTCCCCTGGATTAGCACTGAAGCTTGGAAGTGACATTTGTACGAGGCATGCTCTAATCTCTAGGGCTTTTCTGATATAAAACGATAATTCTGAGGGGAAAAAAGTGCTTACTGCAGCAGGAAGTTGCTATGATTTATGTGTCTTGGACAATCTTCCGTTTTCACCCAGAATAACTTACTAGACCAAGTATGCTCCGTGTTTCCTTTTGTTTTTAACTCCAGCCATCTTTCGGTAGATACCAAGGGTACAGCGTATTTGTGCTAGTGTGTTTTTATTTTCCCAGTTCCACCAGGTCCAAATGAATGATGGTAGAAATCCTTATGACTGGTGACATCAACAGTTAGATTGTACATGTGGCACAGAAACACGAGGAGGAAATGTCAGACTTGGGCCGGGGCAACCTCTGAAGCTTTCCTGCCTTGTCGCTTCTCCAAACAGACCGAATGGGTCACTCTCAAGCTCTGGCTCTCTGACGAAAGCCAGACAGTAATGAGGTGAGGCTGAAAAGCTGTCCCTTGTTACTCTCGGTGCATCCATCAAGATCTCTTGGATTACTGTGAGATCCCCCATACCTCTAGTTATAAAGTGTACTTCAAATGAATTAAATATCTAGTGACAGCCAAAGTCATAAACTACTTGACTCCCTTGAGTCACCTTCCAGGCTGATTTTAATAGTTCTTTGGCCAACGTGTGTCTTTTGTGCAGTTGTGAACACTGGCTGGCTTGGGAGACATAATTTTAAATAGTGCACCCCTGTATCTGCATTTGTATGCAACCCTGGAGGGTACCTGGAGAACAGGCACATCAGACTTGCACTTGAAATGAGATGAAGCCCAGGGACATTTCTCCCTTGGTAAGGTAGGCTGGATTCCTAATTGACTCATCTCTTTTACAAATCTGTGAAGCCTGCCAGTAGCAGGGCTGGATTGTGGCTGGATCCCAACAAATCCATCACCTCTGCTGGAAAAACAGCTCCTAGATTTACTAACTGGGTCTGTACAATGATTACTGAGCAGAGAATTCATCCCTCTCAAAGCTAAAATGAATCTTGAAACCAAACGTCATAACCCAACATCAGAAGATGATAAATTTCCTACGCCTCTCCCTATTGGAAGCCCATGTGGGAAGATCCCTGCTGCTGTGACCTTTCCACTCTGTTCTGACCTTGCTGTTCCTTCTGGACATCACTCTGCCCTGCCCCATGCCCATCTCCTACACCTTCTCCCTGACTCCAGAAAGTTTTGTAGAGTTCTTGAGGAGTATCAAAGTTCTGCACGCAGCCAGAGCAGCCTTACTATATTTTACAAAGGTTCAGGACATATGTTTTTTGAAAACTGGTGGTTCTTAGAGTTATGCAACTCTGAAATTGCATTTAAACTCAGCATGGGATTTAAACCAATGTGACACCATACTAACATCCATTAATATTTTAAAGTGGTGATTTAAACTAAGATTCTAGATTTTAAGAGCCATATGAGGCAGTTAGAAGAAACCAAGGAAGCCCTACCAAAGACTAGGCACACAGATTAGCTAGGACATTACAGAATTCAGAGCACATCATCTGAAGAAGAAGCACACTCCCAAACATGGAGCAGCACCAACAGGTAGGGTGCATCCTGCAGTGTTGGTGCTTGGCTTAGCGCTGATATGTAATGAAAGTTAATGCCTAAAAGGCGCTTATATCCCAAGGAATTCATTAAAAAATAGTTTTCTGATTATCTACCATGATTCATGCAGCACTGCTCTAGGCAATGGGGATCAAACTGAGACCATAACTGTCCTCAATCCCTTATCCTCATGAAGGGTGAGGGCAGTAGAAATTATACATGCATGCTGACTATGTGTCTCTATGGTGAGTGTTGAGAAAGGGGCACACAATGCCAGGGGAGCCTATCAAAGGCAGGTGGGATCTCCTCCAAAACTGCCCTGAGAAACTGACCGCAGATTGAGCCCATAGGAGCACGCGTCCGCTAACTAGAAGCGTTAACCGGAGAGAAGGCTACTCCTATCAAAGTTAATTTTAGTGTTGCTGTTTTGTAAAGGTGATTCGTCCACTTAATGGCTCTCAAGACTAGGATGAAAAGACAACAGAAGTGTGAACGGGCAGTGCCTTTTTAAAAATGCTTGCTCTTCAACAAACGCTTGCTCAAGCCCCTTGCCTCTTTCCAGACTCTTCCCCTTCTCACTTCCCCCCACCCTTAGAATGTGACTTTGCTCCTGCACTTAATTAAGCATAAAAAGTAGAGAAGAGCATTCCAAAAAGAGAACAGCCCACACAGAGACCCTACGCCTTAGGCAAAATACAAGCCATGCAGAGTTTATAGACCTTGTCAGAGAATTCTGTCCTATTTCTGAAAACAGAAATTCTTTTGGAGAGCCTTCAGCAGAGGAGCTGGAGATGGGACTGACATCACCAGGTTTCCATTTTGGAAAGACTATTCCACCTACAATGTGGAAAACAGATGGCGGCAGTAAAATTAGGAGAAGTTTGATTTGTAAGAAACCCTTCTATCAGAAATATTACTGAAATAAAGGGTCCTGTCACATTATATGGAAGAAAGATATAATAACCACTTCTCAATTCATTCAAACATTTATTGTGCACTAACCGCGTATGCTTTAGGTTCTAAGGCTGTATTAGTGACAAAGTAGACACGGATCTTTTCCCTCCTACAGTGCACAAAATAGATAAAATGTAAATGGGAACAATAAACTTTGTAAGAAGCTAAGTGCCAAAGAAAAGAAACCGAGCAGGAAGGAGGGGATTGGAGTGAGAGGAGAAAAAGATGGCGTGTGGTTTTAAACAGGGTCATCAGGAGAGTCCCGTTTGAGAAGAGTGTGTTAAGCAGATTGAAAGGAGTGAAGGTGCCGTCCTTGCCAAGGTCTGGGAGAGCCTGCGCCCCAGCGGGCGGCACATCGGGCACCATCCTGCAGCAGAGCAGACACCGGGAGGAGAGCAGAGTGACCCAGAGCACTAACAGGCCCACAGGCCTCGCAGCCCTGAAGGCCCTTGCATGGAAGGAAGCAAGTGTCCCTATGACGGAGACCAGGAGGCATCTTAAGGTTTTTGAGTAGAGGAGGGACAAGATCCGACTTCCGTTTTAAAAGCATCGCCCCACTGCTCTGTGGAGAACATGGAAGAATGGGAAACAGAAGACCAGTTAGGGAGCGCAGCAGCGAGCCAGGGAAAGATAAGAACCGCCAGACTATATCACCAGGGGACATCTGGGCAGCAGAAGGGTGGCTAGCAGACTCTGAGGTAAAATTATTTCAGTACTAAAATACTCTTGCTGAGCCACACTAGCGATTGTGGAGCATGAGAAAAATGGCACGAAGAAGGCACCCAAAATAACCTCTCCTGCACCATTTCAGAGGCGATTCTGAAGAATGTGCTGCACCAAAATGAGAGCAGCCAGCCATGAGTGTCAATTCTACAGGAGACAAGATTCTTACAGTTCTGTTTGAGCGAAGAACACAACTGAGTCACGGACTTTTGTTGTTTGTTTTTGCACTCAATCCTTTTCTAGTTCAACAAATAAGTCTCATAAGTATTTATAATATTTCACAAAAAATATCCATTTGAATATTATGCCTGGGGAACAAATCAGTCAGTAAGACAACCAGTCGTATTTATAGATTTTAGAAGTGACCTATTACATTTCACAGGATGTAGCAACAAATTCTAATGTCTAGGTATTTAAATTCCCTTGTACAAACAATGAATCCAAGAACAGTTCTAAACAAATGACAGAATAAGTCACTGTACTTTTACAGGACAGTGAAGTTGATACTGCTGTAAACGCTCTCAAATCATTTTATCAGAATGGGTTTTACGGTGCAGCAGAGTTTCTACTCTGTAACTGTGAGGAATGAGGACACATTTCCCCTGGTTATTTTCCGCAGCTTTCTTTCACCAGCTGTTAGGAAGGCCAGAAATACTCAAGGCTAAGAACTGGAATTCCATTAGTCAGCACTGAGAAAAAAAAATTAGCAGACCATTGAAACCCAAGCTTATGTTATGAAACTGAAAGGGCAGAGTGTGATTGTTCTAGAATGAACTACAGCACATATAGTACTTTGAATCTATAGGATCAGGAAAAATGGAGAAACCATCATAAAAGAAAAGAAAAAAAGATTCTCATTTTACCAGTGAAAAGAAACCTCCATGATGGCAGGTACGCAGCATATGTTAAAAAAATCACCCTTTCCATTTGGAACAACAGGGTCGAGGGGGACTGGGGTTGTAGCTCAGTGGTAAAGCACTTGCCTAGCACTTGTGAGGCACTGGGTTCCATCCTCAGCACCACATAAAAATCAATAAAATTTTAAAAGACATCGTGTCCTTCTACAACTAAAAGTTAAAGGAGGGGCAGAGGCTACAGGAAGAATGATTTAAACCAGCTACATCAAATGTATATAGTGGGAGCCTTGTGTGGTGACACAGGCCTATAATCCCAGGGGCGCAGGAGTTTGAGGCAGGAGGCAGATTGTGAATTCAAAGCCAGTGTCAGCAACTTAGCAAGGCCCTAAGCAACTTAGTGAGACCCTGTCTCAAAATAAAGCAAAAAGGGCTGGGGATGTGGCTCAGTGGGTAAGCACCCTTGGGTTTATTCCCCAATACCAAAACTATAACAAAAACATGTGATAGGAATGAACATGTGATAGGTACGTTGAAATTAAGGAACTAAAAAATGGTATATATTGATTCCAGAGAAAACTATGTTATTAAAGTTTAAAAATGTAATCTCCATTACTACTCAGAACAACAATGAGTATTTTTCATACAAGCATAATGTTACAAATATTGAATAAGAATTTACCAAAAATTATTTATTACCATTATTTATTACCAAATAATTTAAATATAAATTCATTACCAAAAGTGGTAATATAATATGTTGAAAAATTGAAGAAGTAGGTAGGGGTTGCAGGTGGGGTGGAGATAACCTAAATCTTCATTTACCAATACAAGGACAGCAATAGAACCTAAAACTATGTCTTATCAACATTTACTGACCAGGACGTCAATAGAACCAAAACTGAAAAATATCCTGGTATTTAGAAATAGGCTGGTACGTACAGACAAAAACCAAAAACACCCAGGTAGAAGAGTTGTCTGGGGAGGAAGGCACTTAGGAGCAGAGCCAGAGGACTGAGACTTGATGGCCTCCCTGTTCTTTCTCTTCCCGGAGGCTGCAGGGACAGGGGCAGGCTGGCCAGGCAGGAGAAGGGGCTGAGCCATGCTCCCTCCAAGTGCTCCCAGTTCTTAAGGCTCCAAGGCACTGCTGGCCTTGCTGTTGATCCACCTCTTGGACGCTGTGCAGGCCTCAGCTGGGCTTATCAGTGGACTTACTCATCCTCCCTGGTGTTGACCTGTGGAGTTCCTGACCTCAGCTGAACGATCCCCCTCAGTGGCCCTCTCCTTGCCTTCATGACTGACTCTTATCTTTAATGTTCCTGACTTTGGCCTAGAAACCCGATCTGGTTCTCTGCATTCTTGACTTTCTTCCAGTTAGCTGCATCTGTTACTTCCCCGATGCTGTTTCTCGCCCAGCCTGGTAACCTAAGCTTCACCTTTGGTTGCCCCGTTTGACTGAGCATTTAGTTTGGTACCTGGGAGACTGTTTCTGATTATCACTGCCGTGGAGCCCAGCCTTTTCTCCTGACAGCGGTGTTACTATGCCAGTGTTGGTTAGCTGTTCTTTTAAAGCGGTGGTAGCTAAACCATGTTTCTGGAGCTAAACCCTAGAACTAGGCAAGTTAAAGCAGGTGCTAATGATAAAGAATTAAAATCAAAAGTAATGAAAAAACTGGTTACCACTTATTACCACCTAGTACTCATGAGTACTAGGGGCTAGGTCTCTGTACACATTAATTCAGTTAATTCCTGTAACAACCCAATGAGATAGATTTTTTTCAATCTTATTTGATGAATGAGGAAGTGAAATTCCTAGCCATTAATTAATTTGTCCAAGATTGGCTGGGACACAAAGACTGTACAATGACAAGAGACCATGGTCCTAACTTCAAAGACATATTACCTCCCCAGAAATATTAGGCATGAGAGGAAATGACAGTTTGCTCTATTAGGAGAGCTACCAGGATTTAATGTATGCTGTTTAAACCCTAAAAGAAATGACCTCTCTTCTTTCACCCTTGGGTTCATTCCCCAATATCAAAAATACAACAAAAACAGCACATGTGTGTGTGTGTGTGTGTGTGTGTGTGTGTGTGTGTGTGTATATATATATATATATATATATATATATATATATAGAGAGAGAGAGAGAGAGAGAGAGAGAGAGAGAGAGAGAGAGACATCCCCATAAAATCATCAGGANTATAGAGAGAGAGAGAGAGAGAGAGAGAGAGAGAGAGAGAGAGAGAGAGATTGGCAGAGAGTAGGAATGAACATGTGATAGGTACAGAAATTCAAAAATGTCTCCCAGGGCATCAAGTGAGAATTTCAATTGAATTCAACAAATATTTCCCTAGGTGCCTACTGATATCAGACTATACTAGGTTGAGGACACTGAAATAAGACAGGCATAGTCTCTGCCCTCAAATAAACTATAGACACTTTAAATGTAAAAGGATAAGGACTGTTATAAATAGGTCAGGAGAGCAAAAGCTGTGGAGGGAAAAAGCAAGGGTACTTTATGATCTAGAAAGTCAGGGACGCCTCACTTAGGAAATGAAGGTTGAGCTTAAGTTTAAACAAGTATCAGGAAAGGAAGAGCTTTAATCTGAGGTCAAAACTCAATTGAATGAACAAAAATTTGAAGAGTGACAAACTCCACTCAAAGCAATATACATGACTGTTCTTTGACAGAGCAGCAAAAATCCTTAACACAGTTTTTAGGAAATTGAGTCTGGCAATACAAAAAATGACTAATGAATGACATCCCATGACTAACTGGGTTTGCACCAGAATGCAAAGTTTATTTAACATTTGAAAATGCTCAATATAACTCATCACATTATTAAGAAATTTATAATAAAATCTTATGATCATTTAAATAGATACAGAAAAAGCACATCACATATTTTTGATAAAAGATGTTAAGCAAATGAATACTAGTAGGAAACTTCTCTAACCTTACAGTTAGTGTTATACTTTTTTTTTTTTTTTTTTAAAGAGAGAGTGAATTTTAGTATTTGTTTATTTTTTTAGTTATCGGCGGGCACAACATCTTTGTTTGTATGTGGTGCTGAGGATCGAACCCAGGCCGCACGCGTGCCAGGCGAGCGCGCTACCGCTTGAGCCACATCCCCAGCCCTAGTGTTATACTTTTTAAAAATATTTTTTAGTTGAAGATGGACACAATACCTTTATTTTTTTATTTATTTATATGTGGTGCTGAGGATCGAGCCCAGGGCCTCACATGTGCTTGGCGAATGCTCTACTGTTGAGCCACAACCCCAGCCCTGGTATTGTACTTATTAGTGACTGCTTTCTCCCTAGGATTGATGACAAAACAAAGATGACCACTCTACTCATTTCTCTTAAAATGTATGCTGGACATCCTAGCTTTTACAATGAAACAAATGAAAAAAACATCATAGAAATTTGAGGAAGTGAAGTTGTCTTTGTTTGCAGTGATATAGTTATGTATATAAAAACTCCTAAGGTATCTATAAGAAAACTACTAGAATTAATAAGTGATTTTAACAGTGCTGTATGATACCAAATCAAAATACAAAAACTAATTTTTTGTTATAGCAATTAACAATTAGAAAAAAAGCCAAATAGCATCAAGAAACACAAAATTCTTAGGGATAAATTTAATAAAAGATGAGTAAACCCTTTTCACTAAAAAGTATGAAACAGTGCTGTAAGCAATGGAAGTAGACCTGATTAAATGAAACAACACTAAACACACCAGAACTGTCCATCTTTCCCCTCTACCTTGCCACAATGACCTAGATTTGACACACTGTCCATCAAAATTCCAGCAGCCTTTTTATATATGTTAAATAAGGAGACTATAACTTATATACAAAAATCAAAGGTCCTAAGATACCCAGAACAATATTGAAAACAAATAACAATATTGGAGGACTCATATTACCCCATTTGAAACTTTTTTTTTAAACTGCGTACTCCTTATAGTATGTCATGGATGAAAGGATAGAAAGTGAAACAGAATAGAGAGTTCTGAACTAGACTCACATGTACCATCAAATGATTTTCGTAAGTGCCACAAAGTAATTCAATTTCAATGAAAAAATCTCCCCAATAAATGATTCTAGAGTAATTGGATATCACATGAAAAAAATGAAACTTGACCCTCTATCTCATGCACAGAAATTAATGTGCAATCATAGAACCAGATATGAAAGCTAAAACCATGATTTCTAGAAGAAAACATAGGAAAGTATCTTTATGACTTTTGCAGGCAAAGAATTGCTTAGGGTGGGCAAAGAAAGCATGAATTATGAGGAAAACTTAAAACAAGTCAATAATAAAAAGAAAACAATTCAAAAAAAAAAAGGTCAGGGAATTTGAAGAAAACCTTAACAGAAGAAGAAATACAAGTGATATACAAGCACATGACCCAGTCCTCGATGTCATGAGTGCAGAGGAATGCAAATTAAAACCATGCTGAGGTCAAGGATTTTATACCAGAGCAGCTCAACGAAAAATTGCATACATCATCAAATGTTGGAGAGGATGGGGAGCAAATGGAAATCTATTCTTAGGGAATAGATTTTGGAAAGGCAAAATGGTTAAATGTTGGAATGGCAAAATGGTTAAAATCTCTTGAGAAAACTGGCCATTTCTCAAAAAGATTAAATTTGCATCTACCAGGTGACATCACTTCTACTCCTGGGTATCTAGCCAAGAAAAATGAAATCATATGATCACAAAATCTTTTGTTTAAAGTGGTTCTAGCTATAAAATGGTTATGGTATATTCAAAGAAGTACTGTCTAGCAACAAAGGAACCAATACATTCAACAGCAAGGATAACTTTCATTTTCTTGTGAAAGAACCTAGGCACAAAATGTATATATTTTTTGATCCTACTTATATGAAATTCTCAGAGTAAATTAAGTTACAATGGTAAAAATAAAAATAAAAAATACCAGATGGTTCTAGAGAGGGATGACCTGGAAGAAGCACAAAGGAACTTTCTGAGATGACAAAAATGTTTCTCTCTTAACGCAGATCTGGCTTACATGACTGCAGGTATTTGCCCAGATTGATAAATGGAAACCTCAAGATCTGAGCAGGCCTCTTGGTATAACACCTCAAAAATCAAAGGATCCCCTAGGTCTCTGTATGTTTGGAACTAAGCTTATTTCTAACTACATTGTGAGTTAACAAATAAATCATTTTGAAAATTAGGACAATTTTAGATTTAAGTAATAACAAAGTCACTGGTAAGGCAATATAATTCCTCACTCAGAATTTTGCATTACCAAAGTTCTGAAAATCAATTTTTACCAATTTGCACGAAACCTTTACCTGATCGAATACCAGACTGATTATAGTCTTTTTCATGTTGACATATTTGAACACAGGGTACTGTCACAGACTTCACTGGAGATTATGCATATTATAAATATAATACACCTTATTGCCACTCTAAAATCCCAAAACACTGAAACACATTTGACCCCAAAGATTTCAGATGATAGATTGTGGATTGTGTAATGAATAACTTTAATTACACATACTATAAAAAGATTGAAAAATGATGAGCTAAACATGCTACAAATAATACAGAGAATATAATAATGAAATAGAAATTAATAATAAACAAACAACATGAAGAGCCTATAAACCAACAGTTGACATTTTTTAAAGATTAGTTAAATAGTCAAGTTTCTGGAAATATTGGCACAAAAAAACCCAAAATTCACAAGTAGCATATCAGGAATGAAAATGTGTTCAAATTTCAGGGACAACAGAGAACCTATAATTCATATATTTGTATCAATGATTTTAAAATCTCACATTAATGGATGTATTGGACAAATAAAACAATAAAAATTAAAGAAAAAACAGAAAACCTAAATTTTCATTTTAATTTATTTCTTATTGTGTAAATGAATAGATGATAACCTAGTCAGTTCTAAAATGATAATGTTAGTCATAATTCTAAAAATAAATTTTTTAATAAAATCATTTTATAAAAAACAAGCTGGGAGTGGTGGTACACACTTATAATCCCAGTTCCTCAGGAGGCTGAGGTAAGAGGATCCAAGTTGGAGACCAGCCTGGCACACCTAGCAGGCCCCTGTCTTAAAATGCAAAGTCAAAAGGGCTGGGGAGTAACTCAGTAGTAGAGCAAGGTGCCTTGTAGGTGCAAGACCCTGGGTTCCACCCCCATACTCTCCCCCAAGACATGCACTCAAAGAATAAGTTCAAATTTGGGGGTGGGTGGGTGAACTGCTGGGAGGATAGCATTTCTTCAACTAACAGAAAAGTATGATGGCAGAGAAAGTTTTGAGAAAACCTCAGCAGTTTACGATGTCAGATATATGGTAGAAGATGTGGAAGAAGTGGTTGGCCTCATAATTCTGGAGTTCACAGGGAGTTTGTAGGCATAAATTTGTCAATTATCAGCATACTCATGAAATTTAACAACCCAAGACTAGGTGAAGTTTAAAAATCATTAACTTTAGGTAGGAAAAATATCCAAGGATCCTGGACATTCCAGAGTAAAGAAGTCAAAATATTAATGCTTTTCAGGTTTGATGAATAATTTTAGGAGAAAGAATGTATTGAAAATTAATTTTAATAAGTTGGAACTTAATATTTTTATTATAATAAATTTGTGGATAAGTAACTTACTACTGTAATAAGACAGGGATCACTATAAATTTGTTTACAGTTTTCAATAGCGTGGGAATGAAAGTTTATGACAGTATACCTATAAACTTGAGGATAAATGTCTATGCCATAAATCTAACTTCTCCCAATGAAGACATCTGCCTCTCATAAATGCCAATTGGTACTAATATCTTGTACGTCAATCCACTATGCACTGAGAAATGTCAGTTAGAACTGATCATGAGTTGTGGGTTTGATAATATTACACACAAAGGCACATGTCAAGATAGTTTCTCAGAAATAACTTATCCTTGAGCTAAGCCAGGACTGTTGATCTTTGTGATGTTGTGTAAGACCACGTGTCCAAGAGCCCAGTGCTTCTAATTTGAATATTCAGCACCATGGTCAGCATCTTCTGCCTCTGTTTCTGCAAAGCTTCATCAACAAAATCCATCCAATGAGTCACTGGATTTCAGAGGTCACAGAATCTTTAGATAACCAATCCTTCAAAGGTTGAAGAGTCTCTGACATAAATTAAACCACCGGTTTAATTTCTGCATTTCCTCTATTGGCGTCCAGACTTTGGCTTGCACAATTAGCATCATCGGATAATTACAGTAATATCGGCAGTTCATGGGGCTAACACATCAACCTAAATGAAACACGAAGGCTAGTGTGGTCCTATAACTCAGGAAAAATGCTAATAATAGATACATAACCTTATTTTAGCATCCGGCATAGGTTGGTTCATTTGAATTGTTAACTTTACTTACCATAACAATCCATCCCAGAGAGTAAGGCAATTTGCTCTTGACTTCTAGGAGCTGAAATGGGGCAAGTAGTGAGATGCAAACTTAAGGAAGACAAGATTTTGTCTCAAATAATGCCTGCTTCAGTAGGAGATACAGATAGGAATACAACAAGCTGTAAAAGGGTAACAGAATCTGTAAGCAGAAGTGCCAGGGGAGCACAGAAGGATCATGCATTCTATTTTAAGAGCGAATTGCTGTTTTCCCCGTAAAATTATGAGTCACTGAAAGTTGACTCATAATTTTAAAGAGATATAAGCAAGAGAAGAAGAAGAATCCAGAGAGAGAAAACTACATAGGTTAAATTATAGGACAGTGTAAATATGTCATGTTTTAAAACTCATATCTTGGAGCTGGGCATGGTGGTGCATGCATGTAATCCCAGCTACTTGGGAGGCTGAGGCAGGGGATCACAAGGTTGAGGCCAGCCTCAGCAACTTAGTGAGACTCTGTCCCAAATTATAAAATTAAAAGGACTAGGCATGTAGATCAGTGCACTAGGCCCTGGGTTCAACTCCCAGTATCACACACACAAAAAAAAAATTAAGTAATAACTTGGTAAGGTGATATATATATTTTTAAAAGTTATTCCTTTTTTAAGAAGTAATAACTTTGCAAGGTGATGGATATATTAATTTTCTAGGCTGAATCATTCTACAATGCATGCATAGGTCAAAACAGCATGTCATACCCCATAAACAAACAATTATTGTTTATCAATTAAAATGAATTAGTTAATTTTTAAATGAATTAGTCCTGTATTACTTGAAAAGATAACACATCATGGGAAAAGTGAGAAATAAGGTCATAAGGAGCCAAAATGAAAGAGTCCTCAGAAGGCATTCTAAAATGTACAGAAGTCCAAGTACTAATTTGTTACTGGCAAAGTATCCTAAATTGTAAACATTGGGTAGATCAAGAAATCAAGACGTCAACTTCCTGCTGGATACATCAGAAATGTTCCATTAAAATGATTAAGAGGTACTTTGGCTTGCTTTTAGCTAATATTCCTCCAAATTAGATTTGGTTATGTGTAAGTTTCAAATAACTCACAGGGAGTAGGTCTGTGGAGTCCCCAAATTGTTCCCTGGTAGCGGTAAAAAGCAATAGCAGGTAGTCACATACTTAGCATGGTCTGAGCAGAACGGGAAAGCCCCTGTCCTCCAAAGCAGGTCCTCTCCATTCAAATGCCTTGTCTAAAACTGCATGATAGCTTCCTTTGATATACCCCTCATGACACCTTAGTGTTAACGACTGTACCAGGCGCATCGTCAGCCATGAGAGGAGAGTATGGAAAAGCACAGGAATAGACGAGTGGGCATTGGAAGTTAAGGAAGGAGATGGCAGCAGAACTCAAGGGACAAACTTCACATTTCTGCCTCCTGCTAACCCTGAAAATACACTTGTCACATTAAATACACTAAGTATCAAAATTCAGTAAGTCAATAAGCATTCATTGAATATGTACAGTGTGTCACGAATGCTGGAACAAAACAACTGAACAAAACATGGATCCCCATCCTTGAAGGGTTACACTCAGTTGGGAAATAAAGATGTAAAAAGATGTTTCCCTACAAGGTAGGATGCGGTCTAATAAAGATGAGAGCAGGTTCTGTGGATGCTCTAACTCCATCAAGAGGCTTAGGGAATGCTTCCTGAGGGAGAGGAGAGTACAGCTGGTTATCAGCACGGCAGGCCTGTCAGAGGCCCCTCCCCCTTGAACTCCTCCCCGCCCTGGGGCAGCAGTGCAGGCTGGAGTAGGCCTGGCGGAAGGAGCCTCTTCACCAAGATCAGCAGCCTTGGACGATGACTTCCTTCTCCTGACCCCAAAACACTCCCCAGGAATTGGAGTTTTACAAGGGAATACCTCAACCCAAAGGGAGTGTGTAGGGGTGTTCCATAATAGTAGCCAGGTCCAGAGTCAGAAAGGTCTCTAAGAATAAGGAAGCCAAAGGCTTAGGGAGAAGCCAGGAGTCAATGAAGGGAAGAATGACAAAACGTACTAAATGGATTTGTTTCAATCTGGCATGAGGAGGCAAACATATCAGGAAATTATTCCAATAAAAAGAAAATGTATTACTATTCATAGCTCCTGAGAGGAGGAGGCATCCCCCATCTCCCCCCACATCTCCCCAGGGCCACATCAGGAATTGTTCAGGTCAGTCAGGAAACAGGAAAGATGGGAATGTGTGGGCCAGAGCCTGTATTAGGGTGTTCATGGGAAGAATGGATGAGACAGGGCACTCTGAGTAAGCTTTGGATCAACCAGTCTGATAATGTCAACAGGCCCTTGGCTAGAGGAATGGGCCCTGGTTTTCTGGTACCAGGCCCTGGGATGGCTTGAGGTAGTAGGAGTACCAGCTTGGTGTATGAATTTGATAAAGAAAGTGACTGGGGATTCGGGCTCTGATGGATTGGCTGGTGTATCAGAGTCATTGCTTCTAGGCAAGAGAAACCACCTTTGGGCAGAGTAGTCCCTTCCTGGGTCCCCAGGACCCCCAAGAAGTCAATGCACCATAAAATATAGGAAATCAAAAAACAACACACAAAGCGCTGTCTAAAATGTGCAGAATGAATTAATTAACTGAAAGAATAGGTAAGAGTCAGGAGGCAATGTCAATCTGATATCTGGGTCTTGAAACGTTTGACCTGGCTGCCTCAGGTCGGGTATATGGATCCATGATGACAGGTAGACAAACTTGTTTTGTTTTGTTTTCCTTTTGTCTCAAAAGAGCCACAGCATTACCAGATTGAGTTTGGGGACAGCCCTTAAGTTGTTGGATAAAATAAAGATAGATCCACATAATTGCACTTGGGAAATTTATGAAGGTTTTTAGATCTAATTCTATTACACTGGGTATGATGATTTATCAAACCATGCCCCACCATGGGTTGAAACAATAAATGTGCCTTCAAAGCTAGACTCAGGTATCAGCTCACTTACCTTTCAGTCTCTAGCCCAGTAACATTTAATCCTGAACATATATTTAAAACAGACGTGGTTTTAAATCACATTTCGTTAATGGGCTCTGTTTTAAATGAGTTTCTTTCTCTAAGTAATGCTACTTTGTGCTTGATTTGTTCAAAAGCTACTTAAAATCCCTTTAACCTCAAATGTATGACTATGTATTAATGCCACCCTTATTTATGGCAACACATGTAAAGAAGCAGAAATATTTCATCTCATTCTTTCTTTTCTGTATACTCCCCCAAAGGGACCTAATTTTGTTTCTTTAACACAAAGTGACAATTTTTGATACAGGTTTATTTAATTTTTAAAAATTACTTTGAACAATCAAACATGAACATTAATGAGAAACACATGTGCTCTTCCAAATAGTCTAGAAATGAATGCAAAGCAAGGCTCCCCATCAACCCAGAGTCGGAGTCAAGTTTCCTGGCCTGCTTGTGCCTATGAGAAATCAGAGAACAGGAGAGAGTGTAGGTGTGCAACTGTTCACAACTGTGTGTGGGGAATGCATGCTGTGGAAGGCCCGCTGGGGCTGCAGCTTCCATCCACCTAGAGAAGCAATCTCTTACATGTAGCAAGGCGCAGTCCAGGATATTAACACTCCACCATTTCCAACAGCCTCCGTTCTCACCAGCTCCAGAGTAAACATCATGAAAGAAGGAGCCTGGAGCTGCTGAAAAGCACACAAAGCAACAAGGCAAAACAGTTTCAAATCTCATAAAAACGGAAAATGTTTCAAGAACAACTGCTCATTTGTTCAGAAAGTGCCCACAGAGCAGGAGGGTAAATAAAACACAGAACCTGTTAGATTTACAAGCAAATAACCATTATCTACTATGTGCAGATGAGTGGAGGATAATTTTTTGCAAACCACAATAAGTAAACTCAGAGAGTATGAACTAAGCCTGCACAGTAGAATCAGGAAATTCACGAGAAAAAAAAATAAGGAAATGGCATTTTCTATATGGTGTTATCACCAACCTGGGAAATCCATTAGTGAGCCAAAACCTGGAATAGGATTTTATAAAGGAACTGGCCTGAAATAGAATCCCTTAGGTCTTGTGTGGTGACTTCATACCTAAAGCCAAACTCCACTCCCTGAGATCTAATTACAAATTGGTCTCCTGTAGAAGATTATAGGAAATTAATAAATTGAAGTTTTTACATTACAGGGCACACAGAATAAATTCCTTGGGAGCCTTCATGATGTAATCAATTTTTGAATGAATAACTTTCAGTCGAGTATTATCAGAAGTCAAGCACCCTAACTAATGGAGCTTAGGATTTTATGAACTTGAATCTCAGAGCTAAACAGTTCAGTGGTTTTAAAATATTTTTTTCCAAAAACAGAGCATTTGACTTTGGCCAAGTTCAAAATATCTTTAAATTCTATGGATTTTTTTTATATTTAACAGTAAAATAGAGTTTTTTTTCAGTTTCCTATTTTATTTCCTTTTTATTAGATGTGGTTTCCTGGGTGGTAGTGGAAGAGGAAAAAGAAAACACTTGAAGGGCTACATAAAATGCTTATAAATGTATTCATTAAATTAAGGGCATCGATTGACTTCTAACAAGTTATATTTTGGTAGTTTTGGGTGTCAAACAATCTGACATCTGTGCTCTATTTTTTTTTTTTATAGAGATAGAGAGAGAGAGAGAGAGAGAGAGAGAGAGAACTTTAATATTTATTTTTTAGTTTTCGGCGGACACAACATCTTTGTTTGTATGTGGTGCTGAGGATCGAACCCAGGCCGCTCGCATGCCAGGCGAGCGCTACCACTTGAGCCGCATCCCCAGCCTGTGCTCTATTTTTAAAAGCCTCTGAGCTTCAAAACAGGATAAAATGTGCTTAGAACAAGATGGGTGTGGCTTTTAGTGAAATTTTATTTAAATAGTTTTGTTGAATTCAAAGCTACAGTCAGTTCACCTTATGGAGCAGAAGTACAGCACTAATGAGTCTGCAGAGGCTTTGAAGGCAGAAATAACTGGTTGGAATGTGAATTCTGGAGAAAGGGCGCAAGATTGAAGGTTGAACATCCAGAAGGGAAGGAGGAGAAGAGGAAAGGGAGACAAGCAGGAAGGAAAGAGCAGCATTCATGGTTTCTTTGTCCCAGGCATCAATCAGGGTACTTTCACACACATTTGTCTTCAAGGACAACCTTGAAGAATGGCTGAAGGGCACAGGCTTGGACACCCAGCACAGGAGGAACCCAAAGCACAGCAGAGAGGAAGGGAGGAACAGGCAAGGCTGGGAAATCGTGGGAAAAAAAGATGCTGTGCTTTAAATGATTGTTTGCAAAGAGCAGAAGGAGGTAGGTCTGTGACGTTAGAAAAGCTACGGCTTTCCCAAAGCTTATTGAAGTTAATTTTACAAAAAATGAACAACAAAGTCTGTCAAGGTGAAATCTCAAGCACAATGAAATCACGGGAGGGGGGTAGACCACAATGTATAATATCAAAGGAACTCAAACTAGTAATAAAATGATACAAAAATATGAAAGAATAACATAAATCAAAGTGGAAAGTTCAGAAGCAAGCTGAGGCAACTCAAGAAAGAATTATAAATATAAAATTATTTTAAAATGTAACCTTGGCTGGAGATGCAACTCAGTGGCAGAATACTAGCCTACGGTATGTGAGGCCCTGAGTTCAGTGACAAGCACCACAAAAATTAATTAGTTAATCTAATTAAATAAATAAAAATGTAACCTAGCTATGAATAATCATGTGCCAATTAGTAGGAAAACTCAGGAAAAAAAAATAGAACCTGGACACATATAACCTACCAAAATTGAATTCTATCTGAGATAGAATACCTGAACAGACCATGAGCTGTGAGATTGAAACAGTGATAAAAAGAAAAAAAGAATTCTCCCACAAAAGAAAATTCCAGGATGTGATGGTTTTGTTGATAAATTCTAATGAGCCATTTAAGAAAAACCAATTCTCAAACTATTTCAAAACTTGTAAAGGAGGGAGCTCTACCAAACTCGTTCTTCATTCTTCAAGACCAGCATTACCCTGATAATAAAATCAGACAAGAACACAACAAACAAGAAAAAAAGGAGAAAGAAAGAAAACTGCAGACCAGTATCCCTGATGTTAAGTGAAATAAGTCAGAAAGACAAGTACTGCATGTTCTCACTCATTTTGGAAGTTCAATAGAGGTGACCACCTAGAAATAGAGTATAACAGAGGTCACTAGAATAGAAGTCAGTAGAGGCTAGGAAGGGTAGGGAGAAGGGGGTTTGGTAAGAGTAGACAGTGGGTACCAAAGTACAGTATGGGGGGAGTAGTTATAATATTCTATTGCATCTAGCACCATAGGATAACTATAGTCTAAAACAGTTAATTATGCATTTAGAAATAACTAGAGGAGAAGGATTTAAAGTTTCCCAACACATACAAGTGATAACATCTGAGGATATGGAATTATTAATTGCCATGATATTATCTCACACATCATATACAAGTATTGAATAATCGTACCCCATAAATACTGTATCCCATAAATAAGTACAAATGTCAATCTAAAATAAAAAATGAAATTAAAAGTAACCTATACTAGCCTACAAGAGTGAATAAATACAAAAATAATGTATTAAAAATAAAAAGTCAAAATAAGAAAAATTAACCTAAAGAAATGAAGAAACATGGAAAAAATTAAAACAACAATGAAGATAGGGAAAAATTACAAAATTGGTTCTGTTCCCAAATATGCAGTCATTTCTAGAATATACTTGCTGTCTACACAAGGAAGGAAGGAAGGAAGGAAGGAAGGAAAGGGAGGGAGGGAAGAAAGTGAGTGAGTTGGAAAGAAACAAGAAACCAATAGGGAAGAGAAGGGAAAAAGAATGAATATATATATATATATATATATATATATATATATATATATATACACACACATACACACACACACACACACACACATACACTAAGCTCTCCATTTTATTCTTCTGAATAGTGCCTAACTAATGATTCTCCAGTGCCTCCTCCTTGGTTTCTGTAGAGACATGTTATAGCTCAGCCACTGAATGTATTGCTTTGAATTTTGTCTATTTGTTCACTTTGTGTGTATCTCTATTGGATTTAGATATAATTTTTCAAGTAAGAAATTTGTCTATTCATTCTTGCATACCCAAGTCTATTGCAATGTCTTCTCATAAGTTTTGGTTACATTAATAAATGCAGCTTATCTAGTTGGATACACTTGGAGCCTCTTCCTCCATTCTTCACCATGCCATGTACATTTCTCCAACATACACATGTATAAATGCATAAGTTGCTATGCTGTCTTGCAAGGAACTTCCACCTGAACTTGTATGTGTAATTTCATATATATGAATTAACAAACAAGTGTATGTAACTAATTAAACACACACTTAACTTATACATTCATTTGACTGTATGCCTTTAAGGATCATCAGGTTGGCATATCACACAATTATTTCTCAAAGTACTATTCAGACTGGAAGAGAATCTGGAGGAGAAAAGCATAGGATTCATTACTCATTATCCTAATAATCACTACCCTCCTGATCCTGACCCTTGGAACAACCCAGTGATGTCATAGTTCTTTTCTTATGTCATATAGGTTGTTAATAGAGATGAGATTGTATATTGAAGGTTCCAAGAAGAGATTGTATATTAAAGGTTTCTTGCAACTAAAATCTCCTTTTGCATTTTTAGATTTAAGATGTGCAACAGGAGCTCAAAGTAATTTGAAAAGTGGGAAGATGGCTGCATTAATAGCCAGTGGACGTGGACTCTTTGGACCACAGTGGCCATTTGATGATGTCCCAAAGGCAGTAACAAGGTAAGAAAGAATTTTCTATAGACTGTTGAAATAAATCAGGATTAAAATTTAAAAGCAGGATATTTGGACTATTGAATACTTAATTCTGACATGTCTGTTTTCTGTTGCTATGTGGATAAAATGCAGAACATGCTAAGTAATGGTGCTGAAAGTGATGATTTTTTCCACATATGAACTTTCCTGTATTAAAATCCTTCCATGGCTCCCCATACCTGCAGGAAAGATCCAAATATCATATTTTCCTATAGCAGATTCTATATGGTTATACCCCTGATGGCTTTGCCAAGTTTATTTTTCACTCAGTCCTAAATCCCTCTCTTAGACTACACCATGATATTTCATGCTTTGTGTCCTTGCATGTACTTTCTCTCTCTCTAGAACATCCCTGATATGTGCTCTTTAAACAAACTTTGTCCGCTAAGAGTCCCACTCTGAGTCTCTTTTCCTCAAGATGAGCAGATTTAACCCTCTTTGGGGCCAGAATTCTACTTGTGTCATGATGTTATTATGTCCTGCCTCAATACCTGACAACTATGTGTTCCCCGAAGGTAGCAACTATGCTTCATATAGCAGCAATTGTTACTTATTGAACAATTTACTCTGTGCCTAGCACTGTGATTGGAAATATAATTAGAAACAAAATCATGTCCATAAAGTACAATGTATGCAGTAGAAGAATAGAGAAGGCACTTTACTAAGTCTGGAGCTTAGAGAAAGCTTCTAGGAGAAAGAGTTTTGCTTAGAGGAACAACCTTCAGTATTAACACAGGCTCCCTGGGGATGGAGACCAGGGCCTGGAGCCAGCTAGGCCAGTGCCTCAAGGCGAGCCACATCTCTAGCCCTTTTAGACTTTTTTTTTTTTTTTTAAGAGAGAGAGAATTTTTTTTTAATATTTATTTTTTAGTTTTCAGTGGACGCAACATCTTTATTTTATTTTTATGTGGTGCTGAGGATCGAACCCAGCACCCCGCGCATGCCAGGTGAGCGTGCTACCGCTTGAGCCACATCCCCAGCCCCCCTTTTAGACTTTTTGAGAGGGTATCTCTGTAAATTGCTCATGCTGTCCTCAAATTAATAATCCTCTGGCTTAAGTTCCTGAGTAGTTGGGATTATAGGTATGTAGAGTTAGTACAGTATTCAACATACACAGTTGACAAATTTAAGATGAGGTCAAAATAATAATAACCTCTGGCATTTTCATATAACTTTAAAGTTTGAGTCTCTTATAAAATATTAATTCATCTTTTTCTCATCATCATCTTTCACAGTATCCTTATCACAATTTTTCTAAGAAGTAGACATAGTGCGAAAGTGATTTGATCTATTAATAAATAGGTTGTAATAAATAGATGATAGGTAGGTAGGTAATAAATTAACTAGGTTTTTCAGACACTTGGTGCAGTCAATATCAATTACTGTCATTTATGTGATATTAATCCTGCATAAATTCAAGTATGCTATCTCATCACATAACCACTGTAAGACAATAGACCATTATTGTCCTTGTTTTACAGATGAGCAAAGTATGGATTGCTTCTATTTATGTTGCTTGGAATTTATATTTTTTATTAACTCAGGATATTTTTCAGTCCTCAAATATTGGTTCGTCCCTTTCTATTCTTTGTTTCTAGAAGTCATATCAAAGACTTATGGATATAGTTTATCACTCCTATCTCTTAACTTCTTTTTTAAAAATAGTTTTCTCTTTATCACTTCATACTGTATCATATGTTATTTCCTTTTATTATTCACAAATTTTCTCTTCAACTGTGTTTAACATGCTCTTTAATATCTCGGTTTGGTTTACTAAATTTTTGCCTTGTTTTTCATTGAGTAATAATTTATATACAATAATATATTAAAATGATTGCAGTATAAGTATACATTTAATGAGGTTTTTTTTTCATTTTTTTTTGTAACAGAGATTGAACCCAGGAGTACTCAACCACTGAGCCATACCCCCAGCCCCTTTTATTTATTTTTTTTAAATTTTGAGACAGGGTCTTGCTTAGTTGCTGGGGCTTTGAATCCATGACCCTCCTGCCTCAGCCTCCTGAGCTGTTGAGATTACAGGTGTGTGCCACTACACCCAACATTTTGAGTTTTGACAAATATGCTAATGTGGGTAACCGTTACCCTAAAGTTCTCTTCAGGTTGGTTGAATTCAGTCTGTCTACCTCCTATCCCTGGCCCAAGACAACCCCTTGCCTGCCTTCTGTCATAAAAGATACACTTTTCTTTCGCTATTCAAGAATTTCTTATAAATGAAAAACATATGCTTCTTTCAGCAGAATGGTTTTTGAATCTGACTCATGTTGTATAATCAGTAGTTGTTTTGTTTAATGTCGAATGTTTTCCATTGTGTGAATATCCCACCATTTGCATCAGCTGACATGTTAATGGACGTCTGGGTGGTTCACAGTTTTCTGTCATTATGAATAAAACTGCCATGAATGCTTTTGAACAAGAGTTTTCATAGACATATATTCTCATTTTGGTTGGATAAAAACCTAGGAGTAGAACTGCTAGGTCATGTGGGAAATGTATATTTAACTGTTTAACTGCCAAAATGTTTGCCAAAATGCTTGTACCATTTTGCATTCTCACAGGCAACGTGTAGGAACCCTAGTTGTTCTACATCTTGTCAACATTTGGTACTATCTCACAATTCAACATTATAGTGGGTTTATGACAAACTTTGTCACCTCCAAGTAGAAAAATAAGTGAAGATACCCACATCCTCTCCCTGGAAGTTGTAAATATATTACATTATGGGGACTTAACAGATGTGATTCAAGTTAAGGACCTACCTTGACATGGAGAGATTATACTGAATTACCAGTTGGGTCCACAAGAGTTCTTAAAAGTAGAAAACCTTTCCTGTCTGTGGTTCAGTGGTGTTTAACATGCTCTTTAATACATAAGTTTGGTTTACTAAATTTGCCTTGTTTGTTGTATATTCAAAATAATTTCACTGAGTAATAATTTATACACAGTAGTATATTAAAATGATTTCAACTTAAGTATACAGTTAATGAGGTTTTTTGTTTGTTTTTTAAATATCTAGGGTTTCTAAAAAATCCTTAGTATTTATTTATTTTTATGTGGTGCTGAGGATTGAACTCTGTGCCTCATATGTTTGAGGCAAGTGCTCTGCCACTGAGCTACAACCCCAGTCCTTGTTTGTTTGTGTTTTTGTAACAGGGATTGAACTCAGGAGTGCTCAACCACTGAGCCACACCCCTTTTCATTTATTTTTTAAATTTTGAGATAGAGTCTTGCTAAGTTTTGCTGAGGCTGGCTTTGAACCTGTGATCCTCCTACTTCAGCCTCCTGAGCCATTGAGATGACAGGTGTGTGTCACCAAACCCAACATTTTGAAACATAGAAAAAAAAATGATAAGAAAAGCAGGACTAGTAAGAAGCAGGATGGGGACTGGAGCAGTTATAGCTGGTTTTGAAGACGGAGGAAAGAGACCATGGGTGTAGAAATGTGAATGGCCACAAGAAGTTAAATCAGGCAAGGAAGTGGATTCCCTTTCAAAGCATCCAGAAAAGAATACAAGCTTCCTCACACCTTGATTTCAGCTGAATGAGACCCATTCCAGACTTCTGATCCATAAAGCTATAAAATAATGAACTTGTGCTTAACCATTCTGGGGGCTGGTAGCAATCTGTTACTGTAGCAGAACAGGGATACACTTGTGCAGGTACACAGCATATTTCATTGTGGATTAAATTTCCACTTCCATGATGAGAAACAAAGCTGAGTCATCTTATTAGATATCTAAGTATCTCCTTTTATTAAGTACTTGTATAAATCTTGTACTTGTTTTAATTAAGTGGTTCAGATTTTCATCTTTTTATATCATGAATACAATCCTTTAGTCAAATATATTTACAGCAATACTTTCTCTCAGCACAGTAATTATCTTTTTATTTTCTTTATGGTGTATTTCAAAGGGAAGTTTTAAATTTTGGTGACATCAATTCAAAATTTGTTGTTTTATTGGTGGTTTTTGTGTATGATGTCTAAGAAATATGTCCTAGCCTGTAAGTTTCAAATATTCTTCTGTTTTCTTCTAGAAGCTTAGTAGTTTTATAGATTTTATGTTTATATTCATGGCCTTGTTAGTTATCTTTTGTGTATGGTGCAAAGAAAAAAAAAAGAGGCCTGTTTTAGTCAAATCTCCATCACTGTGATCAAAATACATGACAAGAACAACTTAGAGGAGGACAACCTTATTTAGGGCTCACAGTCTCAGAGGTCTCAATCCACAGATGGCCAGCTCCATTGCTCTGGGCCCAAGATGGAGGCAGCACATCATGGGGGAAGGGCCCAGCAAAGGAAGGCTGCTCCACTCATGTTGAGATCATCAAACAGAAAGACAAAGAAAGGTGTTATGGTTTGGATGCAAGGTGTCCACCCACTGTAAAGATTACACGTGAGACAATGCAAGAAGGTTTGCAGGAGAAATGATTGGGTTATAGCCTTAACCTAATCAGTGAATTAATCCCTGATAGGAATTAACTGAGTGGTAACTGAACTGGTGGGGTGTGGCTGCAGGAGATGGGAATTGGGGCATGGCTGTGGGGTACATATTTGTATCTGGAAAATAGAGACCTCTATCTCTACTTTCTGATCATCATATGAGCTGCTTCCCTCTGCCACACTCTTCCACCGTGAAGTCCCGAGGAATGGAGCTGGCCTTCTATGAACTAAGACCTCTGAAACTGGAAGCCCTCAAATAAACCTTTCTTGCCCTAAAATTGTTCTGGTCAGATCCTTTTAGTCACAACATTGAAAAATCTGACTAAAACAAGAGGGAAGGAAAGGGGCATCCTTCCTTCTAGGGCATACTTCAGTGACCCACCTCCTCTAGCCACACCCCATATGCCTACAGTTACCACTAATCAGTTCATTTAAAGGAGGATATACTGATTAGGTTACAGCTCTCACAATCCAATAATTTCACCTCTGAAAATTCCTGTAGACACACAGGAGCTCTGCAGGACACTCACATCCGAACATAATAAAGCCTATTTATTTTTCACATGTACATTCAGTTGTTTCCAGTGACTTTGGTTAAAAGACCATATTTTTCTTTTTAAGTTAATTTGTTACCTTTATCAAAAATTAATTGAAACCACTTTCAGTTCAGCAGTACAATGAAAGAGAGACACTTCTCCATACTACTTCCACTGAGTACTACTAAATCTCTAGGTGACATGTACAAAACAAACATTTAAAAAACTCTGACAGGTGAACAAAAAGCAGACCATCTAGCAATTTTATACTCAAGGAATGGCATAGTAGTAAGCTTCTTGGGTATTTTTCCCTCCTTATATACCCCATGGTGGATGCTAGAGAAGCCAGAAATCCAGAAAACCCAACAGAAGACGACTTCCCCAATTCCAAAGAAAGGCCTTCAATCATTAAAGAAAGAGAAAAGGAGAAAGCTACCAAACAGAAAACATTTAAATAATAACTTTCTATTCCATCCAAACACTATGGAAAAGAAAAAGTATAATCCCACTCTCATCACCATAAGCAAAGCTTAAGTGGAGAACTTAGATTTCCACCACCTGTGAGCTGTAATAAACTGCCCTTCCCACACTATAACTTTTGCAACCATCCAGTGAGAACAAGACCTTCTACCATAATGTGTCAGTGGAGACCATCTTGGGAGCGAAAATAAGGCACTCCTGCCCCCACAGCTGTCAAAGGAGGCTGAAAAGGGAACCCAGAACCATCAACCCCATAGGTTAGTAGCAAGATGGCACCCTCCCTTCCAGTGTGGTGTGGTGTTAGAGGAAGCCTGCTAGAGCATATTTATTTTTAAAAATAATTTTTTAGTTGTAGTTGGACACATGCCTTCATTGTATTTATTTTTATGTGGTGCTAAGGATAGAATCCAGCACCTCGCAGCACTCTACCGCTGAGCCACAACCCCAGTCCCGAGCATACTTAAATAGGATCAAGCATTTCATAATGTAATATCCAAAATTTAAAAATCATGATTCATAACAAGAACCAGGAAAATATCAACTTGAAATAATCAACAGATGCTAACATTAAGATGACCCAGATGTTAGAATTATCTGACAAGTATTTAAAACAGCCATAATAAAAATGCTTCACTAAGAAATTATGAATAGGAATTTACACGTGTGATATAATAGCATAGAATCATACGCACATATCATTCCATTATCAGTCCCTGGTATTCTTATCGTAATGTATTTATGCAAATACAATTACTGGTAAAACTAGGTGAAGGTACACTGACACCTCTCAACGATTTTTGCAAACTTCGTATGAACTTAAAATGTTTTAAGAAATGATCTGAAAAATCAACTAGACTATAATTGAATGAGTCGTCTTCTGGGTTCTGTATTCTTTCCTACTGGTCTATACGCCCATCCCTATGCCAGTCTGATTTGATTAACAAAGTCATGGTAGAATTTTTTAATCATGATGGCCTCAAATCTGTTCCTCTAGCTTGGGTAAAGTTAACTGATTTCCCTTCTTTCAAATTCCAATTCTGCTGAAGGTAATAGCCCTTTCTAGTTCCATTCTCACGGGGAACAAGGACCAGAAATCCACTGTTAACCACAGTGGCTGAACCAGCATTGAAACCTTCCCTTAGGGCTTCAGACAAGTCTCCAGACGCAGGCGCGTCGGGCAGGGAAGCATGCGCATGCGCATTTAGGGCAGCCGCAGGCACGTACGCATGCGCATCGAGGGGCTCCGGGCGGCCGGGGCGGGTCTGGGCAGCGCGGGTGCGCAGGGCCCCGAAGCAGTGGGAGGAGCCCACGGCCTCACCGTGGTAACGCCGCGCCGCCGCCGCCGCCCCGCCTTGTGGGCCTTGGGTCTGTCAGCGCCTTTGCGCGTGAGGGTGCTGCAGGCGGGTCCCCGGACAGCCCGCCCTCCGCTCCGCCAGCTGTGCCCCTAAGCCGCCGCCGCCGCCGCCGCCATGCAGGGGGAGGACGCCCGATACCTCAAAAGGTGATGAGCGGCCCCCGCCTCCTTCGGCGCTGGGCTCCGCGAGGTGTGCCGGTGGCCGAGCTGTCACTGCAGAGCGGGCTCGGACGAGGTGGGAGCCAGGAGGGGGTTGGGAGCAAGGCCGCGGGGCGACCGGGCCTGGCCGCGCCGGCCTTTGACTTCCCCGCCCCTCCAGGCCTAGAGATGGCCCCGGGGNGACAAGGCCCCCGGGGTCCGGGCCTGAAGTCCCCCTGCCCCTCCAGGGTCCTAAGGACAAGGCCCCCGGGGTCCGGGCCTGAAGTCCCCCTGCCCCTCCAGGGTCCTAAGGACAAGGCCCCCGGGGTCCGGGCCTGAAGTCCCCCTGCCTCTCCAAACCTAAGACAGGGTCCTCAGAGGCTCATGCCTGAACTCCACCACCCCTCCATGGCCTAATGAGAGGCCCCCCGGGGGCCTGGCCAGAAGCCACTCCCCCAACCACCCCTGCCCAAGACAAGGCCCCCAAGGAGTCCCTGGGCCTGAAGTAACCCCCGCCCCTACTTGGGGGTCTCAGTCAAAGGGTTTTGAGATGATGGGGGAAAGTATGGCAGGCTAAATTGACAAGTGGCATCCCAGTTTACTATACTTTCTTCACCCTTTCATCTATTTGTCATACTTATAGAATCAGTTACTTCTTAAAGAAAATTGGAATCTGTTGAGATTTTGTTTTTTAATTTAGTTGTATATGGACTCAATGCCTTTATTTGTTTTTATGTGGTGCTAAGCTCGAACCCAGTGCCTCACAGTTGTGAGGCAAGTGCTCTACAATCCAGCCCGGGGTTTCTTTTCTTTTCTTTTTTTTTTTTTTAGCTGTGTAAAAGATAAGATCATCCGTAGTGAAAATAAGATACCTCTCATTGGACCCAGACTTAGCAGTAAAAGCTGAGTTTGAATGCTCCAAACATAGTTAAACTCTGTTCCCGATTCAATAAATACACGTGTTTTCTTTTGGACACAATTTCCTCATCTGAAAATAGGACATTTAACTTGTGAGATATGAAAACAAAATATGATTATATTTTTAAAAATTTAGGTGGTGACATTACTTCAGGTCATAACGCGAAGGCGTGATTGCAATAAATCACCAAGTGGATCTTAAAGCAGGAGCCAGAAACTTTATTCACCAGCCAGGGTTCTGGATCCACCAGCTGGTGGGCCAAGGTGTAGGCTGCAAGTCTACACCCTTCAACCCCCCTCTCAGGGTTTGAGTAAACCTTTTATAGTCCAAAACCATATTAAAGCATAAGTGGGTGTTGCTGTGATTCAAAACCATAAACAAAAATCATAAGATCTAAAATCATAAGCAGAAAAGGGAGTGGGCCAAAACATCCCTAGATGTATACAAGTTCAAGAATGGTTACTAACATCTAGACAATCTCTGACAGGGTACAGAGACCCGAAAAATGGGAATCAAAGAGAGCATACTTATACATTGTATAAGAATTGCCAGTTTGTGTTGCCAAACATGCTATGCTAAGCAACTGTGGATGGGTACAGAGGCGGGGCTTTCCATGGGAGAAGCATTTCTTACATGATGTCAAGTCTGAAGGCAAAATGGAATCTGTTTGATCATTGCCTGTACAGCCTGGCCCATAATAATAGCATACTTTCATTGAAAAGGTTTTCCTCTTTTTTTTTAAATTTTTATTATTAGTTGTTCAAAACATTACATAGTTCTTGACATATCATATTTCATACATTTGATTCAAGTGGGTTATGAACTCCCATTTTTACCCCTTATACAGATTGCAGAATCACATCGGTTACACATCCACTTTGGCAGGCTCTGGTTATCACAGAAAGATCATCTAAGCAATAATAGGCTCTTAAAAGGAACTCAAACAATTGTAAATTAAATAAATTGCACTACCTTTGCAAAACTGAGGAATATGTTGCTTTTTTAATTTTATGTAAATGTATCTGAAACTGGTAATAATCAGGATTTATCAAAGACTTTTTAAAAGAAATATATAATCATAACAAATAGATAGATTTTCATTTATTTTTTCTCTGAATTTGGTCTTTAATACCCCTTGGTTAAAATTTTTTGTGACAAAAGAAAAATTCTCTTTCAACTTTAAATTCAAGATTGTTCTAGGGCAAAAATGCTGCTGTTATACCATTTCCAGATTTTCATGTAACATAGTTTTAGTTTAGGAATATTGTACCAGTATGAACCCTGAGGTATATTGTGCCTTGAAAATTCTCAGCCTTAGCTTACTTTAAAGCCATATTATCTAGATTATAAAAAGTAAAACTGAACCAATCACTAATGTTTGAAGTAAGTTAAAGTCAGAATCTGGAAAGGTTGAAAAATACATTTCTCAATTTTGCCTAATTCTGACAAAATTTTTACCTACTTCAGGTTGGACATATACAGCTGACCTGTATTCAAACAAGGCTAATGAAAATTTATGTTTGGCAAAACATAAATTATTGGTTCTTCAATAACAATTATGTATATTTCCAGCCATATTTTTACTTTTACATTTGTTTTTAACAAGACAGCAGTATTTTTCAGTCTAATTGAGTCATTCCAGTTTTAACTAATTTCAGTGGTTTTATAGTAGCCATAATCTAGTTTCAGAGAAATCTAGTTTCCTTATGTATACATATGTAATATTTGTATATGTTTGCATGCATAATACATTATAGAATCAGAAATTTTGGGTTTTTTTTCTGCTACCATTAGTAGCAGAAAAATTTTTATTTGATAGCACTAAATAAATACCAAATATGTAGGATGAGCCTAGCATTATTCTGGTCACTGGCAAAATGACTAAACAACTAAACAGATATAGTTCATATCCTTAGTAAAATATACAAACTGAATGTAGCCAATACATTCAGTGATTTTTCTTTTTTGCTTCCTCTTAAAACTCTAGTGGTTTTCCATTGTTTTAGAGTGTTTAACTTTTCACCTTATCTCTCTCTGCTGTCCTCCTGCTTGATAATCCATGATTAGCATTACAGAAATAACATCCTTTCCATCCCTGTTTCAGTTTTATGTTCCTGTATGTACATCCTTGGGTTTGGATCTTGCCCTGTTCTTTACCTAGCTTTATCTTTCTGTTTGAGCCAAGATGTCACTTTTCCCAGAAAGCTTTCCTGAGCCTCTCTTTCCTATTCCAGAGTCCAGGTCCGATATACTTGTTCAGTTCTCATGATACCTCAGACCTTATGTCACTCAATATTACTACTTTATTGTTTATATTTCCTTCTGGTCCATAAACTTCATAAGGTTGAGGTACTGTTTGTCTTCCCATTGTATCTCTAGCACAATGCCCAGGACATTAATGAAGCTAGAATGAATTAGAAAGAAATATGAGACAAATTATGTAGGACTTATGAGCTGTATGTAGGGAAGAGTTGAAACTTTATTGCATGCATATTAGGGAACCATCGAAAGCTTTGGAGTGAATTCATTCATTCATTCAATGGTTATTTGAAATCCTACCATGTAGAAGTCATTCACACAAGTCATAAGTGAATGCCTTTATGGCATTTATACTCCAGCAAAAATATAAAATTTAAACACTATATTATCAGAAATAATATGCTGATACTTATTGTATTTATCAATGATGTATGAAATAAGTTTGGGGCTTAGTGTTTCTGCAAAACAGGCTATTGAGTCTTTGATAGGGACCATATTAAATCAGTAAATTATTTGGGAAAATACTGCCATCTTAAAATTAAGTCATCTAGTCCATGAACACAAGATGTCTTTTCATTTATTTAGAATTTTTAAATAAAAGTTTTATTTAAAAACTCTTTTTAAGTTTTTGTTTGAACATGTGTTTACCATCTTTGATATATACCTAAGTGTGGAGTTGCTGTGTTATACGATAATTCTTTGTTCTACTTATTGAGAAATCACTAAAGCATTTTCTACAGTGGCTGCACCTTGTAAAAATGTAATATTCCCGCCTGCAGTATATGAGAGTTCCACTCTTTCACCTTCTCACCAACATCTATTATTTTCTTTTTTGTTGTTTTATTTTTGTTTATTTTACAATTATGGCCATTCTAGGTCTTGTAAAATGGTATCTTATTTTGATTTGTATTTCCGTAGTTACTAGTAGCATTGAGCTTCTTTTTGTGTGCTTAGCCATTTGTATTATCTTCTTAGAGTTTTTACAAATGTATTCTGGTTAGTAGATCTTTATACATAATCTGCAGACATTTTGTTCTATTTCCTGGGTAGGGTAGCCTTTTTATTATCTTGATAGCATCTTTTATTGTGCAAAAGTTTTAAGTTTTAGTGAAGTCCAATTTATTTTTTCTTAGTTGCTCTTACTTTTGATATCTTTTCAGAAACCATTGCTAAATCCAAGATCAGGAAAGCTTCCCTTATGGTTTATTCTAAGCATTTTATAGTTATAGTTCTTAAATTTATATCTTATCCATTTTGAATTAATTACCATATATGAAGTGTGGTAAGGGTCCAACTTAATTCTTTTACATGTGGATATGCAGTTTTCCTAGCATCAACTGTTAATAAGATTGTTCTTTCCATTAATGGTGTGAGCATCTTTGCTGAAAATTAATTGACTGTGGAGGTGTAGGGGTTTATCTATGGAATCTCAATTCTATTCCAGTGTTTTGAACATTTGTCCTTGTGCTAGTACCTCACTATTTTGATTACTGAAGCTTTGTTATAAGTTTTGAAATTGGGATATCTTCCAACTTTGAGATTGGGTCTTCCAACTTTGTTGTTCCTTACCAAGTTGTTTTAGTTATTCAGGGTCCTTTGTGTTTCCATGTGAGTTTTAGGCTTGGCCTTTCCATTTCTGCAAAACAGGCTATTGAGTCTTTGATAGGGACCATATTAAATCAGTAAATTACTTGGGAAAATACTGCCATCTTAAAATTAAGTCATCCAGTCCATGAACACAAGATGTCTTTTCATTTATTTAGTTGTTGTTAATTTCTTAAACAATGTTTTATAGTTCTCAGTATGTGTTGTGTTGAGAGCCACAGCCAAAGGGGCCCCAGCAAACTTCCAGCTGCCAGCTGATTGGCTCCTCTGCAGTGATGCTCATTGGGCTGTTTCCCCGCCCTTTCAGACCTCGGAGCTGCTCATTGGGGGACTCTTTTGGCTCCGCCCACACGACCCAGCCAATCAGCCTCAAGAGCAGGAGGAGTAGGGGGGTTGAGAGGCTTGTGGGAAGCCGGTGGTGGCAGTTGGGCTCTGAGGGAATTCCTGAAGAGCTCCTGTGGTGCGGCGTGTGTGTTCTAAAACTAAAGTTTGTTTCTGCTTGATAAGTGGCTCCTGAATTGTGCCCAGCCAGACTGCAGCAGTATTGCACCTCCTTGGTTATATTTATATCTAAATATTTTATTTTTAACACTATTATAAATGGAATTGTTTTCTTAATTTCTTTTTCATTGCTAACATATAGAAATGCAATTAACTTTTTAACAAATCCTGATGTGTTTTGCAACTTTGCTGAATTTGTTCGTTCGCTCTAACGGGATTTTTTGTGCATTTTAAAGAATATTCTAAATGTAAAATTGTTATCTGAAGATACAGATAATTTTACTTCTTTATTTCCAATCTGTCCCATTTCCTGAGTTGTCTCTTTGCTACCTTGATAGTGTCCTTTCTTACACAAAAGTTTTAAATTTGGGGTTTAAATTTTTAGGAAAAATTTTAGTTTTTTTTTCCTCCATGCCTCATTGCTCAGGCTCAAATTTCCAGTACTATGTTGAATAGAAGTGTCAAAAATAGACACTGGTCTTGTTCCTAATCTTAAGGGAAGGCTTTCATTCTTACACCATTGAATATTAACTGTAGATTTTCCATACATGCCTTTTATCATGTTAAGGTAATCTTTCTTCTATTCCAAATTTATTGAGTGTTTTTGTCATGGAAGGGTGGTGGGTTTTGTCATTTTTTCCCTTCATCAATTAGAGCAATTGTATATTTTTATTCATTCTATTAGTATGTGTTACATGAATATGAATTATCCTTGTTTTCCTTGAATAAATCATTAATGTGAATTATCCTTGTAAAACTCACTTGGCCATGGTATGCAGTCCTTTTAATATGCTGCTGGATTCTATTTGCTTTTATTTTGAGAACATTTGCCTCTATAGCCACAAAGGATATTTTTCTATGTTTTTTTCATATCAGGATAATGGTAGCCTCATGAAATAAATTTAGAAATGTTTCTTCTCCTCTTCCATTTTTTTGGGGGGAGAAGTTTGAGAAGGGCTGGTATTAATTCTTTAAATGTTTGGTAGAAATCACCAGTGAATCCCTCTGGTCCTGGGCTTTTCTTTGTTAAGAGTTTTTTTTTTTTGTTTGTTTGTTTGTTTGTTTTTGACTACTGATTCAATCTATTGTAGTTCTAGTCATTTTTTTTCTCTTTTGTGTCAGTTTTGGGTGGTAGGTGTATTTGTAAGAACTTATACCTTTCACTTAGATTATCTAGTTAATTGGCATATAGTTCATATTACTCCCTTATAATATTTCTTTATTTTTATAAGGTCAGTATTGAAGTTCTACTTTCATTTCTGATCCTGGTAATTGGAGTCCTTTTTCTTAATCCATCTAAATAAATGTGTCAGTTTTGTTGATGTTTTCATACAACTTTATTTCCTTGATTTTTCTCTATTCTTTTTCTATTTCTTTTTCTTTTTTATCTTTTATTATATTCATTTATTTTTATGTGGTGCTGAGGATCGAACCCAGGGCCCCGTGCATGCTAGGCAAGCTCTCTACCGCTATGCCACAATCCCAGCCCTTTATTTTATTTCTTATCTTTATTGTTTCTTTCTGTTATCTTGGGATTTAAATTTTGCTCTTCTTTTTCTAGTTTCTAAGGTATAAAATTCAGTTATTGATTTGAAATCTAGCTTTACATTTCCCTCTGAGCACTACTTTTGGAGTATTATTTCCATTTGTATTCATCTCAAAGTGTTTTCTGATTATTATTATTATGATTTCTTTTTTCCCATTGGTAGTTTAGGTGTGGGTTATTTAATTTCCACATTCTTGTGAATTTTCTATTTTTCCTATCATTATTTTTTTTTCTTTTTAATTTTTTATTGTGGGTTGTTCAAAACATTGCAAATTTCTTGACATATCATATTCCACACTTTGATTCAAGTGGGTTATGAACTCCCACCTTCACCCCATACACAGATTGCAGAATCACATCAGTTACACATCCATTGATTTACATATTGCCATACTAGTGTCTGTTGTGCTCCGCTGCCTTTCCCATCCTCCACCCTCCCCCCTCCCCACCTCTCCCCTCCCCTCCCCTCCTCTCTCTCTACCCCCTCCACTGTATAACCCTGAGGGTCTCCTTC